>NW_027469089.1:684233-1368467 GCF_051020765.1 Lasioglossum baleicum | reverse complement strand
ACGCGACAAGGAGGGGACAGAGGCGAGTTCCGGCTCGCGTCTGTCCCCTCCCCCCGTCCCACCACCCTGGCCAACCCGCATAAAACTTAAAAATATGATAAAATAAAAGATAAAATCAGTAAATGAAAAGGTGTATAGATAAAATAAAAGTCATTAAATAAATAAATAATAATAAGTAAATAAATACAATGGACAAAACACAACAAACATAAGAAGGGTGGCAAAATAAAGGGGAATAAAAGATAAAGATAAAATTTATAATATAGAGTAAAATGAAATATTATAAAATAAAAGGAGGGGGGTCGACCGGCAGGTCGCATCTTTGTAGAGAGGGGGGGGGATTATTGCTCCACCTCGCCCCCCGCGACCTGTCCACCTCGGGGGCGCCTTAACGGCCAGCCCCCCTTGGCGGCGGTGGAAGTACTAAGTAGTACTACCGCCGCCATTACGTCTGCGGCCCCTTACGGGGGCCGTCGGCCTCGTCGGGGTTGCCCCGCCGATGTTAGCCTCCTGGCGGAGAGCGGGTCGGCTTCCCTCTCCCTCTCCGCTGCCTCCTTCTGCGTTATCACAATCTCGCAGAAGGAGGCAATCGCTGCTCTTGACCTCTCGCTGCCGATCATGTGGTCGACCACGACCGGCAACGGGAGATCCATCCCAATAACGCCCCTTAGGTCTCTGCGCGGTGCCGACCACGCTGGACATTCTTCCAGCGTATGCCGCGCAGAGTCCTGGGCCTCCTCGCAGTGGTGGCACTGCGATCCTCCTAGTGCCAGTTATGAACACACTGTATGAGGAAACGGCGGTATGCAGGTAATTTAACTTATGCGCATGCATTGCTGCAACTTGTGCTGTATAATTTAGAATTTTTGTTACCGCGCCATCCGATTTTTATACATGTGCAAATACTCGTACACGCTGCATTGTATTTTTTTCCGCACGCGACAAGGAGGGGACAGAGGCGAGTTCCGGCTCGCGTCTGTCCCCCCCCCCGTCCCACCACCCTGCTCAACCCGCATAAAACTTAAAAATATGATAAAATGAAAGATAAAATCAGTAAATGAAAAGGTGTATAGATAAAATAGATAAAATAAAAGTCAATAAATAAATAAATAATAATAAGTAAATAAATACAATGGACAAAACACAACAAACATAAGAAGGGGGGCAAAATAAAGGGGAATAAAAGATAAAGATAAAATTTATAATATAGAGTAAAATGAAATATTATAAAATAAAAGGAGGGGGGTCGACCGGAAGGTCGCATCTTTGTAGAGAGGGGGGGGATTATTGCTCCACCTCGCCCCCCGCGACCTGTCCACCTTGGGGGCGCCTTAACGGCCAGCCCCCCTTGGCGGCGGTGGAAGTACTAAGTAGTACCACCGCCGCCATTACGTCTGCGGCCCCTTACGGGGGCCGTCGGCCTCGTCGGGGCTGCCCCGCCGATGCTAGCCTCCTGGCGGAGAGCGGGTCGGCTTCCCTCTCCCTCTCCGCTGCCTCCTTCTGCGTTATCACAATCTCGCAGAAGGAGGCAATCGCTGCTATTGACCTCTCGCTGCCGATCATGTGGTCGACCACGACCGGCAACGGGAGGTCCATCCCAATAACGCCCCTTAGGTCTCTGCGCGGTGCCGACCACGCTGGACATTCTTCCAGCGTATGCTGCGCAGAGTCCTGGGCCTCCTCGCAGTGGTGGCACTGCGATCCTCCTAGTGCCAGTTATGAACACACTGTTTGAGGAAACGGCGGTATGCAGGTAAATTAACTTATGCGCATGCATTGCTACAACTTGTGCTGTATAATTTAGAATTTTTGTTACCGCGCCATCCGATTTTTATACATGTGCAAATACTCGTACACGCTGCATTGTATTTTTTTCCGCACGCGACAAGGAGGGGACAGAGGCGAGTTCCGGCTCGCGTCTGTCCCCTCCCCCCGTCCCACCACCCTGGTCAACCCGCATAAAACTTAAAAATATGATAAAATAAAAGATAAAATCAGTAAATGAAAAGGTGTATAGATAAAATAAAAGTCATTAAATAAATAAATAATAATAAGTAAATAAATACAATGGACAAAACACAACAAACATAAGAAGGGTGGCAAAATAAAGGGGAATAAAAGATAAAGGTAAAATTTATAATATAGAGTAAAATGAAATATTATAAAATAAAAGGAGGGGGGTCGACCGGCAGGTCGCATCTTTGTAGAGGGGGGGGGGATTATTGCTCCACCTCGCCCCCCGCGACCTGTCCACCTCGGGGGCGCCTTAACGGCCAGCCCCCTTGGCGGCGGTGGAAGTACTAAGTAGTACCACCGCCGCCATTACGTCTGCGGCCCCTTACGGGGGCCGTCGGCCTCGTCGGGGTTGCCCCGCCGATGTTAGCCTCCTGGCGGAGAGCGGGTCGGCTTCCCTCTTCCTCTCCGCTGCCTCCTTCTGCGTTATCACAATCTCGCAGAAGGAGGCAATCGCTGCTCTTGACCTCTCGCTGCCGATCATGTGGTCGACCACGACCGGCAACGGGAGATCCATCCCAATAACGCCCCTTAGGTCTCTGCGCGGTGCCGACCACGCTGGACATTCTTCCAGCGTATGCCGCGCAGAGTCCTGGGCCTCCTCGCAGTGGTGGCACTGCGATCCTCCTAGTGCCAGTTATGAACACACTGTATGAGGAAACGGCGGTCTGCAGGTAATTTAACTTATGCGCATGCATTGCTGCAACTTGTGCTGTATAATTTAGAATTTTTGTTACCGCGCCATCCGATTTTTATACATGTGCAAATACTCGTACACGCTGCATTGTATTTTTTTCCGCACGCGACAAGGAGGGGACAGAGGCGAGTTCCGGCTCGCGTCTGTCCCCCCCCCCGTCCCACCACCCTGGTCAACCCGCATAAAACTTAAAAATATGATAAAATGAAAGATAAAATCAGTAAATGAAAAGGTGTATAGATAAAATAGATAAAATAAAAGTCAATAAATAAATAAATAATAATAAGTAAATAAATACAATGGACAAAACACAACAAACATAAGAAGGGGGGCAAAATAAAGGGGAATAAAAGATAAAGATAAAATTTATAATATAGAGTAAAATGAAATATTATAAAATAAAAGGAGGGGGGTCGACCGGAAGGTCGCATCTTTGTAGAGAGGGGGGGGGATTATTGCTCCACCGCGCCCCCCGCGACCTGTCCACCTCGGGGGCGCCTTAACGGCCAGCCCCCCTTGGCGGCGGTGGAAGTACTAAGTAGTACCACCGCCGCCATTACGTCTGCGGCCCCTTACGGGGGCCGTCGGCCTCGTCGGGGTTGCCCCGCCGATGTTAGCCTCCTGGCGGAGAGCGGGTCGGCTTCCCTCTTCCTCTCCGCTGCCTCCTCCTGCGTTATCACAATCTCGCAGAAGGAGGCAATCGCTGCTCTTGACCTCTCGCTGCCGATCATGTGGTCGACCACGACCGGCAACGGGAGATCCATCCCAATAACGCCCCTTAGGTCTCTGCGCGGTGCCGACCACGCTGGACATTCTTCCAGCGTATGCCGCGCAGAGTCCTGGGCCTCCTCGCAGTGGTGGCACTGCGATCCTCCTAGTGCCAGTTATGAACACACTGTATGAGGAAACGGCGGTATGCAGGTAATTTAACTTATGCGCATGCATTGCTGCAACTTGTGCTGTATAATTTAGAATTTTTGTTACCGCGCCATCCGATTTTTATACATGTGCAAATACTCGTACACGCTGCATTGTATTTTTTTCCGCACGCGACAAGGAGGGGACAGAGGCGAGTTCCGGCTCGCGTCTGTCCCCCCCCCGTCCCACCACCCTGGTCAACCCGCATAAAACTTAAAAATATGATAAAATAAAAGATAAAATCAGTAAATGAAAAGGTGTAAATAAAATAGATAAAATAAAAGTCAATAAATAAATAAATAATAATAAGTAAATAAATACAATGGACAAAACACAACAAACATAAGAAGGGTGGCAAAATAAAGGGGAATAAAAGATAAAGATAAAATTTATAATATAGAGTAAAATGAAATATTATAAAATAAAAGGAGGGGGGTCGACCGGCAGGTCGCATCTTTGTAGAGGGGGGAGGGGATTATTGCTCCACCTCGCCCCCCGCGACCTGTCCACCTCGGGGGCGCCTTAACGGCCAGCCCCCCTTGGCGGCGGTGGAAGTACTAAGTAGTGCCACCGCTGCCATTACGTCTGCGGCCCATTACGAGGGCCGTCGGCCTCGTCGGGGTTGCCCCGCCGATGCTAGCCTCCTGGCGGAGAGCGGGTCGGCTTCCCTCTCCCTCTCCGCTGCCTCCTTCTGCGTTATCACAATCTCGCAGAAGGAGGCAATCGCTGCTCTTGACCTCTCGCTGCCGATCATGTGGTCGACCACGACCGGCAACAGGAGGTCCATCCCAATAACGCCCCTTAGGTCTCTGCGCGGTGCCGACCACGCTGGACATTCTTCCAGCGTATGCCGCGCAGAGTCCTGGGCCTCCTCGCAGTGGTGGCACTGCGATCCTCCTAGTGCCAGTTATGAACACACTGTATGAGGAAACGGCGGTATGCAGGTAATTTAACTTATGCGCATGCATTGCTGCAACTTGTGCTGTATAATTTAGAATTTTTGTTACCGCGCCATCCGATTTTTATACATGTGCAAATACTCGTACACGCTGCATTGTATTTTTTTCCGCACGCGACAAGGAGGGGACAGAGGCGAGTTCCGGCTCGCGTCTGTCCCCCCCCCGTCCCACCACCCTGGTCAACCCGCATAAAACTTAAAAATATGATAAAATGAAAGATAAAATCAGTAAATGAAAAGGTGTATAGATAAAATAGATAAAATAAAAGTCAATAAATAAATAAATAATAATAAGCAAATAAATACAATGGACAAAACACAACAAACATAAGAAAGGGGGCAAAATAAAGGGGAATAAAAGATAAAGATAAAATTTATAATATAGAGTAAAATGAAATATTATAAAATAAAAGGAGGGGGGTCGACCGGAAGGTCGCATCTTTGTAGAGAGGGGGGGGGATTATTGCTCCACCTCGCCCCCCGCGACCTGTCCACCTCGGGGGCGCCTTAACGGCCAGCCCCCCTTGGCGGCGGTGGAAGTACTAAGTAGTACCACCGCCGCCATTACGTCTGCGGCCCCTTACGGGGGCCGTCGGCCTCGTCGGGGCTGCACCGCCGATGCTAGCCTCCTGGCGGAGAGCGGGTCGGCTTCCCTCTCCCTCTCCGCTGCCTCCTTCTGCGTTATCACAATCTCGCAGAAGGAGGCAATCGCTGCTATTGACCTCTCGCTGCCGATCATGTGGTCGACCACGACCGGCAACGGGAGGTCCATCCCAATAACGCCCCTTAGGTCTCTGCGCGGTGCCGACCACGCTGGACATTCTTCCAGCGTATGCCGCGCAGAGTCCTGGGCCTCCTCGCAGTGGTGGCACTGCGATCCTCCTAGTGCCAGTTATGAACACACTGTTTGAGGAAACGGCGGTATGCAGGTAAATTAACTTATGCGCATGCATTGCTACAACTTGTGCTGTATAATTTAGAATTTTTGTTACCGCGCCATCCGATTTTTATACATGTGCAAATACTCGTACACGCTGCATTGTATTTTTTTCCGCACGCGACAAGGAGGGGACAGAGGCGAGTTCCGGCTCGCGTCTGTCCCCTCCCCCCGTCCCACCACCCTGGCCAACCCGCATAAAACTTAATAATATGATAAAATAAAAGATAAAATCAGTAAATGAAAAGGTGTATAGATAAAATAAAAGTCATTAAATAAATAAATAATAATAAGTAAATAAATACAATGGACAAAACACAACAAACATAAGAAGGGTGGCAAAATAAAGGGGAATAAAAGATAAAGATAAAATTTATAATATAGAGTAAAATGAAATATTATAAAATAAAAGGAGGGGGGTCGACCGGCAGGTCGCATCTTTGTAGAGAGGGGGGGGATTATTGCTCCACCTCGCCCCCCGCGACCTGTCCACCTCGGGGGCGCCTTAACGGCCAGCCCCCCTTGGCGGCGGTGGAAGTACTAAGTAGTACCACCGCCGCCATTACGTCTGCGGCCCCTTACGGGGGCCGTCGGCCTCGTCGGGGTTGCCCCGCCGATGTTAGCCTCCTGGCGGAGAGCGGGTCGGCTTCCCTCTCCCTCTCCGCTGCCTCCTTCTGCGTTATCACAATCTCGCAGAAGGAGGCAATCGCTGCTCTTGACCTCTCGCTGCCGATCATGTGGTCGACCACGACCGGCAACGGGAGATCCATCCCAATAACGCCCCTTAGGTCTCTGCGCGGTGCCGACCACGCTGGACATTCTTCCAGCGTATGCCGCGCAGAGTCCTGGGCCTCCTCGCAGTGGTGGCACTGCGATCCTCCTAGTGCCAGTTATGAACACACTGTATGAGGAAACGGCGGTATGCAGGTAATTTAACTTATGCGCATGCATTGCTGCAACTTGTGCTGTATAATTTAGAATTTTTGTTACCGCGCCATCCGATTTTTATACATGTGCAAATACTCGTACACGCTGCATTGTATTTTTTTCCGCACGCGACAAGGAGGGGACAGAGGCGAGTTCCGGCTCGCGTCTGTCCCCCCCCCCCCCGTCCCACCACCCTGGTCAACCCGCATAAAACTTAAAAATATGATAAAATAAAAGATAAAATCAGTAAATGAAAAGGTGTATAGATAAAATAAAAGTCATTAAATAAATAAATAATAATAAGTAAATAAATACAATGGACAAAACACAACAAACATAAGAAGGGTGGCAAAATAAAGGGGAATAAAAGATAAAGGTAAAATTTATAATATAGAGTAAAATGAAATATTATAAAATAAAAGGAGGGGGGTCGACCGGCAGGTCGCATCTTTGTAGAGAGGGGGGGGGATTATTGCTCCACCTCGCCCCCCGCGACCTGTCCACCTCGGGGGCGCCTTAACGGCCAGCCCCCCTTGGCGGCGGTGGAAGTACTAAGTAGTACCACCGCCGCCATTACGTCTGCGGCCCCTTACGGGGGCCGTCGGCCTCGTCGGGGTTGCCCCGCCGATGTTAGCCTCCTGGCGGAGAGCGGGTCGGCTTCCCTCTCCCTCTCCGCTGCCTCCTTCTGCGTTATCACAATCTCGCAGAAGGAGGCAATCGCTGCTCTTGACCTCTCGCTGCCGATCATGTGGTCGACCACGACCGGCAACGGGAGATCCATCCCAATAACGCCCCTTAGGTCTCTGCGCGGTGCCGACCACGCTGGACATTCTTCCAGCGTATGCCGCGCAGAGTCCTGGGCCTCCTCGCAGTGGTGGCACTGCGATCCTCCTAGTGCCAGTTATGAACACACTGTATGAGGAAACGGCGGTATGCAGGTAATTTAACTTATGCGCATGCATTGCTGCAACTTGTGCTGTATAATTTAGAATTTTTGTTACCGCGCCATCCGATTTTTATACATGTGCAAATACTCGTACACGCTGCATTGTATTTTTTTCCGCACGCGACAAGGAGGGGACAGAGGCGAGTTCCGGCTCGCGTCTGTCCCCCCCCCCGTCCCACCACCCTGCTCAACCCGCATAAAACTTAAAAATATGATAAAATGAAAGATAAAATCAGTAAATGAAAAGGTGTATAGATAAAATAGATAAAATAAAAGTCAATAAATAAATAAATAATAATAAGTAAATAAATACAATGGACAAAACACAACAAACATAAGAAGGGGGGCAAAATAAAGGGGAATAAAAGATAAAGATAAAATTTATAATATAGAGTAAAATGAAATATTATAAAATAAAAGGAGGGGGGTCGACCGGAAGGTCGCATCTTTGTAGAGAGGGGGGGGATTATTGCTCCACCTCGCCCCCCGCGACCTGTCCACCTTGGGGGCGCCTTAACGGCCAGCCCCCCTTGGCGGCGGTGGAAGTACTAAGTAGTACCACCGCCGCCATTACGTCTGCGGCCCCTTACGGGGGCCGTCGGCCTCGTCGGGGCTGCCCCGCCGATGCTAGCCTCCTGGCGGAGAGCGGGTCGGCTTCCCTCTCCCTCTCCGCTGCCTCCTTCTGCGTTATCACAATCTCGCAGAAGGAGGCAATCGCTGCTATTGACCTCTCGCTGCCGATCATGTGGTCGACCACGACCGGCAACGGGAGGTCCATCCCAATAACGCCCCTTAGGTCTCTGCGCGGTGCCGACCACGCTGGACATTCTTCCAGCGTATGCTGCGCAGAGTCCTGGGCCTCCTCGCAGTGGTGGCACTGCGATCCTCCTAGTGCCAGTTATGAACACACTGTTTGAGGAAACGGCGGTATGCAGGTAAATTAACTTATGCGCATGCATTGCTACAACTTGTGCTGTATAATTTAGAATTTTTGTTACCGCGCCATCCGATTTTTATACATGTGCAAATACTCGTACACGCTGCATTGTATTTTTTTCCGCACGCGACAAGGAGGGGACAGAGGCGAGTTCCGGCTCGCGTCTGTCCCCTCCCCCCGTCCCACCACCCTGGTCAACCCGCATAAAACTTAAAAATATGATAAAATAAAAGATAAAATCAGTAAATGAAAAGGTGTATAGATAAAATAAAAGTCATTAAATAAATAAATAATAATAAGTAAATAAATACAATGGACAAAACACAACAAACATAAGAAGGGTGGCAAAATAAAGGGGAATAAAAGATAAAGGTAAAATTTATAATATAGAGTAAAATGAAATATTATAAAATAAAAGGAGGGGGGTCGACCGGCAGGTCGCATCTTTGTAGAGGGGGGGGGCGGGATTATTGCTCCACCTCGCCCCCCGCGACCTGTCCACCTCGGGGGCGCCTTAACGGCCAGCCCCCCTTGGGGGCGGTGGAAGTACTAAGTAGTACCACCGCCGCCATTACGTCTGCGGCCCCTTACGGGGGCCGTCGGCCTCGTCGGAGTTGCCCCGCCGATGTTAGCCTCCTGGCGGAGAGCGGGTCGGCTTCCCTCTCCCTCTCCGCTGCCTCCTTCTGCGTTATCACAATCTTGCAGAAGGAGGCAATCGCTGCTCTTGACCCCTCGCTGCCGATCATGTGGTCGACCACGACCGGCAACGGGAGATCCATCCCAATAACGCCCCTTAGGTCTCTGCGCGGTGCCGACCACGCTGGACATTCTTCCAGCGTATGCCGCGCAGAGTCCTGGGCCTCCTCGCAGTGGTGGCACTGCGATCCTCCTAGTGCCAGTTATGAACACACTGTTTGAGGAAACGGCGGTATGCAGGTAAATTAACTTATGCGCATGCATTGCTACAACTTGTGCTGTATAATTTAGAATTTTTGTTACCGCGCCATCCGATTTTTATACATGTGCAAATACTCGTACACGCTGCATTGTATTTTTTTCCGCACGCGACAAGGAGGGGACAGAGGCGAGTTCCGGCTCGCGTCTGTCCCCTCCCCCCGTCCCACCACCCTGGCCAACCCGCATAAAACTTAAAAATATGATAAAATAAAAGATAAAATCAGTAAATGAAAAGGTGTATAGATAAAATAAAAGTCATTAAATAAATAAATAATAATAAGTAAATAAATACAATGGACAAAACACAACAAACATAAGAAGGGTGGCAAAATAAAGGGGAATAAAAGATAAAGATAAAATTTATAATATAGAGTAAAATGAAATATTATAAAATAAAAGGAGGGGGGTCGACCGGCAGGTCGCATCTTTGTAGAGAGGGGGGGGATTATTGCTCCACCTCGCCCCCCGCGACCTGTCCACCTCGGGGGCGCCTTAACGGCCAGCCCCCCTTGGCGGCGGTGGAAGTACTAAGTAGTACCACCGCCGCCATTACGTCTGCGGCCCCTTACGGGGGCCGTCGGCCTCGTCGGGGTTGCCCCGCCGATGTTAGCCTCCTGGCGGAGAGCGGGTCGGCTTCCCTCTCCCTCTCCGCTGCCTCCTTCTGCGTTATCACAATCTCGCAGAAGGAGGCAATCGCTGCTCTTGACCTGTCGCTGCCGATCATGTGGTCGACCACGACCGGCAACGGGAGGTCCATCCCAATAACGCCCCTTAGGTCTCTGCGCGGTGCCGACCACGATGGACATTCTTCAGCGTATGCCGCGCAGAGTCCTGGGCCTCCTCGCAGTGGTGGCACTGCGATCCTCCTAGTGCCAGTTATGAATACACTGTTTGAGGAAACGGCGGTATGCAGGTAATTTAACTTATGCGCATGCATTGCTGCAACTTGTGCTGTATAATTTAGAATTTTTGTTACCGCGCCATCCGATTTTTATACATGTGCAAATACTCGTACACGCTGCATTGTATTTTTTTCCGCACGCGACAAGGAGGGGACAGAGGCGAGTTCCGGCTCGCGTCTGTCCCCTCCCCCCGTCCCACCACCCTGGTCAACCCGCATAAAACTTAAAAATATGATAAAATAAAAGATAAAATCAGTAAATGAAAAGGTGTATAGATAAAATAAAAGTCATTAAATAAATAAATAATAATAAGTAAATAAATACAATGAACAAAACACAACAAACATAAGAAGGGGGGCCAAAATAAAGGGGAATAAAAGATAAAGATAAAATTTATAATATAGAGTAAAATGAAATATTATAAAATGAAAGGAGGGGGGTGGACCGGCAGGTCGCATCTTTGTAGAGAGGGGGGGAGGGGATTATTGCGCCACCTCGCCCCCCGCGACCTGTCCACCTCGGGGGCGCCTTAACGGCCAGCCCCCCTTGGCGGCGGTGGAAGTACTAAGTAGTGCCACCGCCGCCATTACGTCTGCGGCCCCTTACGGGGGCCGTCGGCCTCGTCGGGGTTGCCCCGCCGATGCTAGCCTCCTGGCGGAGAGCGGGTCGGCTTCCGTCTCCCTCTCCGCTGCCTCCTTCTGCGTTATCACAATCTAGCAGAAGGAGGCAATCGCTGCTCGTGACCTCTCGCTGCCGATCATGTGGTCGACCACGACCGTCAACGGGAGGTCCATCCCAATAACACCCCTTAGGTCTCTGCGCGGTGCCGACCACGCTGGACATTCTTCCAGCGTATGCCGCGCAGAGTCCTGGGCCTCCTCGCAGTGGTGGCATTGCGATCCTCCCAATGCCAGTTATGTACACACAGTTTGAGGAAACGGAGGTATGCAGGTAATTTAACTTATGCGCATGCATTGCTGCAACTTGTGCTGTATAATCTAGAATTTTTGTTACCGCGCCATCCGATTTTTATACATGTGCAAATACTCGTACACGCTGCATTGTATTTTTTTCCGCACGCGACAAGGAGGGGACAGAGGCGAGTTCCGGCTCGCGTCTGTCCCCTCCCCCCGTCCCGCCCCCCTGTCAACCCGCATAAAACTTAAAAATATGATAAAATAAAAGATAAAATCAGTAAATGAAAAGGTGTATAGATAAAATAAAAGTCATTAAATAAATAAATAATAATAAGTAAATAAATACAATGGACAAAACACAACAAACATAAGAAGGGGGGCAAAATAAAGGGGAATAAAAGATAAAGATAAAATTTATAATATAGAGTAAAATGAAATATTATAAAATAAAAGGAGGGGGGTCGACCGGCAGGTCGCATCTTTGTAGAGAGGGGGGGGGATTATTGCTCCACCTCGCCCCCCGCGACCTGTCCACCTCGGTGGCGCCTTAACGGCCAGCCCCCCTTGGCGGCGGTGGAAGTACTAAGTAGTACCACCGCCGCCATTACGTCTGCGGCCCCTTACGGGGGCCGTCGGCCTCGTCGGGGTTGCCCCGCCGATGCTAGCCTCCTGGCGGAGAGCGGGTCGGCTTCCCTCTCCCTCTCCGCTGCCTCCTTCTGCGTTATCACAATCTCGCAGAAGGAGGCAATCGCTGCTATTGACCTCTCGCTGCCGATCATGTGGTCGACCACGACCGGCAACGGGAGGTCCATCCCAATAACGCCCCTTAGGTCTCTGCGCGGTGCCGACCACGCTGGACATTCTTCCAGCGTATGCCGCGCAGAGTCCTGGGCCTCCTCGCAGTGGTGGCACTGCGATCCTCCTAGTGCCACTTATGAACACACAGTTTGAGGAAACGGCGGTATGCAGGTAATTTAACTTATGCGCATGCATTGCTGCAACTTGTGCTGTATAATTTAGAATTTTTGTTACCGCGCCATCCGATTTTTATACATGTGCAAATACTCGTACACGCTGCATTGTATTTTTTTCCGCACGCGACAAGGAGGGGACAGAGGCGAGTTCCGGCTCGCGTCTGTCCCCTCCCCCCGTCCCACCACCCTGGTCAACCCGCATAAAACTTAAAAATATGATAAAATAAAAGATAAAATCAGTAAATGAAAAGGTGTATAGATAAAATAGATAAAATAAAAGTCAATAAATAAATAAATAATAATAAGTAAATAAATACAATGGACAAAACACAACAAACATAAGAAGGGGGGCAAAATAAAGGGGAATAAAAGATAAAGATAAAATTTATAATATAGAGTAAAATGAAATATTATAAAATAAAAGGAGGGGGGTCGACCGGCAGGTCGCATCTTCGTAGAGAGGGGGGGGGGGATTATTGCTCCACCTCGCCCCCCGCGACCTGTCCACCTCGGGGGCGCCTTAACGGCCAGCCCCCCTTGGCGGCGGTGGAAGTACTAAGTAGTACCACCGCCGCCATTACGTCTGCGGCCCCTTACGGGGGCCGTCGGCCTCGTCGGGGTTGCCCCGCCGATGCTAGCCTCCTGGCGGAGAGCGGGTCGGCTTCCCTCTCCCTCTCCGCTGCCTCCTTCTGCGTTATCACAATCTCGCAGAAGGAGGCAATCGCTGCTCTTGACCTCTCGCTGCCGATCATGTGGTCGACCACGACCGTCAACGGGAGGTCCATCCCAATAACACCCCTTAGGTCTCTGCGCGGTGCTGACCACGCTGGACATTCTTCCAGCGTATGCCGCGCAGAGTCCTGGGCCTCCTCGCAGTGGTGGCACTGCGATCCTCCCAATGCCAGTTATGAACACACAGTTTGAGGAAACGGAGGTAGGCAGGTAATTTATCTTATGCGCATGCATTGCTGCAACTTGTGCTGTATAATCTAGAATTTTTGTTACCGCGCCATCCGATTTTTATACATGTGCAAATACTCGTACACGCAGCATTGTATTTTTTTCCGCACGCGACAAGGAGGGCACAGAGGCGAGTTCCGGCTCGCGTCTGTCCCCTCCCCCCGTCCCGCCCCCCTGTCAACCCGCATAAAACTTAAAAATATGATAAAATAAAAGATAAAATCAGTAAATGAAAAGGTGTATAGATAAAATAAAAGTCATTAAATAAATAAATAATAATAAGTAAATAAATACAATGGACAAAACACAACAAACATAAGAAGGGGGGCAAAATAAAGGGGAATAAAAGATAAAGATAAAATTTATAATATAGAGTAAAATGAAATATTATAAAATAAAAGGAGGGGGGTCGACCGGCAGGTCGCATCTTTGTAGAGAGGGGGGGGGGATTATTGCTCCACCTCGCCCCCCGCGACCTGTCCACCTCGGGGGCGCCTTAACGGCCAGCCCCCCTTGGCGGCGGTGGAAGTACTAAGTAGTACCACCGCCGCCATTACGTCTGCGGCCCCTTACGGGGGCCGTCGGCCTCGTCGGGGTTGCCCCGCCGATGTTAGCCTCCTGGCGGAGAGCGGGTCGGCTTCCCTCTCCCTCTCCGCTGCCTCCTTCTGCGTTATCACAATCTCGCAGAAGGAGGCAATCGCTGCTCTTGACCTCTCGCTGCAGATCATGTGGTCGACCACGACCGGCAACGGGAGATCCATCCCAATAACGCCCCTTAGGTCTCTGCGCGGTGCCGACCACGCTGGACATTCTTCCAGCGTATGCCGCGCAGAGTCCTGGGCCTCCTCGCAGTGGTGGCACTGCGATCCTCCTAGTGCCAGTTATGAACACACTGTATGAGGAAACGGCGGTATGCAGGTAATTTAACTTATGCGCATGCATTGCTGCAACTTGTGCTGTATAATTTAGAACTTTTGTTACCGCGCCATCCGATTTTTATACATGTGCAAATACTCGTACACGCTGCATTGTATTTTTTTCCGCACGCGACAAGGAGGGGACAGAGGCGAGTTCCGGCTCGCGTCTGTCCCCCCCCCCCCGTCCCACCACCCTGGTCAACCCGCATAAAACTTAAAAATATGATAAAATAAAAGATAAAATCAGTAAATGAAAAGGTGTATAGATAAAATAGATAAAATAAAAGTCAATAAATAAATAAAGAATAATAAGTAAATAAATACAATGGACAAAACACAACAAACATAAGATGGGTGGCAAAATAAAGGGGAATAAAAGATAAAGATAAAATTTATAATATAGAGTAAAATGAAATATTATAAAATAAAAGGAGGGGGGTCGACCGGCAGGTCGCATCTTTGTAGAGGGGGGAGGGGATTATTGCTCCACCTCGCCCCCCGCGACCTGTCCACCTCGGGGGCGCCTTAACGGCCAGCCCCCCTTGGCGGCGGTGGAAGTACTAAGTAGTGCCACCGCTGCCATTACGTCTGCGGCCCATTACGAGGGCCGTCGGCCTCGTCGGGGTTGCCCCGCCGATGCTAGCCTCCTGGCGGAGAGCGGGTCGGCTTCCCTCTCCCTCTCCGCTGCCTCCTTCTGCGTTATCACAATCTCGCAGAAGGAGGCAATCGCTGCTCTTGACCTCTCGCTGCCGATCATGTGGTCGACCACGACCGGCAACAGGAGGTCCATCCCAATAACGCCCCTTAGGTCTCTGCGCGGTGCCGACCACGCTGGACATTCTTCCAGCGTATGCCGCGCAGAGTCCTGGGCCTCCTCGCAGTGGTGGCACTGCGATCCTCCTAGTGCCAGTTATGAACACACTGTATGAGGAAACGGCGGTATGCAGGTAATTTAACTTATGCGCATGCATTGCTGCAACTTGTGCTGTATAATTTAGAATTTTTGTTACCGCGCCATCCGATTTTTATACATGTGCAAATACTCGTACACGCTGCATTGTATTTTTTTCCGCACGCGACAAGGAGGGGACAGAGGCGAGTTCCGGCTCGCGTCTGTCCCCCCCCCCCGTCCCACCACCCTGGTCAACCCGCATAAAACTTAAAAATATGATAAAATGAAAGATAAAATCAGTAAATGAAAAGGTGTATAGATAAAATAGATAAAATAAAAGTCAATAAATAAATAAATAATAATAAGTAAATAAATACAATGGACAAAACACAACAAACATAAGAAGGGGGGCAAAATAAAGGGGAATAAAAGATAAAGATAAAATTTATAATATAGAGTAAAATGAAATATTATAAAATAAAAGGAGGGGGGACGACCGGCAGGTCGCATCTTTGTAGAGGGGGGAGGGGATTATTGCTCCACCTCGCCCCCCGCGACCTGTCCACCTCGGGGGCGCCTTAACGGCCAGCCCCCTTGGCGGCGGTGGAAGTACTAAGTAGTGCCACCGCTGCCATTACGTCTGCGGCCCATTACGAGGGCCGTCGGCCTCGTCGGGGTTGCCCCGCCGATGCTAGCCTCCTGGCGGAGAGCGGGTCGGCTTCCCTCTCCCTCTCCGCTGCCTCCTTCTGCGTTATCACAATCTCGCAGAAGGAGGCAATCGCTGCTCTTGACCTCTAGCTGCCGATCATGTGGTCGACCACGACCGGCAACAGGAGATCCATCCCAATAACGCCCCTTAGGTCTCTGCGCGGTGCCGACCACGCTGGACATTCTTCCAGCGTATGCCGCGCAGATTCCTGGGCCTCCTCGCAGTGGTGGCACTGCGATCCTCCTAGTGCCAGTTATGAACACACTGTATGAGGAAACGGCGGTATGCAGGTAATTTAACTTATGCGCATGCATTGCTGCAACTTGTGCTGTATAATTTAGAATTTTTGTTACCGCGCCATCCGATTTTTATACATGTGCAAATACTCGTACACGCTGCATTGTATTTTTTTCCGCACGCGACAAGGAGGGGACAGAGGCGAGTTCCGGCTCGCGTCTGTCCCCTCCCCCCGTCCCACCAGCCTGGCCAACCCGCATAAAACTTAAAAATATGATAAAATAAAAGATAAAATCAGTAAATGAAAAGGTGTATAGATAAAATAAAAGTCATTAAATAAATAAATAATAACAAGTAAATAAATACAATGGACAAAACACAACAAACATAAGAAGGGTGGCAAAATAAAGGGGAATAAAAGATAAAGATAAAATTTATAATATAGAGTAAAATGAAATAATATAAAATAAAAGGAGGGGGGTCGACCGGCAGGTCGCATCTTTGTAGAGAGGGGGGGGGATTATTGCTCCACCTCGCCCCCCGCGACCTGTCCACCTCGGGGGCGCCTTAACCGTCAGCCCCCCTTGGCGGCGGTGGAAGTACTAAGTAGTACCACCGCCGCCATTACGTCTGCGGCCCCTTACGGGGGCCGTCGGCCTCGTCGGGGTTGCCCCGCCGATGTTAGCCTCCTGGCGGAGAGCGGGTCGGCTTCCCTCTCCCTCTCCGCTGCCTCCTTCTGCGTTATCACAATCTCGCAGAAGGAGGCAATCGCTGCTCTTGACCTCTCGCTGCCGATCATGTGGTCGACCACGACCGGCAACGGGAGATCCATCCCAATAACGCCCCTTAGGTCTCTGCGCGGTGCCGACCACGCTGGACATTGTTCCAGCGTATGCCGCGCAGAGTCCTGGTCCTCCTCGCAGTGGTGGCACTGCGATCCTCCTAGTGCCAGTTATGAACACACTGTATGAGGAAACGGCGGTATGCAGGTAATTTAACTTATGCGCATGCATTGCTGCAACTTGTGCTGTATAATTTAGAATTTTTGTTACCGCGCCATCCGATTTTTATACATGTGCAAATACTCGTACACGCTGCATTGTATTTTTTTCCGCACGCGACAAGGAGGGGACAGAGGCGAGTTCCGGCTCGCGTCTGTCCCCCCCCCCGTCCCACCACCCTGGTCAACCCGCATAAAACTTAAAAATATGATAAAATAAAAGATAAAATCAGTAAATGAAAAGGTGTATAGATAAAATAGATAAAATAAAAGTCAATAAATAAATAAATAATAATAAGTAAATAAATACAATGGACAAAACACAACAAACATAAGAAGGGTGGCAAAATAAAGGGGAATAAAAGATAAAGATAAAATTTATAATATAGAGTAAAATGAAATATTATAAAATAAAAGGAGGGGGGTCGACCGGCAGGTCGCATCTTTGTAGAGGGGGGAGGGGATTATTGCTCCACCTCGCCCCCCGCGACCTGTCCACCTCGGGGGCGCCTTAACGGCCAGCCCCCCTTGGCGGCGGTGGAAGTACTAAGTAGTGCCACCGCTGCCATTACGTCTGCGGCCCATTACGAGGGCCGTCGGCCTCGTCGGGGTTGCCCCGCCGATGCTAGCCTCCTGGCGGAGAGCGGGTCGGCTTCCCTCTCCCTCTCCGCTGCCTCCTTCTGCGTTATCACAATCTCGCAGAAGGAGGCAATCGCTGCTCTTGACCTCTCGCTGCCGATCATGTGGTCGACCACGACCGGCAACGGGAGATCCATCCCAATAACGCCCCTTAAGTCTTTGCGCGGTGCCGACCACGCTGGACATTCTTCCAGCGTATGCCGCGCAGAGTCCTGGTCCTCCTCGCAGTGGTGGCACTGCGATCCTCCTAGTGCCAGTTAGGAACACACAGTTTGAGGAAACGGCGGTATGCAGGTAATTTCACTTATGCACATGCATTGCTGCAACTTGTGCTGTATAATTTAGAATTTTTGTTACCACGCCATCCGATTTTTATACATGTGCAAATACTCGTACACGCTGCATTGTATTTTTTACCGCACGCGACAAGGAGGGGACAGAGGCGAGTTCCGGCACGCGTCTGTCCCCTCCCCCCGTCCCACCCCCCTGGTCAACCCGCATAAAACTTAAAAATATGATAAAATAAAAGATAAAATCAGTAAATGTAAAGGTGTATAGATAAAATAGATAAAATAAAAGTCATTAAATAAATAAATAATAATAAGTAAATAAATACAATGGACAAAACACAACAAACATAAGAAGGGGGGCAAAATAAAGGGGAATAAAAGATAAAGATAAAATTTATAATATAGTGTAAAATTAAATATTATAAAATAAAAGGAGGGGGGACGACCGGCAGGTCGCATCTTTGTAGAGGGGGGAGGGGATTATTGCTCCACCTCGCCCCCCGCGACCTGTCCACCTCGGGGGCGCCTTAACGGCCAGCCCCCTTGGCGGCGGTGGAAGTACTAAGTAGTGCCACCGCTGCCATTACGTCTGCGGCCCATTACGAGGGCCGTCGGCCTCGTCGGGGTTGCCCCGCCGATGCTAGCCTCCTGGCGGAGAGCGGGTCGGCTTCCCTCTCCCTCTCCGCTGCCTCCTTCTGCGTTATCACAATCTCGCAGAAGGAGGCAATCGCTGCTCTTGACCTCTCGCTGCCGATCATGTGGTCGACCACGACCGGCAACGGGAGATCCATCCCAATAACGCCCCTTAGGTCTCTGCGCGGTGCCGACCACGCTGGACATTCTTCCAGCGTATGCCGCGCAGAGTCCTGGGCCTCCTCGCAGTGGTGGCACTGCGATCCTCCTAGTGCCAGTTATGAACACACTGTATGAGGAAACGGCGGTATGCAGGTAATTTAACTTATGCGCATGCATTGCTGCAACTTGTGCTGTATAATTTAGAATTTTTGTTACCGCGCCATCCGATTTTTATACATGTGCAAATACTCGTACACGCTGCATTGTATTTTTTTCCGCACGCGACAAGGAGGGGACAGAGGCGAGTTCCGGCTCGCGTCTGTCCCCCCCCCCCCCGTCCCACCACCCTGGTCAACCCGCATAAAACTTAAAAATATGATAAAATAAAAGATAAAATCAGTAAATGAAAAGGTGTATAGATAAAATAGATAAAATAAAAGTCAATAAATAAATAAATAATAATAAGTAAATAAATACAATGGACAAAACACAACAAACATAAGATGGGTGGCAAAATAAAGGGGAATAAAAGATAAAGATAAAATTTATAATATAGAGTAAAATGAAATATTATAAAATAAAAGGAGGGGGGTCGACCGGCAGGTCGCATCTTTGTAGAGGGGGGAGGGGATTATTGCTCCACCTCGCCCCCCGCGACCTGTCCACCTCGGGGGCGCCTTAACGGCCAGCCCCCCTTGGCGGCGGTGGAAGTACTAAGTAGTGCCACCGCTGCCATTACGTCTGCGGCCCATTACGAGGGCCGTCGGCCTCGTCGGGGTTGCCCCGCCGATGCTAGCCTCCTGGCGGAGAGCGGGTCGGCTTCCCTCTCCCTCTCCGCTGCCTCCTTCTGCGTTATCACAATCTCGCAGAAGGAGGCAATCGCTGCTCTTGACCTCTCGCTGCCGATCATGCGGTCGACCACGACCGGCAACGGGAGATCCATCCCAATAACGCCCCTTAGGTCTCTGCGCGGTGCCGACCACGCTGGACATTCTTCCAGCGTATGCCGCGCAGAGTCCTGGGCCTCCTCGCAGTGGTGGCACTGCGATCCTCCTAGTGCCAGTTATGAACACACTGTATGAGGAAACGGCGGTATGCAGGTAATTTAACTTATGCGCATGCATTGCTGCAACTTGTGCTGTATAATTTAGAATTTTTGTTACCGCGCCATCCGATTTTTATACATGTGCAAATACTCGTACACGCTGCATTGTATTTTTTTCCGCACGCGACAAGGAGGGGACAGAGGCGAGTTCCGGCTCGCGTCTGTCCCCCCCCCGTCCCACCACCCTGGTCAACCCGCATAAAACTTAAAAATATGATAAAATAAAAGATAAAATCAGTAAATGAAAAGGTGTATAGATAAAATAGATAAAATAAAAGTCAATAAATAAATGAATAATAATAAGTAAATAAATACAATGGACAAAACTCAACAAACATAAGAAGGGTGGCAAAATAAAGGGGAATAAAAGATAAAGATAAAATTTATAATATAGAGTAAAATGAAATATTATAAAATAAAAGGAGGGGGGTCGACCGGCAGGTCGCATCTTTGTAGAGGGGGGAGGGGATTATTGCTCCACCTCGCCCCCCGCGACCTGTCCACCTCGGGGGCGCCTTAACGGCCAGCCCCCCTTGGCGGCGGTGGAAGTACTAAGTAGTGCCACCGCTGCCATTACGTCTGCGGCCCATTACGAGGGCCGTCGGCCTCGTCGGGGTTGCCCCGCCGATGCTAGCCTCCTGGCGGAGAGCGGGTCGGCTTCCCTCTCCCTCTCCGCTGCCTCCTTCTGCGTTATCACAATCTCGCAGAAGGAGGCAATCGCTGCTCTTGACCTCTCGCTGCCGATCATGTGGTCGACCACGACCGGCAACGGGAGATCCATCCCAATAACGCCCCTTAAGTCTCTGCGCGGTGCCGACCACGCTGGACATTCTTCCAGCGTATGCCGCGCAGAGTCCTGGTCCTCCTCGCAGTGGTGGCACTGCGATCCTCCTAGTGCCAGTTATGAACACACAGTTTGAGGAAACGGCGGTATGCAGGTAATTTCACTTATGCACATGCATTGCTGCAACTTGTGCTGTATAATTTAGAATTTTTGTTACCACGCCATCCGATTTTTATACATGTGCAAATACTCGTACACGCTGCATTGTATTTTTTACCGCACGCGACAAGGAGGGGACAGAGGCGAGTTCCGGCACGCGTCTGTCCCCTCCCCCCGTCCCACCCCCCTGGTCAACCCGCATAAAACTTAAAAATATGATAAAATAAAAGATAAAATCAGTAAATGTAAAGGTGTATAGATAAAATAGATAAAATAAAAGTCATTAAATAAATAAATAATAATAAGTAAATAAATACAATGGACAAAACACAACAAACATGAGAAGGGGGGCAAAATAAAGGGGAATAAAAGATAAAGATAAAATTTATAATATAGTGTAAAATGAAATATTATAAAATAAAAGGAGGGGGGACGACCGGCAGGTCGCATCTTTGTAGAGGGGGGAGGGGATTATTGCTCCACCTCGCCCCCCGCGACCTGTCCAACTCGGGGGCGCCTTAACGGCCAGCCCCCTTGGCGGCGGTGGAAGTACTAAGTAGTGCCACCGCTGCCATTACGTCTACGGCCCATTACGAGGGCCGTCGGCCTCGTCGGGGTTGCCCCGCCGATGCTAGCCTCCTGGCGGAGAGCGGGTCGGCTTCCCTCTCCCTCTCCGCTGCCTCCTTCTGCGTTATCACAATCTCGCAGAAGGAGGCAATCGCTGCTCTTGACCTCTCGCTGCCGATCATGTGGTCGACCACGACCGGCAACAGGAGATCCATCCCAATAACGCCCCTTAGGTCTCTGCGCGGTGTCGACCACGCTGGACATTCTTCCAGCGTATGCCGCGCAGAGTCCTGGGCCTCCGCGCAGTGGTGGCACTGCGATCCTCCTAGTGCCAGTTATGAACACACTGTATGAGGAAACGGCGGTATGCAGGTAATTTAACTTATGCGCATGCATTGCTGCAACTTGTGCTGTATAATTTAGAATTTTTGTTACCGCGCCATCCGATTTTTATACATGTGCAAATACTCGTACACGCTGCATTGTATTTTTTTCCGCACGCGACAAGGAGGGGACAGAGGCGAGTTCCGGCTCGCGTCTGTCCCCCCCCCCCGTCCCACCACCCTGGTCAACCCGCATAAAACTTAAAAATATGATAAAATAAAAGATAAAATCAGTAAATGAAAAGGTGTATAGATAAAATAGATAAAATAAAAGTCAATAAATAAATAAATAATAATAAGTAAATAAATACAATGGACAAAACACAACAAACATAAGATGGGTGGCAAAATAAAGGGGAATAAAAGATAAAGATAAAATTTATAATATAGAGTAAAATGAAATATTATAAAATAAAAGGAGGGGGGTCGACCGGCAGGTCGCATCTTTGTAGAGGGGGGAGGGGATTATTGCTCCACCTCGCCCCCCGCGACCTGTCCACCTCGGGGGCGCCTTAACGGCCAGCCCCCCTTGGCGGCGGTGGAAGTACTAAGTAGTGCCACCGCTGCCATTACGTCTGCGGCCCATTACGAGGGCCGTCGGCCTCGTCGGGGTTGCCCCGCCGATGCTAGCCTCCTGGCGGAGAGCGGGTCGGCTTCCCTCTCCCTCTCCGCTGCCTCCTTCTGCGTTATCACAATCTCGCAGAAGGAGGCAATCGCTGCTCTTGACCTCTCGCTGCCGATCATGCGGTCGACCACGACCGGCAACGGGAGATCCATCCCAATAACGCCCCTTAGGTCTCTGCGCGGTGCCGACCACGCTGGACATTCTTCCAGCGTATGCCGCGCAGAGTCCTGGGCCTCCTCGCAGTGGTGGCACTGCGATCCTCCTAGTGCCAGTTATGAACACACTGTATGAGGAAACGGCGGTATGCAGGTAATTTAACTTATGCGCATGCATTGCTGCAACTTGTGCTGTATAATTTAGAATTTTTGTTACCGCGCCATCCGATTTTTATACATGTGCAAATACTCGTACACGCTGCATTGTATTTTTTTCCGCACGCGACAAGGAGGGGACAGAGGCGAGTTCCGGCTCGCGTCTGTCCCCCCCCCGTCCCACCACCCTGGTCAACCCGCATAAAACTTAAAAATATGATAAAATAAAAGATAAAATCAGTAAATGAAAAGGTGTATAGATAAAATAGATAAAATAAAAGTCAATAAATAAATGAATAATAATAAGTAAATAAATACAATGGACAAAACTCAACAAACATAAGAAGGGTGGCAAAATAAAGGGGAATAAAAGATAAAGATAAAATTTATAATATAGAGTAAAATGAAATATTATAAAATAAAAGGAGGGGGGTCGACCGGCAGGTCGCATCTTTGTAGAGGGGGGAGGGGATTATTGCTCCACCTCGCCCCCCGCGACCTGTCCACCTCGGGGGCGCCTTAACGGCCAGCCCCCCTTGGCGGCGGTGGAAGTACTAAGTAGTGCCACCGCTGCCATTACGTCTGCGGCCCATTACGAGGGCCGTCGGCCTCGTCGGGGTTGCCCCGCCGATGCTAGCCTCCTGGCGGAGAGCGGGTCGGCTTCCCTCTCCCTCTCCGCTGCCTCCTTCTGCGTTATCACAATCTCGCAGAAGGAGGCAATCGCTGCTCTTGACCTCTCGCTGCCGATCATGTGGTCGACCACGACCGGCAACGGGAGATCCATCCCAATAACGCCCCTTAAGTCTCTGCGCGGTGCCGACCACGCTGGACATTCTTCCAGCGTATGCCGCGCAGAGTCCTGGTCCTCCTCGCAGTGGTGGCACTGCGATCCTCCTAGTGCCAGTTATGAACACACAGTTTGAGGAAACGGCGGTATGCAGGTAATTTCACTTATGCACATGCATTGCTGCAACTTGTGCTGTATAATTTAGAATTTTTGTTACCACGCCATCCGATTTTTATACATGTGCAAATACTCGTACACGCTGCATTGTATTTTTTACCGCACGCGACAAGGAGGGGACAGAGGCGAGTTCCGGCACGCGTCTGTCCCCTCCCCCCGTCCCACCCCCCTGGTCAACCCGCATAAAACTTAAAAATATGATAAAATAAAAGATAAAATCAGTAAATGTAAAGGTGTATAGATAAAATAGATAAAATAAAAGTCATTAAATAAATAAATAATAATAAGTAAATAAATACAATGGACAAAACACAACAAACATGAGAAGGGGGGCAAAATAAAGGGGAATAAAAGATAAAGATAAAATTTATAATATAGTGTAAAATGAAATATTATAAAATAAAAGGAGGGGGGACGACCGGCAGGTCGCATCTTTGTAGAGGGGGGAGGGGATTATTGCTCCACCTCGCCCCCCGCGACCTGTCCAACTCGGGGGCGCCTTAACGGCCAGCCCCCTTGGCGGCGGTGGAAGTACTAAGTAGTGCCACCGCTGCCATTACGTCTACGGCCCATTACGAGGGCCGTCGGCCTCGTCGGGGTTGCCCCGCCGATGCTAGCCTCCTGGCGGAGAGCGGGTCGGCTTCCCTCTCCCTCTCCGCTGCCTCCTTCTGCGTTATCACAATCTCGCAGAAGGAGGCAATCGCTGCTCTTGACCTCTCGCTGCCGATCATGTGGTCGACCACGACCGGCAACAGGAGATCCATCCCAATAACGCCCCTTAGGTCTCTGCGCGGTGTCGACCACGCTGGACATTCTTCCAGCGTATGCCGCGCAGAGTCCTGGGCCTCCGCGCAGTGGTGGCACTGCGATCCTCCTAGTGCCAGTTATGAACACACTGTATGAGGAAACGGCGGTATGCAGGTAATTTAACTTATGCGCATGCATTGCTGCAACTTGTGCTGTATAATTTAGAATTTTTGTTACCGCGCCATCCGATTTTTATACATGTGCAAATACTCGTACACGCTGCATTGTATTTTTTTCCGCACGCGACAAGGAGGGGACAGAGGCGAGTTCCGGCTCGCGTCTGTCCCCCCCCCCGTCCCACCACCCTGGTCAACCCGCATAAAACTTAAAAATATGATAAAATAAAAGATAAAATCAGTAAATGAAAAGGTGTATAGATAAAATAGATAAAATAAAAGTCAATAAATAAATAAATAATAATAAGTAAATAAATACAATGGACAAAACACAACAAACATAAGAAGGGTGGCAAAATAAAGGGGAATAAAAGATAAAGATAAAATTTATAATATAGAGTAAAATGAAATATTATAAAATAAAAGGAGGGGGGTCGACCGGCAGGTCGCATCTTTGTAGAGGGGGGAGGGGATTATTGCTCCACCTCGCCCCCCGCGACCTGTCCACCTCGGGGGCGCCTTAACGGCCAGCCCCCCTTGGCGGCGGTGGAAGTACTAAGTAGTGCCACCGCTGCCATTACGTCTGCGGCCCATTACGAGGGCCGTCGGCCTCGTCGGGGTTGCCCCGCCGATGCTAGCCTCCTGGCGGAGAGAGGGTCGGCTTCCCTCTCCCTCTCCGCTGCCTCCTTCTGCGTTATCACAATCTCGCAGAAGGAGGCAATCGCTGCTCTTGACCTCTCGCTGCCGATCATGTGGTCGACCACGACCGGCAACGGGAGATCCATCCCAATAATGCCCCTTAAGTCTCTGCGCGGTGCTGACCACGCTGGACATTCTTCCAGCGTATGCCGCGCAGAGTCCTGGTCCTCCTCGCAGTGGTGGCACTGCGATCCTCCTAGTGCCAGTTATGAACACACAGTTTGAGGAAACGGCGGTATGCAGGTAATTTCACTTATGCGCATGCATTGCTGCAACTTGTGCTGTATAATTTAGAATTTTTGTTACCACGCCATCCGATTTTTATACATGTGCAAATACTCGTACACGCTGCATTGTATTTTTTACCGCACGCGACAAGGAGGGGACAGAGGCGAGTTCCGGCACGCGTCTGTCCCCTCCCCCCGTCCCACCCCCCTGGTCAACCCGCATAAAACTTAAAAATATGATAAAATAAAAGATAAAATCAGTAAATGTAAAGGTGTATAGATAAAATAGATAAAATAAAAGTCATTAAATAAATAAATAATAATAAGTAAATAAATACAATGGACAAAACACAACAAACATAAGAAGGGTGGCAAAATAAAGGGGAATAAAAGATAAAGATAAAATTTATAATATAGAGTAAAATGAAATATTATAAAATAAAAGGAGGGGGGTCGACCGCCAGGTCGCATCTTTGTAGAGAGGGGGGGGGATTATTGCTCCACCTCGCCCCCCGCGACCTGTCCACCTCGGGGGCGCCTTAACGGCCAGCCCCCCTTGGCGGCGGTGGAAGTACTAAGTAGTACCACCGCCGCCATTACGTCTGCGGCCCCTTACGGGGGCCGGCGGCCTCGTCGGGGTTGCCCCGCCGATGTTAGCCTCCTGGCGGAGAGCGGGTCGGCTTCCCTCTCCCTCTCCGCTGCCTCCTTCTGCGTTATCACAATCTCGCAGAAGGAGGCAATCGCTGCTCTTGACCTCTCGCTGCCGATCATGTGGTCGACCACGACCGGCAACGGGAGATCCATCCCAATAACGCCCCTTAGGTCTCTGCGCGGTGCCGACCACGCTGGACATTGTTCCAGCGTATGCCGCGCAGAGTCCTGGGCCTCCTCGCAGTGGTGGCACTGCGATCCTCCTAGTGCCAGTTATGAACACACTGTATGAGGAAACGGCGGTATGCAGGTAATTTAACTTATGCGCATGCATTGCTGCAACTTGTGCTGTATAATTTAGAATTTTTGTTACCGCGCCATCCGATTTTTATACATGTGCAAATACTCGTACACGCTGCATTGTATTTTTTTCCGCACGCGACAAGGAGGGGACAGAGGCGAGTTCCGGCTCGCGTCTGTCCCCCCCCCCCGTCCCACCACCCTGGTCAACCCGCATAAAACTTAAAAATATGATAAAATAAAAGATAAAATCAGTAAATGAAAAGGTGTATAGATAAAATAAAAGTCATTAAATAAATAAATAATAATAAGTAAATAAATACAATGGACAAAACACAACAAACATAAGAAGGGTGGCAAAATAAAGGGGAATAAAAGATAAAGATAAAATTTATAATATAGAGTAAAATGAAATATTATTAAATAAAAGGAGGGGGGTCGACCGGCAGGTCGAATCTTTGTAGAGAGGGGGGGGGGATTATTGCTCCACCTCGCCCCCCGCGACCTGTCCACCACGGGGGCGCCTTAACGGCCAGCCCCCCTTGGCGGCGGTGGAAGTACTAAGTAGTACCACCGCCGCCATTACGTCTGCGGCCCTTTACGGGGGCCGTCGGCCTCGTCGGGGTTGCCCCGCCGATGTTAGCCTCCTGGCGGAGAGCGGGTCGGCTTCCCTCTCCCTCTCCGCTGCCTCCTTCTGCGTTATCACAATCTCGCAGAAGGAGGCAATCGCTGCTCTTGACCTCTCGCTGCCGATCATGTGGTCGACCACGACCGGCAACGGGAGATCCATCCCAATAACGCCCCTTAGGTCTCTGCGCGGTGCCGACCACGCTGGACATTCTTCCAGCGTATGCCGCGCAGAGTCCTGGGCCTCCTCGCAGTGGTGGCACTGCGATCCTCCTAGTGCCAGTTATGAACACACTGTATGAGGAAACGGCGGTATGCAGGTAATTTAACTTATGCGCATGCATTGCTGCAACTTGTGCTGTATAATTTAGAATTTTTGTTACCGCGCCATCCGATATTTATACATGTGCAAATACTCGTACACGCTGCATTGTATTTTTTTCCGCACGCGACAAGGAGGGGACAGAGGCGAGTTCCGGCTCGCGTCTGTCCCCCCCCCCCCGTCCCACCACCCTGGTCAACCCGCATAAAACTTAAAAATATGATAAAATAAAAGATAAAATCAGTAAATGAAAAGGTGTATAGATAAAATAGATAAAATAAAAGTCAATAAATAAATAAATAATAATAAGTAAATAAATACAATGGACAAAACACAACAAACATAAGAAGGGTGGCAAAATAAAGGGGAATAAAAGATAAAGATAAAATTTATAATATAGAGTAAAATGAAATATTATAAAATAAAAGGAGGGGGGTCGACCGGCAGGTCGCATCTTTGTAGAGGGGGGAGGGGATTATTGCTCCACCTCGCCCCCCGCGACCTGTCCACCTCGGGGGCGCCTTAACGGCCAGCCCCCCTTGGCGGCAGTGGAAGTACTAAGTAGTGCCACCGCTGCCATTACGTCTGCGGCCCATTACGAGGGCCGTCGGCCTCGTCGGGGTTGCCCCGCCGATGCTAGCCTCCTGGCGGAGAGCGGGTCGGCTTCCCTCTCCCTCTCCGCTGCCTCCTTCTGCGTTATCACAATCTCGCAGAAGGAGGCAATCGCTGCTCTTGACCTCTCGCTGCCGATCATGTGGTCGACCACGACCGGCAACGGGAGATCCATCCTAATAACGCCCCTTAAGTCTCTGCGCGGTGCCGACCACGCTGGACATTCTTCCAGCGTATGCCGCGCAGAGTCCTGGGCCTCCTCGCAGTGGTGGCACTGCGATCCTCCTAGTGCCAGTTATGAACACACTGTATGAGGAAACGGCGGTATGCAGGTAATTTAACTTATGCGCATGCATTGCTGCAACTTGTGCTGTATAATTTAGAATTTTTGTTACCGCGCCATCCGATTTTTATACATGTGCAAATACTCGTACACGCTGCATTGTATTTTTTTCCGCACGCGACAAGGAGGGGACAGAGGCGAGTTCCGGCTCGCGTCTGTCCCCCCCCTCCGTCCCACCACCCTGGTCAACCCGCATAAAACTTAAAAATATGATAAAATGAAAGTTAAAATCAGTAAATGAAAAGGTGTATAGATAAAATAGATAAAATAAAAGTCAATAAATAAATAAATAATAATAAGTAAATAAATACAATGGACAAAACACAACAAACATAAGAAGGGGGGCAAAATAAAGGGGAATAAAAGATAAAGATAAAATTTATAATATAGAGTAAAATGAAATATTATAAAATAAAAGGAGGGGGGTCGACCGGAAGGTCGCATCTTTGTAGAGAGGGGGGGGGGATTATTGCTCCACCTCGCCCCCCGCGACCTGTCCACCTCGGGGGCGCCTTAACGGCCAGCCCCCCTTGGCGGCGGTGGAAGTACTAAGTAGTACCACCGCCGCCATTACGTCTGCGGCCCCTTACGGGGGCCGTCGGCCTCGTCGGGGCTGCCCCGCCGATGCTAGCCTCCTGGCGGAGAGCGGGTCGGCTTCCCTCTCCCTCTCCGCTGCCTCCTTCTGCGTTATCACAATCTCGCAGAAGGAGGCAATCGCTGCTATTGACCTCTCGCTGCCGATCATGTGGTCGACCACGACCGGCAACGGGATGTCCATCCCAATAACGCCGCTTAGGTCTCTGCGCGGTGCCGACCACGCTGGACATTCTTCCAGCGTATGCCGCGCAGAGTCCTGGGCCTCCTCGCAGTGGTGGCACTGCGATCCTCCTAGTGCCAGTTATGAACACACTGTATGAGGAAACGGCGGTATGCAGGTAATTTAACTTATGCGCATGCATTGCTGCAACTTGTGCTGTATAATTTAGAATTTTTGTTACCGCGCCATCCGATGTTTATACATGTGCAAATACTCGTACACGCTGCATTGTATTTTTTTCCGCACGCGACAAGGAGGGGACAGAGGCGAGTTCCGGCTCGCGTCTGTCCCCCCCCTCCGTCCCACCACCCTGGTCAACCCGCATAAAACTTAAAAATATGATAAAATGAAAGATAAAATCAGCAAATGAAAAGGTGTATAGATAAAATAGATAAAATAAAAGTCAATAAATAAATAAATAATAATAAGTAAATAAATACAATGGACAAAACACAACAAACATAAGAAGGGGGGCAAAATAAAGGGGAATAAAAGATAAAGATAAAATTTATAATATAGAGTAAAATGAAATATTATAAAATAAAAGGAGGGGGGTCGACCGGAAGGTCGCATCTTTGTAGAGAGGGGGGGGGGATTATTGCTCCACCTCGCCCCCCGCGACCTGTCCACCTCGGGGGCGCCTTAACGGCCAGCCCCCCTTGGCGGCGGTGGAAGTACT
Organism: Lasioglossum baleicum; assembly: GCF_051020765.1. Taxonomy (NCBI): domain Eukaryota; kingdom Metazoa; phylum Arthropoda; class Insecta; order Hymenoptera; family Halictidae; genus Lasioglossum; species Lasioglossum baleicum. Next base: position 1,338,847 of record NW_027469089.1, on the reverse strand, counting down.
AAGTAGTACCACCGCCGCCATTACGTCTGCGGCCCCTTACGGGGGCCGTCGGCCTCGTCGGGGCTGCCCCGCCAATGCTAGCCTCCTGGCGGAGAGCGGGTCGGCTTCCCTCTCCCTCTCCGCTGCCTCCTTCTGCGTTATCACAATCTCGCAGAAGGAGGCAATCGCTGCTATTGACCTCTCGCTGCCGATCATGTGGTCGACCACGACCGGCAACGGGAGGTCCATCCCAATAACGCCGCTTAGGTCTCTGCGCGGTGCCGACCACGCTGGACATTCTTCCAGCGTATGCCGCGCAGAGTCCTGGGCCTCCTCGCAGTGGTGGCACTGCGATCCTCCTAGTGCCAGTTATGAACACACTGTATGAGGAAACGGCGGTATGCAGGTAATTTAACTTATGCGCATGCATTGCTACAACTTGTGCTGTATAATTTAGAATTTTTGTTACCGCGCCATCCGATTTTTATACATGTGCAAATACTCGTACACGCTGCATTGTATTTTTTTCCGCACGCGACAAGGAGGGGACAGAGGCGAGTTCCGGCTCGCGTCTGTCCCCCCCCCGTCCCACCACCCTGGTCAACCCGCATAAAACTTAAAAATATGATAAAATGAAAGATAAAATCAGCAAATGAAAAGGTGTATAGATAAAATAGATAAAATAAAAGTCAATAAATAAATAAATAATAATAAGTAAATAAATACAATGGACAAAACACAACAAACATAAGAAGGGGGGCAAAATAAAGGGGAATAAAAGATAAAGATAAAATTTATAATATAGAGTAAAATGAAATATTATAAAATAAAAGGAGGGGGGTCGACCGGAAGGTCGCATCTTTGTAGAGAGGGGGGGGATTATTGCTCCACCTCGCCCCCCGCGACCTGTCCACCTCGGGGGCGCCTTAACGGCCAGCCCCCCTTGGCGGCGGTGGAAGTACTAAGTAGTACCACCGCCGCCATTACGTCTGCGGCCCCTTACGGGGGCCGTCGGCCTCGTCGGGGCTGCCCCGCCGATGCTAGCCTCCTGGCGGAGAGCGGGTCGGCTTCCCTCTCCCTCTCCGCTGCCTCCTTCTGCGTTATCACAATCTCGCAGAAGGAGGCAATCGCTGCTCTTGACCTCTCGCTGCCGATCATGTGGTCGACCACGACCGGCAACGGGAGATCCATCCCAATAACGCCCCTTAGGTCTCTGCGCGGTGCCGACCACGCTGGACATTCTTCCAGCGTATGCCGCGCAGAGTCCTGGGCCTCCTCGCAGTGGTGGTACTGCCATCCTCCTAGTGCCAGTTATGAACACACAGTTTGAGGAAACGGCGGTATGCAGGTAATTTCACTTATGCGCATGCATTGCTGCAACTTGTGCTGTATAATTTAGAATTTTTGTTACCACGCCATCCGATTTTTATACATGTGCAAATACTCGTACACGCTGCATTGTATTTTTTTCCGCACGCGACAAGGAGGGGACAGAGGCGAGTTCCGGCTCGCGTCTGTCCCCCCCCCGTCCCACCACCCTGGTCAACCCGCATAAAACTTAAAAATATGATAAAATGAAAGATAAAATCAGTAAATGAAAAGGTGTATAGATAAAATAGATAAAATAAAAGTCAATAAATAAATAAATAATAATAAGTAAATAAATACAATGGACAAAACACAACAAACATAAGAAGGGGGGCAAAATAAAGGGGAATAAAAGATAAAGATAAAATTTATAATATAGAGTAAAATGAAATATTATAAAATAAAAGGAGGGGGGTCGACCGGAAGGTCGCATCTTTGTAGAGAGGGGGGGGGGATTATTGCTCCACCTCGCCCCCCGCGACCTGTCCACCTCGGGGGCGCCTTAACGGCCAGCCCCCTTGGCGGCGGTGGAAGTACTAAGTAGTGCCACCGCTGCCATTACGTCTGCGGCCCATTACGAGGGCCGTCGGCCTCGTCGGGGTTGCCCCGCCGATGCTAGCCTCCTGGCGGAGAGCAGGTCGGCTTCCCTCTCCCTCTCCGCTGCCTCCTTCTGCGTTATCACAATCTCGCAGAAGGAGGCAATCGCTGCTCTTGACCTCTCGCTGCCGATCATGTGGTCGACCACGACCGGCAACAGGAGATCCATCCCAATAACGCCCCTTAGGTCTCTGCGCGGTGCCGACCACGCTGGACATTCTTCCAGCGTATGCCGCGCAGAGTCCTGGGCCTCCTCGCAGTGGTGGCACTGCGATCCTCCTAGTGCCAGTTATGAACACACTGTATGAGGAAACGGCGGTATGCAGGTAATTTAACTTATGCGCATGCATTGCTGCAACTTGTGCTGTATAATTTAGAATTTTTGTTACCGCGCCATCCGATTTTTATACATGTGCAAATACTCGTACACGCTGCATTGTATTTTTTTCCGCACGCGACAAGGAGGGGACAGAGGCGAGTTCCGGCTCGCGTCTGTCCCCTCCCCCCGTCCCACCACCCTGGCCAACCCGCATAAAACTTAAAAATATGATAAAATAAAAGATAAAATCAGTAAATGAAAAGGTGTATAGATAAAATAAAAGTCATTAAATAAATAAATAATAATAAGTAAATAAATACAATGGACAAAACACAACAAACATAAGAAGGGTGGCAAAATAAAGGGGAATAAAAGATAAAGATAAAATTTATAATATAGAGTAACATGAAATAATATAAAATAAAAGGAGGGGGGTCGACCGGCAGGTCGCATCTTTGTAGAGAGGGGGGGGGATTATTGCTCCACCTCGCCCCCCGCGACCTGTCCACCTCAGGGGCGCCTTAACCGTCAGCCCCCCTTGGCGGCGGTGGAAGTACTAAGTAGTACCACCGCCGCCATTACGTCTGCGGCCCCTTACGGGGGCCGTCGGCCTCGTCGGGGTTGCCCCGCCGATGTTATCCTCCTGGCGGAGAGCGGGTCGGCTTCCCTCTCCCTCTCCGCTGCCTCCTTCTGCGTTATCACAATCTCGCAGAAGGAGGCAATCGCTGCTCTTGACCTCTCGCTGCCGATCATGTGGTCGACCACGACCGGCAACGGGAGATACATCCCAATAACGCCCCTTAGGTCTCTGCGCGGTGCCGACCACGCTGGACATTGTTCCAGCGTATGCCGCGCAGAGTCCTGGGCCTCCTCGCAGTGGTGGCACTGCGATCCTCCTAGTGCCAGTTATGAACACACTGTATGAGGAAACGGCGGTATGCAGGTAATTTAACTTATGCGCATGCATTGCTGCAACTTGTGCTGTATAATTTAGAATTTTTGTTACCGCGCCATCCGATTTTTATACATGTGCAAATACTCGTACACGCCCCATTGTATTTTTTTCCGCACGCGACAAGGAGCCGGAACTCGCCTCTGTCCCCCCCCCGTCCCACCACCCTGGTCAACCCGCATAAAACTTAAAAATATGATAAAATAAAAGATAAAATCAGTAAATGAAAAGGTGTATAGATAAAATAGATAAAATAAAAGTCAATAAATAAATAAATAATAATAAGTAAATAAATACAATGGACAAAACACAACAAACATAAGAAGGGTGGCAAAATAAAGGGGAATAAAAGATAAAGATAAAATTTATAATATAGAGTAAAATGAAATATTATAAAATAAAAGGAGGGGGGTCGACCGGCAGGTCGCATCTTTGTAGAGGGGGGAGAGGATTATTGCTCCACCTCGCCCCCCGCGACCTGTCCACCTCGGGGGCGCCTTAACGGCCAGCCCCCCTTGGCGGCGGTGGAAGTACTAAGTAGTGCCACCGCTGCCATTACGTCTGCGGCCCATTACGAGGGCCGTCGGCCTCGTCGGGGTTGCCCCGCCGATGCTAGCCTCCTGGCGGAGAGCGGGTCGGCTTCCCTCTCCCTCTCCGCTGCCTCCTTCTGCGTTATCACAATCTCGCAGAAGGAGGCAATCGCTGCTCTTGACCTCTCGCTGCCGATCATGTGGTCGACCACGACCGGCAACGGGAGATCCATCCCAATAACGCCCCTTAAGTCTCTGCGCGGTGCCGACCACGCTGGACATTCTTCCAGCGTATGCCGCGCAGAGTCCTGGTCCTCCTCGCAGTGGTGGCACTGCGATCCTCCTAGTGCCAGTTATGAACACACAGTTTGAGGAAACGGCGGTATGCAGGTAATTTAACTTATGCGCATGCATTGCTGCAACTTGTGCTGTATAATTTAGAATTTTTGTTACCGCGCCATCCGATTTTTATACATGTGCAAATTCTCGTACACGCTGCATTGTATTTTTTACCGCACGCGACAAGGAGGGGACAGAGGCGAGTTCCGGCACGCGTCTGTCCCCTCCCCCCGTCCCACCCCCCTGGTCAACCCGCATAAAACTTAAAAATATGATAAAATAAAAGATAAAATCAGTAAATGTAAAGGTGTATAGATAAAATAGATAAAATAAAAGTCATTAAATAAATAAATAATAATAAGTAAATAAATACAATGGACAAAACACAACAAACATAAGAAGGGGGGCAAAATAAAGGGGAATAAAAGATAAAGATAAAATTTATAATATAGTGTAAAATGAAATATTATAAAATAAAAGGAGGGGGGACGACCGGCAGGTCGCATCTTTGTAGAGGGGGGAGGGGATTATTGCTCCACCTCGCCCCCCGCGACCTGTCCACCTCGGGGGCGCCTTAACGGCCAGCCCCCTTGGCGGCGGTGGAAGTACTAAGTAGTGCCACCGCTGCCATTACGTCTGCGGCCCATTACGAGGGCCGTCGGCCTCGTCGGGGTTGCCCCGCCGAAGCTAGCCTCCTGGCGGAGAGCGGGTCGGCTTCCCTCTCCCTCTCCGCTGCCTCCTTCTGCGTTATCACAATCTCGCAGAAGGAGGCAATCGCTGCTCTTGACCTCTCGCTGCCGATCATGTGGTCGACCACGACCGGCAACAGGAGGTCCATCCCAATAACGCCCCTTAGGTCTCTGCGCGGTGCCGACCACGCTGGACATTCTTCCAGCGTATGCCGCGCAGAGTCCTGGGCCTCCTCGCAGTGGTGGCACTGCGATCCTCCTAGTGCCAGTTATGAACACACTGTATGAGGAAACGGCGGTATGCAGGTAATTTAACTTATGCGCATGCATTGCTGCAACTTGTGCTGTATAATTTAGAATTTTTGTTACCGCGCCATCCGATTTTTATACATGTGCAAATACTCGTACACGCTGCATTGTATTTTTTTCCGCACGCGACAAGGAGGGGACAGAGGCGAGTTCCGGCTCGCGTCTGTCCCCCCCCGTCCCACCACCCTGGTCAACCCGCATAAAACTTAAAAATATGATAAAATGAAAGATAAAATCAGTAAATGAAAAGGTGTATAGATAAAATAGATAAAATAAAAGTCAATAAATAAATAAATAATAATAAGTAAATAAATACAATGGACAAAACACAACAAACATAAGAAGGGGGGCAAAATAAAGGGGAATAAAAGATAAAGATAATATTTATAATATAGAGTAAAATGAAATATTATAAAATAAAAGGAGGGGGGTCGACCGGAAGGTCGCATCTTTGTAGAGAGGGGGGGGGATTATTGCTCCACCTCGCCCCCCGCGACCTGTCCACCTCGGGGGCGCCTTAACGGCCAGCCCCCTTGGCGGCGGTGGAAGTACTAAGTAGTGCCACCGCTGCCATTACGTCTGCGGCCCATTACGAGGGCCGTCGGCCTCGTCGGGGTTGCCCCGCCGATGCTAGCCTCCTGGCGGAGAGCGGGTCGGCTTCCCTCTCCCTCTCCGCTGCCTCCTTCTGCGTTATCACAATCTCGCAGAAGGAGGCAATCGCTGCTCTTGACCTCTCGCTGCCGATCATGTGGTCGACCACGACCGGCAACAGGAGATCCATCCCAATAACGCCCCTTAGGTCTCTGCGCGGTGCCGACCACGCTGGACATTCTTCCAGCGTATGCCGCGCAGAGTCCTGGGCCTCCTCGCAGTGGTGGCACTGCGATCCTCCTAGTGCCAGTTATGAACACACTGTATGAGGAAACGGCGGTATGCAGGTAATTTAACTTATGCGCATGCATTGCTGCAACTTGTGCTGTATAATTTAGAATTTTTGTTACCGCGCCATCCGATTTTTATACATGTGCAAATACTCGTACACGCTGCATTGTATTTTTTTCCGCACGCGACAAGGAGGGGACAGAGGCGAGTTCCGGCTCGCGTCTGTCCCCTCCCCCCGTCCCACCACCCTGGCCAACCCGCATAAAACTTAAAAATATGATAAAATAAAAGATAAAATCAGTAAATGAAAAGGTGTATAGATAAAATAAAAGTCATTAAATAAATAAATAATAATAAGTAAATAAATACAATGGACAAAACACAACAAACATAAGAAGGGTGGCAAAATAAAGGGGAATAAAAGATAAAGATAAAATTTATAATATAGAGTAACATGAAATAATATAAAATAAAAGGAGGGGGGTCGACCGGCAGGTCGCATCTTTGTAGAGAGGGGGGGGGATTATTGCTCCACCTCGCCCCCCGCGACCTGTCCACCTCGGGGGCGCCTTAACCGTCAGCCCCCCTTGGCGGCGGTGGAAGTACTAAGTAGTACCACCGCCGCCATTACGTCTGCGGCCCCTTACGGGGGCCGTCGGCCTCGTCGGGGTTGCCCCGCCGATGTTAGCCTCCTGGCGGAGAGCGGGTCGGCTTCCCTCTCCCTCTCCGCTGCCTCCTTCTGCGTTATCACAATCTCGCAGAAGGAGGCAATCGCTGCTCTTGACCTCTCGCTGCCGATCATGTGGTCGACCACGACCGGCAACGGGAGATACATCCCAATAACGCCCCTTAGGTCTCTGCGCGGTGCCGACCACGCTGGACATTGTTCCAGCGTATGCCGCGCAGAGTCCTGGGCCTCCTCGCAGTGGTGGCACTGCGATCCTCCTAGTGCCAGTTATGAACACACTGTATGAGGAAACGGCGGTATGCAGGTAATTTAACTTATGCGCATGCATTGCTGCAACTTGTGCTGTATAATTTAGAATTTTTGTTACCGCGCCATCCGATTTTTATACATGTGCAAATACTCGTACACGCTGCATTGTATTTTTTTCCGCACGCAACAAGGAGGGGACAGAGGCGAGTTCCGGCTCGCGTCTGTCCCCCCCCCCGTCCCACCACCCTGGTCAACCCGCATAAAACTTAAAAATATGATAAAATAAAAGATAAAATCAGTAAATGAAAAGGTGTATAGATAAAATAGATAAAATAAAAGTCAATAAATAAATAAATAATAATAAGTAAATAAATACAATGGACAAAACACAACAAACATAAGAAGGGTGGCAAAATAAAGGGGAATAAAAGATAAAGATAAAATTTATAATATAGAGTAAAATGAAATATTATAAAATAAAAGGAGGGGGGTCGACCGGCAGGTCGCATCTTTGTAGAGGGGGGAGAGGATTATTGCTCCACCTCGCCCCCCGCGACCTGTCCACCTCGGGGGCGCCTTAACGGCCAGCCCCCCTTGGCGGCGGTGGAAGTACTAAGTAGTGCCACCGCTGCCATTACGTCTGCGGCCCATTACGAGGGCCGTCGGCCTCGTCGGGGTTGCCCCGCCGATGCTAGCCTCCTGGCGGAGAGCGGGTCGGCTTCCCTCTCCCTCTCCGCTGCCTCCTTCTGCGTTATCACAATCTCGCAGAAGGAGGCAATCGCTGCTCTTGACCTCTCGCTGCCGATCATGTGGTCGACCACGACCGGCAACGGGAGATCCATCCCAATAACGCCCCTTAGGTCTCTGCGCGGTGCCGACCACGCTGGACATTCTTCCAGCGTATGCCGCGCAGAGTCCTGGGCCTCCTCGCAGTGGTGGTACTGCGATCCTCCTAGTGCCAGTTATGAACACACAGTTTGAGGAAACGGCGGTATGCAGGTAATTTCACTTATGCGCATGCATTGCTGCAACTTGTGCTGTACAATTTAGAATTTTTGTTACCACGCCATCCGATTTTTATACATGTGCAAATACTCGTACACGCTGCATTGTATTTTTTTCCGCACGCGACAAGGAGGGGACAGAGGCGAGTTCCGGCTCGCGTCTGTCCCCCCCCCGTCCCACCACCCTGGTCAACCCGCATAAAACTTAAAAATATGATAAAATACAAGATAAAATCAATAATTGAAAAGGTGTATAGATAAAATAGATAAAATAAAAGTCAATAAATAAATAAATAATAATAAGTAAATAAATACAATGGACAAAACACAATAAACATAAGAAGGGGGGCAAAATAAAGGGGAATAAAAGATAAAGATAAAATTTATAATATAGAGTAAAATGAAATATTATAAAATGAAAGGAGGGGGGTGGACCGGCAGGTCGCATCTTTGTAGAGAGGGGGGGGAGGGGATTATTGCGCCACCTCGCCCCCCGCGACCTGTCCACCTCGGGGGCGCCATAACGGCCAGCCCCCCTTGGCGGCGGTGGAAGTACTAAGTAGTACCACCGCCGCCATTACGTCTGAGGCCCATTATGATGGCCGTCGGCCTCGTGGGGGTTGCCCCGCCGATGCTAGCCTCCTGGCGGAGAGCGGGTCGGCTTCCCTCTCCCTCTCCGCTGCCTCCTTCTGCGTTATCACAATCTCGCAGAAGGAAGCAATCGCTGCTCTTGACCACTCGCTGCCGATCATGTGGTCGACCACGACCGGCAACGGGAGATCCATCCCAATAACGCCCCTTAGGTCTCTGCGCGGTGCCGACCACGCTGGACATTCTTCCAGCGTATGCCGCGCAGAGTCCTGGTCCTCCTCGCAGTGGTGGCACTGCGATCCTCCTAGTGCCCGTTATGAACACACAGTTTGAGGAAACGGCGGTATGCAGGTAATTTCACTTATGCGCATGCATTGCTGCAACTTGTGCTGTATAATTTAGAATTTTTGTTACCACGCCATCCGATTTTTATACATGTGCAAATACTCGTACACGCTGCATTGTATTTTTTTCCGCACGCGACAAGGAGGGGACAGAGGCGAGTTCCGGCACGCGTCTGTCCCCTCCCCCCGTCCCACCCCCCTGGTCAACCCGCATAAAACTTAAAAATATGATAAAATAAAAGATAAAATCAGTAAATGTAAAGGTGTATAGATAAAATAGATAAAATAAAAGTCATTAAATAAATAAATAATAATAAGTAAATAAATACAATGGACAAAACACAACAAACATAAGAAGGGGGGCAAAATAAAGGGGAATAAAAGATAAAGATAAAATTTATAATATAGTGTAAAATGAAATATTATAAAATAAAAGGAGGGGGGTCGACCGGTAGGTCGCATCTTTGTACAGGGGGGAGGGGATTATTGCTCCACCTCGCCCCCCGCGACCTGTCCACCTCGGGGGCGCCTTAACGGCCAGCCCCCCTTGGCGGCGGTGGAAGTACTAAGTAGTGCCACCGCTGCCATTACGTCTGCGGCCCATTACGAGGGCCGTCGGCCTCGTCGGGGTTGCCCCGCCGATGCTAGCCTCCTGGCGGAGAGCGGGTCGGCTTCCCTCTCCCTCTCCGCTGCCTCCTTCTGCGTTATCACAATCTCGCAGAAGGAGGCAATCGCTGCTCTTGACCTCTCGCTGCCGATCATGTGGTCGACCACGACCGGCAACGGGAGATCCATCCCAATAACGCCCCTTAAGTCTCTGCGCGGTGCCGACCACGCTGGACATTCTTCCAGCGTATGCCGCGCAGAGTCCTGGTCCTCCTCGCAGTGGTGGCACTGCGATCCTCCTAGTGCCAGTTATGAACACACAGTTTGAGGAAACGGCGGTATGCAGGTAATTTAACTTATGCGCATGCATTGCTGCAACTTGTGCTGTATAATTTAGAATTTTTGTTACCGCGCCATCCGATTTTTATACATGTGCAAATTCTCGTACACGCTGCATTGTATTTTTTACCGCACGCGACAAGGAGGGGACAGAGGCGAGTTCCGGCACGCGTCTGTCCCCTCCCCCCGTCCCACCCCCCTGGTCAACCCGCATAAAACTTAAAAATATGATAAAATAAAAGATAAAATCAGTAAATGTAAAGGTGTATAGATAAAATAGATAAAATAAAAGTCATTAAATAAATAAATAATAATAAGTAAATAAATACAATGGACAAAACACAACAAACATAAGAAGGGGGGCAAAATAAAGGGGAATAAAAGATAAAGATAATATTTATAATATAGAGTAAAATGAAATATTATAAAATAAAAGGAGGGGGGTCGACCGGAAGGTCGCATCTTTGTAGAGAGGGGGGGGGATTATTGCTCCACCTCGCCCCCCGCGACCTGTCCACCTCGGGGGCGCCTTAACGGCCAGCCCCCTTGGCGGCGGTGGAAGTACTAAGTAGTGCCACCGCTGCCATTACGTCTGCGGCCCATTACGAGGGCCGTCGGCCTCGTCGGGGTTGCCCCGCCGATGCTAGCCTCCTGGCGGAGAGCGGGTCGGCTTCCCTCTCCCTCTCCGCTGCCTCCTTCTGCGTTATCACAATCTCGCAGAAGGAGGCAATCGCTGCTCTTGACCTCTCGCTGCCGATCATGTGGTCGACCACGACCGGCAACAGGAGATCCATCCCAATAACGCCCCTTAGGTCTCTGCGCGGTGCCGACCACGCTGGACATTCTTCCAGCGTATGCCACGCAGAGTCCTGGGCCTCCTCGCAGTGGTGGCACTGCGATCCTCCTAGTGCCAGTTATGAACACACTGTATGAGGAAACGGCGGTATGCAGGTAATTTAACTTATGCGCATGCATTGCTGCAACTTGTGCTGTATAATTTAGAATTTTTGTTACCGCGCCATCCGATTTTTATACATGTGCAAATACTCGTACACGCTGCATTGTATTTTTTTCCGCACGCGACAAGGAGGGGACAGAGGCGAGTTCCGGCTCGCGTCTGTCCCCTCCCCCCGTCCCACCACCCTGGCCAACCCGCATAAAACTTAAAAATATGATAAAATAAAAGATAAAATCAGTAAATGAAAAGGTGTATAGATAAAATAAAAGTCATTAAATAAATAAATAATAATAAGTAAATAAATACAATGGACAAAACACAACAAACATAAGAAGGGTGGCAAAATAAAGGGGAATAAAAGATAAAGATAAAATTTATAATATAGAGTAAAATGAAATAATATAAAATAAAAGGAGGGGGGTCGACCGGCAGGTCGCATCTTTGTAGAGAGGGGGGGGATTATTGCTCCACCTCGCCCCCCGCGACCTGTCCACCTCGGGGGCGCCTTAACCGTCAGCCCCCCTTGGCGGCGGTGGAAGTACTAAGTAGTACCACCGCCGCCATTACGTCTGCGGCCCCTTACGGGGGCCGTCGGCCTCATCGGGGTTGCCCCGCCGATGTTAGCCTCCTGGCGGAGAGCGGGTCGGCTTCCCTCTCCCTCTCCGCTGCCTCCTTCTGCGTTATCACAATCTCGCAGAAGGAGGCAATCGCTGCTCTTGACCTCTCGCTGCCGATCATGTGGTCGACCACGACCGGCAACGGGAGATACATCCCAATAACGCCCCTTAGGTCTCTGCGCGGTGCCGACCACGCTGGACATTGTTCCAGCGTATGCCGCGCAGAGTCCTGGGCCTCCTCGCAGTGGTGGCACTGCGATCCTCCTAGTGCCAGTTATGAACACACTGTATGAGGAAACGGCGGTATGCAGGTAATTTAACTTATGCGCATGCATTGCTGCAACTTGTGCTGTATAATTTAGAATTTTTGTTACCGCGCCATCCGATTTTTATACATGTGCAAATACTCGTACACGCTGCATTGTATTTTTTTCCGCACGCGACAAGGAGGGGACAGAGGCGAGTTCCGGCTCGCGTCTGTCCCCCCCCCCGACCCACCACCCTGGTCAACCCGCATAAAACTTAAAAATATGATAAAATAAAAGATAAAATCAGTAAATGAAAAGGTGTATAGATAAAATAGATAAAATAAAAGTCAATAAATAAATAAATAATAATAAGTAAATAAATACAATGGACAAAACACAACAAACATAAGAAGGGTGGCAAAATAAAGGGGAATAAAAGATAAAGATAAAATTTATAATATAGAGTAAAATGAAATATTATAAAATAAAAGGAGGGGGGTCGACCGGCAGGTCGCATCTTTGTAGAGGGGGGAGGGGATTATTGCTCCACCTCGCCCCCCGCGACCTGTCCACCACGGGGGCGCCTTAACGGCCAGCCCCCCTTGGCGGCGGTGGAAGTACTAAGTAGTGCCACCGCTGCCATTACGTCTGCGGCCCATTACGAGGGCCGTCGGCCTCGTCGGGGTTGCCCCGCCGATGCTAGCCTCCTGGCGGAGAGCGGGTCGGCTTCCCTCTCCCTCTCCGCTGCCTCCTTCTGCGTTATCACAATCTCGCAGAAGGAGGCAATCGCTGCTCTTGACCTCTCGCTGCCGATCATGTGGTCGACCACGACCGGCAACGGGAGATCCATCCCAATAACGCCCCTTAAGTCTCTGCGCGGTGCCGACCACGCTGGACATTCTTCCAGCGTATGCCGCGCAGAGTCCTGGTCCTCCTCGCAGTGGTGGCACTGCGATCCTCCTAGTGCCAGTTATGAACACACAGTTTGAGGAAACGGCGGTATGCAGGTAATTTCACTTATGCACATGCATTGCTGCAACTTGTGCTGTATAATTTAGAATTTTTGTTACCACGCCATCCGAATTTTATACATGTGCAAATACTCGTACACGCTGCATTGTATTTTTTACCGCACGCGACAAGGAGGGGACAGAGGCGAGTTCCGGCACGCGTCTGTCCCCTCCCCCCGTCCCACCCCCCTGGTCAACCCGCGTAAAACTTAAAAATATGATAAAATAAAAGATAAAATCAGTAAATGTAAAGGTGTATAGATAAAATAGATAAAATAAAAGTCATTAAATAAATAAATAATAATAAGTAAATAAATACAATGGACAAAACACAACAAACATAAGAAGGGGGGCAAAATAAAGGGGAATAAAAGATAAAGATAAAATTTATAATATAGTGTAAAATGAAATATTATAAAATAAAAGGAGGGGGGACGACCGGCAGGTCGCATCTTTGTAGAGGGGGGAGGGGATTATTGCTCCACCTCGCCCCCCGCGACCTGTCCACCTCGGGGGCGCCTTAACGGCCAGCCCCCTTGGCGGCGGTGGAAGTACTAAGTAGTGCCACCGCTGCCATTACGTCTGCGGCCCATTACGAGGGCCGTCGGCCTCGTCGGGGTTGCCCCGCCGATGCTAGCCTCCTGGCGGAGAGCGGGTCGGCTTCCCTCTCCCTCTCCGCTGCCTCCTTCTGCGTTATCACAATCTCGCAGAAGGAGGCAATCGCTGCTCTTGACCTCTCGCTGCCGATCATGTGGTCGACCACGACCGGCAACGGGAGATCCATCCCAATAACGCCCCTTAGGTCTCTGCGCGGTGCCGACCACGCTGGACATTCTTCCAGCGTATGCCGCGCAGAGTCCTGGGCCTCCTCGCAGTGGTGGCACTGCGATCCTCCTAGTGCCAGTTATGAACACACTGTATGAGGAAACGGCGGTATGCAGGTAATTTAACTTATGCGCATGCATTGCTGCAACTTGTGCTGTATAATTTAGAATTTTTGTTACCGCGCCATCCGATTTTTATACATGTGCAAATACTCGTACACGCTGCATTGTATTTTTTTCCGCACGCGACAAGGAGGGGACAGAGGCGAGTTCCGGCTCGCGTCTGTCCCCCCCCCCCCGTCCCACCACCCTGGTCAACCCGCATAAAACTTAAAAATATGATAAAATAAAAGATAAAATCAGTAAATGAAAAGGTGTATAGATAAAATAGATAAAATAAAAGTCAATAAATAAATAAATAATAATAAGTAAATAAATACAATGGACAAAACACAACAAACATAAGATGGGTGGCAAAATAAAGGGGAATAAAAGATAAAGATAAAATTTATAATATAGAGTAAAATGAAATATTATAAAATAAAAGGAGGGGGGTCGACCGGCAGGTCGCATCTTTGTAGAGGGGGGAGGGGATTATTGCTCCACCTCGCCCCCCGCGACCTGTCCACCTCGGGGGCGCCTTAACGGCCAGCCCCCCTTGGCGGCGGTGGAAGTACTAAGTAGTGCCACCGCTGCCATTACGTCTGCGGCCCATTACGAGGGCCGTCGGCCTCGTCGGGGTTGCCCCGCCGATGCTAGCCTCCTGGCGGAGAGCGGGTCGGCTTCCCTCTCCCTCTCCGCTGCCTCCTTCTGCGTTATCACAATCTCGCAGAAGGAGGCAATCGCTGCTCTTGACCTCTCGCTGCCGATCATGTGGTCGACCACGACCGGCAACGGGAGATCCATCCCAATAACGCCCCTTAAGTCTCTGCGCGGTGCCGACCACGCTGGACATTCTTCCAGCGTATGCCGCGCAGAGTCCTGGTCCTCCTCGCAGTGGTGGCACTGCGATCCTCCTAGTGCCAGTTATGAACACACAGTTTGAGGAAACGGCGGTATGCAGGTAATTTCACTTATGCACATGCATTGCTGCAACTTGTGCTGTATAATTTAGAATTTTTGTTACCACGCCATCCGATTTTTATACATGTGCAAATACTCGTACACGCTGCATTGTATTTTTTACCGCACGCGACAAGGAGGGGACAGAGGCGAGTTCCGGCACGCGTCTGTCCCCTCCCCCCGTCCCACCCCCCTGGTCAACCCGCATAAAACTTAAAAATATGATAAAATAAAAGATAAAATCAGTAAATGAAAAGGTGTATAGATAAAATAGATAAAATAAAAGTCAATAAATAAATAAATAATAATAAGTAAATAAATACAATGGACAAAACACAACAAACATAAGAAGGGTGGCAAAATAAAGGGGAATAAAAGATAAAGATAAAATTTATAATATAGAGTAAAATGAAATATTATAAAATAAAAGGAGGGGGGTCGACCGGCAGGTCGCATCTTTGTAGAGGGGGGAGGGGATTATTGCTCCACCTCGCCCCCCGCGACCTGTCCACCACGGGGGCGCCTTAACGGCCAGCCCCCCTTGGCGGCGGTGGAAGTACTAAGTAGTGCCACCGCTGCCATTACGTCTGCGGCCCATTACGAGGGCCGTCGGCCTCGTCGGGGTTGCCCCGCCGATGCTAGCCTCCTGGCGGAGAGCGGGTCGGCTTCCCTCTCCCTCTCCGCTGCCTCCTTCTGCGTTATCACAATCTCGCAGAAGGAGGCAATCGCTGCTCTTGACCTCTCGCTGCCGATCATGTGGTCGACCACGACCGGCAACGGGAGATCCATCCCAATAACGCCCCTTAAGTCTCTGCGCGGTGCCGACCACGCTGGACATTCTTCCAGCGTATGCCGCGCAGAGTCCTGGTCCTCCTCGCAGTGGTGGCACTGCGATCCTCCTAGTGCCAGTTATGAACACACAGTTTGAGGAAACGGCGGTATGCAGGTAATTTCACTTATGCACATGCATTGCTGCAACTTGTGCTGTATAATTTAGAATTTTTGTTACCACGCCATCCGAATTTTATACATGTGCAAATACTCGTACACGCTGCATTGTATTTTTTACCGCACGCGACAAGGAGGGGACAGAGGCGAGTTCCGGCACGCGTCTGTCCCCTCCCCCCGTCCCACCCCCCTGGTCAACCCGCGTAAAACTTAAAAATATGATAAAATAAAAGATAAAATCAGTAAATGTAAAGGTGTATAGATAAAATAGATAAAATAAAAGTCATTAAATAAATAAATAATAATAAGTAAATAAATACAATGGACAAAACACAACAAACATAAGAAGGGGGGCAAAATAAAGGGGAATAAAAGATAAAGATAAAATTTATAATATAGTGTAAAATGAAATATTATAAAATAAAAGGAGGGGGGACGACCGGCAGGTCGCATCTTTGTAGAGGGGGGAGGGGATTATTGCTCCACCTCGCCCCCCGCGACCTGTCCAACTCGGGGGCGCCTTAACGGCCAGCCCCCTTGGCGGCGGTGGAAGTACTAAGTAGTGCCACCGCTGCCATTACGTCTGCGGCCCATTACGAGGGCCGTCGGCCTCGTCGGGGTTGCCCCGCCGATGCTAGCCTCCTGGCGGAGAGCGGGTCGGCTTCCCTCTCCCTCTCCGCTGCCTCCTTCTGCGTTATCACAATCTCGCAGAAGGAGGCAATCGCTGCTCTTGACCTCTCGCTGCCGATCATGTGGTCGACCACGACCGGCAACGGGAGATCCATCCCAATAACGCCCCTTAGGTCTCTGCGCGGTGCCGACCACGCTGGACATTCTTCCAGCGTATGCCGCGCAGAGTCCTGGGCCTCCTCGCAGTGGTGGCACTGCGATCCTCCTAGTGCCAGTTATGAACACACTGTATGAGGAAACGGCGGTATGCAGGTAATTTAACTTATGCGCATGCATTGCTGCAACTTGTGCTGTATAATTTAGATTTTTTGTTACCGCGCCATCCGATTTTTATACATGTGCAAATACTCGTACACGCTGCATTGTATTTTTTCCGCACGCGACAAGGAGGGGACAGAGGCGAGTCCCGGCTCGCGTCTGTCCCCCCCCCCCGTCCCACCACCCTGGTCAACCCGCATAAAACTTAAAAATATGATAAAATAAAAGATAAAATCAGTAAATGAAAAGGTGTATAGATAAAATAGATAAAATAAAAGTCAATAAATAATAATAAGTAAATAAATACAATGGACAAAACACAACAAACATAAGAAGGGTGGCAAAATAAAGGGGAATAAAAGATAAAGATAAAATTTATAATATAGAGTAAAATGAAATATTATAAAATAAAAGGAGGGGGGTCGACCGGCAGGTCGCATCTTTGTAGAGGGGGGAGGGGATTATTGCTCCACCTCGCCCCCCGCGACCTGTCCACCTCGGGGGCGCCTTAACGGCCAGCCCCCCTTGGCGGCGGTGGAAGTACTAAGTAGTGCCACCGCTGCCATTACGTCTGCGGCCCATTACGAGGGCCGTCGGCCTCGTCGGGGTTGCCCCGCCGATGTTAGCCTCCTGGCGGAGAGCGGGTCGGCTTCCCTCTCCCTCTCCGCTGCCTCCTTCTGCGTTATCACAATCTCGCAGAAGGAGGCAATCGCTGCTCTTGACCTCTCGCTGCCGATCATGTGGTCGACCACGACCGGCAACAGGAGGTCCATCCCAATAACGCCCCTTAGGTCTCTGCGCGGTGCCGACCACGCTGGACATTCTTCCAGCGTATGCCGCGCAGAGTCCTGGGCCTCCTCGCAGTGGTGGCACTGCGATCCTCCTAGTGCCAGTTATGAACACACTGTATGAGGAAACGGCGGTATGCAGGTAATTTAACTTATGCGCATGCATTGCTGCAACTTGTGCTGTATAATTTAGAATTTTTGTTACCGCGCCATCCGATTTTTATACATGTGCAAATACTCGTACACGCTGCATTGTATTTTTTTCCGCACGCGACAAGGAGGGGACAGAGGCGAGTTCCGGCTCGCGTCTGTCCCCCCCCCGTCCCACCACCCTGGTCAACCCGCATAAAACTTAAAAATATGATAAAATAAAAGATAAAATCAGTAAATGAAAAGGTGTATAGATAAAATAGATAAAATAAAAGTCAATAAATAAATAAATAATAATAAGTAAATAAATACAATGGACAAAACACAACAAACATAAGAAGGGGGGCAAAATAAAGGGGAATAAAAGATAAAGATAAAATTTATAATATAGTGTAAAATGAAATATTATAAAATAAAAGGAGGGGGGACGACCGGCAGGTCGCATCTTTGTAGAGGGGGGAGGGGATTATTGCTCCACCTCGCCCCCCGCGACCTGTCCACCTCGGGGGCGCCTTAACGGCCAGCCCCCTTGGCGGCGGTGGAAGTACTAAGTAGTGCCACCGCTGCCATTACGTCTGCGGCCCATTACGAGGGCCGTCGGCCTCGTCGGGGTTGCCCCGCCGATGCTAGCCTCCTGGCGGAGAGCGGGTCGGCTTCCCTCTCCCTCTCCGCTGCCTCCTTCTGCGTTATCACAATCTCGCAGAAGGAGGCAATCGCTGCTCTTGACCTCTCGCTGCCGATCATGTGGTCGACCACGACCGGCAACAGGAGGTCCATCCCAATAACGCCCCTTAGGTCTCTGCGCGGTGCCGACCACGCTGGACATTCTTCCAGCGTATGCCGCGCAGAGTCCTGGTCCTCCTCGCAGTGGTGGCACTGCGATCCTCCTAGTGCCAGTTATGAACACACAGTTTGAGGAAACGGCGGTATGCAGGTAATTTCACTTATGCGCATGCATTGCTGCAACTTGTGCTGTATAATTTAGAATTTTTGTTACCACGCCATCCGATTTTTATACATGTGCAAATACTCGTACACGCTGCATTGTATTTTTTACCGCACGCGACAAGGAGGGGACAGAGGCGAGTTCCGGCACGCGTCTGTCCCCTCCCCCCGTCCCACCCCCCTGGTCAACCCGCATAAAACTTAAAAATATGATAAAATAAAAGATAAAATCAGTAAATGTAAAGGTGTATAGATAAAATAGATAAAATAAAAGTCATTAAATAAATAAATAATAATAAGTAAATAAATACAATGGACAAAACACAACAAACATAAGAAGGGGGGCAAAATAAAGGGGAATAAAAGATAAAGATAAAATTTATAATATAGTGTAAAATGAAATATTATAAAATAAAAGGAGGGGGGACGACCGGCAGGTCGCATCTTTGTAGAGGGGGGAGGGGATTATTGCTCCACCTCGCCCCCCGCGACCTGTCCACCTCGGGGGCGCCTTAACGGCCAGCCCCCTTGGCGGCGGTGGAAGTACTAAGTAGTGCCACCGCTGCCATTACGTCTGCGGCCCATTACGAGGGCCGTCGGCCTCGTCGGGGTTGCCCCGCCGATGCTAGCCTCCTGGCGGAGAGCGGGTCGGCTTCCCTCTCCCTCTCCGCTGCCTCCTTCTGCGTTATCACAATCTCGCAGAAGGAGGCAATCGCTGCTCTTGACCTCTCGCTGCCGATCATGTGGTCGACCACGACCGGCAACAGGAGGTCCATCCCAATAACGCCCCTTAGGTCTCTGCGCGGTGCCGACCACGCTGGACATTCTTCCAGCGTATGCCGCGCAGAGTCCTGGTCCTCCTCGCAGTGGTGGCACTGCGATCCTCCTAGTGCCAGTTATGAACACACTGTATGAGGAAACGGCGGTATGCAGGTAATTTAACTTATGCGCATGCATTGCTACAACTTGTGCTGTATAATTTAGAATTTTTGTTACCGCGCCATCCGATTTTTATACATGTGCAAATACTCGTACACGCTGCATTGTATTTTTTTCCGCACGCGACAAGGAGGGGACAGAGGCGAGTTCCGGCTCGCGTCTGTCCCCCCCCCGTCCCACCACCCTGGTCAACCCGCATAAAACTTAAAAATATGATAAAATGAAAGATAAAATCAGTAAATGAAAAGGTGTATAGATAAAATAGATAAAATAAAAGTCAATAAATAAATAAATAATAATAAGTAAATAAATACAATGGACAAAACACAACAAACATAAGAAGGGGGGCAAAATAAAGGGGAATAAAAGATAAAGATAAAATTTATAATATAGAGTAAAATGAAATATTATAAAATAAAAGGAGGGGGGTCGACCGGAAGGTCGCATCTTTGTAGAGAGGGGGGGGATTATTGCTCCACCTCGCCCCCCGCGACCTGTCCACCTCGGGGACGCCTTAACGGCCAGCCCCCCTTGGCGGCGGTGGAAGTACTAAGTAGTACCACCGCCGCCATTACGTCTGCGGCCCCTTACGGGGGCCGTCGGCCTCGTCGGGGCTGCCCCGCCGATGCTAGCCTCCTGGCGGAGAGCGGGTCGGCTTCCCTCTCCCTCTCCGCTGCCTCCTTCTGCGTTATCACAATCTCGCAGAAGGAGGCAATCGCTGCTCTTGACCTCTCGCTGCCGATCATGTGGTCGACCACGACCGGCAACGGGAGATCCATCCCAATAACGCCCCTTAGGTCTCTGCGCGGTGCCGACCACGCTGGACATTCTTCCAGCGTATGCCGCGCAGAGTCCTGGTCCTCCTCGCAGTGGTGGCACTGCGATCCTCCTAGTGCCCGTTATGAACACACAGTTTGAGGAAACGGCGGTATGCAGGTAATTTCACTTATGCGCATGCATTGCTGCAACTTGTGCTGTATAATTTAGAATTTTTGTTACCACGCCATCCGATTTTTATACATGTGCAAATACTCGTACACGCTGCATTGTATTTTTTTCCGCACGCGACAAGGAGGGGACAGAGGCGAGTTCCGGCTCGCGTCTGTCCCCCCCCCGTCCCACCACCCTGGTCAACCCGCATAAAACTTAAAAATATGATAAAATACAAGATAAAATCAATAATTGATAAGGTGTATAGATAAAATAGATAAAATAAAAGTCAATAAATAAATAAATAATAATAAGTAAATAAATACAATGGACAAAACACAATAAACATAAGAAGGGGGGCAAAATAAAGGGGAATAAAAGATAAAGATAAAATTTATAATATAGAGTAAAATGAAATATTATAAAATGAAAGGAGGGGGGTGGACCGGCAGGTCGCATCTTTGTAGAGAGGGGGGGGAGGGGATTATTGCGCCACCTCGCCCCCTGCGACCTGTCCACCTCGGGGGCGCCATAACGGCCAGCCCCCCTTGGCGGCGGTGGAAGTACTAAGTAGTACCACCGCCGCCATTACGTCTGAGGCCCGTTACGAGGGCCGTCGGCCTCGTGGGGGTTGCCCCGCCGATGCTAGCCTCCTGGCGGAGAGCGGGTCGGCTTCCCTCTCCCTCTCCGCTGCCTCCTTCTGCGTTATCACAATCTCGCAGAAGGAGGCAATCGCTGCTCTTGACCTCTCGCTGCCGATCATGTGGTCGACCACGACCGGCAACGGGAGATCCATCCCAATAACGCCCCTTAAGTCTCTGCGCGGTGCCGACCACGCTGGACATTCTTCCAGCGTATGCCGCGCAGAGTCCTGGGCCTCCTCGCAATGGTGGCACTGCGATCCTCCTAGTGCCAGTTATGAACACACAGTTTGAGGAAACGGCGGTATGCAGGTAATTTCACTTATGCGCATGCATTGCTGCAACTTGTGCTGTATAATTTAGAATTTTTGTTACCACGCCATCCGATTTTTATACATGTGCAAATACTCGTACACGCTGCATTGTATTTTTTACCGCACGCGACAAGGAGGGGACAGAGGCGAGTTCCGGCACGCGTCTGTCCCCTCCCCCCGTCCCACCCCCCTGGTCAACCCGCATAAAACTTAAAAATATGATAAAATAAAAGATAAAATCAGTAAATGTAAAGGTGTATAGATAAAATAGATAAAATAAAAGTCATTAAATAAATAAATAATAATAAGTAAATAAATACAATGGACAAAACACAACAAACATAAGAAGGGGGGCAAAATAAAGGGGAATAAAAGATAAAGATAAAATTTATAATATAGTGTAAAATGAAATATTATAAAATAAAAGGAGGGGGGACGACCGGCAGGTCGCATCTTTGTAGAGGGGGGAGGGGATTATTGCTCCACCTCGCCCCCCGCGACCTGTCCACCTCGGGGGCGCCTTAACGGCCAGCCCCCTTGGCGGCGGTGGAAGTACTAAGTAGTGCCACCGCTGCCATTACGTCTGCGGCCCATTACGAGGGCCGTCGGCCTCGTCGGGGTTGCCCCGCCGATGCTAGCCTCCTGGCGGAGAGCGGGTCGGCTTCCCTCTCCCTCTCCGCTGCCTCCTTCTGCGTTATCACAATCTCGCAGAAGGAGGCAATCGCTGCTCTTGACCTCTCGCTGCCGATCATGTGGTCGACCACGACCGGCAACGGGAGATCCATCCCAATAACGCCCCTTAGGTCTCTGCGCGGTGCCGACCACGCTGGACATTCTTCCAGCGTATGCCGCGCAGAGTCCTGGGCCTCCTCGCAGTGGTGGCACTGCGATCCTCCTAGTGCCAGTTATGAACACACTGTATGAGGAAACGGCGGTATGCAGGTAATTTAACTTATGCGCATGCATTGCTGCAACTTGTGCTGTATAATTTAGAATTTTTGTTACCGCGCCATCCGATTTTTATACATGTGCAAATACTCGTACACGCTGCATTGTATTTTTTTCCGCACGCGACAAGGAGGGGACAGAGGCGAGTTCCGGCTCGCGTCTGTCCCCCCCCCCCGTCCCACCACCCTGGTCAACCCGCATAAAACTTAAAAATATGATAAAATAAAAGATAAAATCAGTAAATGAAAAGGTGTATAGATAAAATAGATAAAATAAAAGTCAATAAATAAATAAATAATAATAAGTAAATAAATACAATGGACAAAACACAACAAACATAAGATGGGTGGCAAAATAAAGGGGAATAAAAGATAAAGATAAAATTTATAATATAGAGTAAAATGAAATATTATAAAATAAAAGGAGGGGGGTCGACCGGCAGGTCGCATCTTTGTAGAGGGGGGAGGGGATTATTGCTCCACCTCGCCCCCCGCGACCTGTCCACCTCGGGGGCGCCTTAACGGCCAGCCCCCCTTGGCGGCGGTGGAAGTACTAAGTAGTGCCACCGCTGCCATTACGTCTGCGGCCCATTACGAGGGCCGTCGGCCTCGTCGGGGTTGCCCCGCCGATGCTAGCCTCCTGGCGGTGAGCGGGTCGGCTTCCCTCTCCCTCTCCGCTGCCTCCTTCTGCGTTATCACAATCTCGCAGAAGGAGGCAATCGCTGCTCTTGACCTCTCGCTGCCGATCATGTGGTCGACCACGACCGGCAACAGGAGGTCCATCCCAATAACGCCCCTTAGGTCTCTGCGCGGTGCCGACCACGCTGGACATTCTTCCAGCGTATGCCGCGCAGAGTCCTGGTCCTCCTCGCAGTGGTGGCACTGCGATCCTCCTAGTGCCAGTTATGAACACACTGTATGAGGAAACGGCGGTATGCAGGTAATTTAACTTATGCGCATGCATTGCTACAACTTGTGCTGTATAATTTAGAATTTTTGTTACCGCGCCATCCGATTTTTATACATGTGCAAATACTCGTACACGCTGCATTGTATTTTTTTCCGCACGCGACAAGGAGGGGACAGAGGCGAGTTCCGGCTCGCGTCTGTCCCCCCCCCGTCCCACCACCCTGGTCAACCCGCATAAAACTTAAAAATATGATAAAATACAAGATAAAATCAATAATTGAAAAGGTGTATAGATAAAATAGATAAAATAAAAGTCAATAAATAAATAAATAATAATAAGTAAATAAATACAATGGACAAAACACAATAAACATAAGAAGGGGGGCAAAATAAAGGGGAATAAAAGATAAAGATAAAATTTATAATATAGAGTAAAATGAAATATTATAAAATGAAAGGAGGGGGGTGGACCGGCAGGTCGCATCTTTGTAGAGAGGGGGGGGAGGGGATTATTGCGCCACCTCGCCCCCCGCGACCTGTCCACCTCGGGGGCGCCATAACGGCCAGCCCCCCTTGGCGGCGGTGGAAGTACTAAGTAGTACCACCGCCGCCATTACGTCTGAGGCCCATTATGATGGCCGTCGGCCTCGTGGGGGTTGCCCCGCCGATGCTAGCCTCCTGGCGGAGAGCGGGTCGGCTTCCCTCTCCCTCTCCGCTGCCTCCTTCTGCGTTATCACAATCTCGCAGAAGGAAGCAATCGCTGCTCTTGACCACTCGCTGCCGATCATGTGGTCGACCACGACCGGCAACGGGAGATCCATCCCAATAACGCCCCTTAGGTCTCTGCGCGGTGCCGACCACGCTGGACATTCTTCCAGCGTATGCCGCGCAGAGTCCTGGTCCTCCTCGCAGTGGTGGCACTGCGATCCTCCTAGTGCCCGTTATGAACACACAGTTTGAGGAAACGGCGGTATGCAGGTAATTTCACTTATGCGCATGCATTGCTGCAACTTGTGCTGTATAATTTAGAATTTTTGTTACCACGCCATCCGATTTTTATACATGTGCAAATACTCGTACACGCTGCATTGTATTTTTTTCCGCACGCGACAAGGAGGGGACAGAGGCGAGTTCCGGCACGCGTCTGTCCCCTCCCCCGTCCCACCCCCCTGGTCAACCCGCATAAAACTTAAAAATATGATAAAATAAAAGATAAAATCAGTAAATGTAAAGGTGTATAGATAAAATAGATAAAATAAAAGTCATTAAATAAATAAATAATAATAAGTAAATAAATACAATGGACAAAACACAACAAACATAAGAAGGGGGGCAAAATAAAGGGGAATAAAAGATAAAGATAAAATTTATAATATAGTGTAAAATGAAATATTATAAAATAAAAGGAGGGGGGTCGACCGGTAGGTCGCATCTTTGTACAGGGGGGAGGGGATTATTGCTCCACCTCGCCCCCCGCGACCTGTCCACCTCGGGGGCGCCTTAACGGCCAGCCCCCCTTGGCGGCGGTGGAAGTACTAAGTAGTGCCACCGCTGCCATTACGTCTGCGGCCCATTACGAGGGCCGTCGGCCTCGTCGGGGTTGCCCCGCCGATGCTAGCCTCCTGGCGGAGAGCGGGTCGGCTTCCCTCTCCCTCTCCGCTGCCTCCTTCTGCGTTATCACAATCTCGCAGAAGGAGGCAATCGCTGCTCTTGACCTCTCGCTGCCGATCATGTGGTCGACCACGACCGGCAACGGGAGATCCATCCCAATAACGCCCCTTAAGTCTCTGCGCGGTGCCGACCACGCTGGACATTCTTCCAGCGTATGCCGCGCAGAGTCCTGGGCCTCCTCGCAATGGTGGCACTGCGATCCTCCTAGTGCCAGTTATGAACACACAGTTTGAGGAAACGGCGGTATGCAGGTAATTTCACTTATGCGCATGCATTGCTGCAACTTGTGCTGTATAATTTAGAATTTTTGTTACCACGCCATCCGATTTTTATACATGTGCAAATACTCGTACACGCTGCATTGTATTTTTTACCGCACGCGACAAGGAGGGGACAGAGGCGAGTTCCGGCACGCGTCTGTCCCCTCCCCCCGTCCCACCCCCCTGGTCAACCCGCATAAAACTTAAAAATATGATAAAATAAAAGATAAAATCAGTAAATGTAAAGGTGTATAGATAAAATAGATAAAATAAAAGTCATTAAATAAATAAATAATAATAAGTAAATAAATACAATGGACAAAACACAACAAACATAAGAAGGGGGGCAAAATAAAGGGGAATAAAAGATAAAGATAAAATTTATAATATAGTGTAAAATGAAATATTATAAAATAAAAGGAGGGGGGACGACCGGCAGGTCGCATCTTTGTAGAGGGGGGAGGGGATTATTGCTCCACCTCGCCCCCCGCGACCTGTCCACCTCGGGGGCGCCTTAACGGCCAGCCCCCTTGGCGGCGGTGGAAGTACTAAGTAGTGCCACCGCTGCCATTACGTCTGCGGCCCATTACGAGGGCCGTCGGCCTCGTCGGGGTTGCCCCGCCGATGCTAGCCTCCTGGCGGAGAGCGGGTCGGCTTCCCTCTCCCTCTCCGCTGCCTCCTTCTGCGTTATCACAATCTCGCAGAAGGAGGCAATCGCTGCTCTTGACCTCTCGCTGCCGATCATGTGGTCGACCACGACCGGCAACGGGAGATCCATCCCAATAACGCCCCTTAGGTCTCTGCGCGGTGCCGACCACGCTGGACATTCTTCCAGCGTATGCCGCGCAGAGTCCTGGGCCTCCTCGCAGTGGTGGCACTGCGATCCTCCTAGTGCCAGTTATGAACACACTGTATGAGGAAACGGCGGTATGCAGGTAATTTAACTTATGCGCATGCATTGCTGCAACTTGTGCTGTATAATTTAGAATTTTTGTTACCGCGCCATCCGATTTTTATACATGTGCAAATACTCGTACACGCTGCATTGTATTTTTTTCCGCACGCGACAAGGAGGGGACAGAGGCGAGTTCCGGCTCGCGTCTGTCCCCCCCCCCGTCCCACCACCCTGGTCAACCCGCATAAAACTTAAAAATATGATAAAATAAAAGATAAAATCAGTAAATGAAAAGGTGTATAGATAAAATAGATAAAATAAAAGTCAATAAATAAATAAATAATAATAAGTAAATAAATACAATGGACAAAACACAACAAACATAAGATGGGTGGCAAAATAAAGGGGAATAAAAGATAAAGATAAAATTTATAATATAGAGTAAAATGAAATATTATAAAATAAAAGGAGGGGGGTCGACCGGCAGGTCGCATCTTTGTAGAGGGGGGAGGGGATTATTGCTCCACCTCGCCCCCCGCGACCTGTCCACCTCGGGGGCGCCTTAACGGCCAGCCCCCCTTGGCGGCGGTGGAAGTACTAAGTAGTGCCACCGCTGCCATTACGTCTGCGGCCCATTACGAGGGCCGTCGGCCTCGTCGGGGTTGCCCCGCCGATGCTAGCCTCCTGGCGGAGAGCGGGTCGGCTTCCCTCTCCCTCTCCGCTGCCTCCTTCTGCGTTATCACAATCTCGCAGAAGGAGGCAATCGCTGCTCTTGACCTCTCGCTGCCGATCATGTGGTCGACCACGACCGGCAACGGGAGATCCATCCCAATAACGCCCCTTAAGTCTCTGCGCGGTGCCGACCACGCTGGACATTCTTCCAGCGTATGCCGCGCAGAGTCCTGGTCCTCCTCGCAGTGGTGGCACTGCGATCCTCCTAGTGCCAGTTATGAACACACAGTTTGAGGAAACGGCGGTATGCAGGTAATTTCACTTATGCACATGCATTGCTGCAACTTGTGCTGTATAATTTAGAATTTTTGTTACCACGCCATCCGATTTTTATACATGTGCAAATACTCGTACACGCTGCATTGTATTTTTTACCGCACGCGACAAGGAGGGGACAGAGGCGAGTTCCGGCACGCGTCTGTCCCCTCCCCCCGTCCCACCCCCCTGGTCAACCCGCATAAAACTTAAAAATATGATAAAATAAAAGATAAAATCAGTAAATGTAAAGGTGTATAGATAAAATAGATAAAATAAAAGTCATTAAATAAATAAATAATAATAAGTAAATAAATACAATGGACAAAACACAACAAACATAAGAAGGGGGGCAAAATAAAGGGGAATAAAAGATAAAGATAAAATTTATAATATAGTGTAAAATGAAATATTATAAAATAAAAGGAGGGGGGACGACCGGCAGGTCGCATCTTTGTAGAGGGGGGAGGGGATTATTGCTCCACCTCGCCCCCCGCGACCTGTCCACCTCGGGGGCGCCTTAACGGCCAGCCCCCTTGGCGGCGGTGGAAGTACTAAGTAGTGCCACCGCTGCCATTACGTCTGCGGCCCATTACGAGGGCCGTCGGCCTCGTCGGGGTTGCCCCGCCGATGCTAGCCTCCTGGCGGAGAGCGGGTCGGCTTCCCTCTCCCTCTCCGCTGCCTCCTTCTGCGTTATCACAATCTCGCAGAAGGAGGCAATCGCTGCTCTTGACCTCTCGCTGCCGATCATGTGGTCGACCACGACCGGCAACGGGAGATCCATCCCAATAACGCCCCTTAGGTCTCTGCGCGGTGCCGACCACGCTGGACATTCTTCCAGCGTATGCCGCGCAGAGTCCTGGGCCTCCTCGCAGTGGTGGCACTGCGATCCTCCTAGTGCCAGTTATGAACACACTGTATGAGGAAACGGCGGTATGCAGGTAATTTAACTTATGCGCATGCATTGCTGCAACTTGTGCTGTATAATTTAGAATTTTTGTTACCGCGCCATCCGATTTTTATACATGTGCAAATACTCGTACACGCTGCATTGTATTTTTTTCCGCACGCGACAAGGAGGGGACAGAGGCGAGTTCCGGCTCGCGTCTGTCCCCCCCCCCGTCCCACCACCCTGGTCAACCCGCATAAAACTTAAAAATATGATAAAATAAAAGATAAAATCAGTAAATGAAAAGGTGTATAGATAAAATAGATAAAATAAAAGTCAATAAATAAATAAATAATAATAAGTAAATAAATACAATGGACAAAACACAACAAACATAAGATGGGTGGCAAAATAAAGGGGAATAAAAGATAAAGATAAAATTTATAATATAGAGTAAAATGAAATATTATAAAATAAAAGGAGGGGGGTCGACCGGCAGGTCGCATCTTTGTAGAGGGGGGAGGGGATTATTGCTCCACCTCGCCCCCCGCGACCTGTCCACCTCGGGGGCGCCTTAACGGCCAGCCCCCCTTGGCGGCGGTGGAAGTACTAAGTAGTGCCACCGCTGCCATTACGTCTGCGGCCCATTACGAGGGCCGTCGGCCTCGTCGGGGTTGCCCCGCCGATGCTAGCCTCCTGGCGGAGAGCGGGTCGGCTTCCCTCTCCCTCTCCGCTGCCTCCTTCTGCGTTATCACAATCTCGCAGAAGGAGGCAATCGCTGCTCTTGACCTCTCGCTGCCGATCATGTGGTCGACCACGACCGGCAACAGGAGGTCCATCCCAATAACGCCCCTTAGGTCTCTGCGCGGTGCCGACCACGCTGGACATTCTTCCAGCGTATGCCGCGCAGAGTCCTGGTCCTCCTCGCAGTGGTGGCACTGCGATCCTCCTAGTGCCAGTTATGAACACACTGTATGAGGAAACGGCGGTATGCAGGTAATTTAACTTATGCGCATGCATTGCTACAACTTGTGCTGTATAATTTAGAATTTTTGTTACCGCGCCATCCGATTTTTATACATGTGCAAATACTCGTACACGCTGCATTGTATTTTTTTCCGCACGCGACAAGGAGGGGACAGAGGCGAGTTCCGGCTCGCGTCTGTCCCCCCCCCGTCCCACCACCCTGGTCAACCCGCATAAAACTTAAAAATATGATAAAATGAAAGATAAAATCAGTAAATGAAAAGGTGTATAGATAAAATAGATAAAATAAAAGTCAATAAATAAATAAATAATAATAAGTAAATAAATACAATGGACAAAACACAACAAACATAAGAAGGGGGGCAAAATAAAGGGGAATAAAAGATAAAGATAAAATTTATAATATAGAGTAAAATGAAATATTATAAAATAAAAGGAGGGGGGTCGACCGGAAGGTCGCATCTTTGTAGAGAGGGGGGGGGATTATTGCTCCACCTCGCCCCCCGCGACCTGTCCACCTCGGGGACGCCTTAACGGCCAGCCCCCCTTGGCGGCGGTGGAAGTACTAAGTAGTACCACCGCCGCCATTACGTCTGCGGCCCCTTACGGGGGCCGTCGGCCTCGTCGGGGCTGCCCCGCCGATGCTAGCCTCCTGGCGGAGAGCGGGTCGGCTTCCCTCTCCCTCTCCGCTGCCTCCTTCTGCGTTATCACAATCTCGCAGAAGGAGGCAATCGCTGCTCTTGACCTCTCGCTGCCGATCATGTGGTCGACCACGACCGGCAACGGGAGATCCATCCCAATAACGCCCCTTAGGTCTCTGCGCGGTGCCGACCACGCTGGACATTCTTCCAGCGTATGCCGCGCAGAGTCGTGGGCCTCCTCGCAGTGGTGGTACTGCGATCCTCCTAGTGCCAGTTATGAACACACAGTTTGAGGAAACGGCGGTATGCAGGTAATTTCACTTATGCGCATGCATTGCTGCAACTTGTGCTGTATAATTTAGAATTTTTGTTACCACGCCATCCGATTTTTATACATGTGCAAATACTCGTACACGCTGCATTGTATTTTTTTCCGCACGCGACAAGGAGGGGACAGAGGCGAGTTCCGGCTCGCGTCTGTCCCCCCCCCGTCCCACCACCCTGGTCAACCCGCATAAAACTTAAAAATATGATAAAATACAAGATAAAATCAATAATTGAAAAGGTGTATAGATAAAATAGATAAAATAAAAGTCAATAAATAAATAAATAATAATAAGTAAATAAATACAATGGACAAAACACAATAAACATAAGAAGGGGGGCAAAATAAAGGGGAATAAAAGATAAAGATAAAATTTATAATATAGAGTAAAATGAAATATTATAAAATGAAAGGAGGGGGGTGGACCGGCAGGTCGCATCTTTGTAGAGAGGGGGGGGAGGGGATTATTGCGCCACCTCGCCCCCCGCGACCTGTCCACCTCGGGGGCGCCATAACGGCCAGCCCCCCTTGGCGGCGGTGGAAGTACTAAGTAGTACCACCGCCGCCATTACGTCTGAGGCCCATTATGATGGCCGTCGGCCTCGTGGGGGTTGCCCCGCCGATGCTAGCCTCCTGGCGGAGAGCGGGTCGGCTTCCCTCTCCCCTCTCCGCTGCCTCCTTCTGCGTTATCACAATCTCGCAGAAGGAAGCAATCGCTGCTCTTGACCACTCGCTGCCGATCATGTGGTCGACCACGACCGGCAACGGGAGATCCATCCCAATAACGCCCCTTAGGTCTCTGCGCGGTGCCGACCACGCTGGACATTCTTCCAGCGTATGCCGCGCAGAGTCCTGGTCCTCCTCGCAGTGGTGGCACTGCGATCCTCCTAGTGCCCGTTATGAACACACAGTTTGAGGAAACGGCGGTATGCAGGTAATTTCACTTATGCGCATGCATTGCTGCAACTTGTGCTGTATAATTTAGAATTTTTGTTACCACGCCATCCGATTTTTATACATGTGCAAATACTCGTACACGCTGCATTGTATTTTTTTCCGCACGCGACAAGGAGGGGACAGAGGGAGTTCCGGCACGCGTCTGTCCCCTCCCCCGTCCCACCCCCCTGGTCAACCCGCATAAAACTTAAAAATATGATAAAATAAAAGATAAAATCAGTAAATGTAAAGGTGTATAGATAAAATAGATAAAATAAAAGTCATTAAATAAATAAATAATAATAAGTAAATAAATACAATGGACAAAACACAACAAACATAAGAAGGGGGGCAAAATAAAGGGGAATAAAAGATAAAGATAAAATTTATAATATAGTGTAAAATGAAATATTATAAAATAAAAGGAGGGGGGTCGACCGGTAGGTCGCATCTTTGTACAGGGGGAGGGGATTATTGCTCCACCTCGCCCCCCGCGACCTGTCCACCTCGGGGGCGCCTTAACGGCCAGCCCCCCTTGGCGGCGGTGGAAGTACTAAGTAGTGCCACCGCTGCCATTACGTCTGCGGCCCATTACGAGGGCCGTCGGCCTCGTCGGGGTTGCCCCGCCGATGCTAGCCTCCTGGCGGAGAGCGGGTCGGCTTCCCTCTCCCTCTCCGCTGCCTCCTTCTGCGTTATCACAATCTCGCAGAAGGAGGCAATCGCTGCTCTTGACCTCTCGCTGCCGATCATGTGGTCGACCACGACCGGCAACGGGAGATCCATCCCAATAACGCCCCTTAAGTCTCTGCGCGGTGCCGACCACGCTGGACATTCTTCCAGCGTATGCCGCGCAGAGTCCTGGGCCTCCTCGCAATGGTGGCACTGCGATCCTCCTAGTGCCAGTTATGAACACACAGTTTGAGGAAACGGCGGTATGCAGGTAATTTCACTTATGCGCATGCATTGCTGCAACTTGTGCTGTATAATTTAGAATTTTTGTTACCACGCCATCCGATTTTTATACATGTGCAAATACTCGTACACGCTGCATTGTATTTTTTACCGCACGCGACAAGGAGGGGACAGAGGCGAGTTCCGGCACGCGTCTGTCCCCTCCCCCCGTCCCACCCCCCTGGTCAACCCGCATAAAACTTAAAAATATGATAAAATAAAAGATAAAATCAGTAAATGTAAAGGTGTATAGATAAAATAGATAAAATAAAAGTCATTAAATAAATAAATAATAATAAGTAAATAAATACAATGGACAAAACACAACAAACATAAGAAGGGGGGCAAAATAAAGGGGAATAAAAGATAAAGATAAAATTTATAATATAGTGTAAAATGAAATATTATAAAATAAAAGGAGGGGGGACGACCGGCAGGTCGCATCTTTGTAGAGGGGGGAGGGGATTATTGCTCCACCTCGCCCCCCGCGACCTGTCCACCTCGGGGGCGCCTTAACGGCCAGCCCCCTTGGCGGCGGTGGAAGTACTAAGTAGTGCCACCGCTGCCATTACGTCTGCGGCCCATTACGAGGGCCGTCGGCCTCGTCGGGGTTGCCCCGCCGATGCTAGCCTCCTGGCGGAGAGCGGGTCGGCTTCCCTCTCCCTCTCCCTCTCCGCTGCCTCCTTCTGCGTTATCACAATCTCGCAGAAGGAGGCAATCGCTGCTCTTGACCTCTCGCTGCCGATCATGTGGTCGACCACGACCGGCAACGGGAGATCCATCCCAATAACGCCCCTTAGGTCTCTGCGCGGTGCCGACCACGCTGGACATTCTTCCAGCGTATGCCGCGCAGAGTCCTGGTCCTCCTCGCAGTGGTGGCACTGCGATCCTCCTA
Source organism: Lasioglossum baleicum (assembly GCF_051020765.1). Lineage (NCBI taxonomy): Eukaryota > Metazoa > Arthropoda > Insecta > Hymenoptera > Halictidae > Lasioglossum > Lasioglossum baleicum. Next base: position 1,306,447 of record NW_027469089.1, on the reverse strand, counting down.
GTGCCAGTTATGAACACACAGTTTGAGGAAACGGCGGTATGCAGGTAATTTCACTTATGCACATGCATTGCTGCAACTTGTGCTGTATAATTTAGAATTTTTGTTACCACGCCATCCGATTTTTATACATGTGCAAATACTCGTACACGCTGCATTGTATTTTTTACCGCACGCGACAAGGAGGGGACAGAGGCGAGTTCCGGCACGCGTCTGTCCCCTCCCCCCGTCCCACCCCCCTGGTCAACCCGCATAAAACTTAAAAATATGATAAAATAAAAGATAAAATCAGTAAATGTAAAGGTGTATAGATAAAATAGATAAAATAAAAGTCATTAAATAAATAAATAATAATAAGTAAATAAATACAATGGACAAAACACAACAAACATAAGAAGGGGGGCAAAATAAAGGGGAATAAAAGATAAAGATAAAATTTATAATATAGTGTAAAATGAAATATTATAAAATAAAAGGAGGGGGGACGACCGGCAGGTCGCATCTTTGTAGAGGGGGGAGGGGATTATTGCTCCACCTCGCCCCCCGCGACCTGTCCACCTCGGGGGCGCCTTAACGGCCAGCCCCCTTGGCGGCGGTGGAAGTACTAAGTAGTGCCACCGCTGCCATTACGTCTGCGGCCCATTACGAGGGCCGTCGGCCTCGTCGGGGTTGCCCCGCCGATGCTAGCCTCCTGGCGGAGAGCGGGTCGGCTTCCCTCTCCCTCTCCGCTGCCTCCTTCTGCGTTATCACAATCTCGCAGAAGGAGGCAATCGCTGCTCTTGACCTCTCGCTGCCGATCATGTGGTCGACCACGACCGGCAACGGGAGATCCATCCCAATAACGCCCCTTAGGTCTCTGCGCGGTGCCGACCACGCTGGACATTCTTCCAGCGTATGCCGCGCAGAGTCCTGGGCCTCCTCGCAGTGGTGGCACTGCGATCCTCCTAGTGCCAGTTATGAACACACTGTATGAGGAAACGGCGGTATGCAGGTAATTTAACTTATGCGCATGCATTGCTGCAACTTGTGCTGTATAATTTAGAATTTTTGTTACCGCGCCATCCGATTTTTATACATGTGCAAATACTCGTACACGCTGCATTGTATTTTTTTCCGCACGCGACAAGGAGGGGACAGAGGCGAGTTCCGGCTCGCGTCTGTCCCCCCCCCCGTCCCACCACCCTGGTCAACCCGCATAAAACTTAAAAATATGATAAAATAAAAGATAAAATCAGTAAATGAAAAGGTGTATAGATAAAATAGATAAAATAAAAGTCAATAAATAAATAAATAATAATAAGTAAATAAATACAATGGACAAAACACAACAAACATAAGATGGGTGGCAAAATAAAGGGGAATAAAAGATAAAGATAAAATTTATAATATAGAGTAAAATGAAATATTATAAAATAAAAGGAGGGGGGTCGACCGGCAGGTCGCATCTTTGTAGAGGGGGGAGGGGATTATTGCTCCACCTCGCCCCCCGCGACCTGTCCACCTCGGGGGCGCCTTAACGGCCAGCCCCCCTTGGCGGCGGTGGAAGTACTAAGTAGTGCCACCGCTGCCATTACGTCTGCGGCCCATTACGAGGGCCGTCGGCCTCGTCGGGGTTGCCCCGCCGATGCTAGCCTCCTGGCGGAGAGCGGGTCGGCTTCCCTCTCCCTCTCCGCTGCCTCCTTCTGCGTTATCACAATCTCGCAGAAGGAGGCAATCGCTGCTCTTGACCTCTCGCTGCCGATCATGTGGTCGACCACGACCGGCAACAGGAGGTCCATCCCAATAACGCCCCTTAGGTCTCTGCGCGGTGCCGACCACGCTGGACATTCTTCCAGCGTATGCCGCGCAGAGTCCTGGTCCTCCTCGCAGTGGTGGCACTGCGATCCTCCTAGTGCCAGTTATGAACACACTGTATGAGGAAACGGCGGTATGCAGGTAATTTAACTTATGCGCATGCATTGCTACAACTTGTGCTGTATAATTTAGAATTTTTGTTACCGCGCCATCCGATTTTTATACATGTGCAAATACTCGTACACGCTGCATTGTATTTTTTTCCGCACGCGACAAGGAGGGGACAGAGGCGAGTTCCGGCTCGCGTCTGTCCCCCCCCCGTCCCACCACCCTGGTCAACCCGCATAAAACTTAAAAATATGATAAAATGAAAGATAAAATCAGTAAATGAAAAGGTGTATAGATAAAATAGATAAAATAAAAGTCAATAAATAAATAAATAATAATAAGTAAATAAATACAATGGACAAAACACAACAAACATAAGAAGGGGGGCAAAATAAAGGGGAATAAAAGATAAAGATAAAATTTATAATATAGAGTAAAATGAAATATTATAAAATAAAAGGAGGGGGGACGACCGGCAGGTCGCATCTTTGTAGAGGGGGGAGGGGATTATTGCTCCACCTCGCCCCCCGCGACCTGTCCACCTCGGGGGCGCCTTAACGGCCAGCCCCCTTGGCGGCGGTGGAAGTACTAAGTAGTGCCACCGCTGCCATTACGTCTGCGGCCCATTACGAGGGCCGTCGGCCTCGTCGGGGTTGCTCCGCCGATGCTAGCCTCCTGGCGGAGAGCGGGTCGGCTTCCCTCTCCCTCTCCGCTGCCTCCTTCTGCGTTATCACAATCTCGCAGAAGGAGGCAATCGCTGCTCTTGACCTCTCGCTGCCGATCATGTGGTCGACCACGACCGGCAACGGGAGATCCATCCCAATAACGCCCCTTAGGTCTCTGCGCGGTGCCGACCACGCTGGACATTCTTCCAGCGTATGCCGCGCAGAGTCCTGGGCCTCCTCGCAGTGGTGGCACTGCGATCCTCCTAGTGCCAGTTATGAACACACTGTATGAGGAAACGGCGGTATGCAGGTAATTTAACTTATGCGCATGCATTGCTGCAACTTGTGCTGTATAATTTAGAATTTTTGTTACCGCGCCATCCGATTTTTATACATGTGCAAATACTCGTACACGCTGCATTGTATTTTTTTCCGCACGCGACAAGGAGGGGACAGAGGCGAGTTCCGGCTCGCGTCTGTCCCCCCCCCCGTCCCACCACCCTGGTCAACCCGCATAAAACTTAAAAATATGATAAAATAAAAGATAAAATCAGTAAATGAAAAGGTGTATAGATAAAATAGATAAAATAAAAGTCAATAAATAAATAAATAATAATAAGTAAATAAATACAATGGACAAAACACAACAAACATAAGATGGGTGGCAAAATAAAGGGGAATAAAAGATAAAGATAAAATTTATAATATAGAGTAAAATGAAATATTATAAAATAAAAGGAGGGGGGTCGACCGGCAGGTCGCATCTTTGTAGAGGGGGGAGGGGATTATTGCTCCACCTCGCCCCCCGCGACCTGTCCACCTCGGGGGCGCCTTAACGGCCAGCCCCCCTTGGCGGCGGTGGAAGTACTAAGTAGTGCCACCGCTGCCATTACGTCTGCGGCCCATTACGAGGGCCGTCGGCCTCGTCGGGGTTGCCCCGCCGATGCTAGCCTCCTGGCGGAGAGCGGGTCGGCTTCCCTCTCCCTCTCCGCTGCCTCCTTCTGCGTTATCACAATCTCGCAGAAGGAGGCAATCGCTGCTCTTGACCTCTCGCTGCCGATCATGTGGTCGACCACGACCGGCAACAGGAGGTCCATCCCAATAACGCCCCTTAGGTCTCTGCGCGGTGCCGACCACGCTGGACATTCTTCCAGCGTATGCCGCGCAGTGTCCTGGTCCTCCTCGCAGTGGTGGCACTGCGATCCTCCTAGTGCCAGTTATGAACACACTGTATGAGGAAACGGCGGTATGCAGGTAATTTAACTTATGCGCATGCATTGCTACAACTTGTGCTGTATAATTTAGAATTTTTGTTACCGCGCCATCCGATTTTTATACATGTGCAAATACTCGTACACGCTGCATTGTATTTTTTTCCGCACGCGACAAGGAGGGGACAGAGGCGAGTTCCGGCTCGCGTCTGTCCCCCCCCCGTCCCACCACCCTGGTCAACCCGCATAAAACTTAAAAATATGATAAAATGAAAGATAAAATCAGTAAATGAAAAGGTGTATAGATAAAATAGATAAAATAAAAGTCAATAAATAAATAAATAATAATAAGTAAATAAATACAATGGACAAAACACAACAAACATAAGAAGGGGGGCAAAATAAAGGGGAATAAAAGATAAAGATAAAATTTATAATATAGAGTAAAATGAAATATTATAAAATAAAAGGAGGGGGGTCGACCGGAAGGTCGCATCTTTGTAGAGAGGGGGGGGGATTATTGCTCCACCTCGCCCCCCGCGACCTGTCCACCTCGGGGACGCCTTAACGGCCAGCCCCCCTTGGCGGCGGTGGAAGTACTAAGTAGTACCACCGCCGCCATTACGTCTGCGGCCCCTTACGGGGGCCGTCGGCCTCGTCGGGGCTGCCCCGCCGATGCTAGCCTCCTGGCGGAGAGCGGGTCGGCTTCCCTCTCCCTCTCCGCTGCCTCCTTCTGCGTTATCACAATCTCGCAGAAGGAGGCAATCGCTGCTCTTGACCTCTCGCTGCCGATCATGTGGTCGACCACGACCGGCAACGGGAGATCCATCCCAATAACGCCCCTTAGGTCTCTGCGCGGTGCCGACCACGCTGGACATTCTTCCAGCGTATGCCGCGCAGAGTCCTGGGCCTCCTCGCAGTGGTGGTACTGCGATCCTCCTAGTGCCAGTTATGAACACACAGTTTGAGGAAACGGCGGTATGCAGGTAATTTCACTTATGCGCATGCATTGCTGCAACTTGTGCTGTATAATTTAGAATTTTTGTTACCACGCCATCCGATTTTTATACATGTGCAAATACTCGTACACGCTGCATTGTATTTTTTTCCGCACGCGACAAGGAGGGGACAGAGGCGAGTTCCGGCTCGCGTCTGTCCCCCCCCCGTCCCACCACCCTGGTCAACCCGCATAAAACTTAAAAATATGATAAAATACAAGATAAAATCAATAATTGAAAAGGTGTATAGATAAAATAGATAAAATAAAAGTCAATAAATAAATAAATAATAATAAGTAAATAAATACAATGGACAAAACACAATAAACATAAGAAGGGGGGCAAAATAAAGGGGAATAAAAGATAAAGATAAAATTTATAATATAGAGTAAAATGAAATATTATAAAATGAAAGGAGGGGGGTGGACCGGCAGGTCGCATCTTTGTAGAGAGGGGGGGGAGGGGATTATTGCGCCACCTCGCCCCCCGCGACCTGTCCACCTCGGGGGCGCCATAACGGCCAGCCCCCCTTGGCGGCGGTGGAAGTACTAAGTAGTACCACCGCCGCCATTACGTCTGAGGCCCATTATGATGGCCGTCGGCCTCGTGGGGGTTGCCCCGCCGATGCTAGCCTCCTGGCGGAGAGCGGGTCGGCTTCCCTCTCCCTCTCCGCTGCCTCCTTCTGCGTTATCACAATCTCGCAGAAGGAAGCAATCGCTGCTCTTGACCACTCGCTGCCGATCATGTGGTCGACCACGACCGGCAACGGGAGATCCATCCCAATAACGCCCCTTAGGTCTCTGCGCGGTGCCGACCACGCTGGACATTCTTCCAGCGTATGCCGCGCAGAGTCCTGGTCCTCCTCGCAGTGGTGGCACTGCGATCCTCCTAGTGCCCGTTATGAACACACAGTTTGAGGAAACGGCGGTATGCAGGTAATTTCACTTATGCGCATGCATTGCTGCAACTTGTGCTGTATAATTTAGAATTTTTGTTACCACGCCATCCGATTTTTATACATGTGCAAATACTCGTACACGCTGCATTGTATTTTTTTCCGCACGCGACAAGGAGGGGACAGAGGCGAGTTCCGGCACGCGTCTGTCCCCTCCCCCGTCCCACCCCCCTGGTCAACCCGCATAAAACTTAAAAATATGATAAAATAAAAGATAAAATCAGTAAATGTAAAGGTGTATAGATAAAATAGATAAAATAAAAGTCATTAAATAAATAAATAATAATAAGTAAATAAATACAATGGACAAAACACAACAAACATAAGAAGGGGGGCAAAATAAAGGGGAATAAAAGATAAAGATAAAATTTATAATATAGTGTAAAATGAAATATTATAAAATAAAAGGAGGGGGGTCGACCGGTAGGTCGCATCTTTGTACAGGGGGGAGGGGATTATTGCTCCACCTCGCCCCCCGCGACCTGTCCACCTCGGGGGCGCCTTAACGGCCAGCCCCCCTTGGCGGCGGTGGAAGTACTAAGTAGTGCCACCGCTGCCATTACGTCTGCGGCCCATTACGAGGGCCGTCGGCCTCGTCGGGGTTGCCCCGCCGATGCTAGCCTCCTGGCGGAGAGCGGGTCGGCTTCCCTCTCCCTCTCCGCTGCCTCCTTCTGCGTTATCACAATCTCGCAGAAGGAGGCAATCGCTGCTCTTGACCTCTCGCTGCCGATCATGTGGTCGACCACGACCGGCAACGGGAGATCCATCCCAATAACGCCCCTTAAGTCTCTGCGCGGTGCCGACCACGCTGGACATTCTTCCAGCGTATGCCGCGCAGAGTCCTGGGCCTCCTCGCAATGGTGGCACTGCGATCCTCCTAGTGCCAGTTATGAACACACAGTTTGAGGAAACGGCGGTATGCAGGTAATTTCACTTATGCGCATGCATTGCTGCAACTTGTGCTGTATAATTTAGAATTTTTGTTACCACGCCATCCGATTTTTATACATGTGCAAATACTCGTACACGCTGCATTGTATTTTTTACCGCACGCGACAAGGAGGGGACAGAGGCGAGTTCCGGCACGCGTCTGTCCCCTCCCCCCGTCCCACCCCCCTGGTCAACCCGCATAAAACTTAAAAATATGATAAAATAAAAGATAAAATCAGTAAATGTAAAGGTGTATAGATAAAATAGATAAAATAAAAGTCATTAAATAAATAAATAATAATAAGTAAATAAATACAATGGACAAAACACAACAAACATAAGAAGGGGGGCAAAATAAAGGGGAATAAAAGATAAAGATAAAATTTATAATATAGTGTAAAATGAAATATTATAAAATAAAAGGAGGGGGGACGACCGGCAGGTCGCATCTTTGTAGAGGGGGGAGGGGATTATTGCTCCACCTCGCCCCCCGCGACCTGTCCACCTCGGGGGCGCCTTAACGGCCAGCCCCCTTGGCGGCGGTGGAAGTACTAAGTAGTGCCACCGCTGCCATTACGTCTGCGGCCCATTACGAGGGCCGTCGGCCTCGTCGGGGTTGCCCCGCCGATGCTAGCCTCCTGGCGGAGAGCGGGTCGGCTTCCCTCTCCCTCTCCGCTGCCTCCTTCTGCGTTATCACAATCTCGCAGAAGGAGGCAATCGCTGCTCTTGACCTCTCGCTGCCGATCATGTGGTCGACCACGACCGGCAACGGGAGATCCATCCCAATAACGCCCCTTAGGTCTCTGCGCGGTGCCGACCACGCTGGACATTCTTCCAGCGTATGCCGCGCAGAGTCCTGGGCCTCCTCGCAGTGGTGGCACTGCGATCCTCCTAGTGCCAGTTATGAACACACTGTATGAGGAAACGGCGGTATGCAGGTAATTTAACTTATGCGCATGCATTGCTGCAACTTGTGCTGTATAATTTAGAATTTTTGTTACCGCGCCATCCGATTTTTATACATGTGCAAATACTCGTACACGCTGCATTGTATTTTTTTCCGCACGCGACAAGGAGGGGACAGAGGCGAGTTCCGGCTCGCGTCTGTCCCCCCCCCCCGTCCCACCACCCTGGTCAACCCGCATAAAACTTAAAAATATGATAAAATAAAAGATAAAATCAGTAAATGAAAAGGTGTATAGATAAAATAGATAAAATAAAAGTCAATAAATAAATAAATAATAATAAGTAAATAAATACAATGGACAAAACACAACAAACATAAGATGGGTGGCAAAATAAAGGGGAATAAAAGATAAAGATAAAATTTATAATATAGAGTAAAATGAAATATTATAAAATAAAAGGAGGGGGGTCGACCGGCAGGTCGCATCTTTGTAGAGGGGGGAGGGGATTATTGCTCCACCTCGCCCCCCGCGACCTGTCCACCTCGGGGGCGCCTTAACGGCCAGCCCCCCTTGGCGGCGGTGGAAGTACTAAGTAGTGCCACCGCTGCCATTACGTCTGCGGCCCATTACGAGGGCCGTCGGCTTCGTCGGGGTTGCCCCGCCGATGCTAGCCTCCTGGCGGAGAGCGGGTCGGCTTCCCTCTCCCTCTCCGCTGCCTCCTTCTGCGTTATCACAATCTCGCAGAAGGAGGCAATCGCTGCTCTTGACCTCTCGCTGCCGATCATGTGGTCGACCACGACCGGCAACGGGAGATCCATCCCAATAACGCCCCTTAGGTCTCTGCGCGGTGCCGACCACGCTGGACATTCTTCCAGCGTATGCCGCGCAGAGTCCTGGTCCTCCTCGCAGTGGTGGCACTGCGATCCTCCTAGTGCCAGTTATGAACACACAGTTTGAGGAAACGGCGGTATGCAGGTAATTTCACTTATGCACATGCATTGCTGCAACTTGTGCTGTATAATTTAGAATTTTTGTTACCACGCCATCCGATTTTTATACATGTGCAAATACTCGTACACGCTGCATTGTATTTTTTACCGCACGCGACAAGGAGGGGACAGAGGCGAGTTCCGGCACGCGTCTGTCCCCTCCCCCCGTCCCACCCCCCTGGTCAACCCGCATAAAACTTAAAAATATGATAAAATAAAAGATAAAATCAGTAAATGTAAAGGTGTATAGATAAAATAGATAAAATAAAAGTCATTAAATAAATAAATAATAATAAGTAAATAAATACAATGGACAAAACACAACAAACATAAGAAGGGGGGCAAAATAAAGGGGAATAAAAGATAAAGATAAAATTTATAATATAGTGTAAAATGAAATATTATAAAATAAAAGGAGGGGGGACGACCGGCAGGTCGCATCTTTGTAGAGGGGGGAGGGGATTATTGCTCCACCTCGCCCCCCGCGACCTGTCCACCTCGGGGGCGCCTTAACGGCCAGCCCCCTTGGCGGCGGTGGAAGTACTAAGTAGTGCCACCGCTGCCATTACGTCTGCGGCCCATTACGAGGGCCGTCGGCCTCGTCGGGGTTGCCCCGCCGATGCTAGCCTCCTGGCGGAGAGCGGGTCGGCTTCCCTCTCCCTCTCCGCTGCCTCCTTCTGCGTTATCACAATCTCGCAGAAGGAGGCAATCGCTGCTCTTGACCTCTCGCTGCCGATCATGTGGTCGACCACGACCGGCAACGGGAGATCCATCCCAATAACGCCCCTTAGGTCTCTGCGCGGTGCCGACCACGCTGGACATTCTTCCAGCGTATGCCGCGCAGAGTCCTGGGCCTCCTCGCAGTGGTGGCACTGCGATCCTCCTAGTGCCAGTTATGAACACACTGTATGAGGAAACGGCGGTATGCAGGTAATTTAACTTATGCGCATGCATTGCTGCAACTTGTGCTGTATAATTTAGAATTTTTGTTACCGCGCCATCCGATTTTTATACATGTGCAAATACTCGTACACGCTGCATTGTATTTTTTTCCGCACGCGACAAGGAGGGGACAGAGGCGAGTTCCGGCTCGCGTCTGTCCCCCCCCCCGTCCCACCACCCTGGTCAACCCGCATAAAACTTAAAAATATGATAAAATAAAAGATAAAATCAGTAAATGAAAAGGTGTATAGATAAAATAGATAAAATAAAAGTCAATAAATAAATAAATAATAATAAGTAAATAAATACAATGGACAAAACACAACAAACATAAGATGGGTGGCAAAATAAAGGGGAATAAAAGATAAAGATAAAATTTATAATATAGAGTAAAATGAAATATTATAAAATAAAAGGAGGGGGGTCGACCGGCAGGTCGCATCTTTGTAGAGGGGGGAGGGGATTATTGCTCCACCTCGCCCCCCGCGACCTGTCCACCTCGGGGGCGCCTTAACGGCCAGCCCCCCTTGGCGGCGGTGGAAGTACTAAGTAGTGCCACCGCTGCCATTACGTCTGCGGCCCATTACGAGGGCCGTCGGCCTCGTCGGGGTTGCCCCGCCGATGCTAGCCTCCTGGCGGAGAGCGGGTCGGCTTCCCTCTCCCTCTCCGCTGCCTCCTTCTGCGTTATCACAATCTCGCAGAAGGAGGCAATCGCTGCTCTTGACCTCTCGCTGCCGATCATGTGGTCGACCACGACCGGCAACAGGAGGTCCATCCCAATAACGCCCCTTAGGTCTCTGCGCGGTGCCGACCACGCTGGACATTCTTCCAGCGTATGCCGCGCAGAGTCCTGGTCCTCCTCGCAGTGGTGGCACTGCGATCCTCCTAGTGCCAGTTATGAACACACTGTATGAGGAAACGGCGGTATGCAGGTAATTTAACTTATGCGCATGCATTGCTACAACTTGTGCTGTATAATTTAGAATTTTTGTTACCGCGCCATCCGATTTTTATACATGTGCAAATACTCGTACACGCTGCATTGTATTTTTTTCCGCACGCGACAAGGAGGGGACAGAGGCGAGTTCCGGCTCGCGTCTGTCCCCCCCCCGTCCCACCACCCTGGTCAACCCGCATAAAACTTAAAAATATGATAAAATGAAAGATAAAATCAGTAAATGAAAAGGTGTATAGATAAAATAGATAAAATAAAAGTCAATAAATAAATAAATAATAATAAGTAAATAAATACAATGGACAAAACACAACAAACATAAGAAGGGGGGCAAAATAAAGGGGAATAAAAGATAAAGATAAAATTTATAATATAGAGTAAAATGAAATATTATAAAATAAAAGGGGGGGGACGACCGGCAGGTCGCATCTTTGTAGAGGGGGGAGGGGATTATTGCTCCACCTCGCCCCCCGCGACCTGTCCACCTCGGGGGCGCCTTAACGGCCAGCCCCCTTGGCGGCGGTGGAAGTACTAAGTAGTGCCACCGCTGCCATTACGTCTGCGGCCCATTACGAGGGCCGTCGGCCTCGTCGGGGTTGCTCCGCCGATGCTAGCCTCCTGGCGGAGAGCGGGTCGGCTTCCCTCTCCCTCTCCGCTGCCTCCTTCTGCGTTATCACAATCTCGCAGAAGGAGGCAATCGCTGCTCTTGACCTCTCGCTGCCGATCATGTGGTCGACCACGACCGGCAACGGGAGATCCATCCCAATAACGCCCCTTAGGTCTCTGCGCGGTGCCGACCACGCTGGACATTCTTCCAGCGTATGCCGCGCAGAGTCCTGGGCCTCCTCGCAGTGGTGGCACTGCGATCCTCCTAGTGCCAGTTATGAACACACTGTATGAGGAAACGGCGGTATGCAGGTAATTTAACTTATGCGCATGCATTGCTGCAACTTGTGCTGTATAATTTAGAATTTTTGTTACCGCGCCATCCGATTTTTATACATGTGCAAATACTCGTACACGCTGCATTGTATTTTTTTCCGCACGCGACAAGGAGGGGACAGAGGCGAGTTCCGGCTCGCGTCTGTCCCCCCCCCCGTCCCACCACCCTGGTCAACCCGCATAAAACTTAAAAATATGATAAAATAAAAGATAAAATCAGTAAATGAAAAGGTGTATAGATAAAATAGATAAAATAAAAGTCAATAAATAAATAAATAATAATAAGTAAATAAATACAATGGACAAAACACAACAAACATAAGATGGGTGGCAAAATAAAGGGGAATAAAAGATAAAGATAAAATTTATAATATAGAGTAAAATGAAATATTATAAAATAAAAGGAGGGGGGTCGACCGGCAGGTCGCATCTTTGTAGAGGGGGGAGGGGATTATTGCTCCACCTCGCCCCCCGCGACCTGTCCACCTCGGGGGCGCCTTAACGGCCAGCCCCCCTTGGCGGCGGTGGAAGTACTAAGTAGTGCCACCGCTGCCATTACGTCTGCGGCCCATTACGAGGGCCGTCGGCCTCGTCGGGGTTGCCCCGCCGATGCTAGCCTCCTGGCGGAGAGCGGGTCGGCTTCCCTCTCCCTCTCCGCTGCCTCCTTCTGCGTTATCACAATCTCGCAGAAGGAGGCAATCGCTGCTCTTGACCTCTCGCTGCCGATCATGTGGTCGACCACGACCGGCAACAGGAGGTCCATCCCAATAACGCCCCTTAGGTCTCTGCGCGGTGCCGACCACGCTGGACATTCTTCCAGCGTATGCCGCGCAGTGTCCTGGTCCTCCTCGCAGTGGTGGCACTGCGATCCTCCTAGTGCCAGTTATGAACACACTGTATGAGGAAACGGCGGTATGCAGGTAATTTAACTTATGCGCATGCATTGCTACAACTTGTGCTGTATAATTTAGAATTTTTGTTACCGCGCCATCCGATTTTTATACATGTGCAAATACTCGTACACGCTGCATTGTATTTTTTTCCGCACGCGACAAGGAGGGGACAGAGGCGAGTTCCGGCTCGCGTCTGTCCCCCCCCCGTCCCACCACCCTGGTCAACCCGCATAAAACTTAAAAATATGATAAAATGAAAGATAAAATCAGTAAATGAAAAGGTGTATAGATAAAATAGATAAAATAAAAGTCAATAAATAAATAAATAATAATAAGTAAATAAATACAATGGACAAAACACAACAAACATAAGAAGGGGGGCAAAATAAAGGGGAATAAAAGATAAAGATAAAATTTATAATATAGAGTAAAATGAAATATTATAAAATAAAAGGAGGGGGGTCGACCGGAAGGTCGCATCTTTGTAGAGAGGGGGGGGGATTATTGCTCCACCTCGCCCCCCGCGACCTGTCCACCTCGGGGACGCCTTAACGGCCAGCCCCCCTTGGCGGCGGTGGAAGTACTAAGTAGTACCACCGCCGCCATTACGTCTGCGGCCCCTTACGGGGGCCGTCGGCCTCGTCGGGGCTGCCCCGCCGATGCTAGCCTCCTGGCGGAGAGCGGGTCGGCTTCCCTCTCCCTCTCCGCTGCCTCCTTCTGCGTTATCACAATCTCGCAGAAGGAGGCAATCGCTGCTCTTGACCTCTCGCTGCCGATCATGTGGTCGACCACGACCGGCAACGGGAGATCCATCCCAATAACGCCCCTTAGGTCTCTGCGCGGTGCCGACCACGCTGGACATTCTTCCAGCGTATGCCGCGCAGAGTCCTGGGCCTCCTCGCAGTGGTGGTACTGCGATCCTCCTAGTGCCAGTTATGAACACACAGTTTGAGGAAACGGCGGTATGCAGGTAATTTCACTTATGCGCATGCATTGCTGCAACTTGTGCTGTATAATTTAGAATTTTTGTTACCACGCCATCCGATTTTTATACATGTGCAAATACTCGTACACGCTGCATTGTATTTTTTTCCGCACGCGACAAGGAGGGGACAGAGGCGAGTTCCGGCTCGCGTCTGTCCCCCCCCCGTCCCACCACCCTGGTCAACCCGCATAAAACTTAAAAATATGATAAAATACAAGATAAAATCAATAATTGAAAAGGTGTATAGATAAAATAGATAAAATAAAAGTCAATAAATAAATAAATAATAATAAGTAAATAAATACAATGGACAAAACACAATAAACATAAGAAGGGGGGCAAAATAAAGGGGAATAAAAGATAAAGATAAAATTTATAATATAGAGTAAAATGAAATATTATAAAATGAAAGGAGGGGGGTGGACCGGCAGGTCGCATCTTTGTAGAGAGGGGGGGGAGGGGATTATTGCGCCACCTCGCCCCCCGCGACCTGTCCACCTCGGGGGCGCCATAACGGCCAGCCCCCCTTGGCGGCGGTGGAAGTACTAAGTAGTACCACCGCCGCCATTACGTCTGAGGCCCATTATGATGGCCGTCGGCCTCGTGGGGGTTGCCCCGCCGATGCTAGCCTCCTGGCGGAGAGCGGGTCGGCTTCCCTCTCCCTCTCCGCTGCCTCCTTCTGCGTTATCACAATCTCGCAGAAGGAAGCAATCGCTGCTCTTGACCACTCGCTGCCGATCATGTGGTCGACCACGACCGGCAACGGGAGATCCATCCCAATAACGCCCCTTAGGTCTCTGCGCGGTGCCGACCACGCTGGACATTCTTCCAGCGTATGCCGCGCAGAGTCCTGGTCCTCCTCGCAGTGGTGGCACTGCGATCCTCCTAGTGCCCGTTATGAACACACAGTTTGAGGAAACGGCGGTATGCAGGTAATTTCACTTATGCGCATGCATTGCTGCAACTTGTGCTGTATAATTTAGAATTTTTGTTACCACGCCATCCGATTTTTATACATGTGCAAATACTCGTACACGCTGCATTGTATTTTTTTCCGCACGCGACAAGGAGGGGACAGAGGCGAGTTCCGGCACGCGTCTGTCCCCTCCCCCGTCCCACCCCCCTGGTCAACCCGCATAAAACTTAAAAATATGATAAAATAAAAGATAAAATCAGTAAATGTAAAGGTGTATAGATAAAATAGATAAAATAAAAGTCATTAAATAAATAAATAATAATAAGTAAATAAATACAATGGACAAAACACAACAAACATAAGAAGGGGGGCAAAATAAAGGGGAATAAAAGATAAAGATAAAATTTATAATATAGTGTAAAATGAAATATTATAAAATAAAAGGAGGGGGGTCGACCGGTAGGTCGCATCTTTGTACAGGGGGGAGGGGATTATTGCTCCACCTCGCCCCCCGCGACCTGTCCACCTCGGGGGCGCCTTAACGGCCAGCCCCCCTTGGCGGCGGTGGAAGTACTAAGTAGTGCCACCGCTGCCATTACGTCTGCGGCCCATTACGAGGGCCGTCGGCCTCGTCGGGGTTGCCCCGCCGATGCTAGCCTCCTGGCGGAGAGCGGGTCGGCTTCCCTCTCCCTCTCCGCTGCCTCCTTCTGCGTTATCACAATCTCGCAGAAGGAGGCAATCGCTGCTCTTGACCTCTCGCTGCCGATCATGTGGTCGACCACGACCGGCAACGGGAGATCCATCCCAATAACGCCCCTTAAGTCTCTGCGCGGTGCCGACCACGCTGGACATTCTTCCAGCGTATGCCGCGCAGAGTCCTGGGCCTCCTCGCAATGGTGGCACTGCGATCCTCCTAGTGCCAGTTATGAACACACAGTTTGAGGAAACGGCGGTATGCAGGTAATTTCACTTATGCGCATGCATTGCTGCAACTTGTGCTGTATAATTTAGAATTTTTGTTACCACGCCATCCGATTTTTATACATGTGCAAATACTCGTACACGCTGCATTGTATTTTTTTCCGCACGCGACAAGGAGGGGACAGAGGCGAGTTCCGGCTCGCGTCTGTCCCCCCCCCCGTCCCACCACCCTGGTCAACCCGCATAAAACTTAAAAATATGATAAAATAAAAGATAAAATCAGTAAATGAAAAGGTGTATAGATAAAATAGATAAAATAAAAGTCAATAAATAAATAAATAATAATAAGTAAATAAATACAATGGACAAAACACAACAAACATAAGATGGGTGGCAAAATAAAGGGGAATAAAAGATAAAGATAAAATTTATAATATAGAGTAAAATGAAATATTATAAAATAAAAGGAGGGGGGTCGACCGGCAGGTCGCATCTTTGTAGAGGGGGGAGGGGATTATTGCTCCACCTCGCCCCCCGCGACCTGTCCACCTCGGGGGCGCCTTAACGGCCAGCCCCCCTTGGCGGCGGTGGAAGTACTAAGTAGTGCCACCGCTGCCATTACGTCTGCGGCCCATTACGAGGGCCGTCGGCCTCGTCGGGGTTGCCCCGCCGATGCTAGCCTCCTGGCGGAGAGCGGGTCGGCTTCCCTCTCCCTCTCCGCTGCCTCCTTCTGCGTTATCACAATCTCGCAGAAGGAGGCAATCGCTGCTCTTGACCTCTCGCTGCCGATCATGTGGTCGACCACGACCGGCAACAGGAGGTCCATCCCAATAACGCCCCTTAGGTCTCTGCGCGGTGCCGACCACGCTGGACATTCTTCCAGCGTATGCCGCGCAGTGTCCTGGTCCTCCTCGCAGTGGTGGCACTGCGATCCTCCTAGTGCCAGTTATGAACACACTGTATGAGGAAACGGCGGTATGCAGGTAATTTAACTTATGCGCATGCATTGCTACAACTTGTGCTGTATAATTTAGAATTTTTGTTACCGCGCCATCCGATTTTTATACATGTGCAAATACTCGTACACGCTGCATTGTATTTTTTTCCGCACGCGACAAGGAGGGGACAGAGGCGAGTTCCGGCTCGCGTCTGTCCCCCCCCCGTCCCACCACCCTGGTCAACCCGCATAAAACTTAAAAATATGATAAAATGAAAGATAAAATCAGTAAATGAAAAGGTGTATAGATAAAATAGATAAAATAAAAGTCAATAAATAAATAAATAATAATAAGTAAATAAATACAATGGACAAAACACAACAAACATAAGAAGGGGGGCAAAATAAAGGGGAATAAAAGATAAAGATAAAATTTATAATATAGAGTAAAATGAAATATTATAAAATAAAAGGAGGGGGGTCGACCGGAAGGTCGCATCTTTGTAGAGAGGGGGGGGGATTATTGCTCCACCTCGCCCCCCGCGACCTGTCCACCTCGGGGACGCCTTAACGGCCAGCCCCCCTTGGCGGCGGTGGAAGTACTAAGTAGTACCACCGCCGCCATTACGTCTGCGGCCCCTTACGGGGGCCGTCGGCCTCGTCGGGGCTGCCCCGCCGATGCTAGCCTCCTGGCGGAGAGCGGGTCGGCTTCCCTCTCCCTCTCCGCTGCCTCCTTCTGCGTTATCACAATCTCGCAGAAGGAGGCAATCGCTGCTCTTGACCTCTCGCTGCCGATCATGTGGTCGACCACGACCGGCAACGGGAGATCCATCCCAATAACGCCCCTTAGGTCTCTGCGCGGTGCCGACCACGCTGGACATTCTTCCAGCGTATGCCGCGCAGAGTCCTGGGCCTCCTCGCAGTGGTGGTACTGCGATCCTCCTAGTGCCAGTTATGAACACACAGTTTGAGGAAACGGCGGTATGCAGGTAATTTCACTTATGCGCATGCATTGCTGCAACTTGTGCTGTATAATTTAGAATTTTTGTTACCACGCCATCCGATTTTTATACATGTGCAAATACTCGTACACGCTGCATTGTATTTTTTTCCGCACGCGACAAGGAGGGGACAGAGGCGAGTTCCGGCTCGCGTCTGTCCCCCCCCCGTCCCACCACCCTGGTCAACCCGCATAAAACTTAAAAATATGATAAAATACAAGATAAAATCAATAATTGAAAAGGTGTATAGATAAAATAGATAAAATAAAAGTCAATAAATAAATAAATAATAATAAGTAAATAAATACAATGGACAAAACACAATAAACATAAGAAGGGGGGCAAAATAAAGGGGAATAAAAGATAAAGATAAAATTTATAATATAGAGTAAAATGAAATATTATAAAATGAAAGGAGGGGGGTGGACCGGCAGGTCGCATCTTTGTAGAGAGGGGGGGGAGGGGATTATTGCGCCACCTCGCCCCCCGCGACCTGTCCACCTCGGGGGCGCCATAACGGCCAGCCCCCCTTGGCGGCGGTGGAAGTACTAAGTAGTACCACCGCCGCCATTACGTCTGAGGCCCATTATGATGGCCGTCGGCCTCGTGGGGGTTGCCCCGCCGATGCTAGCCTCCTGGCGGAGAGCGGGTCGGCTTCCCTCTCCCTCTCCGCTGCCTCCTTCTGCGTTATCACAATCTCGCAGAAGGAAGCAATCGCTGCTCTTGACCACTCGCTGCCGATCATGTGGTCGACCACGACCGGCAACGGGAGATCCATCCCAATAACGCCCCTTAGGTCTCTGCGCGGTGCCGACCACGCTGGACATTCTTCCAGCGTATGCCGCGCAGAGTCCTGGTCCTCCTCGCAGTGGTGGCACTGCGATCCTCCTAGTGCCCGTTATGAACACACAGTTTGAGGAAACGGCGGTATGCAGGTAATTTCACTTATGCGCATGCATTGCTGCAACTTGTGCTGTATAATTTAGAATTTTTGTTACCACGCCATCCGATTTTTATACATGTGCAAATACTCGTACACGCTGCATTGTATTTTTTTCCGCACGCGACAAGGAGGGGACAGAGGCGAGTTCCGGCACGCGTCTGTCCCCTCCCCCGTCCCACCCCCCTGGTCAACCCGCATAAAACTTAAAAATATGATAAAATAAAAGATAAAATCAGTAAATGTAAAGGTGTATAGATAAAATAGATAAAATAAAAGTCATTAAATAAATAAATAATAATAAGTAAATAAATACAATGGACAAAACACAACAAACATAAGAAGGGGGGCAAAATAAAGGGGAATAAAAGATAAAGATAAAATTTATAATATAGTGTAAAATGAAATATTATAAAATAAAAGGAGGGGGGTCGACCGGTAGGTCGCATCTTTGTACAGGGGGGAGGGGATTATTGCTCCACCTCGCCCCCCGCGACCTGTCCACCTCGGGGGCGCCTTAACGGCCAGCCCCCCTTGGCGGCGGTGGAAGTACTAAGTAGTGCCACCGCTGCCATTACGTCTGCGGCCCATTACGAGGGCCGTCGGCCTCGTCGGGGTTGCCCCGCCGATGCTAGCCTCCTGGCGGAGAGCGGGTCGGCTTCCCTCTCCCTCTCCGCTGCCTCCTTCTGCGTTATCACAATCTCGCAGAAGGAGGCAATCGCTGCTCTTGACCTCTCGCTGCCGATCATGTGGTCGACCACGACCGGCAACGGGAGATCCATCCCAATAACGCCCCTTAAGTCTCTGCGCGGTGCCGACCACGCTGGACATTCTTCCAGCGTATGCCGCGCAGAGTCCTGGGCCTCCTCGCAATGGTGGCACTGCGATCCTCCTAGTGCCAGTTATGAACACACAGTTTGAGGAAACGGCGGTATGCAGGTAATTTCACTTATGCGCATGCATTGCTGCAACTTGTGCTGTATAATTTAGAATTTTTGTTACCACGCCATCCGATTTTTATACATGTGCAAATACTCGTACACGCTGCATTGTATTTTTTACCGCACGCGACAAGGAGGGGACAGAGGCGAGTTCCGGCACGCGTCTGTCCCCTCCCCCCGTCCCACCCCCCTGGTCAACCCGCATAAAACTTAAAAATATGATAAAATAAAAGATAAAATCAGTAAATGTAAAGGTGTATAGATAAAATAGATAAAATAAAAGTCATTAAATAAATAAATAATAATAAGTAAATAAATACAATGGACAAAACACAACAAACATAAGAAGGGGGGCAAAATAAAGGGGAATAAAAGATAAAGATAAAATTTATAATATAGTGTAAAATGAAATATTATAAAATAAAAGGAGGGGGGACGACCGGCAGGTCGCATCTTTGTAGAGGGGGGAGGGGATTATTGCTCCACCTCGCCCCCCGCGACCTGTCCACCTCGGGGGCGCCTTAACGGCCAGCCCCCTTGGCGGCGGTGGAAGTACTAAGTAGTGCCACCGCTGCCATTACGTCTGCGGCCCATTACGAGGGCCGTCGGCCTCGTCGGGGTTGCCCCGCCGATGCTAGCCTCCTGGCGGAGAGCGGGTCGGCTTCCCTCTCCCTCTCCGCTGCCTCCTTCTGCGTTATCACAATCTCGCAGAAGGAGGCAATCGCTGCTCTTGACCTCTCGCTGCCGATCATGTGGTCGACCACGACCGGCAACGGGAGATCCATCCCAATAACGCCCCTTAGGTCTCTGCGCGGTGCCGACCACGCTGGACATTCTTCCAGCGTATGCCGCGCAGAGTCCTGGGCCTCCTCGCAGTGGTGGCACTGCGATCCTCCTAGTGCCAGTTATGAACACACTGTATGAGGAAACGGCGGTATGCAGGTAATTTAACTTATGCGCATGCATTGCTGCAACTTGTGCTGTATAATTTAGAATTTTTGTTACCGCGCCATCCGATTTTTATACATGTGCAAATACTCGTACACGCTGCATTGTATTTTTTTCCGCACGCGACAAGGAGGGGACAGAGGCGAGTTCCGGCTCGCGTCTGTCCCCCCCCCCCGTCCCACCACCCTGGTCAACCCGCATAAAACTTAAAAATATGATAAAATAAAAGATAAAATCAGTAAATGAAAAGGTGTATAGATAAAATAGATAAAATAAAAGTCAATAAATAAATAAATAATAATAAGTAAATAAATACAATGGACAAAACACAACAAACATAAGATGGGTGGCAAAATAAAGGGGAATAAAAGATAAAGATAAAATTTATAATATAGAGTAAAATGAAATATTATAAAATAAAAGGAGGGGGGTCGACCGGCAGGTCGCATCTTTGTAGAGGGGGGAGGGGATTATTGCTCCACCTCGCCCCCCGCGACCTGTCCACCTCGGGGGCGCCTTAACGGCCAGCCCCCCTTGGCGGCGGTGGAAGTACTAAGTAGTGCCACCGCTGCCATTACGTCTGCGGCCCATTACGAGGGCCGTCGGCTTCGTCGGGGTTGCCCCGCCGATGCTAGCCTCCTGGCGGAGAGCGGGTCGGCTTCCCTCTCCCTCTCCGCTGCCTCCTTCTGCGTTATCACAATCTCGCAGAAGGAGGCAATCGCTGCTCTTGACCTCTCGCTGCCGATCATGTGGTCGACCACGACCGGCAACGGGAGATCCATCCCAATAACGCCCCTTAAGTCTCTGCGCGGTGCCGACCACGCTGGACATTCTTCCAGCGTATGCCGCGCAGAGTCCTGGTCCTCCTCGCAGTGGTGGCACTGCGATCCTCCTAGTGCCAGTTATGAACACACTGTATGAGGAAACGGCGGTATGCAGGTAATTTAACTTATGCGCATGCATTGCTGCAACTTGTGCTGTATAATTTAGAATTTTTGTTACCGCGCCATCCGATTTTTATACATGTGCAAATACTCGTACACGCTGCATTGTATTTTTTTCCGCACGCGACAAGGAGGGGACAGAGGCGAGTTCCGGCTCGCGTCTGTCCCCCCCCCCCGTCCCACCACCCTGGTCAACCCGCATAAAACTTAAAAATATGATAAAATAAAAGATAAAATCAGTAAATGAAAAGGTGTATAGATAAAATAGATAAAATAAAAGTCAATAAATAAATAAATAATAATAAGTAAATAAATACAATGGACAAAACACAACAAACATAAGATGGGTGGCAAAATAAAGGGGAATAAAAGATAAAGATAAAATTTATAATATAGAGTAAAATGAAATATTATAAAATAAAAGGAGGGGGGTCGACCGGCAGGTCGCATCTTTGTAGAGGGGGGAGGGGATTATTGCTCCACCTCGCCCCCCGCGACCTGTCCACCTCGGGGGCGCCTTAACGGCCAGCCCCCCTTGGCGGCGGTGGAAGTACTAAGTAGTGCCACCGCTGCCATTACGTCTGCGGCCCATTACGAGGGCCGTCGGCTTCGTCGGGGTTGCCCCGCCGATGCTAGCCTCCTGGCGGAGAGCGGGTCGGCTTCCCTCTCCCTCTCCGCTGCCTCCTTCTGCGTTATCACAATCTCGCAGAAGGAGGCAATCGCTGCTCTTGACCTCTCGCTGCCGATCATGTGGTCGACCACGACCGGCAACGGGAGATCCATCCCAATAACGCCCCTTAAGTCTCTGCGCGGTGCCGACCACGCTGGACATTCTTCCAGCGTATGCCGCGCAGAGTCCTGGTCCTCCTCGCAGTGGTGGCACTGCGATCCTCCTAGTGCCAGTTATGAACACACAGTTTGAGGAAACGGCGGTATGCAGGTAATTTCACTTATGCACATGCATTGCTGCAACTTGTGCTGTATAATTTAGAATTTTTGTTACCACGCCATCCGATTTTTATACATGTGCAAATACTCGTACACGCTGCATTGTATTTTTTACCGCACGCGACAAGGAGGGGACAGAGGCGAGTTCCGGCACGCGTCTGTCCCCTCCCCCCGTCCCACCACCCTGGTCAACCCGCATAAAACTTAAAAATATGATAAAATAAAAGATAAAATCAGTAAATGTAAAGGTGTATAGATAAAATAGATAAAATAAAAGTCATTAAATAAATAAATAATAATAAGTAAATAAATACAATGGACAAAACACAACAAACATAAGAAGGGGGGCAAAATAAAGGGGAATAAAAGATAAAGATAAAATTTATAATATAGTGTAAAATGAAATATTATAAAATAAAAGGAGGGGGGACGACCGGCAGGTCGCATCTTTGTAGAGGGGGGAGGGGATTATTGCTCCACCTCGCCCCCCGCGACCTGTCCAACTCGGGGGCGCCTTAACGGCCAGCCCCCTTGGCGGCGGTGGAAGTACTAAGTAGTGCCACCGCTGCCATTACGTCTGCGGCCCATTACGAGGGCCGTCGGCCTCGTCGGGGTTGCCCCGCCGATGCTAGCCTCCTGGCGGAGAGCGGGTCGGCTTCCCTCTCCCTCTCCGCTGCCTCCTTCTGCGTTATCACAATCTCGCAGAAGGAGGCAATCGCTGCTCTTGACCTCTCGCTGCCGATCATGTGGTCGACCACGACCGGCAACAGGAGATCCATCCCAATAACGCCCCTTAGGTCTCTGCGCGGTGCCGACCACGCTGGACATTCTTCCAGCGTATGCCGCGCAGAGTCCTGGGCCTCCTCGCAGTGGTGGCACTGCGATCCTCCTAGTGCCAGTTATGAACACACTGTATGAGGAAACGGCGGTATGCAGGTAATTTAACTTATGCGCATGCATTGCTGCAACTTGTGCTGTATAATTTAGATTTTTTGTTACCGCGCCATCCGATTTTTATACATGTGCAAATACTCGTACACGCTGCATTGTATTTTTTTCCGCACGCGACAAGGAGGGGACAGAGGCGAGTTCCGGCTCGCGTCTGTCCCCCCCCCCCGTCCCACCACCCTGGTCAACCAGCATAAAACTTAAAAATATGATAAAATAAAAGATAAAATCAGTAAATGAAAAGGTGTATAGATAAAATAGATAAAATAAAAGTCAATAAATAAATAAATAATAATAAGTAAATAAATACAATGGACAAAACACAACAAACATAAGAAGGGTGGCAAAATAAAGGGGAATAAAAGATAAAGATAAAATTTATAATATAGAGTAAAATGAAATATTATAAAATAAAAGGAGGGGGGTCGACCGGCAGGTCGCATCTTTGTAGAGGGGGGAGGGGATTATTGCTCCACCTCGCCCCCCGCGACCTGTCCACCTCGGGGGCGCCTTAACGGCCAGCCCCCCTTGGCGGCGGTGGAAGTACTAAGTAGTGCCACCGCTGCCATTACGTCTGCGGCCCATTACGAGGGCCGTCGGCCTCGTCGGGGTTGCCCCGCCGATGCTAGCCTCCTGGCGGAGAGCGGGTCGGCTTCCCTCTCCCTCTCCGCTGCCTCCTTCTGCGTTATCACAATCTCGCAGAAGGAGGCAATCGCTGCTCTTGACCTCTCGCTGCCGATCATGTGGTCGACCACGACCGGCAACAGGAGATCCATCCCAATAACGCCCCTTAAGTCTCTGCGCGGTGCCGACCACGCTGGACATTCTTCCAGCGTATGCCGCGCAGAGTCCTGGTCCTCCTCGCAGTGGTGGCACTGCGATCCTCCTAGTGCCAGTTATGAACACACAGTTTGAGGAAACGGCGGTATGCAGGTAATTTCACTTATGCGCATGCATTGCTGCAACTTGTGCTGTATAATTTAGAATTTTTGTTACCACGCCATCCGATTTTTATACATGTGCAAATACTCGTACACGCTGCATTGTATTTTTTACCGCACGCGACAAGGAGGGGACAGTGGCGAGTTCCGGCACGCGTCTGTCCCCTCCCCCCGTCCCACCCCCCTGGTCAACCCGCATAAAACTTAAAAATATGATAAAATAAAAGATAAAATCAGTAAATGTAAAGGTGTATAGATAAAATAGATAAAATAAAAGTCATTAAATAAATAAATAATAATAAGTAAATAAATACAATGGACAAAACACAACAAACATAAGAAGGGTGGCAAAATAAAGGGGAATAAAAGATAAAGATAAAATTTATAATATAGAGTAAAATGAAATATTATAAAATAAAAGGAGGGGGGTCGACCGGCAGGTCGCATCTTTGTAGAGGGGGGAGGGGATTATTGCTCCACCTCGCCCCCCGCGACCTGTCCATCTCGGGGGCGCCTTAACGGCCAGCCCCCCTTGGCGGCGGTGGAAGTACTAAGTAGTACCACCGCCGCCATTACGTCTGCGGCCCCTCACGGGGGCCGTCGGCCTCGTCGGGGTTGCCCCGCCGATGTTAGCCTCCTGGCGGAGAGCGGGTCGGCTTCCCTCTCCCTCTCCGCTGCCTCCTTCTGCGTTATCACAATCTCGCAGAAGGAGGCAATCGCTGCTCTTGACCTCTCGCTGCCGATCATGTGGTCGACCACGACCGGCAACAGGAGGTCCATCCCAATAACGCCCCTTAGGTCTCTGCGCGGTGCCGACCACGCTGGACATTCTTCCAGCGTATGCCGCGCAGAGTCCTGGGCCTCCTCGCAGTGGTGGCACTGCGATCCTCCTAGTGCCAGTTATGAACACACTGTATGAGGAAACGGCGGTATGCAGGTAATTTAACTTATGCGCATGCATTGCTGCAACTTGTGCTGTATAATTTAGAATTTTTGTTACCGCGCCATCCGATTTTTATACATGTGCAAATACTCGTACACGCTGCATTGTATTTTTTTCCGCACGCGACAAGGAGGGGACAGAGGCGAGTTCCGGCTCGCGTCTGTCCCCCCCCCCGTCCCACCACCCTGGTCAACCCGCATAAAACTTAAAAATATGATAAAATAAAAGATAAAATCAGTAAATGAAAAGGTGTATAGATAAAATAGATAAAATAAAAGTCAATAAATAAATAAATAATAATAAGTAAATAAATACAATGGACAAAACACAACAAACATAAGAAGGGGGGCAAAATAAAGGGGAATAAAAGATAAAGATAAAATTTATAATATAGTGTAAAATGAAATATTATAAAATAAAAGGAGGGGGGACGACCGGCAGGTCGCATCTTTGTAGAGGGGGGAGGGGATTATTGCTCCACCTCGCCCCCCGCGACCTGTCCACCTCGGGGGCGCCTTAACGGCCAGCCCCCTTGGCGGCGGTGGAAGTACTAAGTAGTGCCACCGCTGCCATTACGTCTGCGGCCCATTACGAGGGCCGTCGGCCTCGTCGGGGTTGCCCCGCCGATGCTAGCCTCCTGGCGGAGAGCGGGTCGGCTTCCCTCTCCCTCTCCGCTGCCTCCTTCTGCGTTATCACAATCTCGCAGAAGGAGGCAATCGCTGCTCTTGACCAATCGCTGCCGATCATGTGGTCGACCACGACCGGCAACAGGAGGTCCATCCCAATAACGCCCCTTAGGTCTCTGCGCGGTGCCGACCACGCTGGACATTCTTCCAGCGTATGCCGCGCAGAATCCTGGTCCTCCTCGCAGTGGTGGCACTGCGATCCTCCTAGTGCCAGTTATGAACACACAGTTTGAGGAAACGGCGGTATGCAGGTAATTTCACTTATGCGCATGCATTGCTGCAACTTGTGCTGTATAATTTAGAATTTTTGTTACCACGCCATCCGATTTTTATACATGTGCAAATACTCGTACACGCTGCATTGTATTTTTTACCGCACGCGACAAGGAGGGGACAGAGGCGAGTTCCGGCACGCGTCTGTCCCCTCCCCCCGTCCCACCCCCCTGGTCAACCCGCATAAAACTTAAAAATATGATAAAATAAAAGATAAAATCAGTAAATGTAAAGGTGTATAGATAAAATAGATAAAATAAAAGTCATTAAATAAATAAATAATAATAAGTAAATAAATACAATGGACAAAACACAACAAACATAAGAAGGGGGGCAAAATAAAGGGGAATAAAAGATAAAGATAAAATTTATAATATAGTGTAAAATGAAATATTATAAAATAAAAGGAGGGGGGACGACCGGCAGGTCGCATCTTTGTAGAGGGGGGAGGGGATTATTGCTCCACCTCGCCCCCGCGACCTGTCCACCTCGGGGGCGCCTTAACGGCCAGCCCCCTTGGCGGCGGTGGAAGTACTAAGTAGTGCCACCGCTGCCATTACGTCTGCGGCCCGTTACGAGGGCCGTCGGCCTCGTCGGGGTTGCCCCGCCGATGCTAGCCTCCTGGCGGAGAGCGGGTCGGCTTCCCTCTCCCTCACCGCTGCCTCCTTCTGCGTTATCACAATCTCGCAGAAGGAGGCAATCGCTGCTCTTGACCTCTCGCTGCCGATCATGTGGTCGACCACGACCGGCAACAGGAGGTCCATCCCAATAACGCCCCTTAGGTCTCTGCGCGGTGCCGACCACGCTGGACATTCTTCCAGCGTATGCCGCGCAGAGTCCTGGGCCTCCTCGCAGTGGTGGCACTGCGATCCTCCTAGTGCCAGTTATGAACACACTGTATGAGGAAACGGCGGTATGCAGGTAATTTAACTTATGCGCATGCATTGCTGCAACTTGTGCTGTATAATTTAGAATTTTTGTTACCGCGCCATCCGATTTTTATACATGTGCAAATACTCGTACACGCTGCATTGTATTTTTTTCCGCACGCGACAAGGAGGGGACAGAGGCGAGTTCCGGCTCGCGTCTGTCCCCCCCCTCCGTCCCACCACCCTGGTCAACCCGCATAAAACTTAAAAATATGATAAAATGAAAGATAAAATCAGTAAATGAAAAGGTGTATAGATAAAATAGATAAAATAAAAGTCAATAAATAAATAAATAATAATAAGTAAATAAATACAATGGACAAAACACAACAAACATAAGAAGGGGGGCAAAATAAAGGGGAATAAAAGATAAAGATAAAATTTATAATATAGAGTAAAATGAAATATTATAAAATAAAAGGAGGGGGGTCGACCGGAAGGTCGCATCTTTGTAGAGAGGGGGGGGATTATTGCTCCACCTCGCCCCCCGCGACCTGTCCACCTCGGGGGCGCCTTAACGGCCAGCCCCCCTTGGCGGCGGTGGAAGTACTAAGTAGTACCACCGCCGCCATTACGTCTGCGGCCCCTTACGGGGGCCGTCGGCCTCGTCGGGGCTGCCCCGCCGATGCTAGCCTCCTGGCGGAGAGCGGGTCGGCTTCCCTCTCCCTCTCCGCTGCCTCCTTCTGCGTTATCACAATCTCGCAGAAGGAGGCAATCGCTGCTATTGACCTCTCGCTGCCGATCATGTGGTCGACCACGACCGGCAACGGGAGGTCCATCCCAATAACGCCCCTTAGGTCTCTGCGCGGTGCCGACCACGCTGGACATTCTTCCAGCGTATGCCGCGCAGAGTCCTGGTCCTCCTCGCAGTGGTGGCACTGCGATCCTCCTAGTGCCAGTTATGAACACACTGTATGAGGAAACGGCGGTATGCAGGTAATTTAACTTATGCGCATGCATTGCTACAACTTGTGCTGTATAATTTAGAATTTTTGTTACCGCGCCATCCGATTTTTATACATGTGCAAATACTCGTACACGCTGCATTGTATTTTTTTCCGCACGCGACAAGGAGGGGACAGAGGCGAGTTCCGGCTCGCGTCTGTCCCCCCCCCCGTCCCACCACCCTGGTCAACCCGCATAAAACTTAAAAATATGATAAAATGAAAGATAAAATCAGTAAATGAAAAGGTGTATAGATAAAATAGATAAAATAAAAGTCAATAAATAAATAAATAATAATAAGTAAATAAATACAATGGACAAAACACAACAAACATAAGAAGGGGGGCAAAATAAAGGGGAATAAAAGATAAAGATAAAATTTATAATATAGAGTAAAATGAAATATTATAAAATAAAAGGAGGGGGGTCGACCGGAAGGTCGCATCTTTGTAGAGAGGGGGGGGGATTATTGCTCCACCTCGCCCCCCGCGACCTGTCCACCTCGGGGGCGCCTTAACGGCCAGCCCCCCTTGGCGGCGGTGGAAGTACTAAGTAGTACCACCGCCGCCATTACGTCTGCGGCCCCTTACGGGGGCCGTCGGCCTCGTCGGGGCTGCCCCGCCGATGCTAGCCTCCTGGCGGAGAGCGGGTCGGCTTCCCTCTCCCTCTCCGCTGCCTCCTTCTGCGTTATCACAATCTCGCAGAAGGAGGCAATCGCTGCTCTTGACCTCTCGCTGCCGATCATGTGGTCGACCACGACCGGCAACGGGAGATCCATCCCAATAACGCCCCTTAGGTCTCTGCGCGGTGCCGACCACGCTGGACATTCTTCCAGCGTATGCCGCGCAGAGTCCTGGGCCTCCTCGCAGTGGTGGTACTGCGATCCTCCTAGTGCCAGTTATGAACACACAGTTTGAGGAAACGGCGGTATGCAGGTAATTTCACTTATGCGCATGCATTGCTGCAACTTGTGCTGTATAATTTAGAATTTTTGTTACCACGCCATCCGATTTTTATACATGTGCAAATACTCGTACACGCTGCATTGTATTTTTTTCCGCACGCGACAAGGAGGGGACAGAGGCGAGTTCCGGCTCGCGTCTGTCCCCCCCCCGTCCCACCACCCTGGTCAACCCGCATAAAACTTAAAAATATGATAAAATACAAGATAAAATCAATAATTGAAAAGGTGTATAGATAAAATAGATAAAATAAAAGTCAATAAATAAATAAATAATAATAAGTAAATAAATACAATGGACAAAACACAATAAACATAAGAAGGGGGGCAAAATAAAGGGGAATAAAAGATAAAGATAAAATTTATAATATAGAGTAAAATGAAATATTATAAAATGAAAGGAGGGGGGTGGACCGGCAGGTCGCATCTTTGTAGAGAGGGGGGGGAGGGGATTATTGCGCCACCTCGCCCCCCGCGACCTGTCCACCTCGGGGGCGCCATAACGGCCAGCCCCCCTTGGCGGCGGTGGAAGTACTAAGTAGTACCACCGCCGCCATTACGTCTGAGGCCCATTATGATGGCCGTCGGCCTCGTGGGGGTTGCCCCGCCGATGCTAGCCTCCTGGCGGAGAGCGGGTCGGCTTCCCTCTCCCTCTCCGCTGCCTCCTTCTGCGTTATCACAATCTCGCAGAAGGAAGCAATCGCTGCTCTTGACCACTCGCTGCCGATCATGTGGTCGACCACGACCGGCAACGGGAGATCCATCCCAATAACGCCCCTTAGGTCTCTGCGCGGTGCCGACCACGCTGGACATTCTTCCAGCGTATGCCGCGCAGAGTCCTGGTCCTCCTCGCAGTGGTGGCACTGCGATCCTCCTAGTGCCCGTTATGAACACACAGTTTGAGGAAACGGCGGTATGCAGGTAATTTCACTTATGCGCATGCATTGCTGCAACTTGTGCTGTATAATTTAGAATTTTTGTTACCACGCCATCCGATTTTTATACATGTGCAAATACTCGTACACGCTGCATTGTATTTTTTTCCGCACGCGACAAGGAGGGGACAGAGGCGAGTTCCGGCACGCGTCTGTCCCCTCCCCCGTCCCACCCCCCTGGTCAACCCGCATAAAACTTAAAAATATGATAAAATAAAAGATAAAATCAGTAAATGTAAAGGTGTATAGATAAAATAGATAAAATAAAAGTCATTAAATAAATAAATAATAATAAGTAAATAAATACAATGGACAAAACACAACAAACATAAGAAGGGGGGCAAAATAAAGGGGAATAAAAGATAAAGATAAAATTTATAATATAGTGTAAAATGAAATATTATAAAATAAAAGGAGGGGGGTCGACCGGTAGGTCGCATCTTTGTACAGGGGGGAGGGGATTATTGCTCCACCTCGCCCCCCGCGACCTGTCCACCTCGGGGGCGCCTTAACGGCCAGCCCCCCTTGGCGGCGGTGGAAGTACTAAGTAGTGCCACCGCTGCCATTACGTCTGCGGCCCATTACGAGGGCCGTCGGCCTCGTCGGGGTTGCCCCGCCGATGCTAGCCTCCTGGCGGAGAGCGGGTCGGCTTCCCTCTCCCTCTCCGCTGCCTCCTTCTGCGTTATCACAATCTCGCAGAAGGAGGCAATCGCTGCTCTTGACCTCTCGCTGCCGATCATGTGGTCGACCACGACCGGCAACGGGAGATCCATCCCAATAACGCCCCTTAAGTCTCTGCGCGGTGCCGACCACGCTGGACATTCTTCCAGCGTATGCCGCGCAGAGTCCTGGGCCTCCTCGCAATGGTGGCACTGCGATCCTCCTAGTGCCAGTTATGAACACACAGTTTGAGGAAACGGCGGTATGCAGGTAATTTCACTTATGCGCATGCATTGCTGCAACTTGTGCTGTATAATTTAGAATTTTTGTTACCACGCCATCCGATTTTTATACATGTGCAAATACTCGTACACGCTGCATTGTATTTTTTACCGCACGCGACAAGGAGGGGACAGAGGCGAGTTCCGGCACGCGTCTGTCCCCTCCCCCCGTCCCACCCCCCTGGTCAACCCGCATAAAACTTAAAAATATGATAAAATAAAAGATAAAATCAGTAAATGTAAAGGTGTATAGATAAAATAGATAAAATAAAAGTCATTAAATAAATAAATAATAATAAGTAAATAAATACAATGGACAAAACACAACAAACATAAGAAGGGTGGCAAAATAAAGGGGAATAAAAGATAAAGATAAAATTTATAATATAGAGTAAAATGAAATATTATAAAATAAAAGGAGGGGGGTCGACCGGCAGGTCGCATCTTTGTAGAGGGGGGGGAGGGGATTATTGCTCCACCTCGCCCCCCGCGACCTGTCCACCTCGGGGGCGCCTTAACGGCCAGCCCCCCTTGGCGGCGGTGGAAGTACTAAGTAGTGCCACCGCTGCCATTACGTCTGCGGCCCATTACGAGGGCCGTCGGCCTCGTCGGGGTTGCCCCGCCGATGCTAGCCTCCTGGCGGAGAGCGGGTCGGCTTCCCTCTCCCTCTCCGCTGCCTCCTTCTGCGTTATCACAATCTCGCAGAAGGAGGCAATCGCTGCTCTTGACCTCTCGCTGCCGATCATGTGGTCGACCACGACCGGCAACGGGAGATCCATCCCAATAACGCCCCTTAGGTCTCTGCGCGGTGCCGACCACGCTGGACATTCTTCCAGCGTATGCCGCGCAGAGTCCTGGGCCTCCTCGCAGTGGTGGTACTGCGATCCTCCTAGTGCCAGTTATGAACACACAGTTTGAGGAAACGGCGGTATGCAGGTAATTTCACTTATGCGCATGCATTGCTGCAACTTGTGCTGTATAATTTAGAATTTTTGTTACCACGCCATCCGATTTTTATACATGTGCAAATACTCGTACACGCTGCATTGTATTTTTTTCCGCACGCGACAAGGAGGGGACAGAGGCGAGTTCCGGCTCGCGTCTGTCCCCCCCCCGTCCCACCACCCTGGTCAACCCGCATAAAACTTAAAAATATGATAAAATACAAGATAAAATCAATAATTGAAAAGGTGTATAGATAAAATAGATAAAATAAAAGTCAATAAATAAATAAATAATAATAAGTAAATAAATACAATGGACAAAACACAATAAACATAAGAAGGGGGGCAAAATAAAGGGGAATAAAAGATAAAGATAAAATTTATAATATAGAGTAAAATGAAATATTATAAAATGAAAGGAGGGGGGTGGACCGGCAGGTCGCATCTTTGTAGAGAGGGGGGGGAGGGGATTATTGCGCCACCTCGCCCCCTGCGACCTGTCCACCTCGGGGGCGCCATAACGGCCAGCCCCCCTTGGCGGCGGTGGAAGTACTAAGTAGTACCACCGCCGCCATTACGTCTGAGGCCCGTTACGAGGGCCGTCGGCCTCGTGGGGGTTGCCCCGCCGATGCTAGCCTCCTGGCGGAGAGCGGGTCGGCTTCCCTCTCCCTCTCCGCTGCCTCCTTCTGCGTTATCACAATCTCGCAGAAGGAGGCAATCGCTGCTCTTGACCTCTCGCTGCCGATCATGTGGTCGACCACGACCGGCAACGGGAGATCCATCCCAATAACGCCCCTTAGGTCTCTGCGCGGTGCCGACCACGCTGGACATTCTTCCAGCGTATGCCGCGCAGAGTCCTGGGCCTCCTCGCAGTGGTGGTACTGCGATCCTCCTAGTGCCAGTTATGAACACACAGTTTGAGGAAACGGCGGTATGCAGGTAATTTCACTTATGCGCATGCATTGCTGCAACTTGTGCTGTATAATTTAGAATTTTTGTTACCACGCCATCCGATTTTTATACATGTGCAAATACTCGTACACGCTGCATTGTATTTTTTTCCGCACGCGACAAGGAGGGGACAGAGGCGAGTTCCGGCTCGCGTCTGTCCCCCCCCCCCGTCCCACCACCCTGGTCAACCCGCATAAAACTTAAAAATATGATAAAATACAAGATAAAATCAATAATTGAAAAGGTGTATAGATAAAATAGATAAAATAAAAGTCAATAAATAAATAAATAATAATAAGTAAATAAATACAATGGACAAAACACAATAAACATAAGAAGGGGAGCAAAATAAAGGGGAATAAAAGATAAAGATAAAATTTATAATATAGAGTAAAATGAAATATTATAAAATGAAAGGAGGGGGGTGGACCGGCAGGTCGCATCTTTGTAGAGAGGGGGGGGAGGGGATTATTGCGCCACCTCGCCCCCCGCGACCTGTCCACCTCGGGGGCGCCTTAACGGCCAGCCCCCCTTGGCGGCGGTGGAAGTACTAAGTAGTGCCACCGC
The DNA here is from genome assembly GCF_051020765.1 of Lasioglossum baleicum. Classification (NCBI taxonomy): domain Eukaryota; kingdom Metazoa; phylum Arthropoda; class Insecta; order Hymenoptera; family Halictidae; genus Lasioglossum; species Lasioglossum baleicum. Next base: position 1,273,715 of record NW_027469089.1, on the reverse strand, counting down.
TGCCATTACGTCTGCGGCCCATTACGAGGGCCGTCGGCCTCGTCGGGGTTGCCCCGCCGATGCTAGCCTCCTGGCGGAGAGCGGGTCGGCTTCCCTCTCCCTCTCCGCTGCCTCCTTCTGCGTTATCACAATCTCGCAGAAGGAGGCAATCGCTGCTCTTGACCTCTCGCTGCCGATCATGTGGTCGACCACGACCGGCAACGGGAGATCCATCCCAATAACGCCCCTTAGGTCTCTGCGCGGTGCCGACCACGCTGGACATTCTTCCAGCGTATGCCGCGCAGAGTCCTGGGCCTCCTCGCAGTGGTGGTACTGCGATCCTCCTAGTGCCAGTTATGAACACACAGTTTGAGGAAACGGCGGTATGCAGGTAATTTCACTTATGCGCATGCATTGCTGCAACTTGTGCTGTATAATTTAGAATTTTTGTTACCACGCCATCCGATTTTTATACATGTGCAAATACTCGTACACGCTGCATTGTATTTTTTTCCGCACGCGACAAGGAGGGGACAGAGGCGAGTTCCGGCTCGCGTCTGTCCCCCCCCCCGTCCCACCACCCTGGTCAACCCGCATAAAACTTAAAAATATGATAAAATACAAGATAAAATCAATAATTGAAAAGGTGTATAGATAAAATAGATAAAATAAAAGTCAATAAATAAATAAATAATAATAAGTAAATAAATACAATGGACAAAACACAATAAACATAAGAAGGGGGGCAAAATAAAGGGGAATAAAAGATAAAGATAAAATTTATAATATAGAGTAAAATGAAATATTATAAAATGAAAGGAGGGGGGTGGACCGGCAGGTCGCATCTTTGTAGAGAGGGGGGGGAGGGGATTATTGCGCCACCTCGCCCCCTGCGACCTGTCCACCTCGGGGGCGCCATAACGGCAACCCCCCTTGGCGGCGGTGGAAGTACTAAGTAGTACCACCGCCGCCATTACGTCTGAGGCCCGTTACGAGGGCCGTCGGCCTCGTGGGGGTTGCCCCGCCGATGCTAGCCTCCTGGCGGAGAGCGGGTCGGCTTCCCTCTCCCTCTCCGCTGCCTCCTTCTGCGTTATCACAATCTCGCAGAAGGAAGCAATCGCTGCTCTTGACCACTCGCTGCCGATCATGTGGTCGACCACGACCGGCAACGGGAGATCCATCCCAATAACGCCCCTTAGGTCTCTGCGCGGTGCCGACCACGCTGGACATTCTTCCAGCGTATGCCGCGCAGAGTCCTGGTCCTCCTCGCAGTGGTGGCACTGCGATCCTCCTAGTGCCAGTTATGAACACACAGTTTGAGGAAACGGCGGTATGCAGGTAATTTCACTTATGCGCATGCATTGCTGCAACTTGTGCTGTATAATTTAGAATTTTTGTTACCACGCCATCCGATTTTTATACATGTGCAAATACTCGTACACGCTGCATTGTATTTTTTTCCGCACGCGACAAGGAGGGGACAGAGGCGAGTTCCGGCACGCGTCTGTCCCCCCCCCCGTCCCACCACCCTGGTCAACCCGCATAAAACTTAAAAATATGATAAAATACAAGATAAAATCAATAATTGAAAAGGTGTATAGATAAAATAGATAAAATAAAAGTCAATAAATAAATAAATAATAATAAGTAAATAAATACAATGGACAAAACACAATAAACATAAGAAGGGGGGCAAAATAAAGGGGAATAAAAGATAAAGATAAAATTTATAATATAGAGTAAAATGAAATATTATAAAATGAAAGGAGGGGGGTGGACCGGCAGGTCGCATCTTTGTAGAGAGGGGGGGAGGGGATTATTGCGCCACCTCGCCCCCCGCGACCTGTCCACCTCGGGGGCGTCATAACGGCCAGCCCCCCTTGGCGGCGGTGGAAGTACTAAGTAGTACCACCGCCGCCATTACGTCTGAGGCCCATTATGATGGCCGTCGGCCTCGTGGGGGTTGCCCCGCCGATGCTAGCCTCCTGGCGGAGAGCGGGTCGGCTTCCCTCTCCCTCTCCGCTGCCTCCTTCTGCGTTATCACAATCTCGCAGAAGGAAGCAATCGCTGCTCTTGACCACTCGCTGCCGATCATGTGGTCGACCACGACCGGCAACGGGAGATCCATCCCAATAACGCCCCTTAGGTCTCTGCGCGGTGCCGACCACGCTGGACATTCTTCCAGCGTATGCCGCGCAGAGTCCTGGTCCTCCTCGCAGTGGTGGCACTGCGATCCTCCTAGTGCCCGTTATGAACACACAGTTTGAGGAAACGGCGGTATGCAGGTAATTTCACTTATGCGCATGCATTGCTGCAACTTGTGCTGTATAATTTAGAATTTTTGTTACCACGCCATCCGATTTTTATACATGTGCAAATACTCGTACACGCTGCATTGTATTTTTTTCCGCACGCGACAAGGAGGGGACAGAGGCGAGTTCCGGCACGCGTCTGTCCCCTCCCCCGTCCCACCCCCCTGGTCAACCCGCATAAAACTTAAAAATATGATAAAATAAAAGATAAAATCAGTAAATGTAAAGGTGTATAGATAAAATAGATAAAATAAAAGTCATTAAATAAATAAATAATAATAAGTAAATAAATACAATGGACAAAACACAACAAACATAAGAAGGGGGGCAAAATAAAGGGGAATAAAAGATAAAGATAAAATTTATAATATAGAGTAAAATGAAATATTATAAAATGAAAGGAGGGGGGTGGACCGGCAGGTCGCATCTTTGTAGAGAGGGGGGGAGGGGATTATTGCGCCACCTCGCCCCCCGCGACCTGTCCACCTCGGGGGCGCCATAACGGCCAGCCCCCCTTGGCGGCGGTGGAAGTACTAAGTAGTACCACCGCCGCCATTACGTCTGCGGCCCCTTACGGGGGCCGTCGGCCTCGTCGGGGCTGCCCCGCCGATGCTAGCCTCCTGGCGGAGAGCGGGTCGGCTTCCCTCTCCCTCTCCGCTGCCTCCTTCTGCGTTATCACAATCTCGCAGAAGGAGGCAATCGCTGCTATTGACCTCTCGCTGCCGATCATGTGGTCGACCACGACCGGCAACGGGAGGTCCATCCCAATAACGCCCCTTAGGTCTCTGCGCGGTGCCGACCACGCTGGACATTCTTCCAGCGTATGCCGCGCAGAGTCCTGGTCCTCCTCGCAGTGGTGGCACTGCGATCCTCCTAGTGCCAGTTATGAACACACTGTATGAGGAAACGGCGGTATGCAGGTAATTTAACTTATGCGCATGCATTGCTACAACTTGTGCTGTATAATTTAGAATTTTTGTTACCGCGCCATCCGATTTTTATACATGTGCAAATACTCGTACACGCTGCATTGTATTTTTTTCCGCACGCGACAAGGAGGGGACAGAGGCGAGTTCCGGCTCGCGTCTGTCCCCCCCCCGTCCCACCACCCTGGTCAACCCGCATAAAACTTAAAAATATGATAAAATGAAAGATAAAATCAGTAAATGAAAAGGTGTATAGATAAAATAGATAAAATAAAAGTCAATAAATAAATAAATAATAATAAGTAAATAAATACAATGGACAAAACACAACAAACATAAGAAGGGGGGCAAAATAAAGGGGAATAAAAGATAAAGATAAAATTTATAATATAGAGTAAAATGAAATATTATAAAATAAAAGGAGGGGGGTCGACCGGAAGGTCGCATCTTTGTAGAGAGGGGGGGGGATTATTGCTCCACCTCGCCCCCCGCGACCTGTCCACCTCGGGGGCGCCTTAACGGCCAGCCCCCCTTGGCGGCGGTGGAAGTACTAAGTAGTACCACCGCCGCCATTACGTCTGCGGCCCCTTACGGGGGCCGTCGGCCTCGTCGGGGCTGCCCCGCCGATGCTAGCCTCCTGGCGGAGAGCGGGTCGGCTTCCCTCTCCCTCTCCGCTGCCTCCTTCTGCGTTATCACAATCTCGCAGAAGGAGGCAATCGCTGCTCTTGACCTCTCGCTGCCGATCATGTGGTCGACCACGACCGGCAACGGGAGATCCATCCCAATAACGCCCCTTAGGTCTCTGCGCGGTGCCGACCACGCTGGACATTCTTCCAGCGTATGCCGCGCAGAGTCCTGGGCCTCCTCGCAGTGGTGGTACTGCGATCCTCCTAGTGCCAGTTATGAACACACAGTTTGAGGAAACGGCGGTATGCAGGTAATTTCACTTATGCGCATGCATTGCTGCAACTTGTGCTGTATAATTTAGAATTTTTGTTACCACGCCATCCGATTTTTATACATGTGCAAATACTCGTACACGCTGCATTGTATTTTTTTCCGCACGCGACAAGGAGGGGACAGAGGCGAGTTCCGGCTCGCGTCTGTCCCCCCCCCCGTCCCACCACCCTGGTCAACCCGCATAAAACTTAAAAATATGATAAAATACAAGATAAAATCAATAATTGAAAAGGTGTATAGATAAAATAGATAAAATAAAAGTCAATAAATAAATAAATAATAATAAGTAAATAAATACAATGGACAAAACACAATAAACATAAGAAGGGGAGCAAAATAAAGGGGAATAAAAGATAAAGATAAAATTTATAATATAGAGTAAAATGAAATATTATAAAATGAAAGGAGGGGGGTGGACCGGCAGGTCGCATCTTTGTAGAGAGGGGGGGGAGGGGATTATTGCGCCACCTCGCCCCCCGCGACCTGTCCACCTCGGGGGCGCCTTAACGGCCAGCCCCCCTTGGCGGCGGTGGAAGTACTAAGTAGTGCCACCGCTGCCATTACGTCTGCGGCCCATTACGAGGGCCGTCGGCCTCGTCGGGGTTGCCCCGCCGATGCTAGCCTCCTGGCGGAGAGCGGGTCGGCTTCCCTCTCCCTCTCCGCTGCCTCCTTCTGCGTTATCACAATCTCGCAGAAGGAGGCAATCGCTGCTCTTGACCTCTCGCTGCCGATCATGTGGTCGACCACGACCGGCAACGGGAGATCCATCCCAATAACGCCCCTTAGGTCTCTGCGCGGTGCCGACCACGCTGGACATTCTTCCAGCGTATGCCGCGCAGAGTCCTGGGCCTCCTCGCAGTGGTGGTACTGCGATCCTCCTAGTGCCAGTTATGAACACACAGTTTGAGGAAACGGCGGTATGCAGGTAATTTCACTTATGCGCATGCATTGCTGCAACTTGTGCTGTATAATTTAGAATTTTTGTTACCACGCCATCCGATTTTTATACATGTGCAAATACTCGTACACGCTGCATTGTATTTTTTTCCGCACGCGACAAGGAGGGGACAGAGGCGAGTTCCGGCTCGCGTCTGTCCCCCCCCCCGTCCCACCACCCTGGTCAACCCGCATAAAACTTAAAAATATGATAAAATACAAGATAAAATCAATAATTGAAAAGGTGTATAGATAAAATAGATAAAATAAAAGTCAATAAATAAATAAATAATAATAAGTAAATAAATACAATGGACAAAACACAATAAACATAAGAAGGGGGGCAAAATAAAGGGGAATAAAAGATAAAGATAAAATTTATAATATAGAGTAAAATGAAATATTATAAAATGAAAGGAGGAGGGTGGACCGGCAGGTCGCATCTTTGTAGAGAGGGGGGGGAGGGGATTATTGCGCCACCTCGCCCCCTGCGACCTGTCCACCTCGGGGGCGCCATAACGGCCAGCCCCCCTTGGCGGCGGTGGAAGTACTAAGTAGTACCACCGCCGCCATTACGTCTGAGGCCCGTTACGAGGGCCGTCGGCCTCGTGGGGGTTGCCCCGCCGATGCTAGCCTCCTGGCGGAGAGCGGGTCGGCTTCCCTCTCCCTCTCCGCTGCCTCCTTCTGCGTTATCACAATCTCGCAGAAGGAAGCAATCGCTGCTCTTGACCACTCGCTGCCGATCATGTGGTCGACCACGACCGGCAACGGGAGATCCATCCCAATAACGCCCCTTAGGTCTCTGCGCGGTGCCGACCACGCTGGACATTCTTCCAGCGTATGCCGCGCAGAGTCCTGGTCCTCCTCGCAGTGGTGGCACTGCGATCCTCCTAGTGCCAGTTATGAACACACAGTTTGAGGAAACGGCGGTATGCAGGTAATTTCACTTATGCGCATGCATTGCTGCAACTTGTGCTGTATAATTTAGAATTTTTGTTACCACGCCATCCGATTTTTATACATGTGCAAATACTCGTACACGCTGCATTGTATTTTTTTCCGCACGCGACAAGGAGGGGACAGAGGCGAGTTCCGGCACGCGTCTGTCCCCCCCCCCGTCCCACCACCCTGGTCAACCCGCATAAAACTTAAAAATATGATAAAATACAAGATAAAATCAATAATTGAAAAGGTGTATAGATAAAATAGATAAAATAAAAGTCAATAAATAAATAAATAATAATAAGTAAATAAATACAATGGACAAAACACAATAAACATAAGAAGGGGGGCAAAATAAAGGGGAATAAAAGATAAAGATAAAATTTATAATATAGAGTAAAATGAAATATTATAAAATGAAAGGAGGGGGGTGGACCGGCAGGTCGCATCTTTGTAGAGAGGGGGGGGAGGGGATTATTGCGCCACCTCGCCCCCCGCGACCTGTCCACCTCGGGGGCGCCATAACGGCCAGCCCCCCTTGGCGGCGGTGGAAGTACTAAGTAGTACCACCGCCGCCATTACGTCTGAGGCCCATTATGATGGCCGTCGGCCTCGTGGGGGTTGCCCCGCCGATGCTAGCCTCCTGGCGGAGAGCGGGTCGGCTTCCCTCTCCCTCTCCGCTGCCTCCTTCTGCGTTATCACAATCTCGCAGAAGGAAGCAATCGCTGCTCTTGACCACTCGCTGCCGATCATGTGGTCGACCACGACCGGCAACGGGAGATCCATCCCAATAACGCCCCTTAGGTCTCTGCGCGGTGCCGACCACGCTGGACATTCTTCCAGCGTATGCCGCGCAGAGTCCTGGTCCTCCTCGCAGTGGTGGCACTGCGATCCTCCTAGTGCCCGTTATGAACACACAGTTTGAGGAAACGGCGGTATGCAGGTAATTTCACTTATGCGCATGCATTGCTGCAACTTGTGCTGTATAATTTAGAATTTTTGTTACCACGCCATCCGATTTTTATACATGTGCAAATACTCGTACACGCTGCATTGTATTTTTTTCCGCACGCGACAAGGAGGGGACAGAGGCGAGTTCCGGCTCGCGTCTGTCCCCCCCCCGTCCCACCACCCTGGTCAACCCGCATAAAACTTAAAAATATGATAAAATACAAGATAAAATCAATAATTGAAAAGGTGTATAGATAAAATAGATAAAATAAAAGTCAATAAATAAATAAATAATAATAAGTAAATAAATACAATGGACAAAACACAATAAACATAAGAAGGGGGGCAAAATAAAGGGGAATAAAAGATAAAGATAAAATTTATAATATAGAGTAAAATGAAATATTATAAAATGAAAGGAGGGGGGTGGACCGGCAGGTCGCATCTTTGTAGAGAGGGGGGGGAGGGGATTATTGCGCCACCTCGCCCCCTGCGACCTGTCCACCTCGGGGGCGCCATAACGGCCAGCCCCCCTTGGCGGCGGTGGAAGTACTAAGTAGTACCACCGCCGCCATTACGTCTGAGGCCCGTTACGAGGGCCGTCGGCCTCGTGGGGGTTGCCCCGCCGATGCTAGCCTCCTGGCGGAGAGCGGGTCGGCTTCCCTCTCCCTCTCCGCTGCCTCCTTCTGCGTTATCACAATCTCGCAGAAGGAAGCAATCGCTGCTCTTGACCACTCGCTGCCGATCATGTGGTCGACCACGACCGGCAACGGGAGATTCATCCCAATAACGCCCCTTAGGTCTCTGCGCGGTGCCGACCACGCTGGACATTCTTCCAGCGTATGCCGCGCAGAGTCCTGGTCCTCCTCGCAGTGGTGGCACTGCGATCCTCCTAGTGCCAGTTATGAACACACAGTTTGAGGAAACGGCGGTATGCAGGTAATTTCACTTATGCGCATGCATTGCTGCAACTTGTGCTGTATAATTTAGAATTTTTGTTACCACGCCATCCGATTTTTATACATGTGCAAATACTCGTACACGCTGCATTTTATTTTTTTCCGCACGCGACAAGGAGGGGACAGAGGCGAGTTCCGGCTCGCGTCTGTCCCCCCCCCCCGTCCCACCACCCTGGTCAACCCGCATAAAACTTAAAAATATGATAAAATACAAGATAAAATCAATAATTGAAAAGGTGTATAGATAAAATAGATAAAATAAAAGTCAATAAATAAATAAATAATAATAAGTAAATAAATACAATGGACAAAACACAATAAACATAAGAAGGGGGGCAAAATAAAGGGGAATAAAAGATAAAGATAAAATTTATAATATAGAGTAAAATGAAATATTATAAAATGAAAGGAGGGGGGTGGACCGGCAGGTCGCATCTTTGTAGAGAGGGGGGGGAGGGGATTATTGCGCCACCTCGCCCCCCGCGACCTGTCCACCTCGGGGGCGCCATAACGGCCAGCCCCCCTTGGCGGCGGTGGAAGTACTAAGTAGTACCACCGCCGCCATTACGTCTGAGGCCCATTATGATGGCCGTCGGCCTCGTGGGGGTTGCCCCGCCGATGCTAGCCTCCTGGCGGAGAGCGGGTCGGCTTCCCTCTCCCTCTCCGCTGCCTCCTTCTGCGTTATCACAATCTCGCAGAAGGAAGCAATCGCTGCTCTTGACCACTCGCTGCCGATCATGTGGTCGACCACGACCGGCAACGGGAGATCCATCCCAATAACGCCCCTTAGGTCTCTGCGCGGTGCCGACCACGCTGGACATTCTTCCAGCGTATGCCGCGCAGAGTCCTGGTCCTCCTCGCAGTGGTGGCACTGCGATCCTCCTAGTGCCCGTTATGAACACACAGTTTGAGGAAACGGCGGTATGCAGGTAATTTCACTTATGCGCATGCATTGCTGCAACTTGTGCTGTATAATTTAGAATTTTTGTTACCACGCCATCCGATTTTTATACATGTGCAAATACTCGTACACGCTGCATTGTATTTTTTTCCGCACGCGACAAGGAGGGGACAGAGGCGAGTTCCGGCACGCGTCTGTCCCCTCCCCCGTCCCACCCCCCTGGTCAACCCGCATAAAACTTAAAAATATGATAAAATAAAAGATAAAATCAGTAAATGTAAAGGTGTATAGATAAAATAGATAAAATAAAAGTCATTAAATAAATAAATAATAATAAGTAAATAAATACAATGGACAAAACACAACAAACATAAGAAGGGGGGCAAAATAAAGGGGAATAAAAGATAAAGATAAAATTTATAATATAGAGTAAAATGAAATATTATAAAATGAAAGGAGGGGGGTGGACCGGCAGGTCGCATCTTTGTAGAGAGGGGGGGAGGGGATTATTGCGCCACCTCGCCCCCCGCGACCTGTCCACCTCGGGGGCGCCATAACGGCCAGCCCCCCTTGGCGGCGGTGGAAGTACTAAGTAGTACCACCGCCGCCATTACGTCTGCGGCCCCTTACGGGGGCCGTCGGCCTCGTCGGGGCTGCCCCGCCGATGCTAGCCTCCTGGCGGAGAGCGGGTCGGCTTCCCTCTCCCTCTCCGCTGCCTCCTTCTGCGTTATCACAATCTCGCAGAAGGAGGCAATCGCTGCTATTGACCTCTCGCTGCCGATCATGTGGTCGACCACGACCGGCAACGGGAGGTCCATCCCAATAACGCCCCTTAGGTCTCTGCGCGGTGCCGACCACGCTGGACATTCTTCCAGCGTATGCCGCGCAGAGTCCTGGTCCTCCTCGCAGTGGTGGCACTGCGATCCTCCTAGTGCCAGTTATGAACACACTGTATGAGGAAACGGCGGTATGCAGGTAATTTAACTTATGCGCATGCATTGCTACAACTTGTGCTGTATAATTTAGAATTTTTGTTACCGCGCCATCCGATTTTTATACATGTGCAAATACTCGTACACGCTGCATTGTATTTTTTTCCGCACGCGACAAGGAGGGGACAGAGGCGAGTTCCGGCTCGCGTCTGTCCCCCCCCCCCCCGTCCCACCACCCTGGTCAACCCGCATAAAACTTAAAAATATGATAAAATGAAAGATAAAATCAGTAAATGAAAAGGTGTATAGATAAAATAGATAAAATAAAAGTCAATAAATAAATAAATAATAATAAGTAAATAAATACAATGGACAAAACACAACAAACATAAGAAGGGGGGCAAAATAAAGGGGAATAAAAGATAAAGATAAAATTTATAATATAGAGTAAAATGAAATATTATAAAATAAAAGGAGGGGGGTCGACCGGAAGGTCGCATCTTTGTAGAGAGGGGGGGGGATTATTGCTCCACCTCGCCCCCCGCGACCTGTCCACCTCGGGGGCGCCTTAACGGCCAGCCCCCCTTGGCGGCGGTGGAAGTACTAAGTAGTACCACCGCCGCCATTACGTCTGCGGCCCCTTACGGGGGCCGTCGGCCTCGTCGGGGCTGCCCCGCCGATGCTAGCCTCCTGGCGGAGAGCGGGTCGGCTTCCCTCTCCCTCTCCGCTGCCTCCTTCTGCGTTATCACAATCTCGCAGAAGGAGGCAATCGCTGCTCTTGACCTCTCGCTGCCGATCATGTGGTCGACCACGACCGGCAACGGGAGATCCATCCCAATAACGCCCCTTAGGTCTCTGCGCGGTGCCGACCACGCTGGACATTCTTCCAGCGTATGCCGCGCAGAGTCCTGGGCCTCCTCGCAGTGGTGGTACTGCGATCCTCCTAGTGCCAGTTATGAACACACAGTTTGAGGAAACGGCGGTATGCAGGTAATTTCACTTATGCGCATGCATTGCTGCAACTTGTGCTGTATAATTTAGAATTTTTGTTACCACGCCATCCGATTTTTATACATGTGCAAATACTCGTACACGCTGCATTGTATTTTTTTCCGCACGCGACAAGGAGGGGACAGAGGCGAGTTCCGGCTCGCGTCTGTCCCCCCCCCCGTCCCACCACCCTGGTCAACCCGCATAAAACTTAAAAATATGATAAAATACAAGATAAAATCAATAATTGAAAAGGTGTATAGATAAAATAGATAAAATAAAAGTCAATAAATAAATAAATAATAATAAGTAAATAAATACAATGGACAAAACACAATAAACATAAGAAGGGGGGCAAAATAAAGGGGAATAAAAGATAAAGATAAAATTTATAATATAGAGTAAAATGAAATATTATAAAATGAAAGGAGGGGGGTGGACCGGCAGGTCGCATCTTTGTAGAGAGGGGGGGGAGGGGATTATTGCGCCACCTCGCCCCCCGCGACCTGTCCACCTCGGGGGCGCCATAACGGCCAGCCCCCCTTGGCGGCGGTGGAAGTACTAAGTAGTACCACCGCCGCCATTACGTCTGAGGTCCATTATGATGGCCGTCGGCCTCGTGGGGGTTGCCCCGCCGATGCTAGCCTCCTGGCGGAGAGCGGGTCGGCTTCCCTCTCCCTCTCCGCTGCCTCCTTCTGCGTTATCACAATCTCGCAGAAGGAAGCAATCGCTGCTCTTGACCACTCGCTGCCGATCATGTGGTCGACCACGACCGGCAACGGGAGATCCATCCCAATAACGCCCCTTAGGTCTCTGCGCGGTGCCGACCACGCTGGACATTCTTCCAGCGTATGCCGCGCAGAGTCCTGGTCCTCCTCGCAGTGGTGGCACTGCGATCCTCCTAGTGCCCGTTATGAACACACAGTTTGAGGAAACGGCGGTATGCAGGTAATTTCACTTATGCGCATGCATTGCTGCAACTTGTGCTGTATAATTTAGAATTTTTGTTACCACGCCATCCGATTTTTATACATGTGCAAATACTCGTACACGCTGCATTGTATTTTTTTCCGCACGCGACAAGGAGGGGACAGAGGCGAGTTCCGGCACGCGTCTGTCCCCTCCCCCGTCCCACCCCCCTGGTCAACCCGCATAAAACTTAAAAATATGATAAAATAAAAGATAAAATCAGTAAATGTAAAGGTGTATAGATAAAATAGATAAAATAAAAGTCATTAAATAAATAAATAATAATAAGTAAATAAATACAATGGACAAAACACAACAAACATAAGAAGGGGGGCAAAATAAAGGGGAATAAAAGATAAAGATAAAATTTATAATATAGTGTAAAATGAAATATTATAAAATAAAAGGAGGGGGGTCGACCGGTAGGTCGCATCTTTGTACAGGGGGGAGGGGATTATTGCTCCACCTCGCCCCCCGCGACCTGTCCACCTCGGGGGCGCCTTAACGGCCAGCCCCCCTTGGCGGCGGTGGAAGTACTAAGTAGTGCCACCGCTGCCATTACGTCTGCGGCCCATTACGAGGGCCGTCGGCCTCGTCGGGGTTGCCCCGCCGATGCTAGCCTCCTGGCGGAGAGCGGGTCGGCTTCCCTCTCCCTCTCCGCTGCCTCCTTCTGCGTTATCACAATCTCGCAGAAGGAGGCAATCGCTGCTCTTGACCTCTCGCTGCCGATCATGTGGTCGACCACGACCGGCAACGGGAGATCCATCCCAATAACGCCCCTTAAGTCTCTGCGCGGTGCCGACCACGCTGGACATTCTTCCAGCGTATGCCGCGCAGAGTCCTGGGCCTCCTCGCAATGGTGGCACTGCGATCCTCCTAGTGCCAGTTATGAACACACAGTTTGAGGAAACGGCGGTATGCAGGTAATTTCACTTATGCGCATGCATTGCTGCAACTTGTGCTGTATAATTTAGAATTTTTGTTACCACGCCATCCGATTTTTATACATGTGCAAATACTCGTACACGCTGCATTGTATTTTTTACCGCACGCGACAAGGAGGGGACAGAGGCGAGTTCCGGCACGCGTCTGTCCCCTCCCCCCGTCCCACCCCCCTGGTCAACCCGCATAAAACTTAAAAATATGATAAAATAAAAGATAAAATCAGTAAATGTAAAGGTGTATAGATAAAATAGATAAAATAAAAGTCATTAAATAAATAAATAATAATAAGTAAATAAATACAATGGACAAAACACAACAAACATAAGAAGGGGGGCAAAATAAAGGGGAATAAAAGATAAAGATAAAATTTATAATATAGTGTAAAATGAAATATTATAAAATAAAAGGAGGGGGGACGACCGGCAGGTCGCATCTTTGTAGAGGGGGGAGGGGATTATTGCTCCACCTCGCCCCCCGCGACCTGTCCACCTCGGGGGCGCCTTAACGGCCAGCCCCCTTGGCGGCGGTGGAAGTACTAAGTAGTGCCACCGCTGCCATTACGTCTGCGGCCCATTACGAGGGCCGTCGGCCTCGTCGGGGTTGCCCCGCCGATGCTAGCCTCCTGGCGGAGAGCGGGTCGGCTTCCCTCTCCCTCTCCGCTGCCTCCTTCTGCGTTATCACAATCTCGCAGAAGGAGGCAATCGCTGCTCTTGACCTCTCGCTGCCGATCATGTGGTCGACCACGACCGGCAACAGGAGGTCCATCCCAATAACGCCCCTTAGGTCTCTGCGCGGTGCCGACCACGCTGGACATTCTTCCAGCGTATGCCGCGCAGAGTCCTGGGCCTCCTCGCAGTGGTGGCACTGCGATCCTCCTAGTGCCAGTTATGAACACACTGTATGAGGAAACGGCGGTATGCAGGTAATTTAACTTATGCGCATGCATTGCTGCAACTTGTGCTGTATAATTTAGAATTTTTGTTACCGCGCCATCCGATTTTTATACATGTGCAAATACTCGTACACGCTGCATTGTATTTTTTTCCGCACGCGACAAGGAGGGGACAGAGGCGAGTTCCGGCTCGCGTCTGTCCCCCCCCCGTCCCACCACCCTGGTCAACCCGCATAAAACTTAAAAATATGATAAAATGAAAGATAAAATCAGTAAATGAAAAGGTGTATAGATAAAATAGATAAAATAAAAGTCAATAAATAAATAAATAATAATAAGTAAATAAATACAATGGACAAAACACAACAAACATAAGAAGGGGGGCCAAAATAAAGGGGAATAAAAGATAAAGATAAAATTTATAATATAGAGTAAAATGAAATATTATAAAATAAAAGGAGGGGGGTCGACCGGCAGGTCGCATCTTTGTAGAGGGGGGGGAGGGGATTATTGCTCCACCTCGCCCCCCGCGACCTGTCCACCTCGGGGGCGCCTTAACGGCCAGCCCCCCTTGGCGGCGGTGGAAGTACTAAGTAGTGCCACCGCTGCCATTACGTCTGCGGCCCATTACGAGGGCCGTCGGCCTCGTCGGGGTTGCCCCGCCGATGCTAGCCTCCTGGCGGAGAGCGGGTCGGCTTCCCTCTCCCTCTCCGCTGCCTCCTTCTGCGTTATCACAATCTCGCAGAAGGAGGCAATCGCTGCTCTTGACCTCTCGCTGCCGATCATGTGGTCGACCACGACCGGCAACGGGAGATCCATCCCAATAACGCCCCTTAGGTCTCTGCGCGGTGCCGACCACGCTGGACATTCTTCCAGCGTATGCCGCGCAGAGTCCTGGGCCTCCTCGCAGTGGTGGTACTGCGATCCTCCTAGTGCCAGTTATGAACACACAGTTTGAGGAAACGGCGGTATGCAGGTAATTTCACTTATGCGCATGCATTGCTGCAACTTGTGCTGTATAATTTAGAATTTTTGTTACCACGCCATCCGATTTTTATACATGTGCAAATACTCGTTCACGCTGCATTGTATTTTTTACCGCACGCGACAAGGAGGGGACAGAGGCGAGTTCCGGCACGCGTCTGTCCCCTCCCCCCGTCCCACCCCCCTGGTCAACCCGCATAAAACTTAAAAATATGATAAAATACAAGATAAAATCAGTAAATGTAAAGGTGTATAGATAAAATAGATAAAATAAAAGTCATTAAATAAATAAATAATAATAAGTAAATAAATACAATGGACAAAACACAACAAACATAAGAAGGGGGGCAAAATAAAGGGGAATAAAAGATAAAGATAAAATTTATAATATAGTGTAAAATGAAATATTATAAAATAAAAGGAGGGGGGACGACCGGCAGGTCGCATCTTTGTAGAGGGGGGAGGGGATTATTGCTCCACCTCGCCCCCCGCGACCTGTCCACCTCGGGGGCGCCTTAACGGCCAGCCCCCTTGGCGGCGGTGGAAGTACTAAGTAGTGCCACCGCTGCCATTACGTCTGCGGCCCATTACGAGGGCCGTCGGCCTCGTCGGGGTTGCCCCGCCGAAGCTAGCCTCCTGGCGGAGAGCGGGTCGGCTTCCCTCTCCCTCTCCGCTGCCTCCTTCTGCGTTATCACAATCTCGCAGAAGGAGGCAATCGCTGCTCTTGACCTCTCGCTGCCGATCATGTGGTCGACCACGACCGGCAACAGGAGGTCCATCCCAATAACGCCCCTTAGGTCTCTGCGCGGTGCCGACCACGCTGGACATTCTTCCAGCGTATGCCGCGCAGAGTCCTGGGCCTCCTCGCAGTGGTGGCACTGCGATCCTCCTAGTGCCAGTTATGAACACACTGTATGAGGAAACGGCGGTATGCAGGTAATTTAACTTATGCGCATGCATTGCTGCAACTTGTGCTGTATAATTTAGAATTTTTGTTACCGCGCCATCCGATTTTTATACATGTGCAAATACTCGTACACGCTGCATTGTATTTTTTTCCGCACGCGACAAGGAGGGGACAGAGGCGAGTTCCGGCTCGCGTCTGTCCCCCCCCCGTCCCACCACCCTGGTCAACCCGCATAAAACTTAAAAATATGATAAAATGAAAGATAAAATCAGTAAATGAAAAGGTGTATAGATAAAATAGATAAAATAAAAGTCAATAAATAAATAAATAATAATAAGTAAATAAATACAATGGACAAAACACAACAAACATAAGAAGGGGGGCAAAATAAAGGGGAATAAAAGATAAAGATAATATTTATAATATAGAGTAAAATGAAATATTATAAAATAAAAGGAGGGGGGTCGACCGGAAGGTCGCATCTTTGTAGAGAGGGGGGGGGGATTATTGCTCCACCTCGCCCCCCGCGACCTGTCCACCTCGGGGGCGCCTTAACGGCCAGCCCCCTTGGCGGCGGTGGAAGTACTAAGTAGTGCCACCGCTGCCATTACGTCTGCGGCCCATTACGAGGGCCGTCGGCCTCGTCGGGGTTGCCCCGCCGATGCTAGCCTCCTGGCGGAGAGCGGGTCGGCTTCCCTCTCCCTCTCCGCTGCCTCCTTCTGCGTTATCACAATCTCGCAGAAGGAGGCAATCGCTGCTCTTGACCTCTCGCTGCCGATCATGTGGTCGACCACGACCGGCAACAGGAGGTCCATCCCAATAACGCCCCTTAGGTCTCTGCGCGGTGCCGACCACGCTGGACATTCTTCCAGCGTATGCCGCGCAGAGTCCTGGGCCTCCTCGCAGTGGTGGCACTGCGATCCTCCTAGTGCCAGTTATGAACACACTGTATGAGGAAACGGCGGTATGCAGGTAATTTAACTTATGCGCATGCATTGCTGCAACTTGTGCTGTATAATTTAGAATTTTTGTTACCGCGCCATCCGATTTTTATACATGTGCAAATACTCGTACACGCTGCATTGTATTTTTTTCCGCACGCGACAAGGAGGGGACAGAGGCGAGTTCCGGCTCGCGTCTGTCCCCCCCCTCCGTCCCACCACCCTGGTCAACCCGCATAAAACTTAAAAATATGATAAAATGAAAGATAAAATCAGTAAATGAAAAGGTGTATAGATAAAATAGATAAAATAAAAGTCAATAAATAAATAAATAATAATAAGTAAATAAATACAATGGACAAAACACAACAAACATAAGAAGGGGGGCAAAATAAAGGGGAATAAAAGATAAAGATAAAATTTATAATATAGAGTAAAATGAAATATTATAAAATAAAAGGAGGGGGGTCGACCGGAAGGTCGCATCTTTGTAGAGAGGGGGGGGGATTATTGCTCCACCTCGCCCCCCGCGACCTGTCCACCTCGGGGGCGCCTTAACGGCCAGCCCCCCTTGGCGGCGGTGGAAGTACTAAGTAGTACCACCGCCGCCATTACGTCTGCGGCCCCTTACGGGGGCCGTCGGCCTCGTCGGGGCTGCCCCGCCGATGCTAGCCTCCTGGCGGAGAGCGGGTCGGCTTCCCTCTCCCTCTCCGCTGCCTCCTTCTGCGTTATCACAATCTCGCAGAAGGAGGCAATCGCTGCTATTGACCTCTCGCTGCCGATCATGTGGTCGACCACGACCGGCAACGGGAGGTCCATCCCAATAACGCCCCTTAGGTCTCTGCGCGGTGCCGACCACGCTGGACATTCTTCCAGCGTATGCCGCGCAGAGTCCTGGTCCTCCTCGCAGTGGTGGCACTGCGATCCTCCTAGTGCCAGTTATGAACACACTGTATGAGGAAACGGCGGTATGCAGGTAATTTAACTTATGCGCATGCATTGCTACAACTTGTGCTGTATAATTTAGAATTTTTGTTACCGCTCCATCCGATTTTTATACATGTGCAAATACTCGTACACGCTGCATTGTATTTTTTTCCGCACGCGACAAGGAGGGGACAGAGGCGAGTTCCGGCTCGCGTCTGTCCCCCCCCCGTCCCACCACCCTGGTCAACCCGCATAAAACTTAAAAATATGATAAAATGAAAGATAAAATCAGTAAATGAAAAGGTGTATAGATAAAATAGATAAAATAAAAGTCAATAAATAAATAAATAATAATAAGTAAATAAATACAATGGACAAAACACAACAAACATAAGAAGGGGGGCAAAATAAAGGGGAATAAAAGATAAAGATAAAATTTATAATATAGAGTAAAATGAAATATTATAAAATAAAAGGAGGGGGGTCGACCGGAAGGTCGCATCTTTGTAGAGAGGGGGGGGGATTATTGCTCCACCTCGCCCCCCGCGACCTGTCCACCTCGGGGGCGCCTTAACGGCCAGCCCCCCTTGGCGGCGGTGGAAGTACTAAGTAGTACCACCGCCGCCATTACGTCTGCGGCCCCTTACGGGGGCCGTCGGCCTCGTCGGGGCTGCCCCGCCGATGCTAGCCTCCTGGCGGAGAGCGGGTCGGCTTCCCTCTCCCTCTCCGCTGCCTCCTTCTGCGTTATCACAATCTCGCAGAAGGAGGCAATCGCTGCTCTTGACCTCTCGCTGCCGATCATGTGGTCGACCACGACCGGCAACGGGAGATCCATCCCAATAACGCCCCTTAGGTCTCTGCGCGGTGCCGACCACGCTGGACATTCTTCCAGCGTATGCCGCGCAGAGTCCTGGGCCTCCTCGCAGTGGTGGTACTGCGATCCTCCTAGTGCCAGTTATGAACACACAGTTTGAGGAAACGGCGGTATGCAGGTAATTTCACTTATGCGCATGCATTGCTGCAACTTGTGCTGTATAATTTAGAATTTTTGTTACCACGCCATCCGATTTTTATACATGTGCAAATACTCGTACACGCTGCATTGTATTTTTTTCCGCACGCGACAAGGAGGGGACAGAGGCGAGTTCCGGCTCGCGTCTGTCCCCCCCCCCGTCCCACCACCCTGGTCAACCCGCATAAAACTTAAAAATATGATAAAATACAAGATAAAATCAATAATTGAAAAGGTGTATAGATAAAATAGATAAAATAAAAGTCAATAAATAAATAAATAATAATAAGTAAATAAATACAATGGACAAAACACAATAAACATAAGAAGGGGGGCAAAATAAAGGGGAATAAAAGATAAAGATAAAATTTATAATATAGAGTAAAATGAAATATTATAAAATGAAAGGAGGGGGGTGGACCGGCAGGTCGCATCTTTGTAGAGAGGGGGGGGAGGGGATTATTGCGCCACCTCGCCCCCCGCGACCTGTCCACCTCGGGGGCGCCATAACGGCCAGCCCCCCTTGGCGGCGGTGGAAGTACTAAGTAGTACCACCGCCGCCATTACGTCTGAGGCCCATTATGATGGCCGTCGGCCTCGTGGGGGTTGCCCCGCCGATGCTAGCCTCCTGGCGGAGAGCGGGTCGGCTTCCCTCTCCCTCTCCGCTGCCTCCTTCTGCGTTATCACAATCTCGCAGAAGGAAGCAATCGCTGCTCTTGACCACTCGCTGCCGATCATGTGGTCGACCACGACCGGCAACGGGAGATCCATCCCAATAACGCCCCTTAGGTCTCTGCGCGGTGCCGACCACGCTGGACATTCTTCCAGCGTATGCCGCGCAGAGTCCTGGTCCTCCTCGCAGTGGTGGCACTGCGATCCTCCTAGTGCCCGTTATGAACACACAGTTTGAGGAAACGGCGGTATGCAGGTAATTTCACTTATGCGCATGCATTGCTGCAACTTGTGCTGTATAATTTAGAATTTTTGTTACCACGCCATCCGATTTTTATACATGTGCAAATACTCGTACACGCTGCATTGTATTTTTTTCCGCACGCGACAAGGAGGGGACAGAGGCGAGTTCCGGCACGCGTCTGTCCCCTCCCCCGTCCCACCCCCCTGGTCAACCCGCATAAAACTTAAAAATATGATAAAATAAAAGATAAAATCAGTAAATGTAAAGGTGTATAGATAAAATAGATAAAATAAAAGTCATTAAATAAATAAATAATAATAAGTAAATAAATACAATGGACAAAACACAACAAACATAAGAAGGGGGGCAAAATAAAGGGGAATAAAAGATAAAGATAAAATTTATAATATAGTGTAAAATGAAATATTATAAAATAAAAGGAGGGGGGTCGACCGGTAGGTCGCATCTTTGTACAGGGGGGAGGGGATTATTGCTCCACCTCGCCCCCCGCGACCTGTCCACCTCGGGGGCGCCTTAACGGCCAGCCCCCCTTGGCGGCGGTGGAAGTACTAAGTAGTGCCACCGCTGCCATTACGTCTGCGGCCCATTACGAGGGCCGTCGGCCTCGTCGGGGTTGCCCCGCCGATGCTAGCCTCCTGGCGGAGAGCGGGTCGGCTTCCCTCTCCCTCTCCGCTGCCTCCTTCTGCGTTATCACAATCTCGCAGAAGGAGGCAATCGCTGCTCTTGACCTCTCGCTGCCGATCATGTGGTCGACCACGACCGGCAACGGGAGATCCATCCCAATAACGCCCCTTAAGTCTCTGCGCGGTGCCGACCACGCTGGACATTCTTCCAGCGTATGCCGCGCAGAGTCCTGGGCCTCCTCGCAATGGTGGCACTGCGATCCTCCTAGTGCCAGTTATGAACACACAGTTTGAGGAAACGGCGGTATGCAGGTAATTTCACTTATGCGCATGCATTGCTGCAACTTGTGCTGTATAATTTAGAATTTTTGTTACCACGCCATCCGATTTTTATACATGTGCAAATACTCGTACACGCTGCATTGTATTTTTTACCGCACGCGACAAGGAGGGGACAGAGGCGAGTTCCGGCACGCGTCTGTCCCCTCCCCCCGTCCCACCCCCCTGGTCAACCCGCATAAAACTTAAAAATATGATAAAATAAAAGATAAAATCAGTAAATGTAAAGGTGTATAGATAAAATAGATAAAATAAAAGTCATTAAATAAATAAATAATAATAAGTAAATAAATACAATGGACAAAACACAACAAACATAAGAAGGGGGGCAAAATAAAGGGGAATAAAAGATAAAGATAAAATTTATAATATAGAGTAAAATGAAATATTATAAAATAAAAGGAGGGGGGTCGACCGGCAGGTCGCATCTTTGTAGAGGGGGGGAGGGGATTATTGCTCCACCTCGCCCCCCGCGACCTGTCCACCTCGGGGGCGCCTTAACGGCCAGCCCCCCTTGGCGGCGGTGGAAGTACTAAGTAGTGCCACCGCTGCCATTACGTCTGCGGCCCATTACGAGGGCCGTCGGCCTCGTCGGGGTTGCCCCGCCGATGCTAGCCTCCTGGCGGAGAGCGGGTCGGCTTCCCTCTCCCTCTCCGCTGCCTCCTTCTGCGTTATCACAATCTCGCAGAAGGAGGCAATCGCTGCTCTTGACCTCTCGCTGCCGATCATGTGGTCGACCACGACCGGCAACGGGAGATCCATCCCAATAACGCCCCTTAGGTCTCTGCGCGGTGCCGACCACGCTGGACATTCTTCCAGCGTATGCCGCGCAGAGTCCTGGTCCTCCTCGCAGTGGTGGCACTGCGATCCTCCTAGTGCCAGTTATGAACACACAGTTTGAGGAAACGGCGGTATGCAGGTAATTTCACTTATGCGCATGCATTGCTGCAACTTGTGCTGTATAATTTAGAATTTTTGTTACCACGCCATCCGATTTTTATACTTGTGCAAATACTCGTACACGCTGCATTGTATTTTTTTCCGCACGCGACAAGGAGGGGACAGAGGCGAGTTCCGGCACGCGTCTGTCCCCCCCCCCCGTCCCACCACCCTGGTCAACCCGCATAAAACTTAAAAATATGATAAAATACAAGATAAAATCAATAATTGAAAAGGTGTATAGATAAAATAGATAAAATAAAAGTCAATAAATAAATAAATAATAATAAGTAAATAAATACAATGGACAAAACACAATAAACATAAGAAGGGGGGCAAAATAAAGGGGAATAAAAGATAAAGATAAAATTTATAATATAGAGTAAAATGAAATATTATAAAATGAAAGGAGGGGGGTGGACCGGCAGGTCGCATCTTTGTAGAGAGGGGGGGGGAGGGGATTATTGCGCCACCTCGCCCCCCGCGACCTGTCCACCTCGGGGGCGCCATAACGGCCAGCCCCCCTTGGCGGCGGTGGAAGTACTAAGTAGTACCACCGCCGCCATTACGTCTGAGGCCCATTATGATGGCCGTCGGCCTCGTGGGGGTTGCCCCGCCGATGCTAGCCTCCTGGCGGAGAGCGGGTCGGCTTCCCTCTCCCTCTCCGCTGCCTCCTTCTGCGTTATCACAATCTCGCAGAAGGAAGCAATCGCTGCTCTTGACCACTCGCTGCCGATCATGTGGTCGACCACGACCGGCAACGGGAGATCCATCCCAATAACGCCCCTTAG
This sequence comes from Lasioglossum baleicum, assembly GCF_051020765.1. Classification (NCBI taxonomy): domain Eukaryota; kingdom Metazoa; phylum Arthropoda; class Insecta; order Hymenoptera; family Halictidae; genus Lasioglossum; species Lasioglossum baleicum. The sequence goes on along the minus strand of NW_027469089.1, from coordinate 1,251,721 downwards.
GTCTCTGCGCGGTGCCGACCACGCTGGACATTCTTCCAGCGTATGCCGCGCAGAGTCCTGGTCCTCCTCGCAGTGGTGGCACTGCGATCCTCCTAGTGCCCGTTATGAACACACAGTTTGAGGAAACGGCGGTATGCAGGTAATTTCACTTATGCGCATGCATTGCTGCAACTTGTGCTGTATAATTTAGAATTTTTGTTACCACGCCATCCGATTTTTATACATGTGCAAATACTCGTACACGCTGCATTGTATTTTTTTCCGCACGCGACAAGGAGGGGACAGAGGCGAGTTCCGGCACGCGTCTGTCCCCTCCCCCGTCCCACCCCCCTGGTCAACCCGCATAAAACTTAAAAATATGATAAAATAAAAGATAAAATCAGTAAATGTAAAGGTGTATAGATAAAATAGATAAAATAAAAGTCATTAAATAAATAAATAATAATAAGTAAATAAATACAATGGACAAAACACAACAAACATAAGAAGGGGGGCAAAATAAAGGGGAATAAAAGATAAAGATAAAATTTATAATATAGAGTAAAATGAAATATTATAAAATGAAAGGAGGGGGGTGGACCGGCAGGTCGCATCTTTGTAGAGAGGGGGGGAGGGGATTATTGCGCCACCTCGCCCCCCGCGACCTGTCCACCTCGGGGGCGCCATAACGGCCAGCCCCCCTTGGCGGCGGTGGAAGTACTAAGTAGTACCACCGCCGCCATTACGTCTGCGGCCCCTTACGGGGGCCGTCGGCCTCGTCGGGGCTGCCCCGCCGATGCTAGCCTCCTGGCGGAGAGCGGGTCGGCTTCCCTCTCCCTCTCCGCTGCCTCCTTCTGCGTTATCACAATCTCGCAGAAGGAGGCAATCGCTGCTATTGACCTCTCGCTGCCGATCATGTGGTCGACCACGACCGGCAACGGGAGGTCCATCCCAATAACGCCCCTTAGGTCTCTGCGCGGTGCCGACCACGCTGGACATTCTTCCAGCGTATGCCGCGCAGAGTCCTGGTCCTCCTCGCAGTGGTGGCACTGCGATCCTCCTAGTGCCAGTTATGAACACACTGTATGAGGAAACGGCGGTATGCAGGTAATTTAACTTATGCGCATGCATTGCTACAACTTGTGCTGTATAATTTAGAATTTTTGTTACCGCGCCATCCAATTTTTATACATGTGCAAATACTCGTACACGCTGCATTGTATTTTTTTCCGCACGCGACAAGGAGGGGACAGAGGCGAGTTCCGGCTCGCGTCTGTCCCCCCCCCGTCCCACCACCCTGGTCAACCCGCATAAAACTTAAAAATATGATAAAATGAAAGATAAAATCAGTAAATGAAAAGGTGTATAGATAAAATAGATAAAATAAAAGTCAATAAATAAATAAATAATAATAAGTAAATAAATACAATGGACAAAACACAACAAACATAAGAAGGGGGGCAAAATAAAGGGGAATAAAAGATAAAGATAAAATTTATAATATAGAGTAAAATGAAATATTATAAAATAAAAGGAGGGGGGTCGACCGGAAGGTCGCATCTTTGTAGAGAGGGGGGGGGATTATTGCTCCACCTCGCCCCCCGCGACCTGTCCACCTCGGGGGCGCCTTAACGGCCAGCCCCCCTTGGCGGCGGTGGAAGTACTAAGTAGTACCACCGCCGCCATTACGTCTGCGGCCCCTTACGGGGGCCGTCGGCCTCGTCGGGGCTGCCCCGCCGATGCTAGCCTCCTGGCGGAGAGCGGGTCGGCTTCCCTCTCCCTCTCCGCTGCCTCCTTCTGCGTTATCACAATCTCGCAGAAGGAGGCAATCGCTGCTATTGACCTCTCGCTGCCGATCATGTGGTCGACCACGACCGGCAACGGGAGGTCCATCCCAATAACGCCCCTTAGGTCTCTGCGCGGTGCCGACCACGCTGGACATTCTTCCAGCGTATGCCGCGCAGAGTCCTGGTCCTCCTCGCAGTGGTGGCACTGCGATCCTCCTAGTGCCAGTTATGAACACACTGTATGAGGAAACGGCGGTATGCAGGTAATTTAACTTATGCGCATGCATTGCTACAACTTGTGCTGTATAATTTAGAATTTTTGTTACCGCGCCATCCGATTTTTATACATGTGCAAATACTCGTACACGCTGCATTGTATTTTTTTCCGCACGCGACAAGGAGGGGACAGAGGCGAGTTCCGGCTCGCGTCTGTCCCCCCCCCGTCCCACCACCCTGGTCAACCCGCATAAAACTTAAAAATATGATAAAATGAAAGATAAAATCAGTAAATGAAAAGGTGTATAGATAAAATAGATAAAATAAAAGTCAATAAATAAATAAATAATAATAAGTAAATAAATACAATGGACAAAACACAACAAACATAAGAAGGGGGGCAAAATAAAGGGGAATAAAAGATAAAGATAAAATTTATAATATAGAGTAAAATGAAATATTATAAAATAAAAGGAGGGGGGTCGACCGGAAGGTCGCATCTTTGTAGAGAGGGGGGGGGATTATTGCTCCACCTCGCCCCCCGCGACCTGTCCACCTCGGGGGCGCCTTAACGGCCAGCCCCCCTTGGCGGTGGTGGAAGTACTAAGTAGTACCACCGCCGCCATTACGTCTGCGGCCCCTTACGGGGGCCGTCGGCCTCGTCGGGGCTGCCCCGCCGATGCTAGCCTCCTGGCGGAGAGCGGGTCGGCTTCCCTCTCCCTCTCCGCTGCCTCCTTCTGCGTTATCACAATCTCGCAGAAGGAGGCAATCGCTGCTCTTGACCTCTCGCTGCCGATCATGTGGTCGACCACGACCGGCAACGGGAGATCCATCCCAATAACGCCCCTTAGGTCTCTGCGCGGTGCCGACCACGCTGGACATTCTTCCAGCGTATGCCGCGCAGAGTCCTGGGCCTCCTCGCAGTGGTGGTACTGCGATCCTCCTAGTGCCAGTTATGAACACACAGTTTGAGGAAACGGCGGTATGCAGGTAATTTCACTTATGCGCATGCATTGCTGCAACTTGTGCTGTATAATTTAGAATTTTTGTTACCACGCCATCCGATTTTTATACATGTGCAAATACTCGTACACGCTGCATTGTATTTTTTTCCGCACGCGACAAGGAGGGGACAGAGGCGAGTTCCGGCTCGCGTCTGTCCCCCCCCCCGTCCCACCACCCTGGTCAACCCGCATAAAACTTAAAAATATGATAAAATACAAGATAAAATCAATAATTGAAAAGGTGTATAGATAAAATAGATAAAATAAAAGTCAATAAATAAATAAATAATAATAAGTAAATAAATACAATGGACAAAACACAATAAACATAAGAAGGGGGGCAAAATAAAGGGGAATAAAAGATAAAGATAAAATTTATAATATAGAGTAAAATGAAATATTATAAAATGAAAGGAGGGGGGTGGACCGGCAGGTCGCATCTTTGTAGAGAGGGGGGGGGAGGGGATTATTGCGCCACCTCGCCCCCCGCGACCTGTCCACCTCGGGGGCGCCATAACGGCCAGCCCCCCTTGGCGGCGGTGGAAGTACTAAGTAGTACCACCGCCGCCATTACGTCTGAGGCCCATTATGATGGCCGTCGGCCTCGTGGGGGTTGCCCCGCCGATGCTAGCCTCCTGGCGGAGAGCGGGTCGGCTTCCCTCTCCCTCTCCGCTGCCTCCTTCTGCGTTATCACAATCTCGCAGAAGGAAGCAATCGCTGCTCTTGACCACTCGCTGCCGATCATGTGGTCGACCACGACCGGCAACGGGAGATCCATCCCAATAACGCCCCTTAGGTCTCTGCGCGGTGCCGACCACGCTGGACATTCTTCCAGCGTATGCCGCGCAGAGTCCTGGTCCTCCTCGCAGTGGTGGCACTGCGATCCTCCTAGTGCCCGTTATGAACACACAGTTTGAGGAAACGGCGGTATGCAGGTAATTTCACTTATGCGCATGCATTGCTGCAACTTGTGCTGTATAATTTAGAATTTTTGTTACCACGCCATCCGATTTTTATACATGTGCAAATACTCGTACACGCTGCATTGTATTTTTTTCCGCACGCGACAAGGAGGGGACAGAGGCGAGTTCCGGCTCGCGTCTGTCCCCCCCCCGTCCCACCACCCTGGTCAACCCGCATAAAACTTAAAAATATGATAAAATGAAAGATAAAATCAGTAAATGAAAAGGTGTATAGATAAAATAGATAAAATAAAAGTCAATAAATAAATAAATAATAATAAGTAAATAAATACAATGGACAAAACACAACAAACATAAGAAGGGGGGCCAAAATAAAGGGGAATAAAAGATAAAGATAAAATTTATAATATAGAGTAAAATGAAATATTATAAAATAAAAGGAGGGGGGTCGACCGGCAGGTCGCATCTTTGTAGAGGGGGGGGAGGGGATTATTGCTCCACCTCGCCCCCCGCGACCTGTCCACCTCGAGGGCGCCTTAACGGCCAGCCCCCCTTGGCGGCGGTGGAAGTACTAAGTAGTGCCACCGCTGCCATTACGTCTGCGGCCCATTACGAGGGCCGTCGGCCTCGTCGGGGTTGCCCCGCCGATGCTAGCCTCCTGGCGGAGAGCGGGTCGGCTTCCCTCTCCCTCTCCGCTGCCTCCTTCTGCGTTATCACAATCTCGCAGAAGGAGGCAATCGCTGCTCTTGACCTCTCGCTGCCGATCATGTGGTCCACCACGACCGGCAACGGGAGATCCATCCCAATAACGCCCCTTAGGTCTCTGCGCGGTGCCGACCACGCTGGACATTCTTCCAGCGTATGCCGCGCAGAGTCCTGGGCCTCCTCGCAGTGGTGGTACTGCGATCCTCCTAGTGCCAGTTATGAACACACAGTTTGAGGAAACGGCGGTATGCAGGTAATTTCACTTATGCGCATGCATTGCTGCAACTTGTGCTGTATAATTTAGAATTTTTGTTACCGCGCCATCCGATTTTTATACATGTGCAAATACTCGTACACGCTGCATTGTATTTTTTACCGCACGCGACAAGGAGGGGACAGAGGCGAGTTCCGGCTCGCGTCTGTCCCCTCCCCCCGTCCCACCACCCTGGCCAACCCGCATAAAACTTAAAAATATGATAAAATAAAAGATAAAATCAGTAAATGAAAAGGTGTATAGATAAAATAAAAGTCATTAAATAAATAAATAATAATAAGTAAATAAATACAATGGACAAAACACAACAAACATAAGAAGGGTGGCAAAATAAAGGGGAATAAAAGATAAAGATAAAATTTATAATATAGAGTAACATGAAATAATATAAAATAAAAGGAGGGGGGTCGACCGGCAGGTCGCATCTTTGTAGAGAGGGGGGGGGGATTATTGCTCCACCTCGCCCCCCGCGACCTGTCCACCTCGGGGGCGCCTTAACCGTCAGCCCCCCTTGGCGGCGGTGGAAGTACTAAGTAGTACCACCGCCGCCATTACGTCTGCGGCCCCTTACGGGGGCCGTCGGCCTCGTCGGGGTTGCCCCGCCGATGTTAGCCTCCTGGCGGAGAGCGGGTCGGCTTCCCTCTCCCTCTCCGCTGCCTCCTTCTGCGTTATCACAATCTCGCAGAAGGAGGCAATCGCTGCTCTTGACCTCTCGCTGCCGATCATGTGGTCGACCACGACCGGCAACGGGAGATACATCCCAATAACGCCCCTTAGGTCTCTGCGCGGTGCCGACCACGCTGGACATTGTTCCAGCGTATGCCGCGCAGAGTCCTGGGCCTCCTCGCAGTGGTGGCACTGCGATCCTCCTAGTGCCAGTTATGAACACACTGTATGAGGAAACGGCGGTATGCAGGTAATTTAACTTATGCGCATGCATTGCTGCAACTTGTGCTGTATAATTTAGAATTTTTGTTACCGCGCCATCCGATTTTTATACATGTGCAAATACTCGTACTCGCTGCATTGTATTTTTTTCCGCACGCGACAAGGAGGGGACAGAGGCGAGTTCCGGCTCGCGTCTGTCCCCCCCCCCGTCCCACCACCCTGGTCAACCCGCATAAAACTTAAAAATATGATAAAATAAAAGATAAAATCAGTAAATGAAAAGGTGTATAGATAAAATAGATAAAATAAAAGTCAATAAATAAATAAATAATAATAAGTAAATAAATACAATGGACAAAACACAACAAACATAAGAAGGGTGGCAAAATAAAGGGGAATAAAAGATAAAGATAAAATTTATAATATAGAGTAAAATGAAATATTATAAAATAAAAGGAGGGGGGTCGACCGGCAGGTCGCATCTTTGTAGAGGGGGGAGAGGATTATTGCTCCACCTCGCCCCCCGCGACCTGTCCACCTCGGGGGCGCCTTAACGGCCAGCCCCCCTTGGCGGCGGTGGAAGTACTAAGTAGTGCCACCGCTGCCATTACGTCTGCGGCCCATTACGAGGGCCGTCGGCCTCGTCGGGGTTGCCCCGCCGATGCTAGCCTCCTGGCGGAGAGCGGGTCGGCTTCCCTCTCCCTCTCCGCTGCCTCCTTCTGCGTTATCACAATCTCGCAGAAGGAGGCAATCGCTGCTCTTGACCTCTCGCTGCCGATCATGTGGTCGACCACGACCGGCAACGGGAGATCCATCCCAATAACGCCCCTTAGGTCTCTGCGCGGTGCCGACCACGCTGGACATTCTTCCAGCGTATGCCGCGCAGAGTCCTGGGCCTCCTCGCAGTGGTGGTACTGCGATCCTCCTAGTGCCAGTTATGAACACACAGTTTGAGGAAACGGCGGTATGCAGGTAATTTCACTTATGCGCATGCATTGCTGCAACTTGTGCTGTACAATTTAGAATTTTTGTTACCACGCCATCCGATTTTTATACATGTGCAAATACTCGTACACGCTGCATTGTATTTTTTTCCGCACGCGACAAGGAGGGGACAGAGGCGAGTTCCGGCTCGCGTCTGTCCCCCCCCCGTCCCACCACCCTGGTCAACCCGCATAAAACTTAAAAATATGATAAAATACAAGATAAAATCAATAATTGAAAAGGTGTATAGATAAAATAGATAAAATAAAAGTCAATAAATAAATAAATAATAATAAGTAAATAAATACAATGGACAAAACACAATAAACATAAGAAGGGGGGCAAAATAAAGGGGAATAAAAGATAAAGATAAAATTTATAATATAGAGTAAAATGAAATATTATAAAATGAAAGGAGGGGGGTGGACCGGCAGGTCGCATCTTTGTAGAGAGGGGGGGGAGGGGATTATTGCGCCACCTCGCCCCCCGCGACCTGTCCACCTCGGGGGCGCCATAACGGCCAGCCCCCCTTGGCGGCGGTGGAAGTACTAAGTAGTACCACCGCCGCCATTACGTCTGAGGCCCATTATGATGGCCGTCGGCCTCGTGGGGGTTGCCCCGCCGATGCTAGCCTCCTGGCGGAGAGCGGGTCGGCTTCCCTCTCCCTCTCCGCTGCCTCCTTCTGCGTTATCACAATCTCGCAGAAGGAAGCAATCGCTGCTCTTGACCACTCGCTGCCGATCATGTGGTCGACCACGACCGGCAACGGGAGATCCATCCCAATAACGCCCCTTAGGTCTCTGCGCGGTGCCGACCACGCTGGACATTCTTCCAGCGTATGCCGCGCAGAGTCCTGGTCCTCCTCGCAGTGGTGGCACTGCGATCCTCCTAGTGCCCGTTATGAACACACAGTTTGAGGAAACGGCGGTATGCAGGTAATTTCACTTATGCGCATGCATTGCTGCAACTTGTGCTGTATAATTTAGAATTTTTGTTACCACGCCATCCGATTTTTATACATGTGCAAATACTCGTACACGCTGCATTGTATTTTTTTCCGCACGCGACAAGGAGGGGACAGAGGCGAGTTCCGGCACGCGTCTGTCCCCTCCCCCCGTCCCACCCCCCTGGTCAACCCGCATAAAACTTAAAAATATGATAAAATAAAAGATAAAATCAGTAAATGTAAAGGTGTATAGATAAAATAGATAAAATAAAAGTCATTAAATAAATAAATAATAATAAGTAAATAAATACAATGGACAAAACACAACAAACATAAGAAGGGGGGCAAAATAAAGGGGAATAAAAGATAAAGATAAAATTTATAATATAGTGTAAAATGAAATATTATAAAATAAAAGGAGGGGGGTCGACCGGTAGGTCGCATCTTTGTACAGGGGGGAGGGGATTATTGCTCCACCTCGCCCCCCGCGACCTGTCCACCTCGGGGGCGCCTTAACGGCCAGCCCCCCTTGGCGGCGGTGGAAGTACTAAGTAGTGCCACCGCTGCCATTACGTCTGCGGCCCATTACGAGGGCCGTCGGCCTCGTCGGGGTTGCCCCGCCGATGCTAGCCTCCTGGCGGAGAGCGGGTCGGCTTCCCTCTCCCTCTCCGCTGCCTCCTTCTGCGTTATCACAATCTCGCAGAAGGAGGCAATCGCTGCTCTTGACCTCTCGCTGCCGATCATGTGGTCGACCACGACCGGCAACGGGAGATCCATCCCAATAACGCCCCTTAAGTCTCTGCGCGGTGCCGACCACGCTGGACATTCTTCCAGCGTATGCCGCGCAGAGTCCTGGTCCTCCTCGCAGTGGTGGCACTGCGATCCTCCTAGTGCCAGTTATGAACACACAGTTTGAGGAAACGGCGGTATGCAGGTAATTTAACTTATGCGCATGCATTGCTGCAACTTGTGCTGTATAATTTAGAATTTTTGTTACCGCGCCATCCGATTTTTATACATGTGCAAATTCTCGTACACGCTGCATTGTATTTTTTACCGCACGCGACAAGGAGGGGACAGAGGCGAGTTCCGGCACGCGTCTGTCCCCTCCCCCCGTCCCAACCCCCTGGTCAACCCGCATAAAACTTAAAAATATGATAAAATAAAAGATAAAATCAGTAAATGTAAAGGTGTATAGATAAAATAGATAAAATAAAAGTCATTAAATAAATAAATAATAATAAGTAAATAAATACAATGGACAAAACACAACAAACATAAGAAGGGGGGCAAAATAAAGGGGAATAAAAGATAAAGATAAAATTTATAATATAGTGTAAAATGAAATATTATAAAATAAAAGGAGGGGGGACGACCGGCAGGTCGCATCTTTGTAGAGGGGGGAGGGGATTATTGCTCCACCTCGCCCCCCGCGACCTGTCCACCTCGGGGGCGCCTTAACGGCCAGCCCCCTTGGCGGCGGTGGAAGTACTAAGTAGTGCCACCGCTGCCATTACGTCTGCGGCCCATTACGAGGGCCGTCGGCCTCGTCGGGGTTGCCCCGCCGAAGCTAGCCTCCTGGCGGAGAGCGGGTCGGCTTCCCTCTCCCTCTCCGCTGCCTCCTTCTGCGTTATCACAATCTCGCAGAAGGAGGCAATCGCTGCTCTTGACCTCTCGCTGCCGATCATGTGGTCGACCACGACCGGCAACAGGAGGTCCATCCCAATAACGCCCCTTAGGTCTCTGCGCGGTGCCGACCACGCTGGACATTCTTCCAGCGTATGCCGCGCAGAGTCCTGGGCCTCCTCGCAGTGGTGGCACTGCGATCCTCCTAGTGCCAGTTATGAACACACTGTATGAGGAAACGGCGGTATGCAGGTAATTTAACTTATGCGCATGCATTGCTGCAACTTGTGCTGTATAATTTAGAATTTTTGTTACCGCGCCATCCGATTTTTATACATGTGCAAATACTCGTACACGCTGCATTGTATTTTTTTCCGCACGCGACAAGGAGGGGACAGAGGCGAGTTCCGGCTCGCGTCTGTCCCCCCCCCGTCCCACCACCCTGGTCAACCCGCATAAAACTTAAAAATATGATAAAATGAAAGATAAAATCAGTAAATGAAAAGGTGTATAGATAAAATAGATAAAATAAAAGTCAATAAATAAATAAATAATAATAAGTAAATAAATACAATGGACAAAACACAACAAACATAAGAAGGGGGGCAAAATAAAGGGGAATAAAAGATAAAGATAATATTTATAATATAGAGTAAAATGAAATATTATAAAATAAAAGGAGGGGGGTCGACCGGAAGGTCGCATCTTTGTAGAGAGGGGGGGGGATTATTGCTCCACCTCGCCCCCCGCGACCTGTCCACCTCGGGGGCGCCTTAACGGCCAGCCCCCTTGGCGGCGGTGGAAGTACTAAGTAGTGCCACCGCTGCCATTACGTCTGCGGCCCATTACGAGGGCCGTCGGCCTCGTCGGGGTTGCCCCGCCGATGCTAGCCACCTGGCGGAGAGCGGGTCGGCTTCCCTCTCCCTCTCCGCTGCCTCCTTCTGCGTTATCACAATCTCGCAGAAGGAGGCAATCGCTGCTCTTGACCTCTCGCTGCCGATCATGTGGTCGACCACGACCGGCAACAGGAGATCCATCCCAATAACGCCCCTTAGGTCTCTGCGCGGTGCCGACCACGCTGGACATTCTTCCAGCGTATGCCACGCAGAGTCCTGGGCCTCCTCGCAGTGGTGGCACTGCGATCCTCCTAGTGCCAGTTATGAACACACTGTATGAGGAAACGGCGGTATGCAGGTAATTTAACTTATGCGCATGCATTGCTGCAACTTGTGCTGTATAATTTAGAATTTTTGTTACCGCGCCATCCGATTTTTATACATGTGCAAATACTCGTACACGCTGCATTGTATTTTTTTCCGCACGCGACAAGGAGGGGACAGAGGCGAGTTCCGGCTCGCGTCTGTCCCCTCCCCCCGTCCCACCACCCTGGCCAACCCGCATAAAACTTAAAAATATGATAAAATACAAGATAAAATCAATAATTGAAAAGGTGTATAGATAAAATAGATAAAATAAAAGTCAATAAATAAATAAATAATAATAAGAAAATAAATACAATGGACAAAACACAACAAACATAAGAAGGGGGGCAAAATAAAGGGGAATAAAAGATAAAGATAAAATTTATAATATAGTGTAAAATGAAATATTATAAAATAAAAGGAGGGGGGTGGACCGGCAGGTCGCATCTTTGTAGAGAGGGGGGGGAGGGGATTATTGCGCCACCTCGCCCCCCGCGACCTGTCCACCTCGGGGGCGCCATAACGGCCAGCCCCCCTTGGCGGCGGTGGAAGTACTAAGTAGTACCACCGCCGCCATTACGTCTGAGGCCCATTATGATGGCCGTCGGCCTCGTGGGGGTTGCCCCGCCGATGCTAGCCTCCTGGCGGAGAGCGGGTCGGCTTCCCTCTCCCTCTCCGCTGCCTCCTTCTGCGTTATCACAATCTCGCAGAAGGAAGCAATCGCTGCTCTTGACCACTCGCTGCCGATCATGTGGTCGACCACGACCGGCAACGGGAGATCCATCCCAATAACGCCCCTTAGGTCTCTGCGCGGTGCCGACCACGCTGGACATTCTTCCAGCGTATGCCGCGCAGAGTCCTGGTCCTCCTCGCAGTGGTGGCACTGCGATCCTCCTAGTGCCCGTTATGAACACACAGTTTGAGGAAACGGCGGTATGCAGGTAATTTCACTTATGCGCATGCATTGCTGCAACTTGTGCTGTATAATTTAGAATTTTTGTTACCACGCCATCCGATTTTTATACATGTGCAAATACTCGTACACGCTGCATTGTATTTTTTTCCGCACGCGACAAGGAGGGGACAGAGGCGAGTTCCGGCACGCGTCTGTCCCCTCCCCCCGTCCCACCCCCCTGGTCAACCCGCATAAAACTTAAAAATATGATAAAATAAAAGATAAAATCAGTAAATGTAAAGGTGTATAGATAAAATAGATAAAATAAAAGTCATTAAATAAATAAATAATAATAAGTAAATAAATACAATGGACAAAACACAACAAACATAAGAAGGGGGGCAAAATAAAGGGGAATAAAAGATAAAGATAAAATTTATAATATAGTGTAAAATGAAATATTATAAAATAAAAGGAGGGGGGTCGACCGGTAGGTCGCATCTTTGTACAGGGGGGAGGGGATTATTGCTCCACCTCGCCCCCCGCGACCTGTCCACCTCGGGGGCGCCTTAACGGCCAGCCCCCCTTGGCGGCGGTGGAAGTACTAAGTAGTGCCACCGCTGCCATTACGTCTGCGGCCCATTACGAGGGCCGTCGGCCTCGTCGGGGTTGCCCCGCCGATGCTAGCCTCCTGGCGGAGAGCGGGTCGGCTTCCCTCTCCCTCTCCGCTGCCTCCTTCTGCGTTATCACAATCTCGCAGAAGGAGGCAATCGCTGCTCTTGACCTCTCGCTGCCGATCATGTGGTCGACCACGACCGGCAACGGGAGATCCATCCCAATAACGCCCCTTAAGTCTCTGCGCGGTGCCGACCACGCTGGACATTCTTCCAGCGTATGCCGCGCAGAGTCCTGGTCCTCCTCGCAGTGGTGGCACTGCGATCCTCCTAGTGCCAGTTATGAACACACAGTTTGAGGAAACGGCGGTATGCAGGTAATTTAACTTATGCGCATGCATTGCTGCAACTTGTGCTGTATAATTTAGAATTTTTGTTACCGCGCCATCCGATTTTTATACATGTGCAAATTCTCGTACACGCTGCATTGTATTTTTTACCGCACGCGACAAGGAGGGGACAGAGGCGAGTTCCGGCACGCGTCTGTCCCCTCCCCCCGTCCCACCCCCCTGGTCAACCCGCATAAAACTTAAAAATATGATAAAATAAAAGATAAAATCAGTAAATGTAAAGGTGTATAGATAAAATAGATAAAATAAAAGTCATTAAATAAATAAATAATAATAAGTAAATAAATACAATGGACAAAACACAACAAACATAAGAAGGGGGGCAAAATAAAGGGGAATAAAAGATAAAGATAAAATTTATAATATAGTGTAAAATGAAATATTATAAAATAAAAGGAGGGGGGACGACCGGCAGGTCGCATCTTTGTAGAGGGGGGAGGGGATTATTGCTCCACCTCGCCCCCCGCGACCTGTCCACCTCGGGGGCGCCTTAACGGCCAGCCCCCTTGGCGGCGGTGGAAGTACTAAGTAGTGCCACCGCTGCCATTACGTCTGCGGCCCATTACGAGGGCCGTCGGCCTCGTCGGGGTTGCCCCGCCGAAGCTAGCCTCCTGGCGGAGAGCGGGTCGGCTTCCCTCTCCCTCTCCGCTGCCTCCTTCTGCGTTATCACAATCTCGCAGAAGGAGGCAATCGCTGCTCTTGACCTCTCGCTGCCGATCATGTGGTCGACCACGACCGGCAACAGGAGGTCCATCCCAATAACGCCCCTTAGGTCTCTGCGCGGTGCCGACCACGCTGGACATTCTTCCAGCGTATGCCGCGCAGAGTCCTGGGCCTCCTCGCAGTGGTGGCACTGCGATCCTCCTAGTGCCAGTTATGAACACACTGTATGAGGAAACGGCGGTATGCAGGTAATTTAACTTATGCGCATGCATTGCTGCAACTTGTGCTGTATAATTTAGAATTTTTGTTACCGCGCCATCCGATTTTTATACATGTGCAAATACTCGTACACGCTGCATTGTATTTTTTTCCGCACGCGACAAGGAGGGGACAGAGGCGAGTTCCGGCTCGCGTCTGTCCCCCCCCCGTCCCACCACCCTGGTCAACCCGCATAAAACTTAAAAATATGATAAAATGAAAGATAAAATCAGTAAATGAAAAGGTGTATAGATAAAATAGATAAAATAAAAGTCATTAAATAAATAAATAATAATAAGTAAATAAATACAATGGACAAAACACAACAAACATAAGAAGGGTGGCAAAATAAAGGGGAATAAAAGATAAAGATAAAATTTATAATATAGAGTAAAATGAAATAATATAAAATAAAAGGAGGGGGGTCGACCGGCAGGTCGCATCTTTGTAGAGAGGGGGGGGGATTATTGCTCCACCTCGCCCCCCGCGACCTGTCCACCTCGGGGGCGCCTTAACCGTCAGCCCCCCTTGGCGGCGGTGGAAGTACTAAGTAGTACCACCGCCGCCATTACGTCTGCGGCCCCTTACGGGGGCCGTCGGCCTCATCGGGGTTGCCCCGCCGATGTTAGCCTCCTGGCGGAGAGCGGGTCGGCTTCCCTCTCCCTCTCCGCTGCCTCCTTCTGCGTTATCACAATCTCGCAGAAGGAGGCAATCGCTGCTCTTGACCTCTCGCTGCCGATCATGTGGTCGACCACGACCGGCAACGGGAGATACATCCCAATAACGCCCCTTAGGTCTCTGCGCGGTGCCGACCACGCTGGACATTGTTCCAGCGTATGCCGCGCAGAGTCCTGGGCCTCCTCGCAGTGGTGGCACTGCGATCCTCCTAGTGCCAGTTATGAACACACTGTATGAGGAAACGGCGGTATGCAGGTAATTTAACTTATGCGCATGCATTGCTGCAACTTGTGCTGTATAATTTAGAATTTTTGTTACCGCGCCATCCGATTTTTATACATGTGCAAATACTCGTACACGCTGCATTGTATTTTTTTCCGCACGCGACAAGGAGGGGACAGAGGCGAGTTCCGGCTCGCGTCTGTCCCCCCCCCCGTCCCACCACCCTGGTCAACCCGCATAAAACTTAAAAATATGATAAAATAAAAGATAAAATCAGTAAATGAAAAGGTGTATAGATAAAATAGATAAAATAAAAGTCAATAAATAAATAAATAATAATAAGTAAATAAATACAATGGACAAAACACAACAAACATAAGAAGGGTGGCAAAATAAAGGGGAATAAAAGATAAAGATAAAATTTATAATATAGAGTAAAATGAAATATTATAAAATAAAAGGAGGGGGGTCGACCGGCAGGTCGCATCTTTGTAGAGGGGGGAGGGTATTATTGCTCCACCTCGCCCCCCGCGACCTGTCCACCACGGGGGCGCCTTAACGGCCAGCCCCCCTTGGCGGCGGTGGAAGTACTAAGTAGTGCCACCGCTGCCATTACGTCTGCGGCCCATTACGAGGGCCGTCGGCCTCGTCGGGGTTGCCCCGCCGATGCTAGCCTCCTGGCGGAGAGCGGGTCGGCTTCCCTCTCTCTCTCCGCTGCCTCCTTCTGCGTTATCACAATCTCGCAGAAGGAGGCAATCGCTGCTCTTGACCTCTCGCTGCCGATCATGTGGTCGACCACGACCGGCAACGGGAGATCCATCCCAATAACGCCCCTTAAGTCTCTGCGCGGTGCCGACCACGCTGGACATTCTTCCAGCGTATGCCGCGCAGAGTCCTGGTCCTCCTCGCAGTGGTGGCACTGCGATCCTCCTAGTGCCAGTTATGAACACACAGTTTGAGGAAACGGCGGTATGCAGGTAATTTCACTTATGCACATGCATTGCTGCAACTTGTGCTGTATAATTTAGAATTTTTGTTACCACGCCATCCGAATTTTATACATGTGCAAATACTCGTACACGCTGCATTGTATTTTTTACCGCACGCGACAAGGAGGGGACAGAGGCGAGTTCCGGCACGCGTCTGTCCCCTCCCCCCGTCCCACCCCCCTGGTCAACCCGCGTAAAACTTAAAAATATGATAAAATAAAAGATAAAATCAGTAAATGTAAAGGTGTATAGATAAAATAGATAAAATAAAAGTCATTAAATAAATAAATAATAATAAGTAAATAAATACAATGGACAAAACACAACAAACATAAGAAGGGGGGCAAAATAAAGGGGAATAAAAGATAAAGATAAAATTTATAATATAGTGTAAAATGAAATATTATAAAATAAAAGGAGGGGGGACGACCGGCAGGTCGCATCTTTGTAGAGGGGGGAGGGGATTATTGCTCCACCTCGCCCCCCGCGACCTGTCCACCTCGGGGGCGCCTTAACGGCCAGCCCCCTTGGCGGCGGTGGAAGTACTAAGTAGTGCCACCGCTGCCATTACGTCTGCGGCCCATTACGAGGGCCGTCGGCCTCGTCGGGGTTGCCCCGCCGATGCTAGCCTCCTGGCGGAGAGCGGGTCGGCTTCCCTCTCCCTCTCCGCTGCCTCCTTCTGCGTTATCACAATCTCGCAGAAGGAGGCAATCGCTGCTCTTGACCTCTCGCTGCCGAACATGTGGTCGACCACGACCGGCAACGGGAGATCCATCCCAATAACGCCCCTTAGGTCTCTGCGCGGTGCCGACCACGCTGGACATTCTTCCAGCGTATGCCGCGCAGAGTCCTGGGCCTCCTCGCAGTGGTGGCACTGCGATCCTCCTAGTGCCAGTTATGAACACACTGTATGAGGAAACGGCGGTATGCAGGTAATTTAACTTATGCGCATGCATTGCTGCAACTTGTGCTGTATAATTTAGAATTTTTGTTACCGCGCCATCCGATTTTTATACATGTGCAAATACTCGTACACGCTGCATTGTATTTTTTTCCGCACGCGACAAGGAGGGGACAGAGGCGAGTTCCGGCTCGCGTCTGTCCCCCCCCCCGTCCCACCACCCTGGTCAACCCGCATAAAACTTAAAAATATGATAAAATAAAAGATAAAATCAGTAAATGAAAAGGTGTATAGATAAAATAGATAAAATAAAAGTCAATAAATAAATAAATAATAATAAGTAAATAAATACAATGGACAAAACACAACAAACATAAGATGGGTGGCAAAATAAAGGGGAATAAAAGATAAAGATAAAATTTATAATATAGAGTAAAATGAAATATTATAAAATAAAAGGAGGGGGGTCGACCGGCAGGTCGCATCTTTGTAGAGGGGGGAGGGGATTATTGCTCCACCTCGCCCCCCGCGACCTGTCCACCTCGGGGGCGCCTTAACGGCCAGCCCCCCTTGGCGGCGGTGGAAGTACTAAGTAGTGCCACCGCTGCCATTACGTCTGCGGCCCATTACGAGGGCCGTCGGCCTCGTCGGGGTTGCCCCGCCGATGCTAGCCTCCTGGCGGAGAGCGGGTCGGCTTCCCTCTCCCTCTCCGCTGCCTCCTTCTGCGTTATCACAATCTCGCAGAAGGAGGCAATCGCTGCTCTTGACCTCTCGCTGCCGATCATGTGGTCGACCACGACCGGCAACGGGAGATCCATCCCAATAACGCCCCTTAAGTCTCTGCGCGGTGCCGACCACGCTGGACATTCTTCCAGCGTATGCCGCGCAGAGTCCTGGTCCTCCTCGCAGTGGTGGCACTGCGATCCTCCTAGTGCCAGTTATGAACACACAGTTTGAGGAAACGGCGGTATGCAGGTAATTTCACTTATGCACATGCATTGCTGCAACTTGTGCTGTATAATTTAGAATTTTTGTTACCACGCCATCCGATTTTTATACATGTGCAAATACTCGTACACGCTGCATTGTATTTTTTACCGCACGCGACAAGGAGGGGACAGAGGCGAGTTCCGGCACGCGTCTGTCCCCTCCCCCCGTCCCACCCCCCTGGTCAACCCGCATAAAACTTAAAAATATGATAAAATAAAAGATAAAATCAGTAAATGTAAAGGTGTATAGATAAAATAGATAAAATAAAAGTCATTAAATAAATAAATAATAATAAGTAAATAAATACAATGGACAAAACACAACAAACATAAGAAGGGGGGCAAAATAAAGGGGAATAAAAGATAAAGATAAAATTTATAATATAGTGTAAAATGAAATATTATAAAATAAAAGGAGGGGGGACGACCGGCAGGTCGCATCTTTGTAGAGGGGGGAGGGGATTATTGCTCCACCTCGCCCCCCGCGACCTGTCCAACTCGGGGGCGCCTTAACGGCCAGCCCCCTTGGCGGCGGTGGAAGTACTAAGTAGTGCCACCGCTGCCATTACGTCTGCGGCCCATTACGAGGGCCGTCGGCCTCGTCGGGGTTGCCCCGCCGATGCTAGCCTCCTGGCGGAGAGCGGGTCGGCTTCCCTCTCCCTCTCCGCTGCCTCCTTCTGCGTTATCACAATCTCGCAGAAGGAGGCAATCGCTGCTCTTGACCTCTCGCTGCCGATCATGTGGTCGACCACGACCGGCAACAGGAGGTCCATCCCAATAACGCCCCTTAGGTCTCTGCGCGGTGCCGACCACGCTGGACATTCTTCCAGCGTATGCCGCGCAGAGTCCTGGGCCTCCTCGCAGTGGTGGCACTGCGATCCTCCTAGTGCCAGTTATGAACACACTGTATGAGGAAACGGCGGTATGCAGGTAATTTAACTTATGCGCATGCATTGCTGCAACTTGTGCTGTATAATTTAGAATTTTTGTTACCGCGCCATCCGATTTTTATACATGTGCAAATACTCGTACACGCTGCATTGTATTTTTTTCCGCACGCGACAAGGAGGGGACAGAGGCGAGTTCCGGCTCGCGTCTGTCCCCCCCCCCGTCCCACCACCCTGGTCAACCCGCATAAAACTTAAAAATATGATAAAATAAAAGATAAAATCAGTAAATGAAAAGGTGTATAGATAAAATAGATAAAATAAAAGTCAATAAATAAATAAATAATAATAAGTAAATAAATACAATGGACAAAACACAACAAACATAAGAAGGGTGGCAAAATAAAGGGGAATAAAAGATAAAGATAAAATTTATAATATAGAGTAAAATGAAATATTATAAAATAAAAGGAGGGGGGTCGACCGGCAGGTCGCATCTTTGTAGAGGGGGGAGGGGATTATTGCTCCACCTCGCCCCCCGCGACCTGTCCACCTCGGGGGCGCCTTAACGGCCAGCCCCCCTTGGCGGCGGTGGAAGTACTAAGTAGTGCCACCGCTGCCATTACGTCTGCGGCCCATTACGAGGGCCGTCGGCCTCGTCGGGGTTGCCCCGCCGATGCTAGCCTCCTGGCGGAGAGCGGGTCGGCTTCCCTCTCCCTCTCCGCTGCCTCCTTCTGCGTTATCACAATCTCGCAGAAGGAGGCAATCGCTGCTCTTGACCTCCCGCTGCCGATCATGTGGTCGACCACGACCGGCAACGGGAGATCCATCCCAATAACGCCCCTTAAGTCTCTGCGCGGTGCCGACCACGCTGGACATTCTTCCAGCGTATGCCGCGCAGAGTCCTGGTCCTCCTCGCAGTGGTGGCACTGCGATCCTCCTAGTGCCAGTTATGAACACACAGTTTGAGGAAACGGCGGTATGCAGGTAATTTCACTTATGCGCATGCATTGCTGCAACTTGTGCTGTATAATTTAGAATTTTTGTTACCACGCCATCCGATTTTTATACATGTGCAAATACTCGTACACGCTGCATTGTATTTTTTACCGCACGCGACAAGGAGGGGACAGTGGCGAGTTCCGGCACGCGTCTGTCCCCTCCCCCCGTCCCACCCCCCTGGTCAACCCGCATAAAACTTAAAAATATGATAAAATAAAAGATAAAATCAGTAAATGTAAAGGTGTATAGATAAAATAGATAAAATAAAAGTCATTAAATAAATAAATAATAATAAGTAAATAAATACAATGGACAAAACACAACAAACATAAGAAGGGTGGCAAAATAAAGGGGAATAAAAGATAAAGATAAAATTTATAATATAGAGTAAAATGAAATATTATAAAATAAAAGGAGGGGGGTCGACCGGCAGGTCGCATCTTTGTAGAGGGGGGAGGGGATTATTGCTCCACCTCGCCCCCCGCGACCTGTCCATCTCGGGGGCGCCTTAACGGCCAGCCCCCCTTGGCGGCGGTGGAAGTACTAAGTAGTACCACCGCCGCCATTACGTCTGCGGCCCCTCACGGGGGCCGTCGGCCTCGTCGGGGTTGCCCCGCCGATGTTAGCCTCCTGGCGGAGAGCGGGTCGGCTTCCCTCTCCCTCTCCGCTGCCTCCTTCTGCGTTATCACAATCTCGCAGAAGGAGGCAATCGCTGCTCTTGACCTCTCGCTGCCGATCATGTGGTCGACCACGACCGGCAACAGGAGGTCCATCCCAATAACGCCCCTTAGGTCTCTGCGCGGTGCCGACCACGCTGGACATTCTTCCAGCGTATGCCGCGCAGAGTCCTGGGCCTCCTCGCAGTGGTGGCACTGCGATCCTCCTAGTGCCAGTTATGAACACACTGTATGAGGAAACGGCGGTATGCAGGTAATTTAACTTATGCGCATGCATTGCTGCAACTTGTGCTGTATAATTTAGAATTTTTGTTACCGCGCCATCCGATTTTTATACATGTGCAAATACTCGTACACGCTGCATTGTATTTTTTTCCGCACGCGACAAGGAGGGGACAGAGGCGAGTTCCGGCTCGCGTCTGTCCCCCCCCCCGTCCCACCACCCTGGTCAACCCGCATAAAACTTAAAAATATGATAAAATAAAAGATAAAATCAGTAAATGAAAAGGTGTATAGATAAAATAGATAAAATAAAAGTCAATAAATAAATAAATAATAATAAGTAAATAAATACAATGGACAAAACACAACAAACATAAGAAGGGGGGCAAAATAAAGGGGAATAAAAGATAAAGATAAAATTTATAATATAGTGTAAAATGAAATATTATAAAATAAAAGGAGGGGGGACGACCGGCAGGTCGCATCTTTGTAGAGGGGGGAGGGGATTATTGCTCCACCTCGCCCCCCGCGACCTGTCCACCTCGGGGGCGCCTTAACGGCCAGCCCCCTTGGCGGCGGTGGAAGTACTAAGTAGTGCCACCGCTGCCATTACGTCTGCGGCCCATTACGAGGGCCGTCGGCCTCGTCGGGGTTGCCCCGCCGATGCTAGCCTCCTGGCGGAGAGCGGGTCGGCTTCCCTCTCCCTCTCCGCTGCCTCCTTCTGCGTTATCACAATCTCGCAGAAGGAGGCAATCGCTGCTCTTGACCTCTCGCTGCCGATCATGTGGTCGACCACGACCGGCAACAGGAGGTCCATCCCAATAACGCCCCTTAGGTCTCTGCGCGGTGCCGACCACGCTGGACATTCTTCCAGCGTATGCCGCGCAGAGTCCTGGTCCTCCTCGCAGTGGTGGCACTGCGATCCACCTAGTGCCAGTTATGAACACACAGTTTGAGGAAACGGCGGTATGCAGGTAATTTCACTTATGCGCATGCATTGCTGCAACTTGTGCTGTATAATTTAGAATTTTTGTTACCACGCCATCCGATTTTTATACATGTGCAAATACTCGTACACGCTGCATTGTATTTTTTACCGCACGCGACAAGGAGGGGACAGAGGCGAGTTCCGGCTCGCGTCTGTCCCCTCCCCCCGTCCCACCACCCTGGCCAACCCGCATAAAACTTAAAAATATGATAAAATACAAGATAAAATCAATAATTGAAAAGGTGTATAGATAAAATAGATAAAATAAAAGTCAATAAATAAATAAATAATAATAAGAAAATAAATACAATGGACAAAACACAACAAACATAAGAAGGGGGGCAAAATAAAGGGGAATAAAAGATAAAGATAAAATTTATAATATAGAGTAAAATGAAATATTATAAAATGAAAGGAGGGGGGTGGACCGGCAGGTCGCATCTTTGTAGAGAGGGGGGGGAGGGGATTATTGCGCCACCTCGCCCCCCGCGACCTGTCCACCTCGGGGGCGCCATAACGGCCAGCCCCCCTTGGCGGCGGTGGAAGTACTAAGTAGTACCACCGCCGCCATTACGTCTGAGGCCCATTATGATGGCCGTCGGCCTCGTGGGGGTTGCCCCGCCGATGCTAGCCTCCTGGCGGAGAGCGGGTCGGCTTCCCTCTCCCTCTCCGCTGCCTCCTTCTGCGTTATCACAATCTCGCAGAAGGAAGCAATCGCTGCTCTTGACCACTCGCTGCCGATCATGTGGTCGACCACGACCGGCAACGGGAGATCCATCCCAATAACGCCCCTTAGGTCTCTGCGCGGTGCCGACCACGCTGGACATTCTTCCAGCGTATGCCGCGCAGAGTCCTGGTCCTCCTCGCAGTGGTGGCACTGCGATCCTCCTAGTGCCCGTTATGAACACACAGTTTGAGGAAACGGCGGTATGCAGGTAATTTCACTTATGCGCATGCATTGCTGCAACTTGTGCTGTATAATTTAGAATTTTTGTTACCACGCCATCCGATTTTTATACATGTGCAAATACTCGTACACGCTGCATTGTATTTTTTTCCGCACGCGACAAGGAGGGGACAGAGGCGAGTTCCGGCACGCGTCTGTCCCCTCCCCCCGTCCCACCCCCCTGGTCAACCCGCATAAAACTTAAAAATATGATAAAATAAAAGATAAAATCAGTAATGTAAAGGTGTATAGATAAAATAGATAAAATAAAAGTCATTAAATAAATAAATAATAATAAGTAAATAAATACAATGGACAAAACACAACAAACATAAGAAGGGGGGCAAAATAAAGGGGAATAAAAGATAAAGATAAAATTTATAATATAGTGTAAAATGAAATATTATAAAATAAAAGGAGGGGGGTCGACCGGTAGGTCGCATCTTTGTACAGGGGGAGGGGATTATTGCTCCCACCTCGCCCCCCGCGACCTGTCCACCTCGGGGGCGCCTTAACGGCCAGCCCCCCTTGGCGGCGGTGGAAGTACTAAGTAGTGCCACCGCTGCCATTACGTCTGCGGCCCATTACGAGGGCCGTCGGCCTCGTCGGGGTTGCCCCGCCGATGCTAGCCTCCTGGCGGAGAGCGGGTCGGCTTCCCTCTCCCTCTCCGCTGCCTCCTTCTGCGTTATCACAATCTCGCAGAAGGAGGCAATCGCTGCTCTTGACCTCTCGCTGCCGATCATGTGGTCGACCACGACCGGCAACGGGAGATCCATCCCAATAACGCCCCTTAAGTCTCTGCGCGGTGCCGACCACGCTGGACATTCTTCCAGCGTATGCCGCGCAGAGTCCTGGTCCTCCTCGCAGTGGTGGCACTGCGATCCTCCTAGTGCCAGTTATGAACACACAGTTTGAGGAAACGGCGGTATGCAGGTAATTTAACTTATGCGCATGCATTGCTGCAACTTGTGCTGTATAATTTAGAATTTTTGTTACCGCGCCATCCGATTTTTATACATGTGCAAATTCTCGTACACGCTGCATTGTATTTTTTACCGCACGCGACAAGGAGGGGACAGAGGCGAGTTCCGGCACGCGTCTGTCCCCTCCCCCCGTCCCACCCCCCTGGTCAACCCGCATAAAACTTAAAAATATGATAAAATAAAAGATAAAATCAGTAAATGTAAAGGTGTATAGATAAAATAGATAAAATAAAAGTCATTAAATAAATAAATAATAATAAGTAAATAAATACAATGGACAAAACACAACAAACATAAGAAGGGGGGCAAAATAAAGGGGAATAAAAGATAAAGATAAAATTTATAATATAGTGTAAAATGAAATATTATAAAATAAAAGGAGGGGGGACGACCGGCAGGTCGCATCTTTGTAGAGGGGGGAGGGGATTATTGCTCCACCTCGCCCCCCGCGACCTGTCCACCTCGGGGGCGCCTTAACGGCCAGCCCCCTTGGCGGCGGTGGAAGTACTAAGTAGTGCCACCGCTGCCATTACGTCTGCGGCCCATTACGAGGGCCGTCGGCCTCGTCGGGGTTGCCCCGCCGAAGCTAGCCTCCTGGCGGAGAGCGGGTCGGCTTCCCTCTCCCTCTCCGCTGCCTCCTTCTGCGTTATCACAATCTCGCAGAAGGAGGCAATCGCTGCTCTTGACCTCTCGCTGCCGATCATGTGGTCGACCACGACCGGCAACAGGAGGTCCATCCCAATAACGCCCCTTAGGTCTCTGCGCGGTGCCGACCACGCTGGACATTCTTCCAGCGTATGCCGCGCAGAGTCCTGGGCCTCCTCGCAGTGGTGGCACTGCGATCCTCCTAGTGCCAGTTATGAACACACTGTATGAGGAAACGGCGGTATGCAGGTAATTTAACTTATGCGCATGCATTGCTGCAACTTGTGCTGTATAATTTAGAATTTTTGTTACCGCGCCATCCGATTTTTATACATGTGCAAATACTCGTACACGCTGCATTGTATTTTTTTCCGCACGCGACAAGGAGGGGACAGAGGCGAGTTCCGGCTCGCGTCTGTCCCCCCCCCGTCCCACCACCCTGGTCAACCCGCATAAAACTTAAAAATATGATAAAATGAAAGATAAAATCAGTAAATGAAAAGGTGTATAGATAAAATAGATAAAATAAAAGTCATTAAATAAATAAATAATAATAAGTAAATAAATACAATGGACAAAACACAACAAACATAAGAAGGGTGGCAAAATAAAGGGGAATAAAAGATAAAGATAAAATTTATAATATAGAGTAAAATGAAATAATATAAAATAAAAGGAGGGGGGTCGACCGGCAGGTCGCATCTTTGTAGAGAGGGGGGGGGATTATTGCTCCACCTCGCCCCCCGCGACCTGTCCACCTCGGGGGCGCCTTAACCGTCAGCCCCCCTTGGCGGCGGTGGAAGTACTAAGTAGTACCACCGCCGCCATTACGTCTGCGGCCCCTTACGGGGGCCGTCGGCCTCATCGGGGTTGCCCCGCCGATGTTAGCCTCCTGGCGGAGAGCGGGTCGGCTTCCCTCTCCCTCTCCGCTGCCTCCTTCTGCGTTATCACAATCTCGCAGAAGGAGGCAATCGCTGCTCTTGACCTCTCGCTGCCGATCATGTGGTCGACCACGACCGGCAACGGGAGATACATCCCAATAACGCCCCTTAGGTCTCTGCGCGGTGCCGACCACGCTGGACATTGTTCCAGCGTATGCCGCGCAGAGTCCTGGGCCTCCTCGCAGTGGTGGCACTGCGATCCTCCTAGTGCCAGTTATGAACACACTGTATGAGGAAACGGCGGTATGCAGGTAATTTAACTTATGCGCATGCATTGCTGCAACTTGTGCTGTATAATTTAGAATTTTTGTTACCGCGCCATCCGATTTTTATACATGTGCAAATACTCGTACACGCTGCATTGTATTTTTTTCCGCACGCGACAAGGAGGGGACAGAGGCGAGTTCCGGCTCGCGTCTGTCCCCCCCCCCGTCCCACCACCCTGGTCAACCCGCATAAAACTTAAAAATATGATAAAATAAAAGATAAAATCAGTAAATGAAAAGGTGTATAGATAAAATAGATAAAATAAAAGTCAATAAATAAATAAATAATAATAAGTAAATAAATACAATGGACAAAACACAACAAACATAAGAAGGGTGGCAAAATAAAGGGGAATAAAAGATAAAGATAAAATTTATAATATAGAGTAAAATGAAATATTATAAAATAAAAGGAGGGGGGTCGACCGGCAGGTCGCATCTTTGTAGAGGGGGGAGGGTATTATTGCTCCACCTCGCCCCCCGCGACCTGTCCACCACGGGGGCGCCTTAACGGCCAGCCCCCCTTGGCGGCGGTGGAAGTACTAAGTAGTGCCACCGCTGCCATTACGTCTGCGGCCCATTACGAGGGCCGTCGGCCTCGTCGGGGTTGCCCCGCCGATGCTAGCCTCCTGGCGGAGAGCGGGTCGGCTTCCCTCTCTCTCTCCGCTGCCTCCTTCTGCGTTATCACAATCTCGCAGAAGGAGGCAATCGCTGCTCTTGACCTCTCGCTGCCGATCATGTGGTCGACCACGACCGGCAACGGGAGATCCATCCCAATAACGCCCCTTAAGTCTCTGCGCGGTGCCGACCACGCTGGACATTCTTCCAGCGTATGCCGCGCAGAGTCCTGGTCCTCCTCGCAGTGGTGGCACTGCGATCCTCCTAGTGCCAGTTATGAACACACAGTTTGAGGAAACGGCGGTATGCAGGTAATTTCACTTATGCACATGCATTGCTGCAACTTGTGCTGTATAATTTAGAATTTTTGTTACCACGCCATCCGAATTTTATACATGTGCAAATACTCGTACACGCTGCATTGTATTTTTTACCGCACGCGACAAGGAGGGGACAGAGGCGAGTTCCGGCACGCGTCTGTCCCCTCCCCCCGTCCCACCCCCCTGGTCAACCCGCGTAAAACTTAAAAATATGATAAAATAAAAGATAAAATCAGTAAATGTAAAGGTGTATAGATAAAATAGATAAAATAAAAGTCATTAAATAAATAAATAATAATAAGTAAATAAATACAATGGACAAAACACAACAAACATAAGAAGGGGGGCAAAATAAAGGGGAATAAAAGATAAAGATAAAATTTATAATATAGTGTAAAATGAAATATTATAAAATAAAAGGAGGGGGGACGACCGGCAGGTCGCATCTTTGTAGAGGGGGGAGGGGATTATTGCTCCACCTCGCCCCCCGCGACCTGTCCACCTCGGGGGCGCCTTAACGGCCAGCCCCCTTGGCGGCGGTGGAAGTACTAAGTAGTGCCACCGCTGCCATTACGTCTGCGGCCCATTACGAGGGCCGTCGGCCTCGTCGGGGTTGCCCCGCCGATGCTAGCCTCCTGGCGGAGAGCGGGTCGGCTTCCCTCTCCCTCTCCGCTGCCTCCTTCTGCGTTATCACAATCTCGCAGAAGGAGGCAATCGCTGCTCTTGACCTCTCGCTGCCGAACATGTGGTCGACCACGACCGGCAACGGGAGATCCATCCCAATAACGCCCCTTAGGTCTCTGCGCGGTGCCGACCACGCTGGACATTCTTCCAGCGTATGCCGCGCAGAGTCCTGGGCCTCCTCGCAGTGGTGGCACTGCGATCCTCCTAGTGCCAGTTATGAACACACTGTATGAGGAAACGGCGGTATGCAGGTAATTTAACTTATGCGCATGCATTGCTGCAACTTGTGCTGTATAATTTAGAATTTTTGTTACCGCGCCATCCGATTTTTATACATGTGCAAATACTCGTACACGCTGCATTGTATTTTTTTCCGCACGCGACAAGGAGGGGACAGAGGCGAGTTCCGGCTCGCGTCTGTCCCCCCCCCCGTCCCACCACCCTGGTCAACCCGCATAAAACTTAAAAATATGATAAAATAAAAGATAAAATCAGTAAATGAAAAGGTGTATAGATAAAATAGATAAAATAAAAGTCAATAAATAAATAAATAATAATAAGTAAATAAATACAATGGACAAAACACAACAAACATAAGATGGGTGGCAAAATAAAGGGGAATAAAAGATAAAGATAAAATTTATAATATAGAGTAAAATGAAATATTATAAAATAAAAGGAGGGGGGTCGACCGGCAGGTCGCATCTTTGTAGAGGGGGGAGGGGATTATTGCTCCACCTCGCCCCCCGCGACCTGTCCACCTCGGGGGCGCCTTAACGGCCAGCCCCCCTTGGCGGCGGTGGAAGTACTAAGTAGTGCCACCGCTGCCATTACGTCTGCGGCCCATTACGAGGGCCGTCGGCCTCGTCGGGGTTGCCCCGCCGATGCTAGCCTCCTGGCGGAGAGCGGGTCGGCTTCCCTCTCCCTCTCCGCTGCCTCCTTCTGCGTTATCACAATCTCGCAGAAGGAGGCAATCGCTGCTCTTGACCTCTCGCTGCCGATCATGTGGTCGACCACGACCGGCAACGGGAGATCCATCCCAATAACGCCCCTTAAGTCTCTGCGCGGTGCCGACCACGCTGGACATTCTTCCAGCGTATGCCGCGCAGAGTCCTGGTCCTCCTCGCAGTGGTGGCACTGCGATCCTCCTAGTGCCAGTTATGAACACACAGTTTGAGGAAACGGCGGTATGCAGGTAATTTCACTTATGCACATGCATTGCTGCAACTTGTGCTGTATAATTTAGAATTTTTGTTACCACGCCATCCGATTTTTATACATGTGCAAATACTCGTACACGCTGCATTGTATTTTTTACCGCACGCGACAAGGAGGGGACAGAGGCGAGTTCCGGCACGCGTCTGTCCCCTCCCCCCGTCCCACCCCCCTGGTCAACCCGCATAAAACTTAAAAATATGATAAAATAAAAGATAAAATCAGTAAATGTAAAGGTGTATAGATAAAATAGATAAAATAAAAGTCATTAAATAAATAAATAATAATAAGTAAATAAATACAATGGACAAAACACAACAAACATAAGAAGGGGGGCAAAATAAAGGGGAATAAAAGATAAAGATAAAATTTATAATATAGTGTAAAATGAAATATTATAAAATAAAAGGAGGGGGGACGACCGGCAGGTCGCATCTTTGTAGAGGGGGGAGGGGATTATTGCTCCACCTCGCCCCCCGCGACCTGTCCAACTCGGGGGCGCCTTAACGGCCAGCCCCCTTGGCGGCGGTGGAAGTACTAAGTAGTGCCACCGCTGCCATTACGTCTGCGGCCCATTACGAGGGCCGTCGGCCTCGTCGGGGTTGCCCCGCCGATGCTAGCCTCCTGGCGGAGAGCGGGTCGGCTTCCCTCTCCCTCTCCGCTGCCTCCTTCTGCGTTATCACAATCTCGCAGAAGGAGGCAATCGCTGCTCTTGACCTCTCGCTGCCGATCATGTGGTCGACCACGACCGGCAACAGGAGGTCCATCCCAATAACGCCCCTTAGGTCTCTGCGCGGTGCCGACCACGCTGGACATTCTTCCAGCGTATGCCGCGCAGAGTCCTGGGCCTCCTCGCAGTGGTGGCACTGCGATCCTCCTAGTGCCAGTTATGAACACACTGTATGAGGAAACGGCGGTATGCAGGTAATTTAACTTATGCGCATGCATTGCTGCAACTTGTGCTGTATAATTTAGAATTTTTGTTACCGCGCCATCCGATTTTTATACATGTGCAAATACTCGTACACGCTGCATTGTATTTTTTTCCGCACGCGACAAGGAGGGGACAGAGGCGAGTTCCGGCTCGCGTCTGTCCCCCCCCCCGTCCCACCACCCTGGTCAACCCGCATAAAACTTAAAAATATGATAAAATAAAAGATAAAATCAGTAAATGAAAAGGTGTATAGATAAAATAGATAAAATAAAAGTCAATAAATAAATAAATAATAATAAGTAAATAAATACAATGGACAAAACACAACAAACATAAGAAGGGTGGCAAAATAAAGGGGAATAAAAGATAAAGATAAAATTTATAATATAGAGTAAAATGAAATATTATAAAATAAAAGGAGGGGGGTCGACCGGCAGGTCGCATCTTTGTAGAGGGGGGAGGGGATTATTGCTCCACCTCGCCCCCCGCGACCTGTCCACCTCGGGGGCGCCTTAACGGCCAGCCCCCCTTGGCGGCGGTGGAAGTACTAAGTAGTGCCACCGCTGCCATTACGTCTGCGGCCCATTACGAGGGCCGTCGGCCTCGTCGGGGTTGCCCCGCCGATGCTAGCCTCCTGGCGGAGAGCGGGTCGGCTTCCCTCTCCCTCTCCGCTGCCTCCTTCTGCGTTATCACAATCTCGCAGAAGGAGGCAATCGCTGCTCTTGACCTCCCGCTGCCGATCATGTGGTCGACCACGACCGGCAACGGGAGATCCATCCCAATAACGCCCCTTAAGTCTCTGCGCGGTGCCGACCACGCTGGACATTCTTCCAGCGTATGCCGCGCAGAGTCCTGGTCCTCCTCGCAGTGGTGGCACTGCGATCCTCCTAGTGCCAGTTATGAACACACAGTTTGAGGAAACGGCGGTATGCAGGTAATTTCACTTATGCGCATGCATTGCTGCAACTTGTGCTGTATAATTTAGAATTTTTGTTACCACGCCATCCGATTTTTATACATGTGCAAATACTCGTACACGCTGCATTGTATTTTTTACCGCACGCGACAAGGAGGGGACAGTGGCGAGTTCCGGCACGCGTCTGTCCCCTCCCCCCGTCCCACCCCCCTGGTCAACCCGCATAAAACTTAAAAATATGATAAAATAAAAGATAAAATCAGTAAATGTAAAGGTGTATAGATAAAATAGATAAAATAAAAGTCATTAAATAAATAAATAATAATAAGTAAATAAATACAATGGACAAAACACAACAAACATAAGAAGGGTGGCAAAATAAAGGGGAATAAAAGATAAAGATAAAATTTATAATATAGAGTAAAATGAAATATTATAAAATAAAAGGAGGGGGGTCGACCGGCAGGTCGCATCTTTGTAGAGGGGGGAGGGGATTATTGCTCCACCTCGCCCCCCGCGACCTGTCCATCTCGGGGGCGCCTTAACGGCCAGCCCCCCTTGGCGGCGGTGGAAGTACTAAGTAGTACCACCGCCGCCATTACGTCTGCGGCCCCTCACGGGGGCCGTCGGCCTCGTCGGGGTTGCCCCGCCGATGTTAGCCTCCTGGCGGAGAGCGGGTCGGCTTCCCTCTCCCTCTCCGCTGCCTCCTTCTGCGTTATCACAATCTCGCAGAAGGAGGCAATCGCTGCTCTTGACCTCTCGCTGCCGATCATGTGGTCGACCACGACCGGCAACAGGAGGTCCATCCCAATAACGCCCCTTAGGTCTCTGCGCGGTGCCGACCACGCTGGACATTCTTCCAGCGTATGCCGCGCAGAGTCCTGGGCCTCCTCGCAGTGGTGGCACTGCGATCCTCCTAGTGCCAGTTATGAACACACTGTATGAGGAAACGGCGGTATGCAGGTAATTTAACTTATGCGCATGCATTGCTGCAACTTGTGCTGTATAATTTAGAATTTTTGTTACCGCGCCATCCGATTTTTATACATGTGCAAATACTCGTACACGCTGCATTGTATTTTTTTCCGCACGCGACAAGGAGGGGACAGAGGCGAGTTCCGGCTCGCGTCTGTCCCCCCCCCCGTCCCACCACCCTGGTCAACCCGCATAAAACTTAAAAATATGATAAAATAAAAGATAAAATCAGTAAATGAAAAGGTGTATAGATAAAATAGATAAAATAAAAGTCAATAAATAAATAAATAATAATAAGTAAATAAATACAATGGACAAAACACAACAAACATAAGAAGGGGGGCAAAATAAAGGGGAATAAAAGATAAAGATAAAATTTATAATATAGTGTAAAATGAAATATTATAAAATAAAAGGAGGGGGGACGACCGGCAGGTCGCATCTTTGTAGAGGGGGGAGGGGATTATTGCTCCACCTCGCCCCCCGCGACCTGTCCACCTCGGGGGCGCCTTAACGGCCAGCCCCCTTGGCGGCGGTGGAAGTACTAAGTAGTGCCACCGCTGCCATTACGTCTGCGGCCCATTACGAGGGCCGTCGGCCTCGTCGGGGTTGCCCCGCCGATGCTAGCCTCCTGGCGGAGAGCGGGTCGGCTTCCCTCTCCCTCTCCGCTGCCTCCTTCTGCGTTATCACAATCTCGCAGAAGGAGGCAATCGCTGCTCTTGACCTCTCGCTGCCGATCATGTGGTCGACCACGACCGGCAACAGGAGGTCCATCCCAATAACGCCCCTTAGGTCTCTGCGCGGTGCCGACCACGCTGGACATTCTTCCAGCGTATGCCGCGCAGAGTCCTGGTCCTCCTCGCAGTGGTGGCACTGCGATCCACCTAGTGCCAGTTATGAACACACAGTTTGAGGAAACGGCGGTATGCAGGTAATTTCACTTATGCGCATGCATTGCTGCAACTTGTGCTGTATAATTTAGAATTTTTGTTACCACGCCATCCGATTTTTATACATGTGCAAATACTCGTACACGCTGCATTGTATTTTTTACCGCACGCGACAAGGAGGGGACAGAGGCGAGTTCCGGCACGCGTCTGTCCCCTCCCCCCGTCCCACCCCCCTGGTCAACCCGCATAAAACTTAAAAATATGATAAAATAAAAGATAAAATCAGTAAATGTAAAGGTGTATAGATAAAATAGATAAAATAAAAGTCATTAAATAAATAAATAATAATAAGTAAATAAATACAATGGACAAAACACAACAAACATAAGAAGGGGGGCAAAATAAAGGGGAATAAAAGATAAAGATAAAATTTATAATATAGTGTAAAATGAAATATTATAAAATAAAAGGAGGGGGGACGACCGGCAGGTCGCATCTTTGTAGAGGGGGGAGGGGATTATTGCTCCACCTCGCCCCCCGCGACCTGTCCACCTCGGGGGCGCCTTAACGGCCAGCCCCCTTGGCGGCGGTGGAAGTACTAAGTAGTGCCACCGCTGCCATTACGTCTGCGGCCCATTACGAGGGCCGTCGGCCTCGTCGGGGTTGCCCCGCCGATGCTAGCCTCCTGGCGGAGAGCGGGTCGGCTTCCCTCTCCCTCTCCGCTGCCTCCTTCTGCGTTATCACAATCTCGCAGAAGGAGGCAATCGCTGCTCTTGACCTCTCGCTGCCGATCATGTGGTCGACCACGACCGGCAACAGGAGGTCCATCCCAATAACGCCCCTTAGGTCTCTGCGCGGTGCCGACCACGCTGGACATTCTTCCAGCGTATGCCGCGCAGAGTCCTGGGCCTCCTCGCAGTGGTGGCACTGCGATCCTCCTAGTGCCAGTTATG
This sequence comes from Lasioglossum baleicum, assembly GCF_051020765.1. Lineage (NCBI taxonomy): Eukaryota > Metazoa > Arthropoda > Insecta > Hymenoptera > Halictidae > Lasioglossum > Lasioglossum baleicum. The sequence continues at coordinate 1,219,506 of NW_027469089.1, read as the reverse complement.
AACACACTGTATGAGGAAACGGCGGTATGCAGGTAATTTAACTTATGCGCATGCATTGCTGCAACTTGTGCTGTATAATTTAGAATTTTTGTTACCGCGCCATCCGATTTTTATACATGTGCAAATACTCGTACACGCTGCATTGTATTTTTTTCCGCACGCGACAAGGAGGGGACAGAGGCGAGTTCCGGCTCGCGTCTGTCCCCCCCCTCCGTCCCACCACCCTGGTCAACCCGCATAAAACTTAAAAATATGATAAAATGAAAGATAAAATCAGTAAATGAAAAGGTGTATAGATAAAATAGATAAAATAAAAGTCAATAAATAAATAAATAATAATAAGTAAATAAATACAATGGACAAAACACAACAAACATAAGAAGGGGGGCAAAATAAAGGGGAATAAAAGATAAAGATAAAATTTATAATATAGAGTAAAATGAAATATTATAAAATAAAAGGAGGGGGGTCGACCGGAAGGTCGCATCTTTGTAGAGAGGGGGGGGGATTATTGCTCCACCTCGCCCCCCGCGACCTGTCCACCTCGGGGGCGCCTTAACGGCCAGCCCCCCTTGGCGGCGGTGGAAGTACTAAGTAGTACCACCGCCGCCATTACGTCTGCGGCCCCTTACGGGGGCCGTCGGCATCGTCGGGGCTGCCCCGCCGATGCTAGCCTCCTGGCGGAGAGCGGGTCGGCTTCCCTCTCCCTCTCCGCTGCCTCCTTCTGCGTTATCACAATCTCGCAGAAGGAGGCAATCGCTGCTATTGACCTCTCGCTGCCGATCATGTGGTCGACCACGACCGGCAACGGGAGGTCCATCCCAATAACGCCCCTTAGGTCTCTGCGCGGTGCCGACCACGCTGGACATTCTTCCAGCGTATGCCGCGCAGAGTCCTGGTCCTCCTCGCAGTGGTGGCACTGCGATCCTCCTAGTGCCAGTTATGAACACACTGTATGAGGAAACGGCGGTATGCAGGTAATTTAACTTATGCGCATGCATTGCTACAACTTGTGCTGTATAATTTAGAATTTTTGTTACCGCGCCATCCGATTTTTATACATGTGCAAATACTCGTACACGCTGCATTGTATTTTTTTCCGCACGCGACAAGGAGGGGACAGAGGCGAGTTCCGGCTCGCGTCTGTCCCCCCCCCGTCCCACCACCCTGGTCAACCCGCATAAAACTTAAAAATATGATAAAATGAAAGATAAAATCAGTAAATGAAAAGGTGTATAGATAAAATAGATAAAATAAAAGTCAATAAATAAATAAATAATAATAAGTAAATAAATACAATGGACAAAACACAACAAACATAAGAAGGGGGGCAAAATAAAGGGGAATAAAAGATAAAGATAAAATTTATAATATAGAGTAAAATGAAATATTATAAAATAAAAGGAGGGGGGTCGACCGGAAGGTCGCATCTTTGTAGAGAGGGGGGGGGATTATTGCTCCACCTCGCCCCCCGCGACCTGTCCACCTCGGGGGCGCCTTAACGGCCAGCCCCCCTTGGCGGCGGTGGAAGTACTAAGTAGTACCACCGCCGCCATTACGTCTGCGGCCCCTTACGGGGGCCGTCGGCCTCGTCGGGGCTGCCCCGCCGATGCTAGCCTCCTGGCGGAGAGCGGGTCGGCTTCCCTCTCCCTCTCCGCTGCCTCCTTCTGCGTTATCACAATCTCGCAGAAGGAGGCAATCGCTGCTCTTGACCTCTCGCTGCCGATCATGTGGTCGACCACGACCGGCAACGGGAGATCCATCCCAATAACGCCCCTTAGGTCTCTGCGCGGTGCCGACCACGCTGGACATTCTTCCAGCGTATGCCGCGCAGAGTCCTGGGCCTCCTCGCAGTGGTGGTACTGCGATCCTCCTAGTGCCAGTTATGAACACACAGTTTGAGGAAACGGCGGTATGCAGGTAATTTCACTTATGCGCATGCATTGCTGCAACTTGTGCTGTATAATTTAGAATTTTTGTTACCACGCCATCCGATTTTTATACATGTGCAAATACTCGTACACGCTGCATTGTATTTTTTTCCGCACGCGACAAGGAGGGGACAGAGGCGAGTTCCGGCTCGCGTCTGTCCCCCCCCCCGTCCCACCACCCTGGTCAACCCGCATAAAACTTAAAAATATGATAAAATACAAGATAAAATCAATAATTGAAAAGGTGTATAGATAAAATAGATAAAATAAAAGTCAATAAATAAATAAATAATAATAAGTAAATAAATACAATGGACAAAACACAATAAACATAAGAAGGGGGGCAAAATAAAGGGGAATAAAAGATAAAGATAAAATTTATAATATAGAGTAAAATGAAATATTATAAAATGAAAGGAGGGGGGTGGACCGGCAGGTCGCATCTTTGTAGAGAGGGGGGGGAGGGGATTATTGCGCCACCTCGCCCCCCGCGACCTGTCCACCTCGGGGGCGCCATAACGGCCAGCCCCCCTTGGCGGCGGTGGAAGTACTAAGTAGTACCACCGCCGCCATTACGTCTGAGGCCCATTATGATGGCCGTCGGCCTCGTGGGGGTTGCCCCGCCGATGCTAGCCTCCTGGCGGAGAGCGGGTCGGCTTCCCTCTCCCTCTCCGCTGCCTCCTTCTGCGTTATCACAATCTCGCAGAAGGAAGCAATCGCTGCTCTTGACCACTCGCTGCCGATCATGTGGTCGACCACGACCGGCAACGGGAGATCCATCCCAATAACGCCCCTTAGGTCTCTGCGCGGTGCCGACCACGCTGGACATTCTTCCAGCGTATGCCGCGCAGAGTCCTGGTCCTCCTCGCAGTGGTGGCACTGCGATCCTCCTAGTGCCCGTTATGAACACACAGTTTGAGGAAACGGCGGTATGCAGGTAATTTCACTTATGCGCATGCATTGCTGCAACTTGTGCTGTATAATTTAGAATTTTTGTTACCACGCCATCCGATTTTTATACATGTGCAAATACTCGTACACGCTGCATTGTATTTTTTTCCGCACGCGACAAGGAGGGGACAGAGGCGAGTTCCGGCACGCGTCTGTCCCCTCCCCCGTCCCACCCCCCTGGTCAACCCGCATAAAACTTAAAAATATGATAAAATAAAAGATAAAATCAGTAAATGTAAAGGTGTATAGATAAAATAGATAAAATAAAAGTCATTAAATAAATAAATAATAATAAGTAAATAAATACAATGGACAAAACACAACAAACATAAGAAGGGGGGCAAAATAAAGGGGAATAAAAGATAAAGATAAAATTTATAATATAGTGTAAAATGAAATATTATAAAATAAAAGGAGGGGGGTCGACCGGTAGGTCGCATCTTTGTACAGGGGGGAGGGGATTATTGCTCCACCTCGCCCCCCGCGACCTGTCCACCTCGGGGGCGCCTTAACGGCCAGCCCCCCTTGGCGGCGGTGGAAGTACTAAGTAGTGCCACCGCTGCCATTACGTCTGCGGCCCATTACGAGGGCCGTCGGCCTCGTCGGGGTTGCCCCGCCGATGCTAGCCTCCTGGCGGAGAGCGGGTCGGCTTCCCTCTCCCTCTCCGCTGCCTCCTTCTGCGTTATCACAATCTCGCAGAAGGAGGCAATCGCTGCTCTTGACCTCTCGCTGCCGATCATGTGGTCGACCACGACCGGCAACGGGAGATCCATCCCAATAACGCCCCTTAAGTCTCTGCGCGGTGCCGACCACGCTGGACATTCTTCCAGCGTATGCCGCGCAGAGTCCTGGGCCTCCTCGCAATGGTGGCACTGCGATCCTCCTAGTGCCAGTTATGAACACACAGTTTGAGGAAACGGCGGTATGCAGGTAATTTCACTTATGCGCATGCATTGCTGCAACTTGTGCTGTATAATTTAGAATTTTTGTTACCACGCCATCCGATTTTTATACATGTGCAAATACTCGTACACGCTGCATTGTATTTTTTACCGCACGCGACAAGGAGGGGACAGAGGCGAGTTCCGGCACGCGTCTGTCCCCTCCCCCCGTCCCACCCCCCTGGTCAACCCGCATAAAACTTAAAAATATGATAAAATAAAAGATAAAATCAGTAAATGTAAAGGTGTATAGATAAAATAGATAAAATAAAAGTCATTAAATAAATAAATAATAATAAGTAAATAAATACAATGGACAAAACACAACAAACATAAGAAGGGGGGCAAAATAAAGGGGAATAAAAGATAAAGATAAAATTTATAATATAGTGTAAAATGAAATATTATAAAATAAAAGGAGGGGGGACGACCGGCAGGTCGCATCTTTGTAGAGGGGGGAGGGGATTATTGCTCCACCTCGCCCCCCGCGACCTGTCCACCTCGGGGGCGCCTTAACGGCCAGCCCCCTTGGCGGCGGTGGAAGTACTAAGTAGTGCCACCGCTGCCATTACGTCTGCGGCCCATTACGAGGGCCGTCGGCCTCGTCGGGGTTGCCCCGCCGATGCTAGCCTCCTGGCGGAGAGCGGGTCGGCTTCCCTCTCCCTCTCCGCTGCCTCCTTCTGCGTTATCACAATCTCGCAGAAGGAGGCAATCGCTGCTCTTGACCTCTCGCTGCCGATCATGTGGTCGACCACGACCGGCAACGGGAGATCCATCCCAATAACGCCCCTTAGGTCTCTGCGCGGTGCCGACCACGCTGGACATTCTTCCAGCGTATGCCGCGCAGAGTCCTGGGCCTCCTCGCAGTGGTGGCACTGCGATCCTCCTAGTGCCAGTTATGAACACACTGTATGAGGAAACGGCGGTATGCAGGTAATTTAACTTATGCGCATGCATTGCTGCAACTTGTGCTGTATAATTTAGAATTTTTGTTACCGCGCCATCCGATTTTTATACATGTGCAAATACTCGTACACGCTGCATTGTATTTTTTTCCGCACGCGACAAGGAGGGGACAGAGGCGAGTTCCGGCTCGCGTCTGTCCCCCCCCCCCGTCCCACCACCCTGGTCAACCCGCATAAAACTTAAAAATATGATAAAATAAAAGATAAAATCAGTAAATGAAAAGGTGTATAGATAAAATAGATAAAATAAAAGTCAATAAATAAATAAATAATAATAAGTAAATAAATACAATGGACAAAACACAACAAACATAAGATGGGTGGCAAAATAAAGGGGAATAAAAGATAAAGATAAAATTTATAATATAGAGTAAAATGAAATATTATAAAATAAAAGGAGGGGGGTCGACCGGCAGGTCGCATCTTTGTAGAGGGGGGAGGGGATTATTGCTCCACCTCGCCCCCCGCGACCTGTCCACCTCGGGGGCGCCTTAACGGCCAGCCCCCCTTGGCGGCGGTGGAAGTACTAAGTAGTGCCACCGCTGCCATTACGTCTGCGGCCCATTACGAGGGCCGTCGGCCTCGTCGGGGTTGCCCCGCCGATGCTAGCCTCCTGGCGGAGAGCGGGTCGGCTTCCCTCTCCCTCTCCGCTGCCTCCTTCTGCGTTATCACAATCTCGCAGAAGGAGGCAATCGCTGCTCTTGACCTCTCGCTGCCGATCATGTGGTCGACCACGACCGGCAACGGGAGATCCATCCCAATAACGCCCCTTAAGTCTCTGCGCGGTGCCGACCACGCTGGACATTCTTCCAGCGTATGCCGCGCAGAGTCCTGGTCCTCCTCGCAGTGGTGGCACTGCGATCCTCCTAGTGCCAGTTATGAACACACAGTTTGAGGAAACGGCGGTATGCAGGTAATTTCACTTATGCACATGCATTGCTGCAACTTGTGCTGTATAATTTAGAATTTTTGTTACCACGCCATCCGATTTTTATACATGTGCAAATACTCGTACACGCTGCATTGTATTTTTTACCGCACGCGACAAGGAGGGGACAGAGGCGAGTTCCGGCACGCGTCTGTCCCCTCCCCCCGTCCCACCCCCCTGGTCAACCCGCATAAAACTTAAAAATATGATAAAATAAAAGATAAAATCAGTAAATGTAAAGGTGTATAGATAAAATAGATAAAATAAAAGTCATTAAATAAATAAATAATAATAAGTAAATAAATACAATGGACAAAACACAACAAACATAAGAAGGGGGGCAAAATAAAGGGGAATAAAAGATAAAGATAAAATTTATAATATAGTGTAAAATGAAATATTATAAAATAAAAGGAGGGGGGACGACCGGCAGGTCGCATCTTTGTAGAGGGGGGAGGGGATTATTGCTCCACCTCGCCCCCCGCGACCTGTCCAACTCGGGGGCGCCTTAACGGCCAGCCCCCTTGGCGGCGGTGGAAGTACTAAGTAGTGCCACCGCTGCCATTACGTCTGCGGCCCATTACGAGGGCCGTCGGCCTCGTCGGGGTTGCCCCGCCGATGCTAGCCTCCTGGCGGAGAGCGGGTCGGCTTCCCTCTCCCTCTCCGCTGCCTCCTTCTGCGTTATCACAATCTCGCAGAAGGAGGCAATCGCTGCTCTTGACCTCTCGCTGCCGATCATGTGGTCGACCACGACCGGCAACAGGAGATCCATCCCAATAACGCCCCTTAGGTCTCTGCGCGGTGCCGACCACGCTGGACATTCTTCCAGCGTATGCCGCGCAGAGTCCTGGGCCTCCTCGCAGTGGTGGCACTGCGATCCTCCTAGTGCCAGTTATGAACACACTGTATGAGGAAACGGCGGTATGCAGGTAATTTAACTTATGCGCATGCATTGCTGCAACTTGTGCTGTATAATTTAGATTTTTTGTTACCGCGCCATCCGATTTTTATACATGTGCAAATACTCGTACACGCTGCATTGTATTTTTTTCCGCACGCGACAAGGAGGGGACAGAGGCGAGTTCCGGCTCGCGTCTGTCCCCCCCCCCGTCCCACCACCCTGGTCAACCAGCATAAAACTTAAAAATATGATAAAATAAAAGATAAAATCAGTAAATGAAAAGGTGTATAGATAAAATAGATAAAATAAAAGTCAATAAATAAATAAATAATAATAAGTAAATAAATACAATGGACAAAACACAACAAACATAAGAAGGGTGGCAAAATAAAGGGGAATAAAAGATAAAGATAAAATTTATAATATAGAGTAAAATGAAATATTATAAAATAAAAGGAGGGGGGTCGACCGGCAGGTCGCATCTTTGTAGAGGGGGGAGGGGATTATTGCTCCACCTCGCCCCCCGCGACCTGTCCACCTCGGGGGCGCCTTAACGGCCAGCCCCCCTTGGCGGCGGTGGAAGTACTAAGTAGTGCCACCGCTGCCATTACGTCTGCGGCCCATTACGAGGGCCGTCGGCCTCGTCGGGGTTGCCCCGCCGATGCTAGCCTCCTGGCGGAGAGCGGGTCGGCTTCCCTCTCCCTCTCCGCTGCCTCCTTCTGCGTTATCACAATCTCGCAGAAGGAGGCAATCGCTGCTCTTGACCTCCCGCTGCCGATCATGTGGTCGACCACGACCGGCAACGGGAGATCCATCCCAATAACGCCCCTTAAGTCTCTGCGCGGTGCCGACCACGCTGGACATTCTTCCAGCGTATGCCGCGCAGAGTCCTGGTCCTCCTCGCAGTGGTGGCACTGCGATCCTCCTAGTGCCAGTTATGAACACACAGTTTGAGGAAACGGCGGTATGCAGGTAATTTCACTTATGCGCATGCATTGCTGCAACTTGTGCTGTATAATTTAGAATTTTTGTTACCACGCCATCCGATTTTTATACATGTGCAAATACTCGTACACGCTGCATTGTATTTTTTACCGCACGCGACAAGGAGGGGACAGTGGCGAGTTCCGGCACGCGTCTGTCCCCTCCCCCCGTCCCACCCCCCTGGTCAACCCGCATAAAACTTAAAAATATGATAAAATAAAAGATAAAATCAGTAAATGTAAAGGTGTATAGATAAAATAGATAAAATAAAAGTCATTAAATAAATAAATAATAATAAGTAAATAAATACAATGGACAAAACACAACAAACATAAGAAGGGTGGCAAAATAAAGGGGAATAAAAGATAAAGATAAAATTTATAATATAGAGTAAAATGAAATATTATAAAATAAAAGGAGGGGGGTCGACCGGCAGGTCGCATCTTTGTAGAGGGGGGAGGGGATTATTGCTCCACCTCGCCCCCCGCGACCTGTCCATCTCGGGGGCGCCTTAACGGCCAGCCCCCTTGGCGGCGGTGGAAGTACTAAGTAGTACCACCGCCGCCATTACGTCTGCGGCCCCTCACGGCGGCCGTCGGCCTCGTCGGGGTTGCCCCGCCGATGTTAGCCTCCTGGCGGAGAGCGGGTCGGCTTCCCTCTCCCTCTCCGCTGCCTCCTTCTGCGTTATCACAATCTCGCAGAAGGAGGCAATCGCTGCTCTTGACCTCTCGCTGCCGATCATGTGGTCGACCACGACCGGCAACAGGAGGTCCATCCCAATAACGCCCCTTAGGTCTCTGCGCGGTGCCGACCACGCTGGACATTCTTCCAGCGTATGCCGCGCAGAGTCCTGGGCCTCCTCGCAGTGGTGGCACTGCGATCCTCCTAGTGCCAGTTATGAACACACTGTATGAGGAAACGGCGGTATGCAGGTAATTTAACTTATGCGCATGCATTGCTGCAACTTGTGCTGTATAATTTAGAATTTTTGTTACCGCGCCATCCGATTTTTATACATGTGCAAATACTCGTACACGCTGCATTGTATTTTTTTCCGCACGCGACAAGGAGGGGACAGAGGCGAGTTCCGGCTCGCGTCTGTCCCCCCCCCGCCCCCGTCCCACCACCCTGGTCAACCCGCATAAAACTTAAAAATATGATAAAATGAAAGATAAAATCAGTAAATGAAAAGGTGTATAGATAAAATAGATAAAATAAAAGTCAATAAATAAATAAATAATAATAAGTAAATAAATACAATGGACAAAACACAACAAACATAAGAAGGGGGGCAAAATAAAGGGGAATAAAAGATAAAGATAAAATTTATAATATAGAGTAAAATGAAATATTATAAAATAAAAGGAGGGGGGTCGACCGGAAGGTCGCATCTTTGTAGAGAGGGGGGGGGATTATTGCTCCACCTCGCCCCCCGCGACCGGTCCACCTCGGGGGCGCCTTAACGGCCAGCCCCCCTTGGCGGCGGTGGAAGTACTAAGTAGTACCACCGCCGCCATTACGTCTGCGGCCCCTTACGGGGGCCGTCGGCCTCGTCGGGGCTGCCCCGCCGATGCTAGCCTCCTGGCGGAGAGCGGGTCGGCTTCCCTCTCCCTCTCCGCTGCCTCCTTCTGCGTTATCACAATCTCGCAGAAGGAGGCAATCGCTGCTCTTGACCTCTCGCTGCCGATCATGTGGTCGACCACGACCGGCAACGGGAGATCCATCCCAATAACGCCCCTTAGGTCTCTGCGCGGTGCCGACCACGCTGGACATTCTTCCAGCGTATGCCGCGCAGAGTCCTGGGCCTCCTCGCAGTGGTGGTACTGCGATCCTCCTAGTGCCAGTTATGAACACACAGTTTGAGGAAACGGCGGTATGCAGGTAATTTCACTTATGCGCATGCATTGCTGCAACTTGTGCTGTATAATTTAGAATTTTTGTTACCACGCCATCCGATTTTTATACATGTGCAAATACTCGTACACGCTGCATTGTATTTTTTTCCGCACGCGACAAGGAGGGGACAGAGGCGAGTTCCGGCTCGCGTCTGTCCCCCCCCCCCCGTCCCACCACCCTGGTCAACCCGCATAAAACTTAAAAATATGATAAAATACAAGATAAAATCAATAATTGAAAAGGTGTATAGATAAAATAGATAAAATAAAAGTCAATAAATAAATAAATAATAATAAGTAAATAAATACAATGGACAAAACACAATAAACATAAGAAGGGGGGCAAAATAAAGGGGAATAAAAGATAAAGATAAAATTTATAATATAGAGTAAAATGAAATATTATAAAATGAAAGGAGGGGGGTGGACCGGCAGGTCGCATCTTTGTAGAGAGGGGGGGGAGGGGATTATTGCGCCACCTCGCCCCCCGCGACCTGTCCACCTCGGGGGCGCCATAACGGCCAGCCCCCCTTGGCGGCGGTGGAAGTACTAAGTAGTACCACCGCCGCCATTACGTCTGAGGCCCATTATGATGGCCGTCGGCCTCGTGGGGGTTGCCCCGCCGATGCTAGCCTCCTGGCGGAGAGCGGGTCGGCTTCCCTCTCCCTCTCCGCTGCCTCCTTCTGCGTTATCACAATCTCGCAGAAGGAAGCAATAGCTGCTCTTGACCACTCGCTGCCGATCATGTGGTCGACCACGACCGGCAACGGGAGATCCATCCCAATAACGCCCCTTAGGTCTCTGCGCGGTGCCGACCACGCTGGACATTCTTCCAGCGTATGCCGCGCAGAGTCCTGGTCCTCCTCGCAGTGGTGGCACTGCGATCCTCCTAGTGCCCGTTATGAACACACAGTTTGAGGAAACGGCGGTATGCAGGTAATTTCACTTATGCGCATGCATTGCTGCAACTTGTGCTGTATAATTTAGAATTTTTGTTACCACGCCATCCGATTTTTATACATGTGCAAATACTCGTACACGCTGCATTGTATTTTTTTCCGCACGCGACAAGGAGGGGACAGAGGCGAGTTCCGGCACGCGTCTGTCCCCTCCCCCGTCCCACCCCCCTGGTCAACCCGCATAAAACTTAAAAATATGATAAAATAAAAGATAAAATCAGTAAATGTAAAGGTGTATAGATAAAATAGATAAAATAAAAGTCATTAAATAAATAAATAATAATAAGTAAATAAATACAATGGACAAAACACAACAAACATAAGAAGGGGGGCAAAATAAAGGGGAATAAAAGATAAAGATAAAATTTATAATATAGTGTAAAATGAAATATTATAAAATAAAAGGAGGGGGGTCGACCGGTAGGTCGCATCTTTGTACAGGGGGGAGGGGATTATTGCTCCACCTCGCCCCCCGCGACCTGTCCACCTCGGGGGCGCCTTAACGGCCAGCCCCCCTTGGCGGCGGTGGAAGTACTAAGTAGTGCCACCGCTGCCATTACGTCTGCGGCCCATTACGAGGGCCGTCGGCCTCGTCGGGGTTGCCCCGCCGATGCTAGCCTCCTGGCGGAGAGCGGGTCGGCTTCCCTCTCCCTCTCCGCTGCCTCCTTCTGCGTTATCACAATCTCGCAGAAGGAGGCAATCGCTGCTCTTGACCTCTCGCTGCCGATCATGTGGTCGACCACGACCGGCAACGGGAGATCCATCCCAATAACGCCCCTTAAGTCTCTGCGCGGTGCCGACCACGCTGGACATTCTTCCAGCGTATGCCGCGCAGAGTCCTGGGCCTCCTCGCAATGGTGGCACTGCGATCCTCCTAGTGCCAGTTATGAACACACAGTTTGAGGAAACGGCGGTATGCAGGTAATTTCACTTATGCGCATGCATTGCTGCAACTTGTGCTGTATAATTTAGAATTTTTGTTACCACGCCATCCGATTTTTATACATGTGCAAATACTCGTACACGCTGCATTGTATTTTTTACCGCACGCGACAAGGAGGGGACAGAGGCGAGTTCCGGCACGCGTCTGTCCCCTCCCCCCGTCCCACCCCCCTGGTCAACCCGCATAAAACTTAAAAATATGATAAAATAAAAGATAAAATCAGTAAATGTAAAGGTGTATAGATAAAATAGATAAAATAAAAGTCATTAAATAAATAAATAATAATAAGTAAATAAATACAATGGACAAAACACAACAAACATAAGAAGGGGGGCAAAATAAAGGGGAATAAAAGATAAAGATAAAATTTATAATATAGTGTAAAATGAAATATTATAAAATAAAAGGAGGGGGGACGACCGGCAGGTCGCATCTTTGTAGAGGGGGGAGGGGATTATTGCTCCACCTCGCCCCCCGCGACCTGTCCACCTCGGGGGCGCCTTAACGGCCAGCCCCCTTGGCGGCGGTGGAAGTACTAAGTAGTGCCACCGCTGCCATTACGTCTGCGGCCCATTACGAGGGCCGTCGGCCTCGTCGGGGTTGCCCCGCCGATGCTAGCCTCCTGGCGGAGAGCGGGTCGGCTTCCCTCTCCCTCTCCGCTGCCTCCTTCTGCGTTATCACAATCTCGCAGAAGGAGGCAATCGCTGCTCTTGACCTCTCGCTGCCGATCATGTGGTCGACCACGACCGGCAACAGGAGGTCCATCCCAATAACGCCCCTTAGGTCTCTGCGCGGTGCCGACCACGCTGGACATTCTTCCAGCGTATGCCGCGCAGAGTCCTGGGCCTCCTCGCAGTGGTGGCACTGCGATCCTCCTAGTGCCAGTTATGAACACACTGTATGAGGAAACGGCGGTATGCAGGTAATTTAACTTATGCGCATGCATTGCTGCAACTTGTGCTGTATAATTTAGAATTTTTGTTACCACGCCATCCGATTTTTATACATGTGCAAATACTCGTACACGCTGCATTGTATTTTTTTCCGCACGCGACAAGGAGGGGACAGAGGCGAGTTCCGGCTCGCGTCTGTCCCCCCCCCGTCCCACCACCCTGGTCAACCCGCATAAAACTTAAAAATATGATAAAATACAAGATAAAATCAATAATTGAAAAGGTGTATAGATAAAATAGATAAAATAAAAGTCAATAAATAAATAAATAATAATAAGTAAATAAATACAATGGACAAAACACAATAAACATAAGAAGGGGGGCAAAATAAAGGGGAATAAAAGATAAAGATAAAATTTATAATATAGAGTAAAATGAAATATTATAAAATGAAAGGAGGGGGGTGGACCGGCAGGTCGCATCTTTGTAGAGAGGGGGGGGAGGGGATTATTGCGCCACCTCGCCCCCTGCGACCTGTCCACCTCGGGGGCGCCATAACGGCCAGCCCCCCTTGGCGGCGGTGGAAGTACTAAGTAGTACCACCGCCGCCATTACGTTTGAGGCCCGTTACGAGGGCCGTCGGCCTCGTGGGGGTTGCCCCGCCGATGCTAGCCTCCTGGCGGAGAGCGGGTCGGCTTCCCTCTCCCTCTCCGCTGCCTCCTTCTGCGTTATCACAATCTCGCAGAAGGAAGCAATCGCTGCTCTTGACCACTCGCTGCCGATCATGTGGTCGACCACGACCGGCAACGGGAGATCCATCCCAATAACGCCCCTTAGGTCTCTGCGCGGTGCCGACCACGCTGGACATTCTTCCAGCGTATGCCGCGCAGAGTCCTGGTCCTCCTCGCAGTGGTGGCACTGCGATCCTCCTAGTGCCAGTTATGAACACACAGTTTGAGGAAACGGCGGTATGCAGGTAATTTCACTTATGCGCATGCATTGCTGCAACTTGTGCTGTATAATTTAGAATTTTTGTTACCACGCCATCCGATTTTTATACATGTGCAAATACTCGTACACGCTGCATTGTATTTTTTTCCGCACGCGACAAGGAGGGGACAGAGGCGAGTTCCGGCACGCGTCTGTCCCCCCCCCCGTCCCACCACCCTGGTCAACCCGCATAAAACTTAAAAATATGATAAAATACAAGATAAAATCAATAATTGAAAAGGTGTATAGATAAAATAGATAAAATAAAAGTCAATAAATAAATAAATAATAATAAGTAAATAAATACAATGGACAAAACACAATAAACATAAGAAGGGGGGCAAAATAAAGGGGAATAAAAGATAAAGATAAAATTTATAATATAGAGTAAAATGAAATATTATAAAATGAAAGGAGGGGGGTGGACCGGCAGGTCGCATCTTTGTAGAGAGGGGGGGGAGGGGATTATTGCGCCACCTCGCCCCCCGCGACCTGTCCACCTCGGGGGCGCCATAACGGCCAGCCCCCCTTGGCGGCGGTGGAAGTACTAAGTAGTACCACCGCCGCCATTACGTCTGAGGCCCATTATGATGGCCGTCGGCCTCGTGGGGGTTGCCCCGCCGATGCTAGCCTCCTGGCGGAGAGCGGGTCGGCTTCCCTCTCCCTCTCCGCTGCCTCCTTCTGCGTTATCACAATCTCGCAGAAGGAAGCAATCGCTGCTCTTGACCACTCGCTGCCGATCATGTGGTCGACCACGACCGGCAACGGGAGATCCATCCCAATAACGCCCCTTAGGTCTCTGCGCGGTGCCGACCACGCTGGACATTCTTCCAGCGTATGCCGCGCAGAGTCCTGGTCCTCCTCGCAGTGGTGGCACTGCGATCCTCCTAGTGCCCGTTATGAACACACAGTTTGAGGAAACGGCGGTATGCAGGTAATTTCACTTATGCGCATGCATTGCTGCAACTTGTGCTGTATAATTTAGAATTTTTGTTACCACGCCATCCGATTTTTATACATGTGCAAATACTCGTACACGCTGCATTGTATTTTTTTCCGCACGCGACAAGGAGGGGACAGAGGCGAGTTCCGGCACGCGTCTGTCCCCTCCCCCGTCCCACCCCCCTGGTCAACCCGCATAAAACTTAAAAATATGATAAAATAAAAGATAAAATCAGTAAATGTAAAGGTGTATAGATAAAATAGATAAAATAAAAGTCATTAAATAAATAAATAATAATAAGTAAATAAATACAATGGACAAAACACAACAAACATAAGAAGGGGGGCAAAATAAAGGGGAATAAAAGATAAAGATAAAATTTATAATATAGAGTAAAATGAAATATTATAAAATGAAAGGAGGGGGGTGGACCGGCAGGTCGCATCTTTGTAGAGAGGGGGGGAGGGGATTATTGCGCCACCTCGCCCCCCGCGACCTGTCCACCTCGGGGGCGCCATAACGGCCAGCCCCCCTTGGCGGCGGTGGAAGTACTAAGTAGTACCACCGCCGCCATTACGTCTGCGGCCCCTTACGGGGGCCGTCGGCCTCGTCGGGGCTGCCCCGCCGATGCTAGCCTCCTGGCGGAGAGCGGGTCGGCTTCCCTCTCCCTCTCCGCTGCCTCCTTCTGCGTTATCACAATCTCGCAGAAGGAGGCAATCGCTGCTATTGACCTCTCGCTGCCGATCATGTGGTCGACCACGACCGGCAACGGGAGGTCCATCCCAATAACGCCCCTTAGGTCTCTGCGCGGTGCCGACCACGCTGGACATTCTTCCAGCGTATGCCGCGCAGAGTCCTGGTCCTCCTCGCAGTGGTGGCACTGCGATCCTCCTAGTGCCAGTTATGAACACACTGTATGAGGAAACGGCGGTATGCAGGTAATTTAACTTATGCGCATGCATTGCTACAACTTGTGCTGTATAATTTAGAATTTTTGTTACCGCGCCATCCGATTTTTATACATGTGCAAATACTCGTACACGCTGCATTGTATTTTTTTCCGCACGCGACAAGGAGGGGACAGAGGCGAGTTCCGGCTCGCGTCTGTCCCCCCCCCGTCCCACCACCCTGGTCAACCCGCATAAAACTTAAAAATATGATAAAATGAAAGATAAAATCAGTAAATGAAAAGGTGTATAGATAAAATAGATAAAATAAAAGTCAATAAATAAATAAATAATAATAAGTAAATAAATACAATGGACAAAACACAACAAACATAAGAAGGGGGGCAAAATAAAGGGGAATAAAAGATAAAGATAAAATTTATAATATAGTGTAAAATGAAATATTATAAAATAAAAGGAGGGGGGACGACCGGCAGGTCGCATCTTTGTAGAGGGGGGAGGGGATTATTGCTCCACCTCGCCCCCCGCGACCTGTCCACCTCGGGGGCGCCTTAACGGCCAGCCCCCTTGGCGGCGGTGGAAGTACTAAGTAGTGCCACCGCTGCCATTACGTCTGCGGCCCATTACGAGGGCCGTCGGCCTCGTCGGGGTTGCCCCGCCGATGCTAGCCTCCTGGCGGAGAGCGGGTCGGCTTCCCTCTCCCTCTCCGCTGCCTCCTTCTGCGTTATCACAATCTCGCAGAAGGAGGCAATCGCTGCTCTTGACCTCTCGCTGCCGATCATGTGGTCGACCACGACCGGCAACAGGAGGTCCATCCCAATAACGCCCCTTAGGTCTCTGCGCGGTGCCGACCACGCTGGACATTCTTCCAGCGTATGCCGCGCAGAGTCCTGGGCCTCCTCGCAGTGGTGGCACTGCGATCCTCCTAGTGCCAGTTATGAACACACTGTATGAGGAAACGGCGGTATGCAGGTAATTTAACTTATGCGCATGCATTGCTGCAACTTGTGCTGTATAATTTAGAATTTTTGTTACCGCGCCATCCGATTTTTATACATGTGCAAATACTCGTACACGCTGCATTGTATTTTTTTCCGCACGCGACAAGGAGGGGACAGAGGCGAGTTCCGGCTCGCGTCTGTCCCCCCCCCGTCCCACCACCCTGGTCAACCCGCATAAAACTTAAAAATATGATAAAATGAAAGATAAAATCAGTAAATGAAAAGGTGTATAGATAAAATAGATAAAATAAAAGTCAATAAATAAATAAATAATAATAAGTAAATAAATACAATGGACAAAACACAACAAACATAAGAAGGGGGGCCAAAATAAAGGGGAATAAAAGATAAAGATAAAATTTATAATATAGAGTAAAATGAAATATTATAAAATAAAAGGAGGGGGGTCGACCGGCAGGTCGCATCTTTGTAGAGGGGGGGGAGGGGATTATTGCTCCACCTCGCCCCCCGCGACCTGTCCACCTCGGGGGCGCCTTAACGGCCAGCCCCCCTTGGCGGCGGTGGAAGTACTAAGTAGTGCCACCGCTGCCATTACGTCTGCGGCCCATTACGAGGGCCGTCGGCCTCGTCGGGGTTGCCCCGCCGATGCTAGCCTCCTGGCGGAGAGCGGGTCGGCTTCCCTCTCCCTCTCCGCTGCCTCCTTCTGCGTTATCACAATCTCGCAGAAGGAGGCAATCGCTGCTCTTGACCTCTCGCTGCCGATCATGTGGTCGACCACGACCGGCAACGGGAGATCCATCCCAATAACGCCCCTTAGGTCTCTGCGCGGTGCCGACCACGCTGGACATTCTTCCAGCGTATGCCGCGCAGAGTCCTGGGCCTCCTCGCAGTGGTGGTACTGCGATCCTCCTAGTGCCAGTTATGAACACACAGTTTGAGGAAACGGCGGTATGCAGGTAATTTCACTTATGCGCATGCATTGCTGCAACTTGTGCTGTATAATTTAGAATTTTTGTTACCACGCCATCCGATTTTTATACATGTGCAAATACTCGTACACGCTGCATTGTATTTTTTTCCGCACGCGACAAGGAGGGGACAGAGGCGAGTTCCGGCTCGCGTCTGTCCCCCCCCCGTCCCACCACCCTGGTCAACCCGCATAAAACTTAAAAATATGATAAAATGAAAGATAAAATCAGTAAATGAAAAGGTGTATAGATAAAATAGATAAAATAAAAGTCAATAAATAAATAAATAATAATAAGTAAATAAATACAATGGACAAAACACAACAAACATAAGAAGGGGGGCAAAATAAAGGGGAATAAAAGATAAAGATAAAATTTATAATATAGAGTAAAATGAAATATTATAAAATAAAAGGAGGGGGGTCGACCGGAAGGTCGCATCTTTGTAGAGAGGGGGGGGGATTATTGCTCCACCTCGCCCCCCGCGACCGGTCCACCTCGGGGGCGCCTTAACGGCCAGCCCCCCTTGGCGGCGGTGGAAGTACTAAGTAGTACCACCGCCGCCATTACGTCTGCGGCCCCTTACGGGGGCCGTCGGCCTCGTCGGGGCTGCCCCGCCGATGCTAGCCTCCTGGCGGAGAGCGGGTCGGCTTCCCTCTCCCTCTCCGCTGCCTCCTTCTGCGTTATCACAATCTCGCAGAAGGAGGCAATCGCTGCTCTTGACCTCTCGCTGCCGATCATGTGGTCGACCACGACCGGCAACGGGAGATCCATCCCAATAACGCCCCTTAGGTCTCTGCGCGGTGCCGACCACGCTGGACATTCTTCCAGCGTATGCCGCGCAGAGTCCTGGGCCTCCTCGCAGTGGTGGTACTGCGATCCTCCTAGTGCCAGTTATGAACACACAGTTTGAGGAAACGGCGGTATGCAGGTAATTTCACTTATGCGCATGCATTGCTGCAACTTGTGCTGTATAATTTAGAATTTTTGTTACCACGCCATCCGATTTTTATACATGTGCAAATACTCGTACACGCTGCATTGTATTTTTTTCCGCACGCGACAAGGAGGGGACAGAGGCGAGTTCCGGCTCGCGTCTGTCCCCCCCCCCCGTCCCACCACCCTGGTCAACCCGCATAAAACTTAAAAATATGATAAAATACAAGATAAAATCAATAATTGAAAAGGTGTATAGATAAAATAGATAAAATAAAAGTCAATAAATAAATAAATAATAATAAGTAAATAAATACAATGGACAAAACACAATAAACATAAGAAGGGGGGCAAAATAAAGGGGAATAAAAGATAAAGATAAAATTTATAATATAGAGTAAAATGAAATATTATAAAATGAAAGGAGGGGGGTGGACCGGCAGGTCGCATCTTTGTAGAGAGGGGGGGGAGGGGATTATTGCGCCACCTCGCCCCCCGCGACCTGTCCACCTCGGGGGCGCCATAACGGCCAGCCCCCCTTGGCGGCGGTGGAAGTACTAAGTAGTACCACCGCCGCCATTACGTCTGAGGCCCATTATGATGGCCGTCGGCCTCGTGGGGGTTGCCCCGCCGATGCTAGCCTCCTGGCGGAGAGCGGGTCGGCTTCCCTCTCCCTCTCCGCTGCCTCCTTCTGCGTTATCACAATCTCGCAGAAGGAAGCAATCGCTGCTCTTGACCACTCGCTGCCGATCATGTGGTCGACCACGACCGGCAACGGGAGATCCATCCCAATAACGCCCCTTAGGTCTCTGCGCGGTGCCGACCACGCTGGACATTCTTCCAGCGTATGCCGCGCAGAGTCCTGGTCCTCCTCGCAGTGGTGGCACTGCGATCCTCCTAGTGCCCGTTATGAACACACAGTTTGAGGAAACGGCGGTATGCAGGTAATTTCACTTATGCGCATGCATTGCTGCAACTTGTGCTGTATAATTTAGAATTTTTGTTACCACGCCATCCGATTTTTATACATGTGCAAATACTCGTACACGCTGCATTGTATTTTTTTCCGCACGCGACAAGGAGGGGACAGAGGCGAGTTCCGGCACGCGTCTGTCCCCTCCCCCGTCCCACCCCCCTGGTCAACCCGCATAAAACTTAAAAATATGATAAAATAAAAGATAAAATCAGTAAATGTAAAGGTGTATAGATAAAATAGATAAAATAAAAGTCATTAAATAAATAAATAATAATAAGTAAATAAATACAATGGACAAAACACAACAAACATAAGAAGGGGGGCAAAATAAAGGGGAATAAAAGATAAAGATAAAATTTATAATATAGTGTAAAATGAAATATTATAAAATAAAAGGAGGGGGGTCGACCGGTAGGTCGCATCTTTGTACAGGGGGGAGGGGATTATTGCTCCACCTCGCCCCCCGCGACCTGTCCACCTCGGGGGCGCCTTAACGGCCAGCCCCCCTTGGCGGCGGTGGAAGTACTAAGTAGTGCCACCGCTGCCATTACGTCTGCGGCCCATTACGAGGGCCGTCGGCCTCGTCGGGGTTGCCCCGCCGATGCTAGCCTCCTGGCGGAGAGCGGGTCGGCTTCCCTCTCCCTCTCCGCTGCCTCCTTCTGCGTTATCACAATCTCGCAGAAGGAGGCAATCGCTGCTCTTGACCTCTCGCTGCCGATCATGTGGTCGACCACGACCGGCAACGGGAGATCCATCCCAATAACGCCCCTTAAGTCTCTGCGCGGTGCCGACCACGCTGGACATTCTTCCAGCGTATGCCGCGCAGAGTCCTGGGCCTCCTCGCAATGGTGGCACTGCGATCCTCCTAGTGCCAGTTATGAACACACAGTTTGAGGAAACGGCGGTATGCAGGTAATTTCACTTATGCGCATGCATTGCTGCAACTTGTGCTGTATAATTTAGAATTTTTGTTACCACGCCATCCGATTTTTATACATGTGCAAATACTCGTACACGCTGCATTGTATTTTTTACCGCACGCGACAAGGAGGGGACAGAGGCGAGTTCCGGCACGCGTCTGTCCCCTCCCCCCGTCCCACCCCCCTGGTCAACCCGCATAAAACTTAAAAATATGATAAAATAAAAGATAAAATCAGTAAATGTAAAGGTGTATAGATAAAATAGATAAAATAAAAGTCATTAAATAAATAAATAATAATAAGTAAATAAATACAATGGACAAAACACAACAAACATAAGAAGGGGGGCAAAATAAAGGGGAATAAAAGATAAAGATAAAATTTATAATATAGTGTAAAATGAAATATTATAAAATAAAAGGAGGGGGGACGACCGGCAGGTCGCATCTTTGTAGAGGGGGGAGGGGATTATTGCTCCACCTCGCCCCCCGCGACCTGTCCACCTCGGGGGCGCCTTAACGGCCAGCCCCCTTGGCGGCGGTGGAAGTACTAAGTAGTGCCACCGCTGCCATTACGTCTGCGGCCCATTACGAGGGCCGTCGGCCTCGTCGGGGTTGCCCCGCCGATGCTAGCCTCCTGGCGGAGAGCGGGTCGGCTTCCCTCTCCCTCTCCGCTGCCTCCTTCTGCGTTATCACAATCTCGCAGAAGGAAGCAATCGCTGCTCTTGACCACTCGCTGCCGATCATGTGGTCGACCACGACCGGCAACGGGAGATCCATCCCAATAACGCCCCTTAGGTCTCTGCGCGGTGCCGACCACGCTGGACATTCTTCCAGCGTATGCCGCGCAGAGTCCTGGTCCTCCTCGCAGTGGTGGCACTGCGATCCTCCTAGTGCCAGTTATGAACACACAGTTTGAGGAAACGGCGGTATGCAGGTAATTTCACTTATGCGCATGCATTGCTGCAACTTGTGCTGTATAATTTAGAATTTTTGTTACCACGCCATCCGATTTTTATACATGTGCAAATACTCGTACACGCTGCATTGTATTTTTTTCCGCACGCGACAAGGAGGGGACAGAGGCGAGTTCCGGCACGCGTCTGTCCCCCCCCCCCCGTCCCACCACCCTGGTCAACCCGCATAAAACTTAAAAATATGATAAAATACAAGATAAAATCAATAATTGAAAAGGTGTATAGATAAAATAGATAAAATAAAAGTCAATAAATAAATAAATAATAATAAGTAAATAAATACAATGGACAAAACACAATAAACATAAGAAGGGGGGCAAAATAAAGGGGAATAAAAGATAAAGATAAAATTTATAATATAGAGTAAAATGAAATATTATAAAATGAAAGGAGGGGGGTGGACCGGCAGGTCGCATCTTTGTAGAGAGGGGGGGGAGGGGATTATTGCGCCACCTCGCCCCCCGCGACCTGTCCACCTCGGGGGCGCCATAACGGCCAGCCCCCCTTGGCGGCGGTGGAAGTACTAAGTAGTACCACCGCCGCCATTACGTCTGAGGCCCATTATGATGGCCGTCGGCCTCGTGGGGGTTGCCCCGCCGATGCTAGCCTCCTGGCGGAGAGCGGGTCGGCTTCCCTCTCCCTCTCCGCTGCCTCCTTCTGCGTTATCACAATCTCGCAGAAGGAAGCAATCGCTGCTCTTGACCACTCGCTGCCGATCATGTGGTCGACCACGACCGGCAACGGGAGATCCATCCCAATAACGCCCCTTAGGTCTCTGCGCGGTGCCGACCACGCTGGACATTCTTCCAGCGTATGCCGCGCAGAGTCCTGGTCCTCCTCGCAGTGGTGGCACTGCGATCCTCCTAGTGCCCGTTATGAACACACAGTTTGAGGAAACGGCGGTATGCAGGTAATTTCACTTATGCGCATGCATTGCTGCAACTTGTGCTGTATAATTTAGAATTTTTGTTACCACGCCATCCGATTTTTATACATGTGCAAATACTCGTACACGCTGCATTGTATTTTTTTCCGCACGCGACAAGGAGGGGACAGAGGCGAGTTCCGGCACGCGTCTGTCCCCTCCCCCGTCCCACCCCCCTGGTCAACCCGCATAAAACTTAAAAATATGATAAAATAAAAGATAAAATCAGTAAATGTAAAGGTGTATAGATAAAATAGATAAAATAAAAGTCATTAAATAAATAAATAATAATAAGTAAATAAATACAATGGACAAAACACAACAAACATAAGAAGGGGGGCAAAATAAAGGGGAATAAAAGATAAAGATAAAATTTATAATATAGAGTAAAATGAAATATTATAAAATGAAAGGAGGGGGGTGGACCGGCAGGTCGCATCTTTGTAGAGAGGGGGGGGAGGGGATTATTGCGCCACCTCGCCCCCCGCGACCTGTCCACCTCGGGGGCGCCATAACGGCCAGCCCCCCTTGGCGGCGGTGGAAGTACTAAGTAGTACCACCGCCGCCATTACGTCTGCGGCCCCTTACGGGGGCCGTCGGCCTCGTCGGGGCTGCCCCGCCGATGCTAGCCTCCTGGCGGAGAGCGGGTCGGCTTCCCTCTCCCTCTCCGCTGCCTCCTTCTGCGTTATCACAATCTCGCAGAAGGAGGCAATCGCTGCTATTGACCTCTCGCTGCCGATCATGTGGTCGACCACGACCGGCAACGGGAGGTCCATCCCAATAACGCCCCTTAGGTCTCTGCGCGGTGCCGACCACGCTGGACATTCTTCCAGCGTATGCCGCGCAGAGTCCTGGTCCTCCTCGCAGTGGTGGCACTGCGATCCTCCTAGTGCCAGTTATGAACACACTGTATGAGGAAACGGCGGTATGCAGGTAATTTAACTTATGCGCATGCATTGCTACAACTTGTGCTGTATAATTTAGAATTTTTGTTACCGCGCCATCCGATTTTTATACATGTGCAAATACTCGTACACGCTGCATTGTATTTTTTTCCGCACGCGACAAGGAGGGGACAGAGGCGAGTTCCGGCTCGCGTCTGTCCCCCCCCCGTCCCACCACCCTGGTCAACCCGCATAAAACTTAAAAATATGATAAAATGAAAGATAAAATCAGTAAATGAAAAGGTGTATAGATAAAATAGATAAAATAAAAGTCAATAAATAAATAAATAATAATAAGTAAATAAATACAATGGACAAAACACAACAAACATAAGAAGGGGGGCAAAATAAAGGGGAATAAAAGATAAAGATAAAATTTATAATATAGAGTAAAATGAAATATTATAAAATAAAAGGAGGGGGGTCGACCGGAAGGTCGCATCTTTGTAGAGAGGGGGGGGGATTATTGCTCCACCTCGCCCCCCGCGACCTGTCCACCTCGGGGGCGCCTTAACGGCCAGCCCCCCTTGGCGGCGGTGGAAGTACTAAGTAGTACCACCGCCGCCATTACGTCTGCGGCCCCTTACGGGGGCCGTCGGCCTCGTCGGGGCTGCCCCGCCGATGCTAGCCTCCTGGCGGAGAGCGGGTCGGCTTCCCTCTCCCTCTCCGCTGCCTCCTTCTGCGTTATCACAATCTCGCAGAAGGAGGCAATCGCTGCTCTTGACCTCTCGCTGCCGATCATGTGGTCGACCACGACCGGCAACAGGAGGTCCATCCCAATAACGCCCCTTAGGTCTCTGCGCGGTGCCGACCACGCTGGACATTCTTCCAGCGTATGCCGCGCAGAGTCCTGGGCCTCCTCGCAGTGGTGGCACTGCGATCCTCCTAGTGCCAGTTATGAACACACTGTATGAGGAAACGGCGGTATGCAGGTAATTTAACTTATGCGCATGCATTGCTGCAACTTGTGCTGTATAATTTAGAATTTTTGTTACCGCGCCATACGATTTTTATACATGTGCAAATACTCGTACACGCTGCATTGTATTTTTTTCCGCACGCGACAAGGAGGGGACAGAGGCGAGTTCCGGCTCGCGTCTGTCCCCCCCCCCGTCCCACCACCCTGGTCAACCCGCATAAAACTTAAAAATATGATAAAATGAAAGATAAAATCAGTAAATGAAAAGGTGTATAGATAAAATAGATAAAATAAAAGTCAATAAATAAATAAATAATAATAAGTAAATAAATACAATGGACAAAACACAACAAACATAAGAAGGGGGGCCAAAATAAAGGGGAATAAAAGATAAAGATAAAATTTATAATATAGAGTAAAATGAAATATTATAAAATAAAAGGAGGGGGGTCGACCGGCAGGTCGCATCTTTGTAGAGGGGGGGGAGGGGATTATTGCTCCACCTCGCCCCCCGCGACCTGTCCACCTCGGGGGCGCCTTAACGGCCAGCCCCCCTTGGCGGCGGTGGAAGTACTAAGTAGTGCCACCGCTGCCATTACGTCTGCGGCCCATTACGAGGGCCGTCGGCCTCGTCGGGGTTGCCCCGCCGATGCTAGCCTCCTGGCGGAGAGCGGGTCGGCTTCCCTCTCCCTCTCCGCTGCCTCCTTCTGCGTTATCACAATCTCGCAGAAGGAGGCAATCGCTGCTCTTGACCTCTCGCTGCCGATCATGTGGTCGACCACGACCGGCAACGGGAGATCCATCCCAATAACGCCCCTTAGGTCTCTGCGCGGTGCCGACCACGCTGGACATTCTTCCAGCGTATGCCGCGCAGAGTCCTGGGCCTCCTCGCAGTGGTGGTACTGCGATCCTCCTAGTGCCAGTTATGAACACACAGTTTGAGGAAACGGCGGTATGCAGGTAATTTCACTTATGCGCATGCATTGCTGCAACTTGTGCTGTATAATTTAGAATTTTTGTTACCACGCCATCCGATTTTTATACATGTGCAAATACTCGTACACGCTGCATTGTATTTTTTTCCGCACGCGACAAGGAGGGGACAGAGGCGAGTTCCGGCTCGCGTCTGTCCCCCCCCCGTCCCACCACCCTGGTCAACCCGCATAAAACTTAAAAATATGATAAAATACAAGATAAAATCAATAATTGAAAAGGTGTATAGATAAAATAGATAAAATAAAAGTCAATAAATAAATAAATAATAATAAGTAAATAAATACAATGGACAAAACACAATAAACATAAGAAGGGGGGCAAAATAAAGGGGAATAAAAGATAAAGATAAAATTTATAATATAGAGTAAAATGAAATATTATAAAATGAAAGGAGGGGGGTGGACCGGCAGGTCGCATCTTTGTAGAGAGGGGGGGGAGGGGATTATTGCGCCACCTCGCCCCCTGCGACCTGTCCACCTCGGGGGCGCCATAACGGCCAGCCCCCCTTGGCGGCGGTGGAAGTACTAAGTAGTACCACCGCCGCCATTACGTCTGAGGCCCGTTACGAGGGCCGTCGGCCTCGTGGGGGTTGCCCCGCCGATGCTAGCCTCCTGGCGGAGAGCGGGTCGGCTTCCCTCTCCCTCTCCGCTGCCTCCTTCTGCGTTATCACAATCTCGCAGAAGGAAGCAATCGCTGCTCTTGACCACTCGCTGCCGATCATGTGGTCGACCACGACCGGCAACGGGAGATCCATCCCAATAACGCCCCTTAGGTCTCTGCGCGGTGCCGACCACGCTGGACATTCTTCCAGCGTATGCCGCGCAGAGTCCTGGTCCTCCTCGCAGTGGTGGCACTGCGATCCTCCTAGTGCCAGTTATGAACACACAGTTTGAGGAAACGGCGGTATGCAGGTAATTTCACTTATGCGCATGCATTGCTGCAACTTGTGCTGTATAATTTAGAATTTTTGTTACCACGCCATCCGATTTTTATACATGTGCAAATACTCGTACACGCTGCATTGTATTTTTTTCCGCACGCGACAAGGAGGGGACAGAGGCGAGTTCCGGCACGCGTCTGTCCCCCCCCCCGTCCCACCACCCTGGTCAACCCGCATAAAACTTAAAAATATGATAAAATACAAGATAAAATCAATAATTGAAAAGGTGTATAGATAAAATAGATAAAATAAAAGTCAATAAATAAATAAATAATAATAAGTAAATAAATACAATGGACAAAACACAATAAACATAAGAAGGGGGGCAAAATAAAGGGGAATAAAAGATAAAGATAAAATTTATAATATAGAGTAAAATGAAATATTACAAAATGAAAGGAGGGGGGTGGACCGGCAGGTCGCATCTTTGTAGAGAGGGGGGGGAGGGGATTATTGCGCCACCTCGCCCCCCGCGACCTGTCCACCTCGGGGGCGCCATAACGGCCAGCCCCCCTTGGCGGCGGTGGAAGTACTAAGTAGTACCACCGCCGCCATTACGTCTGAGGCCCATTATGATGGCCGTCGGCCTCGTGGGGGTTGCCCCGCCGATGCTAGCCTCCTGGCGGAGAGCGGGTCGGCTTCCCTCTCCCTCTCCGCTGCCTCCTTCTGCGTTATCACAATCTCGCAGAAGGAAGCAATCGCTGCTCTTGACCACTCGCTGCCGATCATGTGGTCGACCACGACCGGCAACGGGAGATCCATCCCAATAACGCCCCTTAGGTCTCTGCGCGGTGCCGACCACGCTGGACATTCTTCCAGCGTATGCCGCGCAGAGTCCTGGTCCTCCTCGCAGTGGTGGCACTGCGATCCTCCTAGTGCCCGTTATGAACACACAGTTTGAGGAAACGGCGGTATGCAGGTAATTTCACTTATGCGCATGCATTGCTGCAACTTGTGCTGTATAATTTAGAATTTTTGTTACCACGCCATCCGATTTTTATACATGTGCAAATACTCGTACACGCTGCATTGTATTTTTTTCCGCACGCGACAAGGAGGGGACAGAGGCGAGTTCCGGCACGCGTCTGTCCCCTCCCCCGTCCCACCCCCCTGGTCAACCCGCATAAAACTTAAAAATATGATAAAATAAAAGATAAAATCAGTAAATGTAAAGGTGTATAGATAAAATAGATAAAATAAAAGTCATTAAATAAATAAATAATAATAAGTAAATAAATACAATGGACAAAACACAACAAACATAAGAAGGGGGGCAAAATAAAGGGGAATAAAAGATAAAGATAAAATTTATAATATAGAGTAAAATGAAATATTATAAAATGAAAGGAGGGGGGTGGACCGGCAGGTCGCATCTTTGTAGAGAGGGGGGGAGGGGATTATTGCGCCACCTCGCCCCCCGCGACCTGTCCACCTCGGGGGCGCCATAACGGCCAGCCCCCCTTGACGGCGGTGGAAGTACTAAGTAGTACCACCGCCGCCATTACGTCTGCGGCCCCTTACGGGGGCCGTCGGCCTCGTCGGGGCTGCCCCGCCGATGCTAGCCTCCTGGCGGAGAGCGGGTCGGCTTCCCTCTCCCTCTCCGCTGCCTCCTTCTGCGTTATCACAATCTCGCAGAAGGAGGCAATCGCTGCTATTGACCTCTCGCTGCCGATCATGTGGTCGACCACGACCGGCAACGGGAGGTCCATCCCAATAACGCCCCTTAGGTCTCTGCGCGGTGCCGACCACGCTGGACATTCTTCCAGCGTATGCCGCGCAGAGTCCTGGTCCTCCTCGCAGTGGTGGCACTGCGATCCTCCTAGTGCCAGTTATGAACACACTGTATGAGGAAACGGCGGTATGCAGGTAATTTAACTTATGCGCATGCATTGCTACAACTTGTGCTGTATAATTTAGAATTTTTGTTACCGCGCCATCCGATTTTTATACATGTGCAAATACTCGTACACGCTGCATTGTATTTTTTTCCGCACGCGACAAGGAGGGGACAGAGGCGAGTTCCGGCTCGCGTCTGTCCCCCCCCCGTCCCACCACCCTGGTCAACCCGCATAAAACTTAAAAATATGATAAAATGAAAGATAAAATCAGTAAATGAAAAGGTGTATAGATAAAATAGATAAAATAAAAGTCAATAAATAAATAAATAATAATAAGTAAATAAATACAATGGACAAAACACAACAAACATAAGAAGGAGGGCAAAATAAAGGGGAATAAAAGATAAAGATAAAATTTATAATATAGAGTAAAATGAAATATTATAAAATAAAAGGAGGGGGGTCGACCGGAAGGTCGCATCTTTGTAGAGAGGGGGGGGGATTATTGCTCCACCTCGCCCCCCGCGACCTGTCCACCTCGGGGGCGCCTTAACGGCCAGCCCCCCTTGGCGGCGGTGGAAGTACTAAGTAGTACCACCGCCGCCATTACGTCTGCGGCCCCTTACGGGGGCCGTCGGCCTCGTCGGGGCTGCCCCGCCGATGCTAGCCTCCTGGCGGAGAGCGGGTCGGCTTCCCTCTCCCTCTCCGCTGCCTCCTTCTGCGTTATCACAATCTCGCAGAAGGAGGCAATCGCTGCTCTTGACCTCTCGCTGCCGATCATGTGGTCGACCACGACCGGCAACGGGAGATCCATCCCAATAACGCCCCTTAGGTCTCTGCGCGGTGCCGACCACGCTGGACATTCTTCCAGCGTATGCCGCGCAGAGTCCTGGGCCTCCTCGCAGTGGTGGTACTGCGATCCTCCTAGTGCCAGTTATGAACACACAGTTTGAGGAAACGGCGGTATGCAGGTAATTTCACTTATGCGCATGCATTGCTGCAACTTGTGCTGTATAATTTAGAATTTTTGTTACCACGCCATCCGATTTTTATACATGTGCAAATACTCGTACACGCTGCATTGTATTTTTTTCCGCACGCGACAAGGAGGGGACAGAGGCGAGTTCCGGCTCGCGTCTGTCCCCCCCCCCCGTCCCACCACCCTGGTCAACCCGCATAAAACTTAAAAATATGATAAAATACAAGATAAAATCAATAATTGAAAAGGTGTATAGATAAAATAGATAAAATAAAAGTCAATAAATAAATAAATAATAATAAGTAAATAAATACAATGGACAAAACACAATAAACATAAGAAGGGGGGCAAAATAAAGGGGAATAAAAGATAAAGATAAAATTTATAATATAGAGTAAAATGAAATATTATAAAATGAAAGGAGGGGGGTGGACCGGCAGGTCGCATCTTTGTCGAGAGGGGGGGGAGGGGATTATTGCGCCACCTCGCCCCCCGCGACCTGTCCACCTCGGGGGCGACATAACGGCCAGCCCCCCTTGGCGGCGGTGGAAGTACTAAGTAGTACCACCGCCGCCATTACGTCTGAGGCCCATTATGATGGCCGTCGGCCTCGTGGGGGTTGCCCCGCCGATGCTAGCCTCCTGGCGGAGAGCGGGTCGGCTTCCCTCTCCCTCTCCGCTGCCTCCTTCTGCGTTATCACAATCTCGCAGAAGGAAGCAATCGCTGCTCTTGACCACTCGCTGCCGATCATGTGGTCGACCACGACCGGCAACGGGAGATCCATCCCAATAACGCCCCTTAGGTCTCTGCGCGGTGCCGACCACGCTGGACATTCTTCCAGCGTATGCCGCGCAGAGTCCTGGTCCTCCTCGCAGTGGTGGCACTGCGATCCTCCTAGTGCCCGTTATGAACACACAGTTTGAGGAAACGGCGGTATGCAGGTAATTTCACTTATGCGCATGCATTGCTGCAACTTGTGCTGTATAATTTAGAATTTTTGTTACCACGCCATCCGATTTTTATACATGTGCAAATACTCGTACACGCTGCATTGTATTTTTTCCGCACGCGACAAGGAGGGGACAGAGGCGAGTTCCGGCACGCGTCTGTCCCCTCCCCCGTCCCACCCCCCTGGTCAACCCGCATAAAACTTAAAAATATGATAAAATAAAAGATAAAATCAGTAAATGTAAAGGTGTATAGATAAAATAGATAAAATAAAAGTCATTAAATAAATAAATAATAATAAGTAAATAAATACAATGGACAAAACACAACAAACATAAGAAGGGGGGCAAAATAAAGGGGAATAAAAGATAAAGATAAAATTTATAATATAGTGTAAAATGAAATATTATAAAATAAAAGGAGGGGGGTCGACCGGTAGGTCGCATCTTTGTACAGGGGGGAGGGGATTATTGCTCCACCTCGCCCCCCGCGACCTGTCCACCTCGGGGGCGCCTTAACGGCCAGCCCCCCTTGGCGGCGGTGGAAGTACTAAGTAGTGCCACCGCTGCCATTACGTCTGCGGCCCATTACGAGGGCCGTCGGCCTCGTCGGGGTTGCCCCGCCGATGCTAGCCTCCTGGCGGAGAGCGGGTCGGCTTCCCTCTCCCTCTCCGCTGCCTCCTTCTGCGTTATCACAATCTCGCAGAAGGAGGCAATCGCTGCTCTTGACCTCTCGCTGCCGATCATGTGGTCGACCACGACCGGCAACGGGAGATCCATCCCAATAACGCCCCTTAAGTCTCTGCGCGGTGCCGACCACGCTGGACATTCTTCCAGCGTATGCCGCGCAGAGTCCTGGGCCTCCTCGCAATGGTGGCACTGCGATCCTCCTAGTGCCAGTTATGAACACACAGTTTGAGGAAACGGCGGTATGCAGGTAATTTCACTTATGCGCATGCATTGCTGCAACTTGTGCTGTATAATTTAGAATTTTTGTTACCACGCCATCCGATTTTTATACATGTGCAAATACTCGTACACGCTGCATTGTATTTTTTACCGCACGCGACAAGGAGGGGACAGAGGCGAGTTCCGGCACGCGTCTGTCCCCTCCCCCCGTCCCACCCCCCTGGTCAACCCGCATAAAACTTAAAAATATGATAAAATAAAAGATAAAATCAGTAAATGTAAAGGTGTATAGATAAAATAGATAAAATAAAAGTCATTAAATAAATAAATAATAATAAGTAAATAAATACAATGGACAAAACACAACAAACATAAGAAGGGGGGCAAAATAAAGGGGAATAAAAGATAAAGATAAAATTTATAATATAGTGTAAAATGAAATATTATAAAATAAAAGGAGGGGGGACGACCGGCAGGTCGCATCTTTGTAGAGGGGGGAGGGGATTATTGCTCCACCTCGCCCCCCGCGACCTGTCCACCTCGGGGGCGCCTTAACGGCCAGCCCCCTTGGCGGCGGTGGAAGTACTAAGTAGTGCCACCGCTGCCATTACGTCTGCGGCCCATTACGAGGGCCGTCGGCCTCGTCGGGGTTGCCCCGCCGATGCTAGCCTCCTGGCGGAGAGCGGGTCGGCTTCCCTCTCCCTCTCCGCTGCCTCCTTCTGCGTTATCACAATCTCGCAGAAGGAGGCAATCGCTGCTCTTGACCTCTCGCTGCCGATCATGTGGTCGACCACGACCGGCAACAGGAGGTCCATCCCAATAACGCCCCTTAGGTCTCTGCGCGGTGCCGACCACGCTGGACATTCTTCCAGCGTATGCCGCGCAGAGTCCTGGGCCTCCTCGCAGTGGTGGCACTGCGATCCTCCTAGTGCCAGTTATGAACACACTGTATGAGGAAACGGCGGTATGCAGGTAATTTCACTTATGCGCATGCATTGCTGCAACTTGTGCTGTATAATTTAGAATTTTTGTTACCACGCCATCCGATTTTTATACATGTGCAAATACTCGTACACGCTGCATTGTATTTTTTTCCGCACGCGACAAGGAGGGGACAGAGGCGAGTTCCGGCTCGCGTCTGTCCCCCCCCCGTCCCACCACCCTGGTCAACCCGCATAAAACTTAAAAATATGATAAAATACAAGATAAAATCAATAATTGAAAAGGTGTATAGATAAAATAGATAAAATAAAAATCAATAAATAAATAAATAATAATAAGTAAATAAATACAATGGACAAAACACAATAAACATAAGAAGGGGGGCAAAATAAAGGGGAATAAAAGATAAAGATAAAATTTATAATATAGAGTAAAATGAAATATTATAAAATGAAAGGAGGGGGGTGGACCGGCAGGTCGCATCTTTGTAGAGAGGGGGGGGAGGGGATTATTGCGCCACCTCGCCCCCTGCGACCTGTCCACCTCGGGGGCGCCATAACGGCCAGCCCCCCTTGGCGGCGGTGGAAGTACTAAGTAGTACCACCGCCGCCATTACGTCTGAGGCCCGTTACGAGGGCCGTCGGCCTCGTGGGGGTTGCCCCGCCGATGCTAGCCTCCTGGCGGAGAGCGGGTCGGCTTCCCTCTCCCTCTCCGCTGCCTCCTTCTGCGTTATCACAATCTCGCAGAAGGAAGCAATCGCTGCTCTTGACCACTCGCTGCCGATCATGTGGTCGACCACGACCGGCAACGGGAGATCCATCCCAATAACGCCCCTTAGGTCTCTGCGCGGTGCCGACCACGCTGGACATTCTTCCAGCGTATGCCGCGCAGAGTCCTGGTCCTCCTCGCAGTGGTGGCACTGCGATCCTCCTAGTGCCCGTTATGAACACACAGTTTGAGGAAACGGCGGTATGCAGGTAATTTCACTTATGCGCATGCATTGCTGCAACTTGTGCTGTATAATTTAGAATTTTTGTTACCACGCCATCCGATTTTTATACATGTGCAAATACTCGTACACGCTGCATTGTATTTTTTTCCGCACGCGACAAGGAGGGGACAGAGGCGAGTTCCGGCACGCGTCTGTCCCCTCCCCCGTCCCACCCCCCTGGTCAACCCGCATAAAACTTAAAAATATGATAAAATAAAAGATAAAATCAGTAAATGTAAAGGTGTATAGATAAAATAGATAAAATAAAAGTCATTAAATAAATAAATAATAATAAGTAAATAAATACAATGGACAAAACACAACAAACATAAGAAGGGGGGCAAAATAAAGGGGAATAAAAGATAAAGATAAAATTTATAATATAGAGTAAAATGAAATATTATAAAATGAAAGGAGGGGGGTGGACCGGCAGGTCGCATCTTTGTAGAGAGGGGGGGAGGGGATTATTGCGCCACCTCGCCCCCCGCGACCTGTCCACCTCGGGGGCGCCATAACGGCCAGCCCCCCTTGGCGGCGGTGGAAGTACTAAGTAGTACCACCGCCGCCATTACGTCTGAGGCCCATTACGAGGACCGTCGGCCTCGTGGGGGTTGCCCCGCCGATGCTAGCCTCCTGGCGGAGAGCGGGTCGGCTTCCCTCTCCCTCTCCGCTGCCTCCTTCTGCGTTATCACAATCTCGCAGAAGGAAGCAATCGCTGCTCTTGACCACTCGCTGCCGATCATGTGGTCGACCACGACCGGCAACGGGAGATCCATCCCAATAACGCCCCTTAGGTCTCTGCGCGGTGCCGACCACGCTGGACGTTCTTCCAGCGTATGCCGCGCAGAGTCCTGGGCCTCCTCGCAGTGGTGGCACTGCGATCCTCCCAGTGCCAGTTATGAACACACAGTTTGAGGAAACGGCTGTATGCAGGTAATTTAACTTATGCGCATGCATTGCTGCAACTTGCGCTGTATAATTTAGAATTTTTGTTACCGCGCCATCCGATTTTTATACATGTGCAAATACTCGTACACGCTGCATTGCATTTTTTCCGCACGCGACAAGGAGGGGACAGAGGCGAGTTCCGGCACGCGTCTGTCCCCTCCCCCCGTCCCACCCCCCTTGTCAACCCGCATAAAACTTAAAAATATGATAAAATAAAAGATAAAATCAGTAAATGTAAAGGTGTATAGATAAAATAGATAAAATAAAAGTCATTAAATAAATAAATAATAATAAGTAAATAAATACAATGGACAAAACACAACAAACATAAGAAGGGGGGCAAAATAAAGGGGAATAAAAGATAAAGATAAAATTTATAATATAGAGTAAAATGAAATATTATAAAATGAAAGGAGGGTGGTGGACCGGCAGGTCGCATCTTTGTAGAGAGGGGGGGAGGGGATTATTGCGCCACCTCGCCCCCCGCGACCTGTCCACCTCGGGGGCGCCATAACGGCCAGCCCCCCTTGGCGGCGGTGGAAGTACTAAGTAGTACCACTGCCGCCATTACGTCTGAGGCCCATTACGAGGGCCGTCGGCCTCGTGGGGGTTGCCCCGCCGATGCTAGCCTCCTGGCGGAGAGCGGGTCGGCTTCCCTCTCCCTCTCCGCTGCCTCCTTCTGCGTTATCAAAATCTCGCAGAAGGAGGCAATCGCTGCTCTTGACCTGTCGCTGCCGATCATGTGATCGACCACGACCGGCAACGGGAGGTCCATCCCAATAACGCCCCTTAGGTCTCTGCGCGGTGCCGACCACGCTGGACATTCTTCCAGCGTATGCCGCGCAGAGTCCTGGGCCTCCTCGCAGTGGTGGCACTGCGATCCTCCTAGTGCCAGTTATGAATACACAGTTTGAGGAAACGGCGGTATGCAGGTAATTTAACTTATGCGCATGCATTGCTGCAACTTGTGCTGTATAAATTAGAATTTTTGTTACCGCGCCATCCGATTTTTATACATGTGCAAATACTCGTACACGCTGCATTGTATTTTTTTCCGCACGCGACAAGGAGGGGACAGAGGCGAGTTCCGGCTCGCGTCTGTCCCCTCCCCCCGTCCCACCACCCTGGTCAACCCGCATAAAACTTAAAAATATGATAAAATAAAAGATAAAATCAGTAAATGAAAAGGTGTATAGATAAAATAAAAGTCATTAAATAAATAAATAATAATAAGTAAATAAATATAATGGACAAAACACAACAAACATAAGAAGGGGGGCAAAATAAAGGGGAATAAAAGATAAAGATAAAATTTATAATATAGAGTAAAATGGAATATTATAAAATAAAAGGAGGGGGGTCGACCGGAAGGTCGCATCTTTGTAGGGAGGGGGGGGGATTATTGCTCCACCTCGCCCCCCGCGACCTGTCCACCTCGGAGGCGCCTTAACGGCCAGCCCCCCTTGGCGGCGGTGGAAGTACTAAGTAGTACCACCGCCGCCATTACGTCTGCGGCCCCTTACGGGGGCCGTCGGCCTCGTCGGGGTTGCCCCGCCGATGCTAGCCTCCTGGCGGAGAGCGGGTCGGCTTCCCTCTCCCTCTCCGCTGCCTCCTTCTGCGTTATCACAATCTCGCAGAAGGAGGCAATCGCTGCTCTTGACCTGTCGCTGCCGATCATGTGGTCGACCACGACCGGCAACGGGAGGTCCATCCCAATAACGCCCCTTAGGTCTCTGCGCGGTGCCGACCACGCTGGACATTCTTCCAGCGTATGCCGCGCAGAGTCCTGGGCCTCCTCGCAGTGGTGGCACTGCGATCCTCCTAGTGCCAGTTATGAATACACTGTATGAGGAAACGGCGGTATGCAGGTAATTTCACTTATGCGCATGCATTGCTGCAACTTGTGCTGTATAATTTAGAATTTTTGTTACCACGCCATCCGATTTTTATACATGTGCAAATACTCGTACACGCTGCATTGTATTTTTTTCCGCACGCGACAAGGAGGGGACAGAGGCGAGTTCCGGCTCGCGTCTGTCCCCCCCCCGTCCCACCACCCTGGTCAACCCGCATAAAACTTAAAAATATGATAAAATACAAGATAAAATCAATAATTGAGAAGGTGTATAGATAAAATAGATAAAATAAAAGTCAATAAATAAATAAATAATAATAAGTAAATAAATACA
This sequence comes from Lasioglossum baleicum, assembly GCF_051020765.1. Taxonomy (NCBI): domain Eukaryota; kingdom Metazoa; phylum Arthropoda; class Insecta; order Hymenoptera; family Halictidae; genus Lasioglossum; species Lasioglossum baleicum. The sequence continues at coordinate 1,184,169 of NW_027469089.1, read as the reverse complement.
ATGGACAAAACACAATAAACATAAGAAGGGGGGCAAAATAAAGGGGAATAAAAGATAAAGATAAAATTTATAATATAGAGTAAAATGAAATATTATAAAATGAAAGGAGGGGGGTGGACCGGCAGGTCGCATCTTTGTAGAGAGGGGGGGGAGGGGATTATTGCGCCACCTCGCCCCCTGCGACCTGTCCACCTCGGGGGCGCCATAACGGCCAGCCCCCCTTGGCGGCGGTGGAAGTACTAAGTAGTACCACCGCCGCCATTACGTCTGAGGCCCGTTACGAGGGCCGTCGGCCTCGTGGGGGTTGCCCCGCCGATGCTAGCCTCCTGGCGGAGAGCGGGTCGGCTTCCCTCTCCCTCTCCGCTGCCTCCTTCTGCGTTATCACAATCTCGCAGAAGGAAGCAATCGCTGCTCTTGACCACTCGCTGCCGATCATGTGGTCGACCACGACCGGCAACGGGAGATCCATCCCAATAACGCCCCTTAGGTCTCTGCGCGGTGCCGACCACGCTGGACATTCTTCCAGCGTATGCCGCGCAGAGTCCTGGTCCTCCTCGCAGTGGTGGCACTGCGATCCTCCTAGTGCCAGTTATGAACACACAGTTTGAGGAAACGGCGGTATGCAGGTAATTTCACTTATGCGCATGCATTGCTGCAACTTGTGCTGTATAATTTAGAATTTTTGTTACCACGCCATCCGATTTTTATACATGTGCAAATACTCGTACACGCTGCATTGTATTTTTTTCCGCACGCGACAAGGAGGGGACAGAGGCGAGTTCCGGCACGCGTCTGTCCCCCCCCCCGTCCCACCACCCTGGTCAACCCGCATAAAACTTAAAAATATGATAAAATACAAGATAAAATCAATAATTGAAAAGGTGTATAGATAAAATAGATAAAATAAAAGTCAATAAATAAATAAATAATAATAAGTAAATAAATACAATGGACAAAACACAATAAACATAAGAAGGGGGGCAAAATAAAGGGGAATAAAAGATAAAGATAAAATTTATAATATAGAGTAAAATGAAATATTATAAAATGAAAGGAGGGGGGTGGACCGGCAGGTCGCATCTTTGTAGAGAGGGGGGGAGGGGATTATTGCGCCACCTCGCCCCCCGCGACCTGTCCACCTCGGGGGCGCCATAACGGCCAGCCCCCCTTGGCGGCGGTGGAAGTACTAAGTAGTACCACCGCCGCCATTACGTCTGAGGCCCATTATGATGGCCGTCGGCCTCGTGGGGGTTGCCCCGCCGATGCTAGCCTCCTGGCGGAGAGCGGGTCGGCTTCCCTCTCCCTCTCCGCTGCCTCCTTCTGCGTTATCACAATCTCGCAGAAGGAAGCAATCGCTGCTCTTGACCACTCGCTGCCGATCATGTGGTCGACCACGACCGGCAACGGGAGATCCATCCCAATAACGCCCCTTAGGTCTCTGCGCGGTGCCGACCACGCTGGACATTCTTCCAGCGTATGCCGCGCAGAGTCCTGGTCCTCCTCGCAGTGGTGGCACTGCGATCCTCCTAGTGCCCGTTATGAACACACAGTTTGAGGAAACGGCGGTATGCAGGTAATTTCACTTATGCGCATGCATTGCTGCAACTTGTGCTGTATAATTTAGAATTTTTGTTACCACGCCATCCGATTTTTATACATGTGCAAATACTCGTACACGCTGCATTGTATTTTTTTCCGCACGCGACAAGGAGGGGACAGAGGCGAGTTCCGGCACGCGTCTGTCCCCTCCCCCGTCCCACCCCCCTGGTCAACCCGCATAAAACTTAAAAATATGATAAAATAAAAGATAAAATCAGTAAATGTAAAGGTGTATAGATAAAATAGATAAAATAAAAGTCATTAAATAAATAAATAATAATAAGTAAATAAATACAATGGACAAAACACAACAAACATAAGAAGGGGGGCAAAATAAAGGGGAATAAAAGATAAAGATAAAATTTATAATATAGAGTAAAATGAAATATTATAAAATGAAAGGAGGGGGGTGGACCGGCAGGTCGCATCTTTGTAGAGAGGGGGGGAGGGGATTATTGCGCCACCTCGCCCCCCGCGACCTGTCCACCTCGGGGGCGCCATAACGGCCAGCCCCCCTTGGCGGCGGTGGAAGTACTAAGTAGTACCACCGCCGCCATTACGTCTGAGGCCCATTACGAGGGCCGTCGGCCTCGTGGGGGTTGCCCCGCCGATGCTAGCCTCCTGGCGGAGAGCGGGTCGGCTTCCCTCTCCCTCTCCGCTGCCTCCTTCTGCGTTATCACAATCTCGCAGAAGGAAGCAATCGCTGCTCTTGACCACTCGCTGCCGATCATGTGGTCGACCACGACCGGCAACGGGAGATCCATCCCAATAACGCCCCTTAGGTCTCTGCGCGGTGCCGACCACGCTGGACATTCTTCCAGCGTATGCCGCGCAGAGTCCTGGGCCTCCTCGCAGTGGTGGCACTGCGATCCTCCCAGTGCCAGTTATGAACACACAGTTTGAGGAAACGGCTGTATGCAGGTAATTTAACTTATGCGCATGCATTGCTGCAACTTGCGCTGTATAATTTAGAATTTTTGTTACCGCGCCATCCGATTTTTATACATGTGCAAATACTCGTACACGCTGCATTGCATTTTTTCCGCACGCGACAAGGAGGGGACAGAGGCGAGTTCCGGCACGCGTCTGTCCCCTCCCCCCGTCCCACCCCCCTTGTCAACCCGCATAAAACTTAAAAATATGATAAAATAAAAGATAAAATCAGTAAATGTAAAGGTGTATAGATAAAATAGATAAAATAAAAGTCATTAAATAAATAAATAATAATAAGTAAATAAATACAATGGACAAAACACAACAAACATAAGAAGGGGGGCAAAATAAAGGGGAATAAAAGATAAAGATAAAATTTATAATATAGAGTAAAATGAAATATTATAAAATGAAAGGAGGGTGGTGGACCGGCAGGTCGCATCTTTGTAGAGAGGGGGGGGAGGGGATTATTGCGCCACCTCGCCCCCCGCGACCTGTCCACCTCGGGGGCGCCATAACGGCCAGCCCCCCTTGGCGGCGGTGGAAGTACTAAGTAGTACCACTGCCGCCATTACGTCTGAGGCCCATTACGAGGGCCGTCGGCCTCGTGGGGGTTGCCCCGCCGATGCCAGCCTCCTGGCGGAGAGCGGGTCGGCTTCCCTCTCCCTCTCCGCTGCCTCCTTCTGCGTTATCACAATCTCGCAGAAGGAGGCAATCGCTGCTCTTGACCTGTCGCTGCCGATCATGTGATCGACCACGACCGGCAACGGGAGGTCCATCCCAATAACGCCCCTTAGGTCTCTGCGCGGTGCCGACCACGCTGGACATTCTTCCAGCGTATGCCGCGCAGAGTCCTGGGCCTCCTCGCAGTGGTGGCACTGCGATCCTCCTAGTGCCAGTTATGAATACACAGTTTGAGGAAACGGCGGTATGCAGGTAATTTAACTTATGCGCATGCATTGCTGCAACTTGTGCTGTATAAATTAGAATTTTTGTTACCGCGCCATCCGATTTTTATACATGTGCAAATACTCGTACACGCTGCATTGTATTTTTTTCCGCACGCGACAAGGAGGGGACAGAGGCGAGTTCCGGCTCGCGTCTGTCCCCTCCCCCCGTCCCACCACCCTGGTCAACCCGCATAAAACTTAAAAATATGATAAAATAAAAGATAAAATCAGTAAATGAAAAGGTGTATAGATAAAATAAAAGTCATTAAATAAATAAATAATAATAAGTAAATAAATACAATGGACAAAACACAATAAACATAAGAAGGGGGGCAAAATAAAGGGGAATAAAAGATAAAGATAAAATTTATAATATAGAGTAAAATGGAATATTATAAAATAAAAGGAGGGGGGTCGACCGGAAGGTCGCATCTTTGTAGGGAGGGGGGGGGGGGGATTATTGCTCCACCTCGCCCCCCGCGACCTGTCCACCTCGGAGGCGCCTTAACGGCCAGCCCCCCTTGGCGGCGGTGGAAGTACTAAGTAGTACCACCGCCGCCATTACGTCTGCGGCCCCTTACGGGGGCCGTCGGCCTCGTCGGGGTTGCCCCGCCGATGCTAGCCTCCTGGCGGAGAGCGGGTCGGCTTCCCTCTCCCTCTCCGCTGCCTCCTTCTGCGTTATCACAATCTCGCAGAAGGAGGCAATCGCTGCTCTTGACCTGTCGCTGCCGATCATGTGGTCGACCACGACCGGCAACGGGAGGTCCATCCCAATAACGCCCCTTAGGTCTCTGCGCGGTGCCGACCACGCTGGACATTCTTCCAGCGTATGCCGCGCAGAGTCCTGGGCCTCCTCGCAGTGGTGGCACTGCGATCCTCCTAGTGCCAGTTATGAATACACAGTTTGAGGAAACGGAGGTATGCAGGTAATTTAACTTATGCGCATGCATTGCTGCAACTTGTGCTGTATAATTTAGAATTTTTGTTACCGCGCCATCCGATTTTTATACATGTGCAAATACTCGTACACGCTGCATTGTATTTTTTTCCGCACGCGACAAGGAGGGGACAGAGGCGAGTTCCGGCTCGCGTCTGTCCCCTCCCCCCGTCCCACCACCCTGGTCAAACCGCATAAAACTTAAAAATATGATAAAATAAAAGATAAAATCAGTAAATGAAAAGGTGTATAGATAAAATAAAAGTCATTAAATAAATAAATAATAATAAGTAAATGAATACAATGAACAAAACACAACAAACATAAGAAGGGGGGCCAAAATAAAGGGGAATAAAAGATAAAGATAAAATTTATAATATAGAGTAAAATGAAATATTATAAAATGAAAGGAGGGGGGTGGACCGGCAGGTCGCATCTTTGTAGAGAGGGGGGGAGGGGATTATTGCGCCACCTCGCCCCCCGCGACCTGTCCACCTCGGGGGCGCCTTAACGGCCAGCCCCCCTTGGCGGCGGTGGAAGTACTAAGTAGTGCCACCGCCGCCATTACGTCTGCGGCCCCTTACGGGGGCCGTCGGCCTCGTCGGGGTTGCCCCGCCGATGCTAGCCTCCTGGCGGAGAGCGGGTCGGCTTCCGTCTCCCTCTCCGCTGCCTCCTTCTGCGTTATCACAATCTAGCAGAAGGAGGCAATCGCTGCTCTTGACCTCTCGCTGCCGATCATGTGGTCGACCACGACCGTCAACGGGAGGTCCATCCCAATAACACCCCTTAGGTCTCTGCGCGGTGCCGACCACGCTGGACATTCTTCCAGCGTATGCCGCGCAGAGTCCTGGGCCTCCTCGCAGTGGTGGCACTGCGATCCTCCCAATGCCAGTTATGAACACACAGTTTGAGGAAACGGAGGTATGCAGGTAATTTAACTTATGCGCATGCATTGCTGCAACTTGTGCTGTATAATCTAGAATTTTTGTTACCGCGCCATCCGATTTTTATACATGTGCAAATACTCGTACACGCTGCATTGTATTTTTTTCCGCACGCGACAAGGAGGGGACAGAGGCGAGTTCCGGCTCGCGTCTGTCCCCTCCCCCCGTCCCGCCCCCTGTCAACCCGCATAAAACTTAAAAATATGATAAAATAAAAGATAAAATCAGTAAATGAAAAGGTGTATAGATAAAATAAAAGTCATTAAATAAATAAATAATAATAAGTAAATAAATACAATGGACAAAACACAACAAACATAAGAAGGGGGGCAAAATAAAGGGGAATAAAAGATAAAGATAAAATTTATAATATAGAGTAAAATGAAATATTATAAAATAAAAGGAGGGGGGTCGACCGGCAGGTCGCATCTTTGTAGAGAGGGGGGGAGGGGATTATTGCGCCACCTCGCCCCCGCGACCTGTCCACCTCGGGGGCGCCTTAACGGCCAGCCCCCCTTGGCGGCGGTGGAAGTACTAAGTAGTGCCATCGCCGCCATTACGTCTGCGGCCCCTTACGGGGGCCGTCGGCCTCGTCGGGGTTGCCCCGCCGATGCTAGCCTCCTGGCGGAGAGCGGGTCGGCTTCCGTCTCCCTCTCCGCTGCCTCCTTCTGCGTTATCACAATCTAGCAGAAGGAGGCAATCGCTGCTCTTGACCTCTCGCTGCCGATCATGTGGTCGACCACGACCGTCAACGGGAGGTCCATCCCAATAACACCCCTTAGGTCTCTGCGCGGTGCCGACCACGCTGGACATTCTTCCAGCGTATGCCGCGCAGAGTCCTGGGCCTCCTCGCAGTGGTGGCACTGCGATCCTCCCAATGCCAGTTATGAACACACAGTTTGAGGAAACGGAGGTATGCAGGTAATTTAACTTATGCGCATGCATTGCTGCAACTTGTGCTGTATAATCTAGAATTTTTGTTACCGCGCCATCCGATTTTTATACATGTGCAAATACTCGTACACGCTGCATTGTATTTTTTTCCGCACGCGACAAGGAGGGGACAGAGGCGAGTTCCGGCTCGCGTCTGTCCCCTCCCCCCGTCCCGCCCCCTGTCAACCCGCATAAAACTTAAAAATATGATAAAATAAAAGATAAAATCAGTAAATGAAAAGGTGTATAGATAAAATAAAAGTCATTAAATAAATAAATAATAATAAGTAAATAAATACAATGGACAAAACACAACAAACATAAGAAGGGGGGCAAAATAAAGGGGAATAAAAGATAAAGATAAAATTTATAATATAGAGTAAAATGAAATATTATAAAATAAAAGGAGGGGGGTCGACCGGCAGGTCGCATCTTTGTAGAGAGGGGGGGATTATTGCTCCACCTCGCCCCCCGCGACCTGTCCACCTCGGGGGCGCCTTAACGGCCAGCCCCCCTTGGCGGCGGTGGAAGTACTAAGTAGTACCACCGCCGCCATTACGTCTGCGGCCCCTTACGGGGGCCGTCGGCCTCGTCGGGGTTGCCCCGCCGATGCTAGCCTCCTGGCGGAGAGCGGGTCGGCTTCCCTCTCCCTCTCCGCTGCCTCCTTCTGCGTTATCACAATCTCGCAGAAGGAGGCAATCGCTGCTATTGACCTCTCGCTGCCGATCATGTGGTCGACCACGACCGGCAACGGGAGGTCCATCCCAATAACGCCCCTTAGGTCTCTGCGCGGTGCCGACCACGCTGGACATTCTTCCAGCGTATGCCGCGCAGAGTCCTGGGCCTCCTCGCAGTGGTGGCACTGCGATCCTCCTAGTGCCACTTATGAACACACAGTTTGAGGAAACGGCGGTATGCAGGTAATTTAACTTATGCGCATGCATTGCTGCAACTTGTGCTGTATAATTTAGAATTTTTGTTACCACGCCATCCGATTTTTATACATGTGCAAATACTCGTACACGCTGCATTGTATTTTTTTCCGCACGCGACAAGGAGGGGACAGAGGCGAGTTCCGGCACGCGTCTGTCCCCTCCCCCCGTCCCGCCCCCCTGGTCAACCCGCATAAAACTTAAAAATATGATAAAATAAAAGATAAAATCAGTAAATGTAAAGGTGTATAGATAAAATAGGTAAAATAAAAGTCATTAAATAAATAAATAATAATAAGTAAATAAATACAATGGACAAAACACAACAAACATAAGAAGGGGGGCAAAATAAAGGGGAATAAAAGATAAAGATAAAATTTATAATATAGTGTAAAATGAAATATTATAAAATAAAAGGAGGGGGGTCGACCGGCAGGTCGCATCTTTGTACAGGGGGGAGGGGATTATTGCTCCACCTCGCCCCCCGCGACCTGTCCACCTCGGGGGCGCCTTAACGGCCAGCCCCCCTTGGCGGCGGTGGAAGTACTAAGTAGTGCCACCGCTGCCATTACGTCTGCGGCCCATTACGAGGGCCGTCGGCCTCGTCGGGGTTGCCCCGCCGATGCTAGCCTCCTGGCGGAGAGCGGGTCGGCTTCCCTCTCCCTCTCCGCTGCCTCCTTCTGCGTTATCACAATCTCGCAGAAGGAGGCAATCGCAGCTCTTGACCTCTCGCTGCCGATCATGTGGTCGACCACGACCGGCAACGGGAGATCCATCCCAATAACGCCCCTTAGGTCTCTGCGCGGTGCCGACCACGCTGGACATTCTTCCAGCGTATGCCGCGCAGAGTCCTGGGCCTCCTCGCAGTGGTGGCACTGCGATCCTCCTAGTGCCAGTTATGAACACACAGTTTGAGGAAACGGCGGTATGCAGGTAATTTAACTTATGCGCATGCATTGCTGCAACTTGTGCTGTATAATTTAGAATTTTTGTTACCGCGCCATCCGATTTTTATACATGTGCAAATACTCGTACACGCTGCATTGTATTTTTTTCCGCACGCGACAAGGAGGGGACAGAGGCGAGTTCCGGCTCGCGTCTGTCCCCTCCCCCCGTCCCACCACCCTGGTCAACCCGCATAAAACTTAAAAATATGATAAAATAAAAGATAAAATCAGTAAATGAAAAGGTGTATAGATAAAATAAAAGTCATTAAATAAATAAATAATAATAAGTAAATAAATACAATGGACAAAACACAACAAACATAAGAAGGGTGGCAAAATAAAGGGGAATAAAAGATAAAGGTAAAATTTATAATATAGAGTAAAATGAAATATTATAAAATAAAAGGAGGGGGGTCGACCGGCAGGTCGCATCTTTGTAGAGGGGGGGGGCGGGATTATTGCTCCACCTCGCCCCCCGCGATCTGTCCACCTCGGGGGCGCCTTAACGGCCAGCCCCCCTTGGGGGCGGTGGAAGTACTAAGTAGTACCACCGCCGCCATTACGTCTGCGGCCCCTTACGGGGGCCGTCGGCCTCGTCGGAGTTGCCCCGCCGATGTTAGCCTCCTGGCGGAGAGCGGGTCGGCTTCCCTCTCCCTCTCCGCTGCCTCCTTCTGCGTTATCACAATCTCGCAGAAGGAGGCAATCGCTGCTCTTGACCTCTCGCTGCCGATCATGTGGTCGACCACGACCGGCAACGGGAGATCCATCCCAATAACGCCCCTTAGGTCTCTGCGCGGTGCCGACCACGCTGGACATTCTTCCAGCGTATGCCGCGCAGAGTCCTGGGCCTCCTCGCAGTGGTGGCACTGCGATCCTCCTAGTGCCAGTTATGAACACACTGTTTGAGGAAACGGCGGTATGCAGGTAAATTAACTTATGCGCATGCATTGCTACAACTTGTGCTGTATAATTTAGAATTTTTGTTACCGCGCCATCCGATTTTTATACATGTGCAAATACTCGTACACGCTGCATTGTATTTTTTTCCGCACGCGACAAGGAGGTGACAGAGGCGAGTTCCGGCTCGCGTCTGTCCCCTCCCCCCGTCCCACCACCCTGGTCAACCCGCATAAAACTTAAAAATATGATAAAATAAAAGATAAAATCAGTAAATGAAAAGGTGTATAGATAAAATAGATAAAATAAAAGTCAATAAATAAATAAATAATAATAAGTAAATAAATACAATGGACAAAACACAACAAACATAAGAAGGGGGGCAAAATAAAGGGGAATAAAAGATAAAGATAAAATTTATAATATAGAGTAAAATGAAATATTATAAAATAAAAGGAGGGGGGTCGACCGGCAGGTCGCATCTTCGTAGAGAGGGGGGGGGGATTATTGCTCCACCTCGCCCCCCGCGACCTGTCCACCTCGGGGGCGCCTTAACGGCCAGCCCCCCTTGGCGGCGGTGGAAGTACTAAGTAGTACCACCGCCGCCATTACGTCTGCGGCCCCTTACGGGGGCCGTCGGCCTCGTCGGGGTTGCCCCGCCGATGCTAGCCTCCTGGCGGAGAGCGGGTCGGCTTCCCTCTCCCTCTCCGCTGTCTCCTTCTGCGTTATCACAATCTCGCAGAAGGAGGCAATCGCTGCTCTTGACCTGTCGTTGCCGATCATGTGGTCGACCACGACCGGCAACGGGAGGTCCATCCCAATAACGCCCCTTAGGTCTCTGCGCGGTGCCGACCACGCTGGACATTCTTCCAGCGTATGCCGCGCAGAGTCCTGGGCCTCCTCGCAGTGGTGGCACTGCGATCCTCCTAGTGCCAGTTATGAATACACAGTTTGAGGAAACGGCGGTATGCAGGTAATTTAACTTATGCGCATCCATTGCTGCAACTTGTGCTGTATAATTTAGAATTTTTGTTACCGCGCCATCCGATTTTTATACATGTGCAAATACTCGTACACGCTGCATTGTATTTTTTTCCGCACGCGACAAGGAGGGGACAGAGGCGAGTTCCGGCTCGCGTCTGTCCCCTCCCCCCGTCCCACCACCCTGGTCAACCCGCATAAAACTTAAAAATATGATAAAATAAAAGATAAAATCAGTAAATGAAAAGGTGTATAGATAAAATAAAAGTCATTAAATAAATAAATAATAATAAGTAAATAAATACAATGAACAAAACACAACAAACATAAGAAGGGGGGCCAAAATAAAGGGGAATAAAAGATAAAGATAAAATTTATAATATAGAGTAAAATGAAATATTATAAAATGAAAGGAGGGGGGTGGACCGGCAGGTCGCATCTTTGTAGAGAGGGGGGGAGGGGATTATTGCGCCACCTCGCCCCCCGCGACCTGTCCACCTCGGGGGCGCCTTAACGGCCAGCCCCCCTTGGCGGCGGTGGAAGTACTAAGTAGTGCCACCGCCGCCATTACGTCTGCGGCCCCTTACGGGGGCCGTCGGCCTCGTCGGGGTTGCCCCGCCGATGCTAGCCTCCTGGCGGAGAGCGGGTCGGCTTCCCTCTCCCTCTCCGCTGCCTCCTTCTGCGTTATCACAATCTCGCAGAAGGAGGCAATCGCTGCTATTCACCTCTCGCTGCCGATCATGTGGTCGACCACGACCGTCAACGGGAGGTCCATCCCAATAACACCCCTTAGGTCTCTGCGCGGTGCCGACCACGCTGGACATTCTTCCAGCGTATGCCGCGCAGAGTCCTGGGCCTCCTCGCAGTAGTGGCACTGCGATCCTCCTAGTGCCAGTTATGAACACACAGTTTGAGGAAACGGAGGTATGCAGGTAATTTAACTTATGCGCATGCATTGCTGCAACTTGTGCTGTATAATTTAGAATTTTTGTTACCGCGCCATCCGATTTTTATACATGTGCAAATACTCGTACACGCTGCATTGTATTTTTTTCCGCACGCGACAAGGAGGGGACAGAGGCGAGTTCCGGCTCGCGTCTGTCCCCTCCCCCCGTCCCGCCCCCCTGTCAACCCGCATAAAACTTAAAAATATGATAAAATAAAAGATAAAATCAGTAAATGAAAAGGTGTATAGATAAAATAAAAGTCATTAAATAAATAAATAATAATAAGTAAATAAATACAATGGACAAAACACAACAAACATAAGAAGGGGGGCAAAATAAAGGGGAACAAAAGATAAAGATAAAATTTATAATATAGAGTAAAATGAAATATTATAAAATAAAAGGAGGGGGGTCGACCGGCAGGTCGCATCTTTGTAGAGAGGGGGGGAAGGGGATTATTGCTCCACCTCGCCCCCCGCGACCTGTCCACCTCGGGGGCGCCTTAACGGCCAGCCCCCCTTGGCGGCGGTGGAAGTACTAAGTAGTACCACCGCCGCCATTACGCCTGCGGCCCCTTACGGTGGCCGTCGGCCTCGTCGGGGTTGCCCCGCCGATGCCAGCCTTCTGGCGGAGAGCGGGTCGGCTTCCCTCTCCCTCTCCGCTGCCTCCTTCTGCGTTATCACAATCTCGCAGAAGGAGGCAATCGCTGCTATTCACCTCTCGCTGCCGATCATGTGGTCGACCACGACCGGCAACGGGAGGTCCATCCCAATAACGCCCCTTAGGTCTCTGCGCGGTGCCGACCACGCTGGACATTCTTCCAGCGTATGCCGCGCAGAGTCCTGGGCCTCCTCGCAGTAGTGGCACTGCGATCCTCCTAGTGCCAGTTATGAACACACAGTTTGAGGAAACGGAGGTATGCAGGTAATTTAACTTATGCGCATGCATTGCTGCAACTTGTGCTGTATAATTTAGAATTTTTGTTACCACGCCATCCGATTTTTATACATGTGCAAATACTCGTACACGCTGCATTGTATTTTTTTCCGCACGCGACAAGGAGGGGACAGAGGCGAGTTCCGGCTCGCGTCTGTCCCCTCCCCCCGTCCCACCACCCTGGTCAACCCGCATAAAACTTAAAAATATGATAAAATAAAAGATAAAATCAGTAAATGAAAAGGTGTATAGATAAAATAAAAGTCATTAAATAAATAAATAATAATAAGTAAATAAATACAATGGACAAAACACAACAAACATAAGAAGGGGGGCAAAATAAAGGGGAATAAAAGATAAAGATAAAATTTATAATATAGTGTAAAATGAAATATTATAAAATAAAAGGAGGGGGGTCGACCGGCAGGTCGCATCTTTGTACAGGGGGGAGGGGATTATTGCTCCACCTCGCCCCCCGCGACCTGTCCACCTCGGGGGCGCCTTAACGGCCAGCCCCCCTTGGCGGCGGTGGAAGTACTAAGTAGTGCCACCGCTGCCATTACGTCTGCGGCCCATTACGAGGGCCGTCGGCCTCGTCGGGGTTGCCCCGCCGATGCTAGCCTCCTGGCGGAGAGCGGGTCGGCTTCCCTCTCCCTCTCCGCTGCCTCCTTCTGCGTTATCACAATCTCGCAGAAGGAGGCAATCGCAGCTCTTGACCTCTCGCTGCCGATCATGTGGTCGACCACGACCGGCAACGGGAGATCCATCCCAATAACGCCCCTTAGGTCTCTGCGCGGTGCCGACCACGCTGGACATTCTTCCAGCGTATGCCGCGCAGAGTCCTGGGCCTCCTCGCAGTGGTGGCACTGCGATCCTCCTAGTGCCAGTTATGAACACACAGTTTGAGGAAACGGCGGTATGCAGGTAATTTAACTTATGCGCATGCATTGCTGCAACTTGTGCTGTATAATTTAGAATTTTTGTTACCGCGCCATCCGATTTTTATACATGTGCAAATACTCGTACACGCTGCATTGTATTTTTTTCCGCACGCGACAAGGAGGGGACAGAGGCGAGTTCCGGCTCGCGTCTGTCCCCTCCCCCCGTCCCACCACCCTGGTCAACCCGCATAAAACTTAAAAATATGATAAAATAAAAGATAAAATCAGTAAATGAAAAGGTGTATAGATAAAATAAAAGTCATTAAATAAATAAATAATAATAAGTAAATAAATACAATGGACAAAACACAACAAACATAAGAAGGGTGGCAAAATAAAGGGGAATAAAAGATAAAGGTAAAATTTATAATATAGAGTAAAATGAAATATTATAAAATAAAAGGAGGGGGGTCGACCGGCAGGTCGCATCTTTGTAGAGGGGGGGGGCGGGATTATTGCTCCACCTCGCCCCCCGCGATCTGTCCACCTCGGGGGCGCCTTAACGGCCAGCCCCCCTTGGGGGCGGTGGAAGTACTAAGTAGTACCACCGCCGCCATTACGTCTGCGGCCCCTTACGGGGGCCGTCGGCCTCGTCGGAGTTGCCCCGCCGATGTTAGCCTCCTGGCGGAGAGCGGGTCGGCTTCCCTCTCCCTCTCCGCTGCCTCCTTCTGCGTTATCACAATCTCGCAGAAGGAGGCAATCGCTGCTCTTGACCTCTCGCTGCCGATCATGTGGTCGACCACGACCGGCAACGGGAGATCCATCCCAATAACGCCCCTTAGGTCTCTGCGCGGTGCCGACCACGCTGGACATTCTTCCAGCGTATGCCGCGCAGAGTCCTGGGCCTCCTCGCAGTGGTGGCACTGCGATCCTCCTAGTGCCAGTTATGAACACACTGTTTGAGGAAACGGCGGTATGCAGGTAAATTAACTTATGCGCATGCATTGCTACAACTTGTGCTGTATAATTTAGAATTTTTGTTACCGCGCCATCCGATTTTTATACATGTGCAAATACTCGTACACGCTGCATTGTATTTTTTTCCGCACGCGACAAGGAGGTGACAGAGGCGAGTTCCGGCTCGCGTCTGTCCCCTCCCCCCGTCCCACCACCCTGGTCAACCCGCATAAAACTTAAAAATATGATAAAATAAAAGATAAAATCAGTAAATGAAAAGGTGTATAGATAAAATAGATAAAATAAAAGTCAATAAATAAATAAATAATAATAAGTAAATAAATACAATGGACAAAACACAACAAACATAAGAAGGGGGGCAAAATAAAGGGGAATAAAAGATAAAGATAAAATTTATAATATAGAGTAAAATGAAATATTATAAAATAAAAGGAGGGGGGGTCGACCGGCAGGTCGCATCTTCGTAGAGAGGGGGGGGGGATTATTGCTCCACCTCGCCCCCCGCGACCTGTCCACCTCGGGGGCGCCTTAACGGCCAGCCCCCCTTGGCGGCGGTGGAAGTACTAAGTAGTACCACAGCCGCCATTACGTCTGCGGCCCCTTACGGGGGCCGTCGGCCTCGTCGGGGTTGCCCCGCCGATGCTAGCCTCCTGGCGGAGAGCGGGTCGGCTTCCCTCTCCCTCTCCGCTGCCTCCTTCTGCGTTATCACAATCTCGCAGAAGGAGGCAATCGCTGCTCTTGACCTGTCGTTGCCGATCATGTGGTCGACCACGACCGGCAACGGGAGGTCCATCCCAATAACGCCCCTTAGGTCTCTGCGCGGTGCCGACCACGCTGGACATTCTTCCAGCGTATGCCGCGCAGAGTCCTGGGCCTCCTCGCAGTGGTGGCACTGCGATCCTCCTAGTGCCAGTTATGAATACACAGTTTGAGGAAACGGCGGTATGCAGGTAATTTAACTTATGCGCATCCATTGCTGCAACTTGTGCTGTATAATTTAGAATTTTTGTTACCGCGCCATCCGATTTTTATACATGTGCAAATACTCGTACACGCTGCATTGTATTTTTTTCCGCACGCGACAAGGAGGGGACAGAGGCGAGTTCCGGCTCGCGTCTGTCCCCTCCCCCCGTCCCACCACCCTGGTCAACCCGCATAAAACTTAAAAATATGATAAAATAAAAGATAAAATCAGTAAATGAAAAGGTGTATAGATAAAATAAAAGTCATTAAATAAATAAATAATAATAAGTAAATAAATACAATGAACAAAACACAACAAACATAAGAAGGGGGGCCAAAATAAAGGGGAATAAAAGATAAAGATAAAATTTATAATATAGAGTAAAATGAAATATTATAAAATGAAAGGAGGGGGGTGGACCGGCAGGTCGCATCTTTGTAGAGAGGGGGGGAGGGGATTATTGCGCCACCTCGCCCCCCGCGACCTGTCCACCTCGGGGGCGCCTTAACGGCCAGCCCCCCTTGGCGGCGGTGGAAGTACTAAGTAGTGCCACCGCCGCCATTACGTCTGCGGCCCCTTACGGGGGCCGTCGGCCTCGTCGGGGTTGCCCCGCCGATGCTAGCCTCCTGGCGGAGAGCGGGTCGGCTTCCCTCTCCCTCTCCGCTGCCTCCTTCTGCGTTATCACAATCTCGCAGAAGGAGGCAATCGCTGCTATTCACCTCTCGCTGCCGATCATGTGGTCGACCACGACCGTCAACGGGAGGTCCATCCCAATAACACCCCTTAGGTCTCTGCGCGGTGCCGACCACGCTGGACATTCTTCCAGCGTATGCCGCGCAGAGTCCTGGGCCTCCTCGCAGTAGTGGCACTGCGATCCTCCTAGTGCCAGTTATGAACACACAGTTTGAGGAAACGGAGGTATGCAGGTAATTTAACTTATGCGCATGCATTGCTGCAACTTGTGCTGTATAATTTAGAATTTTTGTTACCGCGCCATCCGATTTTTATACATGTGCAAATACTCGTACACGCTGCATTGTATTTTTTTCCGCACGCGACAAGGAGGGGACAGAGGCGAGTTCCGGCTCGCGTCTGTCCCCTCCCCCCGTCCCGCCCCCCTGTCAACCCGCATAAAACTTAAAAATATGATAAAATAAAAGATAAAATCAGTAAATGAAAAGGTGTATAGATAAAATAAAAGTCATTAAATAAATAAATAATAATAAGTAAATAAATACAATGGACAAAACACAACAAACATAAGAAGGGGGGCAAAATAAAGGGGAACAAAAGATAAAGATAAAATTTATAATATAGAGTAAAATGAAATATTATAAAATAAAAGGAGGGGGGTCGACCGGCAGGTCGCATCTTTGTAGAGAGGGGGGGAAGGGGATTATTGCTCCACCTCGCCCCCCGCGACCTGTCCACCTCGGGGGCGCCTTAACGGCCAGCCCCCCTTGGCGGCGGTGGAAGTACTAAGTAGTACCACCGCCGCCATTACGCCTGCGGCCCCTTACGGTGGCCGTCGGCCTCGTCGGGGTTGCCCCGCCGATGCCAGCCTTCTGGCGGAGAGCGGGTCGGCTTCCCTCTCCCTCTCCGCTGCCTCCTTCTGCGTTATCACAATCTCGCAGAAGGAGGCAATCGCTGCTATTCACCTCTCGCTGCCGATCATGTGGTCGACCACGACCGGCAACGGGAGGTCCATCCCAATAACGCCCCTTAGGTCTCTGCGCGGTGCCGACCACGCTGGACATTCTTCCAGCGTATGCCGCGCAGAGTCCTGGGCCTCCTCGCAGTAGTGGCACTGCGATCCTCCTAGTGCCAGTTATGAACACACAGTTTGAGGAAACGGAGGTATGCAGGTAATTTAACTTATGCGCATGCATTGCTGCAACTTGTGCTGTATAATTTAGAATTTTTGTTACCACGCCATCCGATTTTTATACATGTGCAAATACTCGTACACGCTGCATTGTATTTTTTTCCGCACGCGACAAGGAGGGGACAGAGGCGAGTTCCGGCTCGCGTCTGTCCCCTCCCCCCGTCCCGCCCCCCTGTCAACCCGCATAAAACTTAAAAATATGATAAAATAAAAGATAAAATCAGTAAATGAAAAGGTGTATAGATAAAATAAAAGTCATTAAATAAATAAATAATAATAAGTAAATAAATACAATGGACAAAACACAACAAACATAAGAAGGGGGGCAAAATAAAGGGGAACAAAAGATAAAGATAAAATTTATAATATAGAGTAAAATGAAATATTATAAAATAAAAGGAGGGGGGTCGACCGGCAGGTCGCATCTTTGTAGAGAGGGGGGGAAGGGGATTATTGCTCCACCTCGCCCCCCGCGACCTGTCCACCTCGGGGGCGCCTTAACGGCCAGCCCCCCTTGGCGGCGGTGGAAGTACTAAGTAGTACCACCGCCGCCATTACGCCTGCGGCCCCTTACGGGGGCCGTCGGCCTCGTCGGGGTTGCCCCGCCGATGCCAGCCTTCTGGCGGAGAGCGGGTCGGCTTCCCTCTCCCTCTCCGCTGCCTCCTTCTGCGTTATCACAATCTCGCAGAAGGAGGCAATCGCTGCTATTCACCTCTCGCTGCCGATCATGTGGTCGACCACGACCGGCAACGGGAGGTCCATCCCAATAACGCCCCTTAGGTCTCTGCGCGGTGCCGACCACGCTGGACATTCTTCCAGCGTATGCCGCGCAGAGTCCTGGGCCTCCTCGCAGTAGTGGCACTGCGATCCTCCTAGTGCCAGTTATGAACACACAGTTTGAGGAAACGGAGGTATGCAGGTAATTTAACTTATGCGCATGCATTGCTGCAACTTGTGCTGTATAATTTAGAATTTTTGTTACCGCGCCATCCGATTTTTATACATGTGCAAATACTCGTACACGCTGCATTGTATTTTTTTCCGCACGCGACAAGGAGGGGACAGAGGCGAGTTCCGGCTCGCGTCTGTCCCCTCCCCCCGTCCCGCCCCCCTGTCAACCCGCATAAAACTTAAAAATATGATAAAATAAAAGATAAAATCAGTAAATGAAAAGGTGTATAGATAAAATAAAAGTCATTAAATAAATAAATAATAATAAGTAAATAAATACAATGGACAAAACACAACAAACATAAGAAGGGGGGCAAAATAAAGGGGAACAAAAGATAAAGATAAAATTTATAATATAGAGTAAAATGAAATATTATAAAATAAAAGGAGGGGGGTCGACCGGCAGGTCGCATCTTTGTAGAGAGGGGGGGAAGGGGATTATTGCTCCACCTCGCCCCCCGCGACCTGTCCACCTCGGGGGCGCCTTAACGGCCAGCCCCCCTTGGCGGCGGTGGAAGTACTAAGTAGTACCACCGCCGCCATTACGCCTGCGGCCCCTTACGGGGGCCGTCGGCCTCGTCGGGGTTGCCCCGCCGATGCCAGCCTTCTGGCGGAGAGCGGGTCGGCTTCCCTCTCCCTCTCCGCTGCCTCCTTCTGCGTTATCACAATCTCGCAGAAGGAGGCAATCGCTGCTATTCACCTCTCGCTGCCGATCATGTGGTCGACCACGACCGGCAACGGGAGGTCCATCCCAATAACGCCCCTTAGGTCTCTGCGCGGTGCCGACCACGCTGGACATTCTTCCAGCGTATGCCGCGCAGAGTCCTGGGCCTCCTCGCAGTAGTGGCACTGCGATCCTCCTAGTGCCAGTTATGAACACACAGTTTGAGGAAACGGAGGTGTGCAGGTAATTTAACTTATGCGCATGCATTGCTGCAACTTGCACTGTATAATTTAGAATTTTTGTTACCGCGCCATCCGATTTTTATACATGTGCAAATACTCGTACACGCTGCATTGCATTTTTTCCGCACGCTACAAGGAGGGGACAGAGGCGAGTTCCGGCTCGTGTCTGCCCCCTCCCCCCGTCCCACCCCCCTGGTCAACCCGCATAAAACTTAAAAATATGATAAAATAAAAGATAAAATCAGTAAATGTAAAGGTGTATAGATAAAATAGATAAAATAAAAGTCATTAAATAAATAAATAATAATAAGTAAATAAATACAATGGACAAAACACAACAAACATAAGAAGGGGGGCAAAATAAAGGGGAATAAAAGATAAAGATAAAATTTATAATATAGAGTAAAATGAAATATTATAAAATAAAAGGAGGGGGGTCGACCGGCAGGTCGCATCTTTGTAGAGAGGGGGGGGATTATTGCTCCACCTCGCCCCCCGCGACCTGTCCACCTCGGGGGCGCCTTAATGGCCAGCCCCCCTTGGCGGCGGTGGAAGTACTAAGTAGTACCACCGCCGCCATTACGTCTGCGGCCCCTTACGGGGGCCGTCGGCCTCGTCGGGGTTGCCCCGCCGATGCTAGCCTCCTGGCGGAGAGCGGGTCGGCTTCCCTCTCCCTCTCCGCTGCCTCCTTCTGCGTTATCACAATCTCGCAGAAGGAGGCAATCGATGCTATTGACCTCTCGCTGCCGATCATGTGGTCGACCACGACCGTCAACGGGACGTCCATCCCAATAACACCCCTTAGGTCTCTGCGCGGTGCCGACCACGCTGGACATTCTTCCAGCGTATGCCGCGCAGAGTCCTGGGCCTCCTCGCAGTGCTGGCACTGCGATCCTCCCAATGCCAGTTATGAACACACAGTTTGAGGAAACGGAGGTATGCAGGTAATTTAACTTATGCGCATGCATTGCTGCAACTTGTGCTGTATAATTTAGAATTTTTGTTACCGCGCCATCCGATTTTTATACATGTGCAAATACTCGTACACGCTGCATTGTATTTTTTTCCGCACGCGACGAGGAGGGGACAGAGGCGAGTTCCGGCTCGCGTCTGTCCCCTCCCCCCGTCCCGCCCCCCTGTCAACCCGCATAAAACTTAAAAATATGATAAAATAAAAGATAAAATCAGTAAATGAAAAGGTGTATAGATAAAATAAAAGTCATTAAATAAATAAATAGTAATAAGTAAATAAATACAATGGACAAAACACAACAAACATAAGAAGGGGGGCAAAATAAAGGGGAATAAAAGATAAAGATAAAATTTATAATATAGAGTAAAATGAAATATTATACAATAAAAGGAGGGGGGTCGACCGGCAGGTCGCATCTTTGTAGAGAGGGGGGGAAGGGGATTATTGCTCCACCTCGCCCCCCGCGACCTGTCCACCTCGTGGGCGCCTTAACGGCCAGTCCCCCTTGGCGGCGGTGGAAGTACTAAGTAGTACCACCGCCGCCATTACGCCTGCGGCCCCTTACGGGGGCCGTCGGCCTCGTCGGGGTTGCCCCGCCGATGCCAGCCTTCTGGCGGAGAGCGTGTCGGCTTCCCTCTCCCTCTCCGCTGCCTCCTTCTGCGTTATCACAATCTCGCAGAAGGAGGCAATCGCTGCTCTTGACCTCTCGCTGCCGATCATGTGGTCGACCACGACCGGCAACAGGAGGTCCATCCCAATAACGCCCCTTAGGTCTCTGCGCGGTGCCGACCACGCTGGACATTCTTCCAGCGTATGCCGCGCAGAGTCCTGGGCCTCCTCGCAGTGGTGGTACTGCGATCCTCCTAGTGCCAGTTATGAACACACTGTATGAGGAAACGGCGGTATGCAGGTAATTTAACTTATGCGCATGCATTGCTGCAACTTGTGCTGTATAATTTAGAATTTTTGTTACCGCGCCATCCGATTTTTATACATGTGCAAATACTCGTACACGCTGCATTGTATTTTTTTCCGCACGCGACAAGGAGGGGACAGAGGCGAGATCCGGCTCGCGTCTGTCCCCTCCCCCCGTCCCGCCCCCCTGTCAACCCGCATAAAACTTAAAAATATGATAAAATAAAAGATAAAATCAGTAAATGAAAAGGTGTATAGATAAAATAAAAGTCATTAAATAAATAAATAGTAATAAGTAAATAAATACAATGGACAAAACACAACAAACATAAGAAGGGGGGCAAAATAAAGGGGAATAAAAGATAAAGATAAAATTTATAATATAGAGTAAAATGAAATATTATACAATAAAAGGAGGGGGGTCGACCGGCAGGTCGCATCTTTGTAGAGGGGGGAGGGGATTATTGCTCCACCTCGCCCCCCGCGACCTGTCCACCTCGGGGGCGCCTTAACTGCCAGCCCCCCTTGGCGGCGGTGGAAGTACTAAGTAGTGCCACCGCCGCCATTACGTCTGCGGGCCCTTACGGGGGCCGTCGGCCTCGTCGGGGTTGCCCCGCCGATGCTAGCCTCCTGGCGGAGAGCGGGTCGGCTTCCCTCTCCCTCTCCGCTGCCTCCTTCTGCGTTATCACAATCTCGCAGAAGGAGGCAATCGCTGCTCTTGACCTCTCGCTGCCGATCATGTGGTCGACCACGACCGGCAACGGGAGGTCCATCCCAATAACGCCCCTTAGGTCTCTGCGCGGTGCCGACCACGCTGGACATTCTTCCAGCGTATGCCGCGCAGAGTCCTGGGCCTCCTCGCAGTGGTGGCACTGCGATCCTCCTAGTGCCAGTTATGAATACACAGTTTGAGGAAACGGCGGTATGCAGGTAATTTAACTTATGCGCATGCATTGCTGCAACTTGTGCTGTATAATTTAGAATTTTTGTTACCGCGCCATCCGATTTTTATACATGTGCAAATACTCGTACACGCTGCATTGTATTTTTTTCCGCACGCGACAAGGAGGGGACAGAGGCGAGTTCCGGCTCGCGTCTGTCCCCTCCCCCCGTCCCACCACCCTGGTCAACCCGCATAAAACTTAAAAATATGATAAAATAAAAGATAAAATCAGTAAATGAAAAGGTGTATAGATAAAATAAAAGTCATTAAATAAATAAATAATAATAAGTAAATAAATACAATGAACAAAACACAACGAACATAAGAAGGGGGGCCAAAATAAAGGGGAATAAAAGATAAAGATAAAATTTATAATATAGAGTAAAATGAAATATTATAAAATGAAAGGAGGGGGGTGGACCGGCAGGTCGCATCTTTGTAGAGAGGGGGGGAGGGGATTATTGCGCCACCTCGCCCCCCGCGACCTGTCCACCTCGGGGGCGCCTTAACGGCCAGCCCCCCTTGGCGGCGGTGGAAGTACTAAGTAGTGCCACCGCCGCCATTACGTCTGCGGCCCCTTACGGGGGCCGTCGGCCTCGTCGGGGTTACCCGCCGATGCTAGCCTCCTGGCGGAGAGCGGGTCGGCTTCCGTCTCCCTCTCCGCTGCCTCCTTCTGCGTTATCACAATCTAGCAGAAGGAGGCAATCGCTGCTCTTGACCTCTCGCTGCCGATCATGTGGTCGACCACGACCGTCAACGGGAGGTCCATCCCAATAACACCCCTCAGGTCTCTGCGCGGTGCCGACCACGCTGGACAGTCTTCCAGCGTATGCCGCGCAGAGTCCTGGGCCTCCTCGCAGTGGTGGCACTGCGATCCTCCCAATGCCAGTTATGAACACACAGTTTGAGGAAACGGAGGTATGCAGGTAATTTAACTTATGCGCATGCATTGCTGCAACTTGTGCTGTATAATTTAGAATTTTTGTTACCGCGTCATCCGATTTTTATACATGTGCAAATACTCGTACACGCTGCATTGTATTTTTTTCCGCACGCGACAAGGAGGGGACAGAGGCGAGTTCCGGCTCGCGTCTGTCCCCTCCCCCCGTCCCGCCCCCCTGTCAACCCGCATAAAACTTAAAAATATGATAAAATAAAAGATAAAATCAGTAAATGAAAAGGTGTATAGATAAAATAGATAAAATAAAAGTCAATAAATAAATAAATAATAATAAGTAAATAAATACAATGGACAAAACACAACAAACATAAGAAGGGTGGCAAAATAAAGGGGAATAAAAGATAAAGATAAAATTTATAATATAGAGTAAAATGAAATATTATAAAATAAAAGGAGGGTGGTCGACCGGCAGGTCGCATCTTTGTAGAGAGGGGGGGAAGGGAATTATTGCTCCACCTCGCCCCCCGCGACCTGTCCACCTCGGGGGCGCCTTAACGGCCAGCCCCCCTTGGCGGCGGTGGAAGTACTAAGTAGTACCACCGCCGCCATTACGCCTGCGGCCCCTTACGGGGGCCGTCGGCCTCGTCGGGGTTGCCCCGCCGATGCCAGCCTTCTGGCGGAGAGCGGGTCGGCTTCCCTCTCCCTCTCCGCTGCCTCCTTCTGCGTTATCACAATCTCGCAGAAGGAGGCAATCGCTGCTCTTGACCTCTCGCTGCCGATCATGTGGTCGACCACGACCGGCAACGGGAGGTCCATCCCAATAACTCCCCTTAGGTCTCTACGCGGTGCCGACCAGGCTGGACATTCTTCCAGCGTATGCCGCGCAGAGTCCTGGGCCTCCTCGCAGTAGTGGCACTGCGATCCTCCTAGTGCCAGTTATGAACACACAGTTTGAGGAAACGGAGGTATGCAGGTAATTTAACTTATGCGCATGCATTGCTGCAACTTGCACTGTATAATTTAGAATTTTTGTTACCGCGCCATCCGATTTTTATACATGTGCAAATACTCGTACACGCTGCATTGCATTTTTTCCGCACGCGACAAGGAGGGGACAGAGGCGAGTTCCGGCTCGCGTCTGCCCCCTCCCCCCGTCCCACCCGCCTGGTCAACCCGCATAAAACTTAAAAATATGATAAAATAAAAGATAAAATCAGTAAATGAAAAGGTGTATAGATAAAATAAAAGTCAATAAATAAATAAATAATAATAAGTAAATAAATACAATGGACAAAACACAACAAACATAAGAAGGGTGGCAAAATAAAGGGGAATAAAAGATAAAGATAAAATTTATAATATAGAGTAAAATGAAATATTATAAAATAAAAGGTGGGGGGTCGACCGGCAGGTCGCATCTTTGTAGAGGGGGGAGGGGATTATTGCTCCACCTCGCCCCCCGCGACCTGTCCACCTCGGGGGCGCCTTAACTGCCAGCCCCCCTTGGCGGCGGTGGAAGTACTAAGTAGTGCCACCGCCGCCATTACGTCTGCGGGCCCTTACGGGGGCCGTCGGCCTCGTCGGGGTTGCCCCGCCGATGCTAGCCTCCTGGCGGAGAGCGGGTCGGCTTCCCTCTCCCTCTCCGCTGCCTCCTTCTGCGTTATCACAATCTCGCAGAAGGAGGCAATCGCTGCTCTTGACCTCTCGCTGCCGATCATGTGGTCGACCACGACCGGCAACGGGAGGTCCATCCCAATAACGCCCCATAGGTCTCTACGCGGTGCCGACCAGGCTGGACATTCTTCCAGCGTATGCCGCGCAGAGTCCTGGGCCTCCTCGCAGTAGTGGCACTGCGATCCTCCTAGAGCCAGTTATGAACACACAGTTTGAGGAAACGGAGGTATGCAGGTAATTTAACTTATGCGCATGCATTGCTGCAACTTGCGCTGTATAATTTAGAATTTTTGTTACCGCGCCATCCGATTTTTATACATGTGCAAATACTCGTACACGCTGCATTGCATTTTTTCCGCACGCGACAAGGAGGGGACAGAGGCGAGTTCCGGCTCGCGTCTGCCCCCTCCCCCCGTCCCACCCCCCTGGTCAACCCGCATAAAACTTAAAAATATGATAAAATAAAAGATAAAATCAGTAAATGAAAAGGTGTATAGATAAAATAAAAGTCAATAAATAAATAAATAATAATAAGTAAATAAATACAATAGACAAAACACAACAAACATAAGAAGGGGGGCCAAAATAAAGGGGAATAAAAGATAAAGATAAAATTTATAATATAGAGTAAAATGAAATATTATAAAATAAAAGGAGGGGGGTCGACCGGCAGGTCGCATCTTTGTAGAGTGGGGGGGGAGGGGATTATTGCGCCACCTCGCCCCCCGCGACCTGTCCACCTCGGGGGCGCCATAACGGCCAGCCCCCCTTGGCGGCGGTGGAAGTACTAAGTAGTACCACTGCCGCCATTACGTCTGAGGCCCATTACGGGGGCCGTCGGCCTCGTTTGGGTTGCCCCGCCGATGCTAGCCTCCTGGCGGAGAGCGGGTCGGCTTCCCTCTCCCTCCCCGCTGCCTCCTTCTGCGTTATCACAATCTCGCAGAAGGAAGCAATCGCTGCTTTTGACCACTCGCTGCCGATCATGTGGTCGACCACGACCGGCAACGGGAGATCCATCCCAATAACGCCCCTTAGGTCTCTGCGCGGTGCCGACCACGCTGGACATTCTTCCAGCGTATGCCGCGCAGAGTCCTGGGCCTCCTCGCAGTGGTGGCACTGCGATCCTCCTAGTGCCAGTTATGAACACACAGTTTGAGGAAACGGCGGTATGCAGGTAATTTCACTTATGCGCATGCATTGCTGCAACTTGTGCTGTATAATTTAGAATTTTTGTTACCACGCCATCCGATTTTTATACATGTGCAAATACTCGTACACGCTGCATTGTATTTTTTTCCGCACGCGACAAGGAGGGGACAGAGGCGAGTTCCGGCACGCGTCTGTCCCCTCCCCCCGTCCCACCCCCCTGGTCAACCCGCATAAAACTTAAAAATATGATAAAATAAAAGATAAAATCAGTAAATGTAAAGGTGTATAGATACAATAGATAAAATAAAAGTCATTAAATAAATAAATAATAATAAGTAAATAAATACTATGGACAAAACACAACAAACATAAGAAGGGGGGCAAAATAAAGGGGAATAAAAGATAAAGATAAAATTTATAATATAGTGTAAAATGAAATATTATAAAATAAAAGGAGGGGGGTCGACCGGCAGGTCGCATCTTTGTAGAGGGGGGAGGGGATTATTGCTCCACCACGCCCCCCGCGACCTGTCCACCTCGGGGGCGCCATAACGGCCAGCCCCCCTTGGCGGCGGTGGAAGTACTAAGTAGTACCACCGCCGCCATTACGTCTGCGGCCCCTTACGGGGGCCGTCGGCCTCGTCGGGGTGGCCCCGCCGATGCTAGCCTCCTGGCGGAGAGCGGGTCGGCATCCCTCTCCCTCTCCGCTGCCTCCTTCTGCGTTATCACAATCTCGCAGAAGGAGGCAATCGCTGCTCTTGACCTCTCGCTGCCGATCATGTGGTCGACCACGACCGGCAACGAGAGGTCCATCCCAATAACGCCCCTTAAGTCTCTGCGCGGTGCCGACCACGCTGGACATTCTTCCAGCGTATGCCGCGCAGAGTCCTGGGCCTCCTCGCAGTGGTGGCACTGCGATCCTCCTAGTGCCAGTTATGAACACACAGTTTGAGGAAACGGAGGTATGCAGGTAATTTAACTTATGCGCATGCATTGCTGCAACTTGCGCTGTATAATTTAGAATTTTTGTTACCGCGCCATCCGATTTTTATACATGTGCAAATACTCGTACACGCTGCATTGCATTTTTTCCGCACGCGACAAGGAGGGGACAGAGGCGAGTTCCGGCTCGCGTCTGCCCCCTCCCCCCGTCCCACCACCCTGGTCAACCCGCATAAAACTTAAAAATATGATAAAATAAAAGATAAAATCAGTAAATGAAAAGGTGTATAGATAAAATAGATAAAATAAAAGTCATTAAATAAATAAATAATAATAAGTAAATAAATAGAATGGACAAAACACAATAAACATAAGAAGGGGGGCAAAATAAAGGGGAATAAAAGATAAAGATAAAATTTATAATATAGTGTAAAATGAAATATTATAAAATAAAAGGAGGGGGGTCGACCGGCAGGTCGCATCTTTGTAGAGGGGGGAGGGGATTATTGCTCCACCACGCCCCCCGCGACCTGTCCACCTCGGGGGCGCCATAACGGCCAGCCCCCCCTGACGGCGGTGGAAGTACTAAGTAGTACCACCGCCGCCATTACGTCTGAGGCCCATTACGAGGGCCGTCGGCCTCGTGGGGGTTGCCCCGCCGATGCTAGCCTCCTGGCGGAGAGCGGGTCGGCTTCCCTCTCCCTCTCCGCTGCCTCCTTCTGCGTTATCACAATCTCGCAGAAGGAGGCAATCGCTGCTCTTGACCTCTCGCTGCCGATCATGTGGTCGACCACGACCGGCAACGGGAGATCCATCCCAATAACGCCCCTTAGGTCTCTGCGCGGTGCCGACCACGCTGGACATTCTTCCAGCGTATGCCGCGCAGAGTCCTGGGCCTCCTCGCAGTGGTGGCACTGCGATCCTCCTAGTGCCAGTTATGAACACACTGTTTGAGGAAACGGCGGTATGCAGGTAATTTCACTTATGCGCATGCATTGCTGCAACTTGTGCTGTATAATTTAGAATTTTTGTTACCACGCCATCCGATTTTTATACATGTGCAAATAATCGTACACGCTGCATTGTATTTTTTTCCGCACGCGACAAGGAGGGGACAGAGGCGAGTTCCGGCTCGCGTCTGTCCCCTACCCCCCTCCCACCCCCCTGGTCAACCCGCATAAAACTTAAAAATATGATAAAATGCAAGATAAAATCAATAATTGAAAAGGTGTATAGATAAAATAGATAAAATAAAAGTCAATAAATAAATAAATAATAATAAGTAAATAAATACAATGGACAAAACACAATAAACATAAGAAGGGGGGCAAAATAAAGGGGAATAAAAGATAAAGATAAAATTTATAATATAGAGTAAAATGAAATATTATAAAATGAAAGGAGGGTGGTCGACCGGCAGGTCGCATCTTTGTAGAGGGGGCGGAGGGGATTATTGCTCCACCTCGCCCCCCGCGACCTGTCCACCTCGGGGGCGCCTTAACGGCCAGCCCCCCTTGGCGGCGGTGGAAGTACTAAGTAGTACCACCGCCGCCATTACGTCTGCGGCCCCTCACGGGGGCCGTCGGCCTCGTCGGGGTTGCCCCGCCGATGCTAGCCTCCTGGCGGAGAGCGGGTCGGCTTACCTCTCCCTCTCCGCTGCCTCCTTCTGCGTTATCACAATCTCGCAGAAGGAGGCAATCGCTGCTCTTGACCTCTCGCTGCCGATCATGTGGTCGACCACGACCGGCAACGGGAGGTCCATCCCAATAACGCCCCTTAGGTCTCTGCGCGGTGCCGACCACGCTGGACATTCTTCCAGCGTATGCCGCGCAGAGTCCTGGGCCTCCTCGCAGTGGTGGCACTGCGATCCTCCTAGTGCCAGTTATGAACACACTGTTTGAGGAAACGGCGGTATGCAGGTAATTTAACTTATGCGCATGCATTGCTGCAACTTGTGCTGTATAATTTAGAATTTTTGTTACCACGCCATCCGATTTTTATACATGTGCAAATACTCGTACACGCTGCATTGTATTTTTTTCCGCACGCGACAAGGAGGGGACAGAGGCGAGTTCCGGCTCGCGTCTGTCCCCTACCCCCGTCCCACCCCCCTGGTCAACCCGCATAAAACTTAAAAATATGATAAAATACAAGATAAAATCAATAATTGAAAAGGTGTATAGATAAAATAGATAAAATAAAAGTCAATAAATAAATAAATAATAATAAGTAAATAAATACAATGGACAAAACACAATAAACATAAGAAGGGGGGCAAAATAAAGGGGAATAAAAGATAAAGATAAAATTTATAATATAGAGTAAAATGAAATATTATAAAATGAAAGGAGGGGGGTGGACCGGCAGGTCGCATCTTTGTAGAGTGGGGGGGGAGGGGATTATTGCGCCACCTCGCCCCCCGCGACCTGTCCACCTCGGGGGCGCCATAACGGCCAACCCCCCCTTGGCGGCGGTGGAAGTACTAAGTAGTACCACTGCCGCCATTACGTCTGAGGCCCATTACGGGGGCCGTCGGCCTCGTGGGGGTTGCCCCGCCGATGCTAGCCTCCTGGCGGAGAGCGGGTCGGCTTCCCTCTCCCTCCCCGCTGCCTCCTTCTGCGTTATCACAATCTCGCAGAAGGAAGCAATCGCTGCTTTTGACCACTCGCTGCCGATCATGTGGTCGACCACGACCGGCAACGGGAGATCCATCCCAATAACGCCCCTTAGGTCTCTGCGCGGTGCCGACCACGCTGGACATTCTTCCAGCGTATGCCGCGCAGAGTCCTGGGCCTCCTCGCAGTGGTGGCACTGCGATCCTCCTAGTGCCAGTTATGAACACACAGTTTGAGGAAACGGCGGTATGCAGGTAATTTCACTTATGCGCATGCATTGCTGCAACTTGTGCTGTATAATTTAGAATTTTTGTTACCACGCCATCCGATTTTTATACATGTGCAAATACTCGTACACGCTGCATTGTATTTTTTTCCGCACGCGACAAGGAGGGGACAGAGGCGAGTTCCGGCACGCGTCTGTCCCCTCCCCCCGTCCCACCCCCCTGGTCAACCCGCATAAAACTTAAAAATATGATAAAATAAAAGATAAAATCAGTAAATGTAAAGGTGTATAGATACAATAGATAAAATAAAAGTCATTAAATAAATAAATAATAATAAGTAAATAAATACTATGGACAAAACACAACAAACATAAGAAGGGGGGCAAAATAAAGGGGAATAAAAGATAAAGATAAAATTTATAATATAGTGTAAAATGAAATATTATAAAATAAAAGGAGGGGGGTCGACCGGCAGGTCGCATCTTTGTAGAGGGGGGAGGGGATTATTGCTCCACCACGCCCCCCGCGACCTGTCCACCTCGGGGGCGCCATAACGGCCAGCCCCCCTTGGCGGCGGTGGAAGTACTAAGTAGTACCACCGCCGCCATTACGTCTGCGGCCCCTTACGGGGGCCGTCGGCCTCGTCGGGGTGGCCCCGCCGATGCTAGCCTCCTGGCGGAGAGCGGGTCGGCTTCCCTCTCCCTCTCCGCTGCCTCCTTCTGCGTTATCACAATCTCGCAGAAGGAGGCAATCGCTGCTCTTGACCTCTCGCTGCCGATCATGTGGTCGACCACGACCGGCAACGAGAGGTCCATCCCAATAACGCCCCTTAAGTCTCTGCGCGGTGCCGACCACGCTGGACATTCTTCCAGCGTATGCCGCGCAGAGTCCTGGGCCTCCTCGCAGTGGTGGCACTGCGATCCTCCTAGTGCCAGTTATGAACACACTGTTTGAGGAAACGGCGGTATGCAGGTAATTTAACTTATGCGCATGCATTGCTGCAACTTGTGCTGTATAATTTAGAATTTTTGTTACCACGCCATCCGATTTTTATACATGTGCAAATACTCGTACACGCTGCATTGTATTTTTTTCCGCACGCGACAAGGAGGGGACAGAGGCGAGTTCCGGCTCGCGTCTGTCCCCTACCCCCGTCCCACCCCCCTGGTCAACCCGCATAAAACTTAAAAATATGATAAAATACAAGATAAAATCAATAATTGAAAAGGTGTATAGATAAAATAGATAAAATAAAAGTCAATAAATAAATAAATAATAATAAGTAAATAAATACAATGGACAAAACACAATAAACATAAGAAGGGGGGCAAAATAAAGGGGAATAAAAGATAAAGATAAAATTTATAATATAGAGTAAAATGAAATATTATAAAATGAAAGGAGGGGGGTGGACCGGCAGGTCGCATCTTTGTAGAGTGGGGGGGGAGGGGATTATTGCGCCACCTCGCCCCCCGCGACCTGTCCACCTCGGGGGCGCCATAACGGCCAACCCCCCCTTGGCGGCGGTGGAAGTACTAAGTAGTACCACTGCCGCCATTACGTCTGAGGCCCATTACGGGGGCCGTCGGCCTCGTGGGGGTTGCCCCGCCGATGCTAGCCTCCTGGCGGAGAGCGGGTCGGCTTCCCTCTCCCTCCCCGCTGCCTCCTTCTGCGTTATCACAATCTCGCAGAAGGAAGCAATCGCTGCTTTTGACCACTCGCTGCCGATCATGTGGTCGACCACGACCGGCAACGGGAGATCCATCCCAATAACGCCCCTTAGGTCTCTGCGCGGTGCCGACCACGCTGGACATTCTTCCAGCGTATGCCGCGCAGAGTCCTGGGCCTCCTCGCAGTGGTGGCACTGCGATCCTCCTAGTGCCAGTTATGAACACACAGTTTGAGGAAACGGCGGTATGCAGGTAATTTCACTTATGCGCATGCATTGCTGCAACTTGTGCTGTATAATTTAGAATTTTTGTTACCACGCCATCCGATTTTTATACATGTGCAAATACTCGTACACGCTGCATTGTATTTTTTTCCGCACGCGACAAGGAGGGGACAGAGGCGAGTTCCGGCACGCGTCTGTCCCCTCCCCCCGTCCCACCCCCCTGGTCAACCCGCATAAAACTTAAAAATATGATAAAATAAAAGATAAAATCAGTAAATGTAAAGGTGTATAGATACAATAGATAAAATAAAAGTCATTAAATAAATAAATAATAATAAGTAAATAAATACTATGGACAAAACACAACAAACATAAGAAGGGGGGCAAAATAAAGGGGAATAAAAGATAAAGATAAAATTTATAATATAGTGTAAAATGAAATATTATAAAATAAAAGGAGGGGGGTCGACCGGCAGGTCGCATCTTTGTAGAGGGGGGAGGGGATTATTGCTCCACCACGCCCCCCGCGACCTGTCCACCTCGGGGGCGCCATAACGGCCAGCCCCCCTTGGCGGCGGTGGAAGTACTAAGTAGTACCACCGCCGCCATTACGTCTGCGGCCCCTTACGGGGGCCGTCGGCCTCGTCGGGGTGGCCCCGCCGATGCTAGCCTCCTGGCGGAGAGCGGGTCGGCTTCCCTCTCCCTCTCCGCTGCCTCCTTCTGCGTTATCACAATCTCGCAGAAGGAGGCAATCGCTGCTCTTGACCTCTCGCTGCCGATCATGTGGTCGACCACGACCGGCAACGAGAGGTCCATCCCAATAACGCCCCTTAAGTCTCTGCGCGGTGCCGACCACGCTGGACATTCTTCCAGCGTATGCCGCGCAGAGTCCTGGGCCTCCTCGCAGTGGTGGCACTGCGATCCTCCTAGTGCCAGTTATGAACACACTGTTTGAGGAAACGGCGGTATGCAGGTAATTTCACTTATGCGCATGCATTGCTGCAACTTGTGCTGTATAATTTAGAATTTTTGTTACCACGCCATCCGATTTTTATACATGTGCAAATAATCGTACACGCTGCATTGTATTTTTTTCCGCACGCGACAAGGAGGGGACAGAGGCGAGTTCCGGCTCGCGTCTGTCCCCTACCCCCCTCCCACCCCCCTGGTCAACCCGCATAAAACTTAAAAATATGATAAAATGCAAGATAAAATCAATAATTGAAAAGGTGTATAGATAAAATAGATAAAATAAAAGTCAATAAATAAATAAATAATAATAAGTAAATAAATACAATGGACAAAACACAATAAACATAAGAAGGGGGGCAAAATAAAGGGGAATAAAAGATAAAGATAAAATTTATAATATAGAGTAAAATGAAATATTATAAAATGAAAGGAGGGTGGTCGACCGGCAGGTCGCATCTTTGTAGAGGGGGCGGAGGGGATTATTGCTCCACCTCGCCCCCCGCGACCTGTCCACCTCGGGGGCGCCTTAACGGCCAGCCCCCCTTGGCGGCGGTGGAAGTACTAAGTAGTACCACCGCCGCCATTACGTCTGCGGCCCCTCACGGGGGCCGTCGGCCTCGTCGGGGTTGCCCCGCCGATGCTAGCCTCCTGGCGGAGAGCGGGTCGGCTTACCTCTCCCTCTCCGCTGCCTCCTTCTGCGTTATCACAATCTCGCAGAAGGAGGCAATCGCTGCTCTTGACCTCTCGCTGCCGATCATGTGGTCGACCACGACCGGCAACGGGAGGTCCATCCCAATAACGCCCCTTAGGTCTCTGCGCGGTGCCGACCACGCTGGACATTCTTCCAGCGTATGCCGCGCAGAGTCCTGGGCCTCCTCGCAGTGGTGGCACTGCGATCCTCCTAGTGCCAGTTATGAACACACTGTTTGAGGAAACGGCGGTATGCAGGTAATTTAACTTATGCGCATGCATTGCTGCAACTTGTGCTGTATAATTTAGAATTTTTGTTACCACGCCATCCGATTTTTATACATGTGCAAATACTCGTACACGCTGCATTGTATTTTTTTCCGCACGCGACAAGGAGGGGACAGAGGCGAGTTCCGGCTCGCGTCTGTCCCCTACCCCCGTCCCACCCCCCTGGTCAACCCGCATAAAACTTAAAAATATGATAAAATACAAGATAAAATCAATAATTGAAAAGGTGTATAGATAAAATAGATAAAATAAAAGTCAATAAATAAATAAATAATAATAAGTAAATAAATACAATGGACAAAACACAATAAACATAAGAAGGGGGGCAAAATAAAGGGGAATAAAAGATAAAGATAAAATTTATAATATAGAGTAAAATGAAATATTATAAAATGAAAGGAGGGGGGTGGACCGGCAGGTCGCATCTTTGTAGAGTGGGGGGGGAGGGGATTATTGCGCCACCTCGCCCCCCGCGACCTGTCCACCTCGGGGGCGCCATAACGGCCAACCCCCCCTTGGCGGCGGTGGAAGTACTAAGTAGTACCACTGCCGCCATTACGTCTGAGGCCCATTACGGGGGCCGTCGGCCTCGTGGGGGTTGCCCCGCCGATGCTAGCCTCCTGGCGGAGAGCGGGTCGGCTTCCCTCTCCCTCCCCGCTGCCTCCTTCTGCGTTATCACAATCTCGCAGAAGGAGGCAAACGCTGCCCTTGACCTCTCGCTGCCGATCATGTGGTCGCCCACGACCGGCAACGCGAGGTCCATCCCAATAACGCCCCTTAGGTCTCTGCGCGGTGCCGACCACGCTGGACATTCTTCCAGCGTATGCCGCGCAGAGTCCTGGGCCTCCTCGCAGTGGTGGCACTGCGATCCTCCCAGTGCCAGTTATGAACACACAGTTTGAGGAAACGGCTGTATGCAGGTAATTTAACTTATGCGCATGCATTGCTGCAACTTGCGCTGTATAATTTAGAATTTTTGTTACCGCGCCATCCGATTTTTATACATGTGCAAATACTCGTACACGCTGCATTGCATTTTTTCCGCACGCGACAAGGAGGGGACAGAGGCGAGTTCCGGCTCGCGTCTGCCCCCTCCCCCCGTCCCACCACCCTGGTCAACCCGCATAAAACTTAAAAATATGGTAAAATACAAGATAAAATCAATAATTGAAAAGGTGTATAGATAAAATAGATACAATAAAAGTCAATAAATAAATAAATAATAATAAGTAAATAAATACAATGGACAAAACACAATAAACATAAGAAGGGGGGCAAAATAAAGGGGAATAAAAGATAAAGATAAAGTTTATAATATAGAGTAAAATGAAAAATTATAAAATGAAAGGAGGGTGGTCGACCGGCAGGTCGCATCTTTGTAGAGGGGGCGGAGGGGATTATTGCTCCACCTCGCCCCCCGCGACCTGTCCACCTCGGGGGCGCCTTAACGGCCAGCCCCCCTTGGCGGCGGTGGAAGTACTAAGTAGTACCACCGCCGCCATTACGTCTGCGGCCCCTTACGGGGGCCGTCGGCCTCGTCGGGGTTGCCCCGCCGATGCTAGCCTCCTGGCGGAGAGCGGGTCGGCTTACCTCTCCCTCTCCGCTGCCTCCTTCTGCGTTATCACAATCTCGCAGAAGGAGGCAATCGCTGCTCTTGACCTCTCGCTGCCGATCATGTGGTCGACCACGACCGGCAACGAGAGGTCCATCCCAATAACGCCCCTTAAGTCTCTGCGCGGTGCCGACCACGCTGGACATTCTTCCAGCGTATGCCGCGCAGAGTCCTGGGCCTCCTCGCAGTGGTGGCACTGCGATCCTCCTAGTGCCAGTTATGAACACACAGTTTGAGGAAACGGAGGTATGCAGGTAATTTAACTTATGCGCATGCATTGCTGCAACTTGCGCTGTATAATTTAGAATTTTTGTTACCGCGCCATCCGATTTTTATACATGTGCAAATACTCGTACACGCTGCATTGCATTTTTTCCGCACGCGACAAGGAGGGGACAGAGGCGAGTTCCGGCTCGCGTCTGCCCCCTCCCCCCGTCCCACCACCCTGGTCAACCCGCATAAAACTTAAAAATATGATAAAATAAAAGATAAAATCAGTAAATGAAAAGGTGTATAGATAAAATAGATAAAATAAAAGTCATTAAATAAATAAATAATAATAAGTAAATAAATAGAATGGACAAAACACAATAAACATAAGAAGGGGGGCAAAATAAAGGGGAATAAAAGATAAAGATAAAATTTATAATATAGTGTAAAATGAAATATTATAAAATAAAAGGAGGGGGGTCGACCGGCAGGTCGCATCTTTGTAGAGGGGGGAGGGGATTATTGCTCCACCTCGCCCCCCGCGACCTGTCCACCTCGGGGGCGCCATAACGGCCAGCCCCCCCTGGCGGCGGTGGAAGTACTAAGTAGTACCACCGCCGCCATTACGTCTGAGGCCCATTACGAGGGCCGTCGGCCTCGTGGGGGTTCCCCCGCCGATGCTAGCCTCCTGGCGGAGAGCGGGTCGGCTTCCCTCTCCCTCTCCGCTGCCTCCTTCTGCGTTATCACAATCTCGCAGAAGGAGGCAATCGCTGCTCTTGACCTCTCGCTGCCGATCATGTGGTCGACCACGACCGGGAACGGGAGATCCATCCCAATAACGCCCCTTAGGTCTCTGCGCGGTGCCGACCACGCTGGACATTCTTCCAGCGTATGCCGCGCAGAGTCCTGGGCCTCCTCGCAGTGGTGGCACTGCGATCCTCCTAGTGCCAGTTATGAACACACTGTTTGAGGAAACGGCGGTATGCAGGTAATTTCACTTATGCGCATGCATTGCTGCAACTTGTGCTGTATAATTTAGAATTTTTGTTACCACGCCATCCGATTTTTATACATGTGCAAATAATCGTACACGCTGCATTGTATTTTTTTCCGCACGCGACAAGGAGGGGACAGAGGCGAGTTCCGGCTCGCGTCTGTCCCCTACCCCCCTCCCACCCCCCTGGTCAACCCGCATAAAACTTAAAAATATGATAAAATGCAAGATAAAATCAATAATTGAAAAGGTGTATAGATAAAATAGATAAAATAAAAGTCAATAAATAAATAAATAATAATAAGTAAATAAATACAATGGACAAAACACAATAAACATAAGAAGGGGGGCAAAATAAAGGGGAATAAAAGATAAAGATAAAATTTATAATATAGAGTAAAATGAAATATTATAAAATGAAAGGAGGGTGGTCGACCGGCAGGTCGCATCTTTGTAGAGGGGGCGGAGGGGATTATTGCTCCACCTCGCCCCCCGCGACCTGTCCACCTCGGGGGCGCCTTAACGGCCAGCCCCCCTTGGCGGCGGTGGAAGTACTAAGTAGTACCACCGCCGCCATTACGTCTGCGGCCCCTCACGGGGGCCGTCGGCCTCGTCGGGGTTGCCCCGCCGATGCTAGCCTCCTGGCGGAGAGCGGGTCGGCTTACCTCTCCCTCTCCGCTGCCTCCTTCTGCGTTATCACAATCTCGCAGAAGGAGGCAATCGCTGCTCTTG
The DNA here is from genome assembly GCF_051020765.1 of Lasioglossum baleicum. Lineage (NCBI taxonomy): Eukaryota > Metazoa > Arthropoda > Insecta > Hymenoptera > Halictidae > Lasioglossum > Lasioglossum baleicum. Next base: position 1,147,937 of record NW_027469089.1, on the reverse strand, counting down.
ACCTCTCGCTGCCGATCATGTGGTCGACCACGACCGGCAACGGGAGGTCCATCCCAATAACGCCCCTTAGGTCTCTGCGCGGTGCCGACCACGCTGGATATTCTTCCAGCGTATGCCGCGCAGAGTCCTGGGCCTCCTCGCAGTGGTGGCACTGCGATCCTCCTAGTGCCAGTTATGAACACACTGTTTGAGGAAACGGCGGTATGCAGGTAATTTAACTTATGCGCATGCATTGCTGCAACTTGTGCTGTATAATTTAGAATTTTTGTTACCACGCCATCCGATTTTTATACATGTGCAAATACTCGTACACGCTGCATTGTAATTGTATTTTTTTCCGCACGCGACAAGGAGGGGACAGAGGCGAGTTCCGGCTCGCGTCTGTCCCCTCCCCCCGTCCCACCCCCCCGTCAACCCGCATAAAACTTAAAAATATGATAAAATAAAACATAAAATCAATAATTGAAAAGGTGTATAGATAAAATAGATAAAATAAAAGTCAATAAATAAATAAATAATAATAAGTAAATAAATACAATGGACAAAACACAATAAACATAAGAAGGGGGGCAAAATAAAGGGGAATAAAAGATAAAGATAAAATTTATAATATAGAGTAAAAAGAAATATTATAAAATGAAAGGAGGGGGTGGACCGGCAGGTCGCATCTTTGTAGAGAGGGGGAGGAGGGGATTATTGCGCCACCTCGCCCCCCGCGACCTGTCCACCTCGGGGGCGCCATAACGGCCAGCCCCCCTTGGCGGCGGTGGAAGTACTAAGTAGTACCACCGCCGCCATTACGTCTGAGGGCCGTCGGACTCGTGGGGGTTGCCCCGCCGATGCTAGCCTCCTGGCGGAGAGCGGGTCGGCTTCCCTCTCCCTCTCCGCTGCCTCCTTCTGCGTTATCACAATCTCGCAGAAGGAAGCAATCGCTGCTCTTGACCACTCGCTGCCGATCATGTGGTCGACCACGACCGGCAACGGGAGATCCATCCCAATAACGCCCCTTAGGTCTCTGCGCGGTGCCGACCACGCTGGACATTCTTCCAGCGTATGCCGCGCAGAGTCCTGGGCCTCCTCGCAGTGGTGGCACTGCGATCCTCCTAGTGCCAGTTATGAACACACAGTTTGAGGAAACGGCGGTATGCAGGTAATTTCACTTATGCGCATGCATTGCTGCAACTTGTGCTGTATAATTTAGAATTTTTGTTACCACGCCATCCGATTTTTATACATGTGCAAATACTCGTACACGCTGCATTGTATTTTTTTCCGCACGCGACAAGGAGGGGACAGAGGCGAGTTCCGGCACGCGTCTGTCCCCTCCCCCCGTCCCACCCCCCTGGTCAACCCGCATAAAACTTTAAAATATGATAAAATAAAAGATAAAATCAGTAAATGAAAAGGTGTATAGATAAAATAAAAGTCAATAAATAAATAAATAATAATAAGTAAATAAATACAATGGACAAAACACAACAAACATAAGAAGGGGGGCCAAAATAAAGGGGAATAAAAGATAAAGATAAAATTTATAATATAGAGTAAAATGAAATATTATAAAATAAAAGGAGGGGGGTCGACCGGCAGGTCGCATCTTTGTAGAGGGGGGGGAGGGGATTATTGCTCCACCACGCCCCCCGCGACCTGACCACCTCGGGGGCGCCATATCGGCCAGCCCCCCTTGGCGGCGGTGGAAGTACTAAGTAGTACCACCGCCGCCATTACGTCTGAGGCCCATTACGAGGGCCGTCGGCCTCGTGGGGGTTGCCCCGCCGATGCTAGCCTCCTGGCGGAGAGCGGGTCGGCTTCCCTCTCCCTCTCCGCTGCCTCCTTCTGCGTTATCACAATCTAGCAGAAGGAGGCAATCGCTGCTCTTGACCTCTCGCTGCCGATCATGTGGTCGACCACGACCGGCAACGGGAGGTCCATCCCAATAACGCCCCTTAGGTCTCTGCGCGGTGCCGACCACGCTGGACATTCTTCCAGCGTATGCCGCGCAGAGTCCTGGGCCTCCTCGCAGTGGTGGCACTGCGATCCTCCCAATGCCAGTTATGAACACACAGTTTGAGGAAACGGAGGTATGCAGGTAATTTAACTTATGCGCATGCATTGCTGCAACTTGTGCTGTATAATTTAGAATTTTTGTTACCGCGCCATCCGATTTTTATACATGTGCATATACTCGTACACGCTGCATTGTATTTTTTTCCGCACGCGACGAGGAGGGGACAGAGGCGAGTTCCAGCTCGCGTCTGTCCCTCCCCCCGTCCCACCCCCTGGTCAACCCGCATAAAACTTAAAACTATGATAAAATACAAGATAAAATCAATAATTGAAAAGGTGTATAGATAAAATAGATAAAATAAAAGTCAATAAATAAATAAATAATAATAAGTAAATAAATACAATGGACAAAACACAACAAACATAAGAAGGGGGGCAAAATAAAGGGGAATAAAAGATAAAGATAAAATTTATAATACGGAGTAAAATGATATTTTATAAAATAAATGCAGGGGGGTCGACCGGCAGGTCGCATCTTTGTAGAGGGGGGGAGGGGATTATTGCTCCACCTCGCCCCCCGCGAACTGTCCACCTCGGGAGCGCCTTAACGGCCAGCCCCCCTTGGCGGCGGTGGAAGTACTAAGTAGTACCACCGCCGCCATTACGTCTGCGGCCCCTTACGGGGGCCGTCGGCCTCGTCGGGGTTGCGCCGCCGATGCTAGCCTCCTGGCGGAGAGCGGGTCGTCTTCCCTCTCCCTCTCCGCTGCCTCCTTCTGCGTTATCACAATCTCGCAGAAGGAGGCAATCGCTGCTCTTGACCTCTCGCTGCCGATCATGTGGTCGACCACGACCGGCAACGAGAGGTCCATCCCAATAACGCCCCTTAGGTCTCTGCGCGGTGCCGACAACGCTGGACATTCTTCCAGCGTATGCCGCGCAGAGTCCTGGGCCTCCTCGCAGTGGTGGCACTGCGATCCTCCCAGTGCCAGTTATGAACACACAGTTTGAGGAAACGGCTGTATGCAGGTAATTTAACTTATGCGCATGCATTGCTGCAACTTGCGCTGTATAATTTAGAATTTTTGTTACCGCGCCATCCGATTTTTATACATGTGCAAATACTCGTACACGCTGCATTGCATTTTTTCCGCACGCGACAAGGAGGGGACAGAGGCGAGTTCCGGCTCGCGTCTGCCCCCTCCCCCCGTCCCACCCCCCTGGTCAACCCGCATAAAACTTAAAAATATGATAAAGTACAAGATAAAATCAATAATTGAAAAGGTGTATAGATAAAATAGATAAAATAAAAGTCAATAAATAAATAAATAATAATAAGTAAATAAATACAATGGACAAAACACAATAAACATAAGAAGGGGGGAAAATAAAGGGGAATAAAAGATAAAGATAAAATTTATAATATAGAGTAAAATGAAATATTATAAAATGAAAGGAGGGGGGTGGACCGGCAGGTCGCATCTTTGTAGAGAGGGGGGGGGAGGGGATTATTGCGCCACCTCGCCCCCCGCGACCTGTCCACCTCGGGGGCGCCTTAACGGCCAGCCCCCCTTGGCGGCGGTGGAAGTACTAAGTAGTGCCACCGTCGCCATTACGTCTGCGGCCCCTTACGGGGGCCGTCGGCCTCGTCGGGGTTGCCCCGCCGATGCTAGCCTCCTGGCGGAGAGCGGGTCGGCTTCCCTCTCCCTCTCCGCTGCCTCCTTCTGCGTTATCACAATCTAGCAGAAGGAGGCAATCGCTGCTCTTGACCTCTCGCTGCCGATCATGTGGTCGACCACGACCGGCAACGGAAGGTCCATCCCAATAACGCCCCTTAGGTTTCTGCGCGGTGCTGACCACGCTGGACATTCTTCCAGCGTATGCCGCGCAGAGTCCTGGGCCTCCTCGCAGTGGTGGCACTGCGATCCTCCTAGTGCCAGTTATGAACACACAGTTTGAGGAAACGGAGGTATGCAGGTAATTTAACTTATGCGCATGCATTGCTGCAACCTGTGCTGTATAATTTAGAATTTTTGTTACCGCGCCATCCGATTTTTATACATGTGCAAATACTCGTACACGCTGCATTGTATTTTTTTCCGCACGCGACAAGGAGGGGACAGAGGCGAGTTCCGGCTCGCGTCTGTCCCCTCCCCCCGTCCCACCACCCTGGTCAACCCGCATAAAACTTAAAAATATGATAAAATAAAAGATAAAATCAGTAAATGAAAAGGTGTATAGATAAAATAGATAAAATAAAAGTCAATAAATAAATAAATAATAATAAGTAAATAAATACAATGGACAAAACACAATAAACATAAGAAGGGGGGCAAAATAAAGGGGAATAAAAGATAAAGATAAAATTTATAATATAGAGTAAAATGAAATATTATAAAATGAAAGGAGGGGGGTGGACCGGCAGGTCGCATCTTTGTAGAGTGGGGGGGGAGGGGATTATTGCGCCACCTCGCCCCCCGCGACCTGTCCACCTCGGGGGCGCCATAACGGCCAGCCCTCCTTGGCGGCGGTGGAAGTACTAAGTAGTACCACTGCCGCCATTACGTCTGAGGCCCATTACGGGGGCCGTCGGCCTCGTTTGGGTTGCCCCGCCGATGCTAGCCTCCTGGCGGAGAGCGGGTCGGCTTCCCTCTCCCTCCCCGCTGCCTCCTTCTGCGTTATCACAATCTCGCAGAAGGAAGCAATCGCTGCTCTTGACCACTCGCTGCCGATCATGTGGTCGACCACGACCGGCAACGGAAGGTCCATCCCAATAACGCCCCTTAGGTCTCTGCGCGGTGCTGACCACGCTGGACATTCTTCCAGCGTATGCCGCGCAGAGTCCTGGGCCTCCTTGCAGTGGTGGCACTGCGATCCTCCCAATGCCAGTTATGAACACACAGTTTGAGGAAACGGAGGTATGCAGGTAATTTAACTTATGCGCATGCATTGCTGCAACTTGTGCTGTATAATTTAGAATTTTTGTTACCGCGCCATCCGATTTTTATACATGTGCAAATACTCGTACACGCTGCATTGTATTTTTTTCCGCACGCGACAAGGAGGGGACAGAGGCGAGTTCCGGCTCGCGTCTGTCCCCTCCCCCCGTCCCGCCCCCCTGTCAACCCGCATAAAACTTAAAAATATGATAAAATAAAAGATAAAATCAGTAAATGAAAAGGTGTATAGATAAAATAAAAGTCATTAAATAAATAAATAATAATAAGTAAATAAATACAATGGACAAAACACAACAAACATAAGAAGAGGGGCAAAATAAAGGGGAATAAAAGATAAAGATAAAATTTATAATATAGAGTAAAATGAAATATTATAAAATAAAAGGAGGGGGTTCCACCGGCAGGTCGCATCTTTGTAGAGGGGGGGAGGGGATTATTGCTCCACCACGCCCCCCGCGACCTGTCCACCTCGGGGGCGCCATAACGGCCAGCCCCCCTTGGCGGCGGTGGAAGTACTAAGTAGTACCACCGCCGCCATTACGTCTGAGGCCCATTACGAGGGCCGTCGGCCTCGTGGGGGTTGCCCCGCCGATGCTAGCCTCCTGACGGAGAGCGGGTCGGCTTCCCTCTCCCTCTCCGCTGCCTCCTTCTGCGTTAACACAATCTCGCAGAAGGAGGCAATCGCTGCTCTTGACCTCTCGCTGCCGATCATGTGGTCGACCACGACCGGCAACGGGAGATCCATCCCAATAACGCCCCTTAGGTCTCTGCGCGGTGCCGACCACGCTGGACATTCTTGCAGCGTATGCCGCGCAGAGTCCTGGGCCTCCTCGCAGTGGTGGCACTGCGATCCTCCTAGTGCCAGTTATGAACACACAGTTTGAGGAAACGGAGGTATGCAGGTAATTTAACTTATGCGCATGCATTGCTGCAACCTGTGCTGTATAATTTAGAATTTTTGTTACCGCGCCATCCGATTTTTATACATGTGCAAATACTCGTACACGCTGCATTGTATTTTTTTCCGCACGCGACAAGGAGGGGACAGAGGCGAGTTCCGGCTCGCGTCTGTCCCCTCCCCCCGTCCCACCACCCTGGTCAAACCGCATAAAACTTAAAAATATGATAAAATAAAAGATAAAATCAGTAAATGAAAAGGTGTACAGATAAAATAGATAAAATAAAAGTCAATAAATAAATAAATAATAATAAGTAAATAAATACAATGGACAAAACACAACAAACATAAGAAGGGTGGCAAAATAAAGAGGAATAAAAGATAAAGATAAAATTTATAATATAGAGAAAAAAGAAATATTATAAAATAAAAGGAGGGTGGTCGACCGGCAGGTCGCATCTTTGTAGAGGGGTGGGAGGGAATTATTGCTCCACCTCGCCCCCCGCGACCTGTCCACCTCGGGGGCGCCTTAACGGCCAGCCCCCCTTGGCGGCGGTGGAAGTACTAAGTAGTACCACCGCCGCCATTACGTCTGCGGCCCCTTACGGGGGCCGTCGGCCTCGTCGGGGTTGCCCCGCCGATGCTAGCCTCCTGGCGGAGAGCGGGTCGGCTTCCCTCTCCCTCTCCGCTGCCTCCTTCTGCGTTATCACAATCTAGCAGAAGGAGGCAATCGCTGCTCTTGACCTCTCGCTGCCGATCATGTGGTCGACCACGACCGGCAACGGGAGGTCCATCCCAATAACGCCCCTTAGGTCTCTTCGCGGTGCCGACCACGCTGGACATTCTTCCAGCGTATGTCGCGCAGAGTCCTGGGCCTCCTCGCAGTGGTGGCACTGCGATCCTCCCAATGCCAGTTATGAACACACAGTTTAAGGAAACGGCGGTATGCAGGTAATTTCACTTATGCGCATGCATTGCTGCAACTTGTGCTGTATAATTTAGAATTTTTGTTACCGCGCCATCCGATTTTTATACATGTGCAAATACTCGTACACGCTGCATTGTATTTTTTTCCGCACGCGACAAGGAGGGGACAGAGGCGAGTTCCGGCTCGCGTCTGTCCCCTCCCCCCGTCCCATCACCCTGGTCAACCCGCATAAAACTTAAAAATATGATAAAATAAAAGATAAAATCAGTAAATGAAAAGGTGTATAGATAAAATAGATAAAATAAAAGTCAATAAATAAATAAATAATAATAAGTAAATAAATACAATGGACAAAACACAACAAACATAAGAAGGGGGGCAAAATAAAGGGGAATAAAAGATAAAGATAAAATTTATAATATAGAGAAAAAAGAAATATTATAAAATAAAACGAGGAGGGTCGACCGGCAGGTCGCATCTTTGTAGAGAGGGGGGGAGGGGATTATTGCTCCACCTCGCCCCCCGCGACCTGTCCACCTCGGGGTCGCCATAACGGCCAGCCCCCCTTGGCGCGGTGGAAGTACTAAGTAGTACCACCGCCGCCATTACGTCTGCGGCCCCTTACGGGGGCCGTCGGCCTCGTCGGGGTTGCCCCGCCGATGCTAGCCTCCTGGCGGAGAGCGGGTCGGCTTCCCTCTCCCTCTCCGCAGCCTCCTTCTGCGTTATCACAATCTCGCAGAAGGAGGCAATCGCTGCTCTTGACCTCTCGCTGCCGATCATGTGGTCGACCACGACCGGCAACGAGAGGTCCATCCCAATAACGCCCCGTAGGTCTCTGCGCGGTGCCGACCACGCTGGACATTCTTCCAGCGTATGCCGCGCAGAGTCCTGGGCCTCCTCGCAGTGGTGGCACTGCGATCCTCCTAGTGCCAGTTATGAACACACAGTTTGAGGAAACGGCGGTATGCAGGTAATTTCACTTATGCGCATGCATTGCTGCAACTTGTGCTGTATAATTTAGAATTTTTGTTACCACGCCATCCGATTTTTATACATGTGCAAATACTCGTACACGCTGCATTGTATTTTTTTCCGCACGCGACAAGGAGGGGACAGAGGCGAGTTCCGGCTCGCGTCTGTCCCCTCCCCCCGTCAACCCGCATAAAACTTAAAAATATGATAAAATACAAGATAAAATCAATAATTGAAAAGGTGTATAGATAAAATAGATAAAATAAAAGTCAATAAATAAATAAATAATAATAAGTAAATAAATACAATGGACAAAACACAATAAACATAAGAAGGGGGGCAAAATAAAGGGGAATAAAAGATAAAGATAAAATTTATAATATAGAGTAAAAAGAAATATTATAAAATGAAAGGAGGGGGTGGACCGGCAGGTCGCATCTTTGTAGAGTGGGGGGGAGGGGATTATTGCGCCACCTCGCCCCCCGCGACCTGTCCACCTCGGGGGCGCCATAACGGCCAGCCCCCCTTGGCGGCGGTGGAAGTACTAAGTAGTACCACTGCCGCCATTACGTCTGAGGCCCATTACGGGGGCCGTCGGCCTCGTTTGGGTTGCCCCGCCGATGCTAGCCTCCTGGCGGAGAGCGGGTCGGCTTCCCTCTCCCTCCCCGCTGCCTCCTTCTGCGTTATCACAATCTCGCAGAAGGAAGCAATCGCTGCTCTTGACCACTCGCTGCCGATCATGTGGTCGACCACGACCGGCAACGAGAGATCCATCCCAATAACGCCCCTTAGGTCTCTGCGCGGTGCCGACCACGCTGGACATTCTTCCAGCGTATGCCGCGCAGAGTCCTGGGCCTCCTCGCAGTGGTGGCACTGCGATCCTCCCAGTGCCAGTTATGAACACACAGTTTGAGGAAATGGCTGCATGCAGGTAATTTAACTTATGCGCATGCATTGCTGCAACTTGCGCTGTATAATTTAGAATTTTTGTTACCGCGCCATCCGATTTTTATACATGTGCAAATACTCGTACACGCTGCATTGCATTTTTTCCGCACGCGACAAGGAGGGGACAGAGGCGAGTTCCGGCTCGCGTCTGCCCCCTCCCCCCGTCTCACCACCCTGGTCAACCCGCATAAAACTTAAAAATATGATAAAATAAAAGATAAAATCAGTAAATGAAAAGGTGTATAGATAAAATAGATAAAATAAAAGTCAATAAATAAAATGAACAAAACACAACAAACATAAGAAGGGGTGCCAAAATAAAAGGGAATAAAAGATAAAGATGAAATTTATAATATAGAGTAAAATGAAATATTATAAAATAAAAGGAGGGGGGTCGACCGGCAGGTCGCATCTTTGTAGAGGGGGGGAGGGGATTATTGCTACACCACGCCCCCCGCGACCTGTCCACCTCGGGGGCGCCATAACGGCCAGCCCCCCTTGGCGGCGGTGGAAGTACTAAGTAGTACCACCGCCGCCATTACGTCTGAGGGCCGTCGGACTCGTGGGGGTTGCCCCGCCGATGCTAGCCTCCTGGCGGAGAGCGGGTCGGCTTCCCTCTCCCTCTCCGCTGCCTCCTTCTGCGTTATCACAATCTCGCAGAAGGAAGCAATCGCTGCTCTTGACCACTCGCTGCCGATCATGTGGTCGACCACGACCGGCAACGGGAGATCCATCCCAATAACGCCCCTTAGGTCTCTGCGCGGTGCCGACCACGCTGGACATTCTTCCAGCGTATGCCGCGCAGAGTCCTGGGCCTCCTCGCAGTGGTGGCACTGCGATCCTCCTAGTGCCAGTTATGAACACACAGTTTGAGGAAACGGCGGTATGCAGGTAATTTCACTTATGCGCATGCATTGCTGCAACTTGTGCTGTATAATTTAGAATTTTTGTTACCACGCCATCCGATTTTTATACATGTGCAAATACTCGTACACGCTGCATTGTATTTTTTTCCGCACGCGACAAGGAAGGGACAGAGGCGAGTTCCGGCTCGCGTCTGTCCCCTACCCCCGTCCCACCCCCCTGGTCAACCCGCATAAAACTTAAAAATATGATAAAATACAAGATAAAATCAATAATTGAAAAGGTGTATAGATAAAATAGATAAAATAAAAGTCAATAATGTAAGAATGATGTAAGTGTGCATGTTATATATGTTTTTATTGATTGCAAGTGTTATATATGTTTTTATTGATTGCAAGTGTTATATATGTTTTTATTGATTGCGTTAATGTTTTGTTAATGTTTACGTTGTGATTTTGTTTAAAAATAAAAAGAGACAGTCCCCTGCGAGCGATCAACGAAATAACACGTCGTGTCGAATCTTTATGAATTCCGTATCGAGCCTGAATTCCGTGTCGAGCCTCCTTATATATATATATATATAATATTGTTCGGATTCCTTCGTAAGCAAAAACACAAGGTTGATTCGTCTAAAATTATAGAGTTTTATTATTAATTACACAATAAATATTTCTTACATACTTGCCACGTGTCACACTAACCTAAAATTATAGAGAATCAACAATTAAATGTTTGTGCTTCCCTATATTCTCTCAACGTACGAACTTCTTTATAGAAACCTACACTTGTAGACTTCTGAATTGAAATATTTCATTAATTCCTTTCTCACGAATTATCAAGGTAATTAATTATTAAATTAATCAATTGACTTGTCACTCTGTCTATCTGAATCTCTGTTTACTTTATCCTCTCTAGTCCTGACCTCTCTCGAGCATCTACGCAACTCACCAGCCTATACACAAAGCTTACATCTCCCCTCCACAAGACGTTTAATTTTCATCCGAAGATGCAAATTTAGCGCTATTTTTACCATACATCAGTCGACACAGGTGTGAGCTTTGTTATATGATACAAACCAAGTGATCTTTTTTTATGACCAGTGTTTATTTTATAAATTGAATTTGATACTTTCTCCAATATTTCAAAGGGGCCTATCCTGATTTCATCCATTTTTTTCCTGTTTAATTTATTTCCATTAACCACGTAAACTAAATCTCCTTTTTTGAAATTATACTGTGTTCTGTTTTTATCAAATATAGACTTGTTATAGTCATGGGATTTTTTTGTTTTGAGCAGTGCTATTCTTCTATCTTGTTCCAAACTTCTTGTATTTTTATTTTTCCCTTTTAATTCAGGTGGTAGCAAGTCAGTAGATTCTCCACTTAGCAGGTATTTTGGTGAAAATCCTGTAATTGTGTGATTTGTTTCGTTGTATTTTTTTGTACATTCTTCTGCTATTTTGGACCATGCTGATTTTTTTTCTTTCTCATTCAGTTTACAGCGTATTCTAGTCACCAACGTCTGATTTAATCTTTCGTTTAGCCCGTTAGAGAAAGGTGCATCTACGGCTGTAAAAACCAGTTGTATATTTCGATTTTCGAGATAATTTTTGAATTCGCTTGAATTTAAGGCCGGATATTGATCTGAGAGCAGTATTTCAATCGTGTTATCTTTCGAAACCTTCTCAATCAGTTTTATGAAGTCTTGAGCGTTTTGATTTTTCGAGCATGAGCTGTATGTAAATCTCGTAAAATGGTCTACTAATAGGTGTAGATATTTCTTCGTTGATCTTCGACCCCCAAATCCACCAACTGTGTCCACAGACATTATTTGGAAGGGTTTCTCGGCTGGACCTAATTGTGACATTAGACCATATTTTCTGTTTGCTCTTGTTTTATTTTTTATGCAGACTTCACAGTTTTTACATATTATTTTGATGTTTTTCATTATATTCTGTGCCGTGTAAAAAGGTTTTACCTTAGCTTCCATCTGATTTATTCCTATGTGGCAGTAGTTTTCGTGAATTTTCTTCAGCACAATTTTACTATATTCTTCACTTAGTATTATTTTTTTTCTTTTTCTTTTATCTTCTTTGTAGTAGATCCCATCTTCCATAGTAAATCTTGCATTCTCTCTTAACTGTTTGTTTTGTGCTTGATCACTTTTTATATCTTCTAGACTAATAATATTTACAGTCTTCAGGGTATCTTCGTTATTTTCGTGATTTTCAAAAACTGGATGTCTGCTGAGGCAGTCTGCTTCTATATTCGTTTTTCCTGGATTGTATTTTATTGTAAAGTTGTATTGGGACAGATAGTGAGTCATATCCCCTAATTCATCATCTGTTCGATTTTTAACATTTAACTTTTCTAGCGGTTTATGATCTGTATATACCGTGAAGGAGTTTCCCAGTAACCAATGTTGCCAGAATTTCAGACTTTCTTTTATGGCTAAGCATTCTAAAAAGATGGCTTTCTTCTTTTTTTGAGATTCATTTAGCTTTTTTGAAAAGTAGGCTACAGGTTTCAGATCTCCATTTAATTGGGTTTGTTTTAAAACCGCTCCTAAACCGTGTATGCTGGCATCCGTATAAATGACTGTCGGTAATTTCGGGTCAAAAATTGCAAGATTTGGTCTAGAACAAAGATGATTTTTGATTATTTCAAATGCTTCTTGGCATTCATTTGACCAGTAAAATTTTGTATCTTTACGGAGTAGATTGTGTAGCGGCTCAAGTATTATTGTGACATTTGGAATATACTTTCCATGAAAATTAATTTTCCCTAAAAACTGTCTTACGTGTTTTTTGTTTTGTGGAGTTGGAAATTCTCTTATTGATTTTAAGTTATCTTTTAGAGGTGTAATTGTATTATCTTTTATTACGTGTCCTAAGTATTTCACTGAATTCGCTGCAAATTTGCACTTTGTGAATTTTAGTCTAAGTCCTTCTTTTTTGATAGCGTCTAGCAATCTTTTAATATGTACTATATGCTCAGCAAATGTTCTTGAGAAAATTAATATGTCATCGATATAGTTTACTGCAAATCCAGATAGACCATATTTTTTTATAATACCTTTTAAAATACGTTGAAAAATTGCTGGAGACGTCTTTAGGCCAAAAGGAAGACACGTCCATTGATACTGTCCTTCTTGCGTCACAAATCCTGTTTTTGGTCTATCTCCAATTCTTAGAGGTATGGACCAAAAGGCTGAATTTATGTCCAGAGTTGTAAAATATTTACAGTCAACGGTCTCAGTCATCAGGTCTTCTATCAAGGGAAATGGTTGAGATTGAGGAACTATTATCTTATTTAATTCTCTAAAGTCTATACATAGACGACTTCTTTTCCCTTCATCTCTTTTAAAGGCTAGTGTCACTGGTGCTGCAAAAGGACTATATGACTCCTCAATCAAATTATGTTTTAATAGTTCCGCGATCTGTTTTTCTATCTCAATTCTATCTGTGATTGAACATCTGTATGGTCTTTTATAGCAATATTTCTCCGTTTGTAGGTCAATGAATGCTTCATAATTTTTTACTTTGCCTACGTCATATTTATCTTTGGCGAAAATCTGTTTATATTCATTTATTAGGTCGTTTATTTCTTCTCTTTGATCTGGATCTAAGTGTTTCGTGTCAGTGATAAATTGGTTTGTGTCTATTCCTTCATTGAAATTTACTTCATATTCTTGAATTAATTTTCCTGTGTCCTGTTCTTTTTTTTTCTTCTCTTTCATATTTTCTTTTAGCTTTTTTATATTTAAGTTTTCATCATGGGTCAATCCAAAATTCTTTATTGTGTCTAGACCCAATATCATGTCATTATCGAAATCTTTACTTTCCAATATAAATACATTTATATTTTTCTCTTCGTCCAGTATTCTTGCTTTTAGGGTTATCAATCCATCAGTTTTTCCCCTGCCATTAATCGATTTTAACGTGCTGCTTTGTTGGTCTTTTTCTCTGTTTTTTAATTTTATTAATTTGGAATTTATCACGGTCACATTTGAACCAGGATCATAAATTGCTTTAACTTTCAATGCGTTGTTTAATAGAACGTCAATTTTGATTAATGGCGGAAAATTCAGTTTTTTTGATCCTCTGTGTTAAGTTCAACTTCTAATATTGAATTTGTAGATATATTTCTATTTTGAGTTCTATTTCTTTCTGCTTTGTACCAGCATAGATTTTCTGGGTGGTATCGGTTATTCTTACCTTTTTCTTCACAGATCTTGCATGGTTTTTTATCACTACTTCTTGTTTCTGGTTTTGTAATTCTTCTTGCATCTTTGTTATCCTCTATAATCCTTCTATTCGTTGTCTTCTCGTATCTTCTTAATTCATTGAATAAGTCTTCTGAGTTTTCTAAATCTTCTCTATCGATTTTGTCTCTCACAAACGCCGGTAATCCTGCAGCAATCAGATTTATTAAAGTTATTTTATCTATTTCTTTGTTTGTTTCTAACAATAGACGTTCTTTTCTTAAAGCATAATCTAAAAGTGAGCCATTCAGAAATCTGTAATTTATCGCATGCATTACCGGTGACCATCCTTTATCTGCAAAGGTTCCTAAGAAATTTTCTCTCCAGATTTTCCATTCCGAATTTAGTGTATTTCTTATTAACATCGAACTATGCCAGTCTCTGCAATTATCTTCTAGAAACAATCTTAAAATTTCAATTTTTTCGACGTCTTTTGTAATATTTAATCTGTCACATTCGCTCTCGTATATCGATAACCATAGATTTACACTAACGTTCTTACCATTGAATTTCTCAATTACAAATTTTTCGGAGATTTTACTTAAGTTTCGATTCTTCAGAGTTTGATTATCCTCTTTATGTTCAGAAAACTTTTCCAAAATCCGTAGTAAGTTTTCGTCTATTTTTGTTGTTTGAGCCGTGATTTGTTGTTTTTGGGATGTTTGACTTTCTTCTAATAGATAGTCTCCTATTGCCATATTTCCGCTTTCGTCTTTATATTTACTTAATACTTGTTCACTTAAATTAAACCATACATTTCGTGTATGTCCGCGCTTCTTGAGGGTCGTTATAACTTTTTTAAACTCGGGCAGAGCTGTGAGCTCTGCATGATGTTTTATCGGCCACAAGTTACTTGGGATCTGAAATTTTATTTCTTTTTCATTTGTTATTGATGTAATGGCTATAACGTTTGATTTTTGGTCTTCCGCTGGAACGACTTCAAACTGGAATTTTAACCTCTCCATAATATTGTGTATTCGGCGTCTTTTCTCGTGCGCGTTTCTTGGCCAAACGTGATAATTGTTGATTTATAATATTGTTCGGATTCCTTCGTAAGCAAAAACACAAGGTTGATTCGTCTAAAATTATAGAGTTTTATTATTAATTACACAATAAATATTTCTTACATACTTGCCACGTGTCACACTAACCTAAAATTATAGAGAATCAACAATTAAATGTTTGTGCTTCCCTATATTCTCTCAACGTACGAACTTCTTTATAGAAACCTACACTTGTAGACTTCTGAATTGAAATATTTCATTAATTCCTTTCTCACGAATTATCAAGGTAATTAATTATTAAATTAATCAATTGACTTGTCACTCTGTCTATCTGAATCTCTGTTTACTTTATCCTCTCTAGTCCTGACCTCTCTCGAGCATCTACGCAACTCACCAGCCTATACACAAAGCTTACATATATATATATATGTATGTATATGGTAGATATACGCGGTGGGTATCGGAAACTGAAAAACGGCGTTCGGATTCCGTGAAGCTTAATCCGGGAGCGCTTCGATCGCGCACACGGCCGGCGACTAATCAATGCAACAGGCAGCTATAGTCCCCTGCGAGCGATCAACGAAATAACACGTCGTGTCGAATCTTTATGAATTCTGTATCGAGCCTGAATTCCGTGTCGAGCCTCCTTATAATTTTCAGAAGTGGGATTGAGACAGTCGTTTCGCAATTTCAATTTCAAGTCGGTTTTACGTGAAGTTACGTGACGGACATTTGTGTGAAATTTCATACCGTGTCGCTTTAAAATGAGTTGTTCTCTTACGGTACCGGAACTGAAAGAGAAGCTGAAAGCCAAGAATTTGCAATCGACTGGTACGAAGGCCGAACTGATAAAACGTTTATTGGGTGCTGGTGTCACAGTGGAAGAATTAGCTATGACAGATGATGGGTGTACGGAAGAACCGGTTGCGGGGACGAGCGACGAGACTCGCCACCGACCCGATACGAGAGGGCTGGTGGACGAGATAACTTTACGCGAATTAGACGTTCTAAGGAGAGAACGAGACGTTGTTGTACGAGAGAACGAACTGTTTAGAAGAGAATTGGCGTTGTTACGGGAGACGCCAAGATCAGAAGCAAGCGCATCTGGGCGGATGAAAGTGAAGAAGTGGCAAGAGTTGAAAGAAATAGTGGGTGAATTTGGTGGGAATAGTAAGGACTTTGACCGGTGGGAGAAACAGGTGAGAGGACTCCTGTCGACGTACGAGTTGGACAACCACCAAGCGAAAGCTCTAGTGTGTAGCAGATTGACGGGTCGCGCATTGAAGTGGTATCATTCTAGAATGGACTGTGTGGAATTAGGCACCGATGAGCTTTTGAAAGAGTTGAAGAGGCTGTACGGGCAACGACTAGATCCTTTATGTTTGAGACGCGAGCTTGAAACGAGGAAATGGGCCGTGGAAGAATCTTTCGCCGATTACGTGCATGATAAGACAATCCTTGCAAACCGAGTGCCTGTTTCGGAAACAGAATTACTTAGCTACGTCGTTGACGGTATACCGAATAGGGAATTGCAAATACAAGCTAAGGTGCAGTGTTATAAGTCCGTGGATGAAATACTGACGGCTTTCACAAACGTCAAGTTGCCGGCGGGAAGACCGCGATTATCGGAAGGAGTTTTGCTGTCGGGTAAAGTCACACCGTTGGATGGATCCGGTAGACCACCCATACGCCACCAAACAACAGGCCCTTCAGCTGTCGGATCAGGAAGGCCATTGCCGAGGGAAGGACAAGGATCAGGAAGGCCATTGCCGAGGGAAGGACAAGGATCAGCGAGCACCGGGCGGAGATGTTTTAATTGCAACGAGCCGGGTCACTTCTCAGCTGATTGTACGAAGCCAGCAAGAGAAAGGGGTTCCTGTTTCACGTGCGGACAGATGGGTCATCGAGCAAATCAATGCAGCACACAGACAACGAGGGGCGAAGTCAACCACATTACCCGTGGGCGGAAAGAAGACGATGACTTTCGGCGTGCGGTAGAATTACAGATAAGTAGCGAGAGCGGTAGTTTCAGTACAAAAGTAAACGCACTAATTGATTCAGGGAGCCCGATTAGTTTTGTTAAAGAGGGTTACATTCCGAGAATGTGTTTTATGACCGATCGCGATTCAGATAGGTTTCATGGAATTAATGGTAGTGACTTGAACGTTTTAGGAAAGATGCGAGCTACGATTATTTATGACGCAGTAAAATATTATGTTATGTTGAGAATTGTACCGGATGAAACGATGAAAAACCCATTAGTTTTAGGACGCGACTTCATGAAAATTGCCAAGTTATCGTTGAGTAGAGAAGAAACGGTAGAATGCAACGATATAGCCGACATTATGAACATTGAGGTAGATCAGGTTAACGCGTGCATTAGTGCCGACGACATGCATTTCGACGAGAGCCTTTCGGCTGAGATTAAGACACGAGCACGCGAGTTGTTTAATAAGACGTACATTAACGCACAGAGACCTGCAGAGCCAAGCGTAGAAAATACGATGAAATTAACGCTTACGAACGACAAACCTTTTTCATTTTCACCTCGTAGATTATCGTATGATGAGAAAAATAAATTACGTTGTATCCTCGACGGATTATTAGAAAGAGGTATAATTAGGGAGAGCACATCCGAGTACGCATCTCCTATCGTTCTGACGAAGAAAAAGAACGGAGAAATTAGAATGTGCGTAGATTTCCGCACATTGAATAAAATCACGGTTCGCGATAACTTTCCTCTGCCATTGATCGAAGATCAATTAGATCTACTGGAGGGAAAAAAATATTTCACGACACTCGATTTAAAAGATGGATTTTTCCATGTTAAGATGGACGAAGCGTCGGTTAAATTTACATCGTTCGTAACGCCTTTCGGGCAATACGAATACACGAGGATGCCATTCGGGTTAAAAGGTGCGCCTCTTAAATTCCAACGCTACGTCACGGAAATCTTTAAAGAACTAATCAATGAGGGCGAAATATCTGTTTATTTGGATGATTTTCTTATCGCGACTGAGACGATAGAACATCATATGGAAGTCCTCGGAAAAGTATTTAAACTACTTACAGCGAATCTTTTGAATTTACGGTTAGATAAATGCAGATTTCTCCAAACAAAACTCGATTATTTGGGTTATACTGTAACGAACGAAGGAATTAGGCCGACGGAACAAGGACTCGAGGCGGTAAAGAAATTTCCTCTCCCGCGAAATGTTCGAGAGGTGCAGGGATTTTTAGGCCTCTGTTCATATTTTCGGAAATTTATTGAGGGTTTTTCTATCCTCGCGAAGCCTTTGTACGATTTGACGAGAAAGGATGCGAAGTTTCAGTTAGGCGAAAAAGAAAAACAAGCATTCGAGATGCTTAAGAATCGATTGTTAAACGCACCGATATTAAGTATTTATTCTCCGCGAGACGAGACTGAGTTGCATTGTGACGCGAGCGCGTCGGGGTTTGGTGCTATCCTGTTGCAAAGGAAAGCCGACAAGAAGCTGCATCCAGTATTTTACTTTTCTAAACGAACAACCGAGATTGAATCGCGCTATCATAGTTTCGAGTTAGAAACGCTAGCAATCGTTTCTGCCCTCCGCCGTTTCCGAACATATTTACTAGGAATAAAATTTAAGATACTTACGGATTGTCAAGCTCTTAGTTTGACACTAAATAAAAAAGAGACAAATCCTCGAATTGCACGTTGGGTACTTGAAATGCAAAATTACGACTATGTGCTAGAGCATAGGGCTGGTTCGCGTATGCTCCACGTAGACTCGTTAAGTCGTCAGGTTCTCGTGATCGAAGACAATTCGTTCGATAGAAATTTAGCGCTATGCCAACATAATGATAAAGATATCGAGAAAATCCGTACAGAGTTAGAAACCACGGAAAGTAAATTGTACGAAATGAGGAACGGTCTAGTATATCGGAAGTATCAGGGTAAAATTTTGTTTTACGTGCCGAGCAATTTGGAATCGAGCGTTATGTATAAATACCACAATGAGATGGGACACGTCGGAATTGAGAAAACTGCGCGGAACATTGCAGATACTTATTGGTTTCCGGATATGAGATCCAAGATCGAGAAACACATTCGTGGCTGTTTGAAATGTATTGCGTACACGCCAAACTACGGAAAATTGGAAGGTACCTTGCACTGTATACCGAAAGGGGATGCACCTTTTGATACGCTACACATTGATCATTTGGCTCCTGTTTCGAGATCGCACAAATCGCGTTACAATTATATATTTGTTGTAGTCGACGCGTTCACTAAGTATATTAAAATGTATCCAACTAAAACAACGAACACCGCCGATCTTATAAAGTGTTTAAAATCGTATTTCGAGCATTATAGTCGGCCACTGCGTATCGTTTCGGACCGAGGAAGTTGTTTTACGTCTCGTGAATTTGATGAGTTTACACAAGAGTATAATATACAGCACGTTATGATAGCGACCGCTTCCCCTCAGGCGAACGGGCAGGTAGAAAGATATAACCGCACAATTTTGCCGATGATCGCTAAATTGATGAGTGAGCGTGGTGTGGTATGGCACAATGTGTTGCGAGAGGTTGAATTTGCGTGCAATAATACTTTTTGTAAGTCTACCAACAAGAGTCCGAGTATGTTACTGTTTGGGATGCAACAGCGTGGTGAGGTCATAGATGGGTTGCGTGATATGTTGGAAATCAGTGGAAAGATTAGTGTTTCCCGTGATTTGAACAGTACCCGAAAAGAAGCTAGTGAACAGATTCGGAAGAATCAGGAGTCACAAAAACGCACTTTCGATAAAAGACATAAGGTTCCGAATAAATATAGGGTTGGAGATAAGGTGTTCATCAAGAATTACGATTGCACCCCAGGAGTGTCAACAAAAATGATTCCGCGGTTTAAAGGACCGTACGAGATCGATCGTGTATTGCGAAACGATCGATACGTAATCAAAGATGTAGAGGGGTTCCAGTTGTCGCAAATACCCTACCGTGGAACATGGGAAGCCGCCAACATGCGACCGTGGCGACCGTCACCGTAGATTTAGGTGTTTAATTTTAAATTTAGATATTAAATCGAGACGATTTGTCGTCAGGACGGCCGAGAGTTGTAAGCTGTGAATCGACATATATTTGTCATCGGTATATATTTGTTGTTTATATTTCGGTAAATCGGGACGATTTGTCGTCAGGACGGCCGAATTGTAAGAATGATGTAAGTGTGCATGTTATATATGTTTTTATTGATTGCAAGTGTTATATATGTTTTTATTGATTGCAAGTGTTATATATGTTTTTATTGATTGCGTTAATGTTTTGTTAATGTTTACGTTGTGATTTTGTTTAAAAATAAAAAGAGACAGTCCCCTGCGAGCGATCAACGAAATAACACGTCGTGTCGAATCTTTATGAATTCCGTATCGAGCCTGAATTCCGTGTCGAGCCTCCTTATATATATATATATATATGTATGTATATGGTAGATATACGCGGTGGGTATCGGAAACTGAAAAACGGCGTTCGGATTCCGTGAAGCTTAATCCGGGAGCGCTTCGATCGCGCACACGGCCGGCGACTAATCAATGCAACAGGCAGCTATAGTCCCCTGCGAGCGATCAACGAAATAACACGTCGTGTCGAATCTTTATGAATTCTGTATCGAGCCTGAATTCCGTGTCGAGCCTCCTTATAATTTATAAATAAATAATAATAAGTAAATAAATACAATGGACAAAACACAATAAACATAAGAAGGGGGGCAAAATAAAGGGGAATAAAAGATAAAGATAAAATTTATAATATAGAGTAAAATGAAATATTATAAAATGAAAGGAGGGGGGTGGACCGGCAGGTCGCATCTTTGTAGAGTGGGGGGGGAGGGGATTATTGCGCCACCTCGCCCCCCGCGACCTGTCCACCTCGGGGGCGCCATAACGGCCAGCCCCCCTTGGCGGCGGTGGAAGTACTAAGTAGTACCACCGCCGCCATTACGTCTGAGGGCCGTCGGACTCGTGGGGGTTGCCCCGCCGATGCTAGCCTCCTGGCGGAGAGCGGGTCGGCTTCCCTCTCCCTCTCCGCTGCCTCCTTCTGCGTTATCACAATCTCGCAGAAGGAAGCAATCGCTGCTCTTGACCACTCGCTGCCGATCATGTGGTCGACCACGACCGGCAACGGGAGATCCATCCCAATAACGCCCCTTAGGTCTCTGCGCGGTGCCGACCACGCTGGACATTCTTCCAGCGTATGCCGCGCAGAGTCCTGGGCCTCCTCGCAGTGGTGGCACTGCGATCCTCCTAGTGCCAGTTATGAACACACAGTTTGAGGAAACGGCGGTATGCAGGTAATTTCACTTATGCGCATGCATTGCTGCAACTTGTGCTGTATAATTTAGAATTTTTGTTACCACGCCATCCGATTTTTATACATGTGCAAATACTCGTACACGCTGCATTGTATTTTTTTCCGCACGCGACAAGGAGGGGACAGAGGCGAGTTCCGGCACGCGTCTGTCCCCTCCCCCCGTCCCACCCCCCTGGTCAACCCGCATAAAACTTAAAAATATGATAAAATAAAAGATAAAATCAGTAAATGAAAAGGTGTATAGATAAAATAGATAAAATAAAAGTCAATAAATAAATAAATAATAAGAAGTAAATAAATACAATGGACAAAACACAACAAACATAAGAAGGGGGGCCAAAATAAAGGGGAATAAAAGATAAAGATAAAATTTATAATATAGAGTAAAATGAAATATTATAAAATAAAAGGAGGGGGGTCGACCGGCAGGTCGCATCTTTGTAGAGGGGGGGGAGGGGATTATTGCTCCACCACGCCCCTCGCGACCTGTCCACCTCGGGGGCGCCATAACGGCCAGCCCCCCTTGGCGGCGGTGGAAGTACTAAGTAGTACCACCGCCGCCATTACGTCTGAGGCCCATTACGAGGGCCGTCGGCCTCGTCGGGGTTGCCCCGCCGATGCTAGCCTCCTGGCGGAGAGCGGGTCGGCTTCCCTCTCCCTCTCCGCTGCCTCCTTCTGCGTTATCACAATCTCGCAGAAGGAGGCAATCGCTGCTCTTGACCTCTCGCTGCCGATCATGTGGTCGACCACGACCGGCAACGGGAGATCCATCCCAATAACGCCCCTTAGGTCTCTGCGCGGTGCCGACCACGGTGGACATTCTTCCAGCGTATGCCGCGCAGAGTCCTGGGCCTCCTCGCAGTGGTGGCACTGCGATCCTCCTAGTGCCAGTTATGAACACACAGTTTGAGGAAACGGCGGTATGCAGGTAAATTAACTTATGCGCATGCATTGCTGCAACTTGTGCTGTATAATTTAGAATTTTTGTTACCACGCCATCCGATTTTTATACATGTGCAAATACTCGTACACGCTGCATTGTATTTTTTTCCGCACGCGACAAGGAGGGGACAGAGGCGAGTTCCGGCTCGCGTCTGTCCCCTCCCCCCGTCCCGCCCCCCTGTCAACCCGCATAAAACTTAAAAATATGATAAAATAAAAGATAAAATCAGTAAATGAAAAGGTGTATAGATAAAATAGATAAAATAAAAGTCAATAAATAAATAAATAATAATAAGTAAATAAATACAATGGACAAAACACAATAAACATAAGAAGGGGGGCAAAATAAAGGGGAATAAAAGATAAAGATAAAATTTATAATATAGAGTAAAATGAAATATTATAAAATGAAAGGAGGGGGGTGGACCGGCAGGTCGCATCTTTGTAGAGTGGGGGGGGGAGGGGATTATTGCGCCACCTCGCCCCCCGCGACCTGTCCACCTCGGGGGCGCCATAACGGCCAGCCCTCCTTGGCGGCGGTGGAAGTACTAAGTAGTACCACTGCCGCCATTACGTCTGAGGCCCATTACGGGGGCCGTCGGCCTCGTTTGGGTTGCCCCGCCGATGCTAGCCTCCTGGCGGAGAGCGGGTCGGCTTCCCTCTCCCTCACCGCTGCCTCCTTCTGCGTTATCACAATCTCGCAGAAGGAGGCAATCGCTGCTCTTGACCTCTCGCTGCCGATCATGTGGTCGACCACGACCGGCAACGAGAGGTCCATCCCAATAACGCCCCTTAGGTCTCTGCGCGGTGCCGACCACGCTGGACATTCTTCCAGCGTATGCCGCGCAGAGTCCTGGGCCTCCTCGCAGTGGTGGCACTGCGATCCTCCTAGTGCCAGTTATGAACACACAGTTTGAGGAAACGGAGGTATGCAGGTAATTTAACTTATGCGCATGCATTGCTGCAACTTGTGCTGTATAATTTAGAATTTTTGTTACCGCGCCATCCGATTTTTATACATGTGCAAATACTCGTACACGCTGCATTGTATTTTTTTCCGCACGCGACAAGGAGGGGACAGAGGCGAGTTCCGGCTCGCGTCTGTCCCCTCCCCCCGTCCCGCCCCCCTGTCAACCCGCATAAAACTTAAAAATATGATAAAATAAAAGATAAAATCAGTAAATGAAAAGGTGTATAGATAAAATAAAAGTCATTAAATAAATAAATAATAATAAGTAAATAAATACAATGGACAAAACACAACAAACATAAGAAGAGGGGCAAAATAAAGGGGAATAAAAGATAAAGATAAAATTTATAATATAGAGTAAAATGAAATATTATAAAATAAAAGGAGGGGGTTCCACCGGCAGGTCGCATCTTTGTAGAGGGGGGGAGGGGATTATTGCTCCACCACGCCCCCCGCGACCTGTCCACCTCGGGGGCGCCATAACGGCCAGCCCCCCTTGGCGGCGGTGGAAGTACTAAGTAGTACCACCGCCGCCATTACGTCTGAGGCCCATTACGAGGGCCGTCGGCCTCGTGGGGGTTGCCCCGCCGATGCTAGCCTCCTGACGGAGAGCGGGTCGGCTTCCCTCTCCCTCTCCGCTGCCTCCTTCTGCGTTAACACAATCTCGCAGAAGGAGGCAATCGCTGCTCTTGACCTCTCGCTGCCGATCATGTGGTCGACCACGACCGGCAACGGGAGATCCATCCCAATAACGCCCCTTAGGTCTCTGCGCGGTGCCGACCACGCTGGACATTCTTGCAGCGTATGCCGCGCAGAGTCCTGGGCCTCCTCGCAGTGGTGGCACTGCGATCCTCCTAGTGCCAGTTATGAACACACAGTTTGAGGAAACGGAGGTATGCAGGTAATTTAACTTATGCGCATGCATTGCTGCAACCTGTGCTGTATAATTTAGAATTTTTGTTACCGCGCCATCCGATTTTTATACATGTGCAAATAGTCGTACACGCTGCATTGTATTTTTTTCCGCACGCGACAAGGAGGGGACAGAGGCGAGTTCCGGCTCGCGTCTGTCCCCTCCCCCCGTCCCACCACCCTGGTCAACCCGCATAAAACTTAAAAATATGATAAAATAAAAGATAAAATCAGTAAATGAAAAGGTGTACAGATAAAATAGATAAAATAAAAGTCAATAAATAAATAAATAATAATAAGTAAATAAATACAATGGACAAAACACAACAAACATAAGAAGGGTGGCAAAATAAAGAGGAATAAAAGATAAAGATAAAATTTATAATATAGAGTAAAATGAAATATTATAAAATAAAAGGAGGGTGGTCGACCGGCAGGTCGCATCTTTGTAGAGGGGTGGGAGGGAATTATTGCTCCACCTCGCCCCCCGCGACCTGTCCACCTCGGGGGCGCCTTAACGGCCAGCCCCCCTTGGCGGCGGTGGAAGTACTAAGTAGTACCACCGCCGCCATTACGTCTGCGGCCCCTTACGGGGGCCGTCGGCCTCGTCGGGGTTGCCCCGCCGATGCTAGCCTCCTGGCGGAGAGCGGGTCGGCTTCCCTCTCCCTCTCCGCTGCCTCCTTCTGCGTTATCACAATCTAGCAGAAGGAGGCAATCGCTGCTCTTGACCTCTCGCTGCCGATCATGTGGTCGACCACGACCGGCAACGGGAGGTCCATCCCAATAACGCCCCTTAGGTCTCTTCGCGGTGCCGACCACGCTGGACATTCTTCCAGCGTATGCCGCGCAGAGTCCTGGGCCTCCTCGCAGTGGTGGCACTGCGATCCTCCCAATGCCAGTTATGAACACACAGTTTAAGGAAACGGCGGTATGCAGGTAATTTCACTTATGCGCATGCATTGCTGCAACTTGTGCTGTATAATTTAGAATTTTTGTTACCGCGCCATCCGATTTTTATACATGTGCAAATACTCGTACACGCTGCATTGTATTTTTTTCCGCACGCGACAAGGAGGGGACAGAGGCGAGTTCCGGCTCGCGTCTGTCCCCTCCCCCCGTCCCATCACCCTGGTCAACCCGCATAAAACTTAAAAATATGATAAAATAAAAGATAAAATCAGTAAATGAAAAGGTGTATAGATAAAATAGATAAAATAAAAGTCAATAAATAAATAAATAATAATAAGTAAATAAATACAATGGACAAAACACAACAAACATAAGAAGGGGGGCAAAATAAAGGGGAATAAAAGATAAAGATAAAATTTATAATATAGAGAAAAAAGAAATATTATAAAATAAAAGGAGGAGGGTCGACCGGCAGGTCGCATCTTTGTAGAGAGGGGGGGAGGGGATTATTGCTCCACCTCGCCCCCCGCGACCTGTCCACCTCGGGGTCGCCATAACGGCCAGCCCCCCTTGGCGCGGTGGAAGTACTAAGTAGTACCACCGCCGCCATTACGTCTGCGGCCCCTTACGGGGGCCGTCGGCCTCGTCGGGGTTGCCCCGCCGATGCTAGCCTCCTGGCGGAGAGCGGGTCGGCTTCCCTCTCCCTCTCCGCAGCCTCCTTCTGCGTTATCACAATCTCGCAGAAGGAGGCAATCGCTGCTCTTGACCTCTCGCTGCCGATCATGTGGTCGACCACGACCGGCAACGAGAGGTCCATCCCAATAACGCCCCGTAGGTCTCTGCGCGGTGCCGACCACGCTGGACATTCTTCCAGCGTATGCCGCGCAGAGTCCTGGGCCTCCTCGCAGTGGTGGCACTGCGATCCTCCTAGTGCCAGTTATGAACACACAGTTTGAGGAAACGGCGGTATGCAGGTAATTTCACTTATGCGCATGCATTGCTGCAACTTGTGCTGTATAATTTAGAATTTTTGTTACCACGCCATCCGATTTTTATACATGTGCAAATACTCGTACACGCTGCATTGTATTTTTTTCCGCACGCGACAAGGAGGGGACAGAGGCGAGTTCCGGCTCGCGTCTGTCCCCTCCCCCCGTCCCACCCCCCCGTCAACCCGCATAAAACTTAAAAATATGATAAAATACAAGATAAAATCAATAATTGAAAAGGTGTATAGATAAAATAGATAAAATAGAAGTCAATAAATAAATAAATAATAATAAGTAAATAAATACAATGGACAAAACACAATAAACATAAGAAGGGGGGCAAAATAAAGGGGAATAAAAGATAAAGATAAAATTTATAATATAGAGTAAAAAGAAATATTATAAAATGAAATTAGGGGGTGGACCGGCAGGTCGCATCTTTGTAGAGTGGGGGGGAGGGGATTATTGCGCCACCTCGCCCCCCGCGACCTGTCCACCTCGGGGGCGCCATAACGGCCAGCCCCCCTTGGCGGCGGTGGAAGTACTAAGTAGTACCACTGCCGCCATTACGTCTGAGGGCCGTCGGCCTCGTTTGGGTTGCCCCGCCGATGCTAGCCTCCTGGCGGAGAGCGGGTCGGCTTCCCTCTCCCTCCCCGCTGCCTTCTTCTGCGTTATCACAATCTCGCAGAAGGAAGCAATCGCTGCTCTTGACCACTCGCTGCCGATCATGTGGTCGACCACGACCGGCAACGAGAGATCCATCCCAATAACGCCCCTTAGGTCTCTGCGCGGTGCCGACCACGGTGGACATTCTTCCAGCGTATGCCGCGCAGAGTCCTGGGCCTCCTCGCAGTGGTGGCACTGCGATCCTCCTAGTGCCAGTTATGAACACACAGTTTGAGGAAACGGCGGTATGCAGGTAAATTAACTTATGCGCATGCATTGCTGCAACTTGTGCTGTATAATTTAGAATTTTTGTTACCACGCCATCCGATTTTTATACATGTGCAAATACTCGTACACGCTGCATTGTATTTTTTTCCGCACGCGACAAGGAGGGGACAGAGGCGAGTTCCGGCTCGCGTCTGTCCCCTCCCCCCGTCCCGCCCCCCTGTCAACCCGCATAAAACTTAAAAATATGATAAAATAAAAGATAAAATCAGTAAATGAAAAGGTGTATAGATAAAATAGATAAAATAAAAGTCAATAAATAAATAAATAATAATAAGTAAATAAATACAATGGACAAAACACAATAAACATAAGAAGGGGGGCAAAATAAAGGGGAATAAAAGATAAAGATAAAATTTATAATATAGAGTAAAATGAAATATTATAAAATGAAAGGAGGGGGGTGGACCGGCAGGTCGCATCTTTGTAGAGGGGTGGGAGGGAATTATTGCTCCACCTCGCCCCCCGCGACCTGTCCACCTCGGGGGCGCCTTAACGGCCAGCCCCCCTTGGCGGCGGTGGAAGTACTAAGTAGTACCACCGCCGCCATTACGTCTGCGGCCCCTTACGGGGGCCGTCGGCCTCGTTTGGGTTGCCCCGCCGATGCTAGCCTCCTGGCGGAGAGCGGGTCGGCTTCCCTCTCCCTCTCCGCTGCCTCCTTCTGCGTTATCACAATCTAGCAGAAGGAGGCAATCGCTGCTCTTGACCTCTCGCTGCCGATCATGTGGTCGACCACGACCGGCAACGAGAGGTCCATCCCAATAACGCCCCTTAGGTCTCTGCGCGGTGCCGACCACGCTGGACATTCTTCCAGCGTATGCCGCGCAGAGTCCTGGGCCTCCTCGCAGTGGTGGCACTGCGATCCTCCTAGTGCCAGTTATGAACACACAGTTTAAGGAAACGGCGGTATGCAGGTAATTTCACTTATGCGCATGCATTGCTGCAACTTGTGCTGTATAATTTAGAATTTTTGTTACCGCGCCATCCGATTTTTATACATGTGCAAATACTCGTAAACGCTGCATTGTATTTTTTTCCGCACGCGACAAGGAGGGGACAGAGGCGAGTTCCGGCTCGCGTCTGTCCCCTCCCCCCGTCCCATCACCCTGGTCAACCCGCATAAAACTTAAAAATATGATAAAATAAAAGATAAAATCAGTAAATGAAAAGGTGTATAGATAAAATAGATAAAATAAAAGTCAATAAATAAATAAATAATAATAAGTAAATAAATACAATGGACAAAACACAACAAACATAAGAAGGGGGGCAAAATAAAGGGGAATAAAAGATAAAGATAAAATTTATAATATAGAGAAAAAAGAAATATTATAAAATAAAAGGAGGAGGGTCGACCGGCAGGTCGCATCTTTGTAGAGAGGGGGGGAGGGGATTATTGCTCCACCTCGCCCCCCGCGACCTGTCCACCTCGGGGTCGCCATAACGGCCAGCCCCCCTTGGCGCGGTGGAAGTACTAAGTAGTACCACCGCCGCCATTACGTCTGCGGCCCCTTACGGGGGCCGTCGGCCTCGTCGGGGTTGCCCCGCCGATGCTAGCCTCCTGGCGGAGAGCGGGTCGGCTTCCCTCTCCCTCTCCGCAGCCTCCTTCTGCGTTATCACAATCTCGCAGAAGGAGGCAATCGCTGCTCTTGACCTCTCGCTGCCGATCATGTGGTCGACCACGACCGGCAACGAGAGGTCCATCCCAATAACGCCCCGTAGGTCTCTGCGCGGTGCCGACCACGCTGGACATTCTTCCAGCGTATGCCGCGCAGAGTCCTGGGCCTCCTCGCAGTGGTGGCACTGCGATCCTCCTAGTGCCAGTTATGAACACACAGTTTGAGGAAACGGCGGTATGCAGGTAATTTCACTTATGCGCATGCATTGCTGCAACTTGTGCTGTATAATTTAGAATTTTTGTTACCACGCCATCCGATTTTTATACATGTGCAAATACTCGTACACGCTGCATTGTATTTTTTTCCGCACGCGACAAGGAGGGGACAGAGGCGAGTTCCGGCTCGCGTCTGTCCCCTCCCCCCGTCCCACCCCCCCGTCAACCCGCATAAAACTTAAAAATATGATAAAATACAAGATAAAATCAGTAATTGAAAAGGTGTATAGATAAAATAGATAAAATAGAAGTCAATAAATAAATAAATAATAATAAGTAAATAAATACAATGGACAAAACACAATAAACATAAGAAGGGGGGCAAAATAAAGGGGAATAAAAGATAAAGATAAAATTTATAATATAGAGTAAAAAGAAATATTATAAAATGAAAGGAGGGGGTGGACCGGCAGGTCGCATCTTTGTAGAGTGGGGGGGAGGGGATTATTGCGCCACCTCGCCCCCCGCGACATGTCCACCTCGGGGGCGCCATAACGGCCAGCCCCCCTTGGCGGCGGTGGAAGTACTAAGTAGTACCACTGCCGCCATTACGTCTGAGGGCCGTCGGCCTTGTTTGGGTTGCCCCGCCGATGCTAGCCTCCTGGCGGAGAGCGGGTCGGCTTCCCTCTCCCTCCCCGCTGCCTTCTTCTGCGTTATCACAATCTCGCAGAAGGAAGCAATCGCTGCTCTTGACCACTCGCTGCCGATCATGTGGTCGACCACGACCGGCAACGAGAGATCCATCCCAATAACGCCCCTTAGGTCTCTGCGCGGTGCCGACCACGCTGGACATTCTTCCAGCGTATGCCGCGCAGAGTCCTGGGCCTCCTCGCAGTGGTGGCACTGCGATCCTCCCAGTGCCAGTTATGAACACACAGTTTGAGGAAATGGCTGCATGCAGGTAATTTAACTTATGCGCATGCATTGCTGCAACTTGCGCTGTATAATTTAGAATTTTTGTTACCGCGCCATCCGATTTTTATACATGTGCAAATACTCGTACACGCTGCATTGTATTTTTTTCCGCACGCGACAAGGAAGGGACAGAGGCGAGTTCCGGCTCGCGTCTGTCCCCTACCCCCGTCCCACCCCCCTGGTCAACCCGCATAAAACTTAAAAATATGATAAAATACAAGATAAAATCAATAATTGAAAAGGTGTATAGATAAAATAGATAAAATAAAAGTCAATAATGTAAGAATGATGTAAGTGTGCATGTTATATATGTTTTTATTGATTGCAAGTGTTATATATGTTTTTATTGATTGCAAGTGTTATATATGTTTTTATTGATTGCGTTAATGTTTTGTTAATGTTTACGTTGTGATTTTGTTTAAAAATAAAAAGAGACAGTCCCCTGCGAGCGATCAACGAAATAACACGTCGTGTCGAATCTTTATGAATTCCGTATCGAGCCTGAATTCCGTGTCGAGCCTCCTTATATATATATATATATATATGTATGTATATGGTAGATATACGCGGTGGGTATCGGAAACTGAAAAACGGCGTTCGGATTCCGTGAAGCTTAATCCGGGAGCGCTTCGATCGCGCACACGGCCGGCGACTAATCAATGCAACAGGCAGCTATAGTCCCCTGCGAGCGATCAACGAAATAACACGTCGTGTCGAATCTTTATGAATTCTGTATCGAGCCTGAATTCCGTGTCGAGCCTCCTTATAATTTTCAGAAGTGGGATTGAGACAGTCGTTTCGCAATTTCAATTTCAAGTCGGTTTTACGTGAAGTTACGTGACGGACATTTGTGTGAAATTTCATACCGTGTCGCTTTAAAATGAGTTGTTCTCTTACGGTACCGGAACTGAAAGAGAAGCTGAAAGCCAAGAATTTGCAATCGACTGGTACGAAGGCCGAACTGATAAAACGTTTATTGGGTGCTGGTGTCACAGTGGAAGAATTAGCTATGACAGATGATGGGTGTACGGAAGAACCGGTTGCGGGGACGAGCGACGAGACTCGCCACCGACCCGATACGAGAGGGCTGGTGGACGAGATAACTTTACGCGAATTAGACGTTCTAAGGAGAGAACGAGACGTTGTTGTACGAGAGAACGAACTGTTTAGAAGAGAATTGGCGTTGTTACGGGAGACGCCAAGATCAGAAGCAAGCGCATCTGGGCGGATGAAAGTGAAGAAGTGGCAAGAGTTGAAAGAAATAGTGGGTGAATTTGGTGGGAATAGTAAGGACTTTGACCGGTGGGAGAAACAGGTGAGAGGACTCCTGTCGACGTACGAGTTGGACAACCACCAAGCGAAAGCTCTAGTGTGTAGCAGATTGACGGGTCGCGCATTGAAGTGGTATCATTCTAGAATGGACTGTGTGGAATTAGGCACCGATGAGCTTTTGAAAGAGTTGAAGAGGCTGTACGGGCAACGACTAGATCCTTTATGTTTGAGACGCGAGCTTGAAACGAGGAAATGGGCCGTGGAAGAATCTTTCGCCGATTACGTGCATGATAAGACAATCCTTGCAAACCGAGTGCCTGTTTCGGAAACAGAATTACTTAGCTACGTCGTTGACGGTATACCGAATAGGGAATTGCAAATACAAGCTAAGGTGCAGTGTTATAAGTCCGTGGATGAAATACTGACGGCTTTCACAAACGTCAAGTTGCCGGCGGGAAGACCGCGATTATCGGAAGGAGTTTTGCTGTCGGGTAAAGTCACACCGTTGGATGGATCCGGTAGACCACCCATACGCCACCAAACAACAGGCCCTTCAGCTGTCGGATCAGGAAGGCCATTGCCGAGGGAAGGACAAGGATCAGGAAGGCCATTGCCGAGGGAAGGACAAGGATCAGCGAGCACCGGGCGGAGATGTTTTAATTGCAACGAGCCGGGTCACTTCTCAGCTGATTGTACGAAGCCAGCAAGAGAAAGGGGTTCCTGTTTCACGTGCGGACAGATGGGTCATCGAGCAAATCAATGCAGCACACAGACAACGAGGGGCGAAGTCAACCACATTACCCGTGGGCGGAAAGAAGACGATGACTTTCGGCGTGCGGTAGAATTACAGATAAGTAGCGAGAGCGGTAGTTTCAGTACAAAAGTAAACGCACTAATTGATTCAGGGAGCCCGATTAGTTTTGTTAAAGAGGGTTACATTCCGAGAATGTGTTTTATGACCGATCGCGATTCAGATAGGTTTCATGGAATTAATGGTAGTGACTTGAACGTTTTAGGAAAGATGCGAGCTACGATTATTTATGACGCAGTAAAATATTATGTTATGTTGAGAATTGTACCGGATGAAACGATGAAAAACCCATTAGTTTTAGGACGCGACTTCATGAAAATTGCCAAGTTATCGTTGAGTAGAGAAGAAACGGTAGAATGCAACGATATAGCCGACATTATGAACATTGAGGTAGATCAGGTTAACGCGTGCATTAGTGCCGACGACATGCATTTCGACGAGAGCCTTTCGGCTGAGATTAAGACACGAGCACGCGAGTTGTTTAATAAGACGTACATTAACGCACAGAGACCTGCAGAGCCAAGCGTAGAAAATACGATGAAATTAACGCTTACGAACGACAAACCTTTTTCATTTTCACCTCGTAGATTATCGTATGATGAGAAAAATAAATTACGTTGTATCCTCGACGGATTATTAGAAAGAGGTATAATTAGGGAGAGCACATCCGAGTACGCATCTCCTATCGTTCTGACGAAGAAAAAGAACGGAGAAATTAGAATGTGCGTAGATTTCCGCACATTGAATAAAATCACGGTTCGCGATAACTTTCCTCTGCCATTGATCGAAGATCAATTAGATCTACTGGAGGGAAAAAAATATTTCACGACACTCGATTTAAAAGATGGATTTTTCCATGTTAAGATGGACGAAGCGTCGGTTAAATTTACATCGTTCGTAACGCCTTTCGGGCAATACGAATACACGAGGATGCCATTCGGGTTAAAAGGTGCGCCTCTTAAATTCCAACGCTACGTCACGGAAATCTTTAAAGAACTAATCAATGAGGGCGAAATATCTGTTTATTTGGATGATTTTCTTATCGCGACTGAGACGATAGAACATCATATGGAAGTCCTCGGAAAAGTATTTAAACTACTTACAGCGAATCTTTTGAATTTACGGTTAGATAAATGCAGATTTCTCCAAACAAAACTCGATTATTTGGGTTATACTGTAACGAACGAAGGAATTAGGCCGACGGAACAAGGACTCGAGGCGGTAAAGAAATTTCCTCTCCCGCGAAATGTTCGAGAGGTGCAGGGATTTTTAGGCCTCTGTTCATATTTTCGGAAATTTATTGAGGGTTTTTCTATCCTCGCGAAGCCTTTGTACGATTTGACGAGAAAGGATGCGAAGTTTCAGTTAGGCGAAAAAGAAAAACAAGCATTCGAGATGCTTAAGAATCGATTGTTAAACGCACCGATATTAAGTATTTATTCTCCGCGAGACGAGACTGAGTTGCATTGTGACGCGAGCGCGTCGGGGTTTGGTGCTATCCTGTTGCAAAGGAAAGCCGACAAGAAGCTGCATCCAGTATTTTACTTTTCTAAACGAACAACCGAGATTGAATCGCGCTATCATAGTTTCGAGTTAGAAACGCTAGCAATCGTTTCTGCCCTCCGCCGTTTCCGAACATATTTACTAGGAATAAAATTTAAGATACTTACGGATTGTCAAGCTCTTAGTTTGACACTAAATAAAAAAGAGACAAATCCTCGAATTGCACGTTGGGTACTTGAAATGCAAAATTACGACTATGTGCTAGAGCATAGGGCTGGTTCGCGTATGCTCCACGTAGACTCGTTAAGTCGTCAGGTTCTCGTGATCGAAGACAATTCGTTCGATAGAAATTTAGCGCTATGCCAACATAATGATAAAGACATCGAGAAAATCCGTACAGAGTTAGAAACCACGGAAAGTAAATTGTACGAAATGAGGAACGGTCTAGTATATCGGAAGTATCAGGGTAAAATTTTGTTTTACGTGCCGAGCAATTTGGAATCGAGCGTTATGTATAAATACCACAATGAGATGGGACACGTCGGAATTGAGAAAACTGCGCGGAACATTGCAGATACTTATTGGTTTCCGGATATGAGATCCAAGATCGAGAAACACATTCGTGGCTGTTTGAAATGTATTGCGTACACGCCAAACTACGGAAAATTGGAAGGTACCTTGCACTGTATACCGAAAGGGGATGCACCTTTTGATACGCTACACATTGATCATTTGGCTCCTGTTTCGAGATCGCACAAATCGCGTTACAATTATATATTTGTTGTAGTCGACGCGTTCACTAAGTATATTAAAATGTATCCAACTAAAACAACGAACACCGCCGATCTTATAAAGTGTTTAAAATCGTATTTCGAGCATTATAGTCGGCCACTGCGTATCGTTTCGGACCGAGGAAGTTGTTTTACGTCTCGTGAATTTGATGAGTTTACACAAGAGTATAATATACAGCACGTTATGATAGCGACCGCTTCCCCTCAGGCGAACGGGCAGGTAGAAAGATATAACCGCACAATTTTGCCGATGATCGCTAAATTGATGAGTGAGCGTGGTGTGGTATGGCACAATGTGTTGCGAGAGGTTGAATTTGCGTGCAATAATACTTTTTGTAAGTCTACCAACAAGAGTCCGAGTATGTTACTGTTTGGGATGCAACAGCGTGGTGAGGTCATAGATGGGTTGCGTGATATGTTGGAAATCAGTGGAAAGATTAGTGTTTCCCGTGATTTGAACAGTACCCGAAAAGAAGCTAGTGAACAGATTCGGAAGAATCAGGAGTCACAAAAACGCACTTTCGATAAAAGACATAAGGTTCCGAATAAATATAGGGTTGGAGATAAGGTGTTCATCAAGAATTACGATTGCACCCCAGGAGTGTCAACAAAAATGATTCCGCGGTTTAAAGGACCGTACGAGATCGATCGTGTATTGCGAAACGATCGATACGTAATCAAAGATGTAGAGGGGTTCCAGTTGTCGCAAATACCCTACCGTGGAACATGGGAAGCCGCCAACATGCGACCGTGGCGACCGTCACCGTAGATTTAGGTGTTTAATTTTAAATTTAGATATTAAATCGAGACGATTTGTCGTCAGGACGGCCGAGAGTTGTAAGCTGTGAATCGACATATATTTGTCATCGGTATATATTTGTTGTTTATATTTCGGTAAATCGGGACGATTTGTCGTCAGGACGGCCGAATTGTAAGAATGATGTAAGTGTGCATGTTATATATGTTTTTATTGATTGCAAGTGTTATATATGTTTTTATTGATTGCAAGTGTTATATATGTTTTTATTGATTGCGTTAATGTTTTGTTAATGTTTACGTTGTGATTTTGTTTAAAAATAAAAAGAGACAGTCCCCTGCGAGCGATCAACGAAATAACACGTCGTGTCGAATCTTTATGAATTCCGTATCGAGCCTGAATTCCGTGTCGAGCCTCCTTATATATATATATATATATATGTATGTATATGGTAGATATACGCGGTGGGTATCGGAAACTGAAAACCGGCGTTCGGATTCCGTGAAGCTTAATCCGAGAGCGCTTCGATCGCGCACACGGCCGGCGACTAATCAATGCAACAGGCAGCTATAGTCCCCTGCGAGCGATCAACGAAATAACACGTCGTGTCGAATCTTTATGAATTCTGTATCGAGCCTGAATTCCGTGTCGAGCCTCCTTATAATTTATAAATAAATAATAATAAGTAAATAAATACAATGGACAAAACACAATAAACATAAGAAGGGGGGCAAAATAAAGGGGAATAAAAGATAAAGATAAAATTTATAATATAGAGTAAAATGAAATATTATAAAATGAAAGGAGGGGGGTGGACCGGCAGGTCGCATCTTTGTAGAGTGGGGGGGGGAGGGGATTATTGCGCCACCTCGCCCCCCGCGACCTGTCCACCTCGGGGGCGCCATAACGGCCAACCCCCCCTTGGCGGCGGTGGAAGTACTAAGTAGTACCACTGCCGCCATTACGTCTGAGGCCCATTACGGGGGCCGTCGGCTTCGTGGGGGTTGCCCCGCCGATGCTAGCCTCCTGGCGGAGAGCGGGTCGGCTTCCCTCTCCCTCCCCGCTGCCTCCTTCTGCGTTATCACAATCTCGCAGAAGGAGGCAAACGCTGCCCTTGACCTCTCGCTGCCGATCATGTGGTCGACCACGACCGGCAACGAGAGGTCCATCCCAATAACGCCCCTTAGGTCTCTGCGCGGTGCCGACTACGCTGGACATTCTTCCAGCGTATGCCGCGCAGAGTCCTGGGCCTCCTCGCAGTGGTGGCACTGCGATCCTCCCAGTGCCAGTTATGAACACACAGTTTGAGGAAACGGCTGTATGCAGGTAATTTAACTTATGCGCATGCATTGCTGCAACTTGCGCTGTATAATTTAGAATTTTTGTTACCGCGCCATCCGATTTTTATACATGTGCAAATACTCGTACACGCTGCATTGCATTTTTTCCGCACGCGACAAGGAGGGGACAGAGGCGAGTTCCGGCTCGCGTCTGCCCCCTCCCCCCGTCCCACCCCCCTGGCCAACCCGCATAAAACTTAAAAATATGATAAAATACAAGATAAAATCAATAATTGAAAAGGTGTATAGATAAAATAGATAAAATAAAAGTCAATAAATAAATAAATAATAATAAGTAAATAAATACAATGGACAAAACACAATAAACATAAGAAGGGGGGCAAAATAAAGGGGAATAAAAGATAAAGATAAAATTTATAATATAGAGTAAAATGAAATATTATAAAATGAAAGGAGGGGGGTGGACCGGCAGGTCGCATCTTTGTAGAGAGGGGGGGGGAGGGGATTATTGCGCCACCTCGCCCCCCGCGACCTGTCCACCTCGGGGGCGCCTTAACGGCCAGCCCCCCTTGGCGGCGGTGGAAGTACTAAGTAGTGCCACCGCCGCCATTACGTCTGCGGCCCCTTACGGGGGCCGTCGGCCTCGTCGGGGTTGCCCCGCCGATGCTAGCCTCCTGGCGGAGAGCGGGTCGGCTTCCCTCTCCCTCTCCGCTGCCTCCTTCTGCGTTATCACAATCTAGCAGAAGGAGGCAATCGCTGCTCTTGACCTCTCGCTGCCGATCATGTGGTTGACCACGACCGGCAACGGAAGGTCCATCCCAATAACGCCCCTTAGGTTTCTGCGCGGTGCTGACCACGCTGGACATTCTTCCAGCGTATGCCGCGCAGAGTCCTGGGCCTCCTCGCAGTGGTGGCACTGCGATCCTCCTAGTGCCAGTTATGAACACACAGTTTGAGGAAACGGAGGTATGCAGGTAATTTAACTTATGCGCATGCATTGCTGCAACCTGTGCTGTATAATTTAGAATTTTTGTTACCGCGCCATCCGATTTTTATACATGTGCAAATACTCGTACACGCTGCATTGTATTTTTTTCCGCACGCGACAAGGAGGGGACAGAGGCGAGTTCCGGCTCGCGTCTGTCCCCTCCCCCCGTCCCGCCACCCTGGTCAACCCGCATAAAACTTAAAAATATGATAAAATACAAGATAAAATCAGTAAATGAAAAGGTGTATAGATAAAATAGATAAAATAAAAGTCAATAAATAAATAAATAATAATAAGTAAATAAATACAATGGACAAAACACAATAAACATAAGAAGGGGGGCAAAATAAAGGGGAATAAAAGATAAAGATAAAATTTATAATATAGAGTGAAATGAAATATTGTAAAATGAAAGGAGGGGGGTGGACCGGCAGGTCGCATCTTTGTAGAGAGGGGGGGGGAGGGGATTATTGCGCCACCTCGCCCCCCGCGACCTGTCCACCTCGGGGGCGCCTTAACGGCCAGCCCCCCTTGGCGGCGGTGGAAGTACTAAGTAGTGCAACCGCCGCCATTACGTCTGCGGCCCCTTACGGGGCCGTCGGCCTCGTCGGGGTTGCCCCGCCGATGCTAGCCTCCTGGCGGAGAGCGGGTCGGCTTCCCTCTCCCTCTCCGCTGCCTCCTTCTGCGTTATCACAATCTAGCAGAAGGAGGCAATCGCTGCTCTTGACCTCTCGCTGCCGATCATGTGGTCGACCACGACCGGCAACGGAAGGTCCATCCCAATAACGCCCCTTAGGTTTCTGCGCGGTGCTGACCTCGCTGGAGATTCTTCCAGCGTATGCCGCGCAGAGTCCTGGGCCTCCTCGCAGTGGTGGCACTGCGATCCTCCTAGTGCCAGTTATGAACACACAGTTTGAGGAAACGGAGGTATGCAGGTAATTTAACTTATGCGCATGCATTGCTGCAACCTGTGCTGTATAATTTAGAATTTTTGTTACCGCGCCATCCGATTTTTATACATGTGCAAATACTCGTACACGCTGCATTGTATTTTTTTCCGCACGCGACAAGGAGGGGACAGAGGCGAGTTCCGGCTCGCGTCTGTCCCCTCCCCCCGTCCCACCACCCTGGTCAACCCGCATAAAACTTAAAAATATGATAAAATAAAAGATAAAATCAGTAAATGAAAAGGTGTATAGATAAAATAGATAAAATAAAAGTCAATAAATAAATAAATAATAATAAGTAAATAAATACAATGGACAAAACACAACAAACATAAGAAGGGTGGCAAAATAAAGAGGAATAAAAGATAAAGATAAAATTTATAATATAGAGTAAAATGAAATATTATAAAATAAAAGGAGGGTGGTCGACCGGCAGGTCGCATCTTTGTAGAGGGGTGGGAGGGGATTATTGCTCCACCTCGCCCCCCGCGACCTGTCCACCTCGGGGGCGCCTTAACGGCCAGCCCCCCTTGGCGGCGGTGGAAGTACTAAGTAGTACCACCGCCGCCATTACGTCTGCGGCCCCTTACGGGGGCCGTCGGCCTCGTCGGGGTTTCCCCGCCGATGCTAGCCTCCTGGCGGAGAGCGGGTCGGCTTCCCTCTCCCACTCCGCTGCCTCCTTCTGCGTTATCACAATCTAGCAGAAGGAGGCAATCGCTGCTCTTGACCTCTCGCTGCCGATCATGTGGTCGACCACGACCGGCAACGGGAGGTCCATCCCAATAACGCCCCTTAGGTCTCTTCGCGGTGCCGACCACGCTGGACATTCTTCCAGCGTATGCCGCGCAGAGTCCTGGGCCTCCTCGCAGTGGTGGCACTGCGATCCTCCCAATGCCAGTTATGAACACACAGTTTAAGGAAACGGCGGTATGCAGGTAATTTCACTTATGCGCATGCAGTGCTGCAACTTGTGCTGTATAATTTAGAATTTTTGTTACCACGCCATCCGATTTTTATACATGTGCAAATACTCGTACACGCTGCATTGTATTTTTTTCCGCACGCGACAAGGAGGGGACAGAGGTGAGTTCCGGCTCGCGTCTGTCCCCTCCCCCCGTCCCACCCCCTTGGTCAACCCGCATAAAACTTAAAAATATGATAAAATACAAGATAAAATCAATAATTGAAAAGGTGTATAGATAAAATAGATAAAATAAAAGTCAATAAATAAATAAATAATAATAAGTAAATAAATACAATGGACAAAACACAAT
Organism: Lasioglossum baleicum; assembly: GCF_051020765.1. Taxonomy (NCBI): domain Eukaryota; kingdom Metazoa; phylum Arthropoda; class Insecta; order Hymenoptera; family Halictidae; genus Lasioglossum; species Lasioglossum baleicum. The sequence goes on along the minus strand of NW_027469089.1, from coordinate 1,108,622 downwards.
AAACATAAGAAGGGGGGCAAAATAAAGGGGAATAAAAGATAAAGATAAAATTTATAATATAGTGTAAAATGAAATATTATAAAATAAAAGGAGGGGGGTCGACCGGCAGGTCGCATCTTTGTAGAGGGGGGAGGGGATTATTGTTCCACCACGCCCCCCGCGACCTGTCCACCTCGGGGGCGCCATAACGGCCAGCCCCCCTTGGCGGCGGTGGAAGTACTAAGTAGTACCACCGCCGCCATTACGTCTGCGGCCCCTTACGGGGGCCGTCGGCCTCGTCGGGGTTGCCCCGCCGATGCTAGCCTCCTGGCGGAGAGCGGGTCGGCTTCCCTCTCCCACTCCGCTGCCTCCTTCTGCGTTATCACAATCTAGCAGAAGGAGGCAATCGCTGCTCTTGACCTCTCGCTGCCGATCATGTGGTCGACCACGATCGGCAACGGGAGATCCATCCCAATAACGCCCCTTAGGTCTCTGCGCGGTGCCGACCACGCTGGACATTCTTCCAGCGTATGCCGCGCAGAGTCCTGGGCCTCCTCGCAGTGGTGGCACTGCGATCCTCCTAGTGCCAGTTATGAACACACTGTTTGAGGAAACGGCGGTATGCAGGTAAATTAACTTATGCGCATGCATTGCTACAACTTGTGCTGTATAATTTAGAATTTTTGTTACCGCGCCATCCGATTTTTATACATGTGCAAATACTCGTACACGCTGCATTGTATTTTTTTCCGCACGCGACAAGGAGGGGACAGAGGCGAGTTCCGGCTCGCGTCTGTCCCCTCCCCCCGTCCCACCACCATGGTCAACCCGCATAAAACTTAAAAATATGATAAAATAAAAGATAAAATCAGTAAATGAAAAGGTGTATAAATAAAATAGATAAAATAAAAGTCAATAAATAAATAAATAATAATAAGTAAATAAATACAATGGACAAAACACAACAAACATAAGAAGGGGGGCAAAATAAAGGGGAATAAAAGATAAAGATAAAATTTATAATATAGACTAAAAAGAAATATTATAAAATAAAAGGAGGGGGGTCGACCGGCAGGTCGCATCTTTGTAGAGAGGGGGGGAGGGGATTATTGCTCCACCTCGCCCCCCGCGACCTGTCCACCTCGGGGTCGCCATAACGGCCAGCCCCCCTTGGCGCGGTGGAAGTACTAAGTAGTACCACCGCCGCCATTACGTCTGCGGCCCCTTACGGGGGCCGTCGGCCTCGTCGGGGTTGCCCCGCCGATGCTAGCCTCCTGGCGGAGAGCGGGTCGGCTTCCCTCTCCCTCACCGCTGCCTCCTTCTGCGTTATCACAATCTCGCAGAAGGAGGCAATCGCTGCTCTTGACCTCTCGCTGCCGATCATGTGGTCGACCACGACCGGCAACGAGAGGTCCATCCCAATAACGCCCCTTAGGTCTCTGCGCGGTGCCGACCACGCTGGACATTCTTCCAGCGTATGCCGCGCAGAGTCCTGGGCCTCCTCGCAGTGGTGGCACTGCGATCCTCCTAGTGCCAGTTATGAACACACAGTTTGAGGAAACGGCGGTATGCAGGTAATTTCACTTATGCGCATGCATTGCTGCAACTTGTGCTGTATAATTTAGAATTTTTGTTACCACGCCATCCGATTTTTATACATGTGCAAATACTCGTACACGCTGCATTGTATTTTTTTCCGCACGCGACAAGGAGGGGACAGAGGCGAGTTCCGGCTCGCGTCTGTCCCCTCCCCCCGTCCCACCCCCCCGTCAACCCGCATAAAACTTAAAAATATGATAAAATAAAACATAAAATCAATAATTGAAAAGGTGTATAGATAAAATAGATAAAATAAAAGTCAATAAATAAATAAATAATAATAAGTAAATAAATACAATGGACAAAACACAATAAACATAAGAAGGGGGGCAAAATAAAGGGGAATAAAAGATAAAGATAAAATTTATAATATAGAGTAAAAAGAAATATTATAAAATGAAAGGAGGGGGTGGACCGGCAGGTCGCATCTTTGTAGAGTGGGGGAGGAGGGGATTATTGCGCCACCTCGCCCCCCGCGACCTGTCCACCTCGGGGGCGCCATAACGGCCAGCCCCCCTTGGCGGCGGTGGAAGTACTAAGTAGTACCACCGCCGCCATTACGTCTGAGGGCCGTCGGACTCGTGGGGGTTGCCCCGCCGATGCTAGCCTCCTGGCGGAGAGCGGGTCGGCTTCCCTCTCCCTCTCCGCTGCCTCCTTCTGCGTTATCACAATCTCGCAGAAGGAAGCAATCGCTGCTCTTGACCACTCGCTGCCGATCATGTGGTCGACCACGACCGGCAACGGGAGATCCATCCCAATAACGCCCCTTAGGTCTCTGCGCGGTGCCGACCACGCTGGACATTCTTCCAGCGTATGCCGCGCAGAGTCCTGGGCCTCCTCGCAGTGGTGGCACTGCGATCCTCCTAGTGCCAGTTATGAACACACAGTTTGAGGAAACGGCGGTATGCAGGTAATTTCACTTATGCGCATGCATTGCTGCAACTTGTGCTGTATAATTTAGAATTTTTGTTACCACGCCATCCGATTTTTATACATGTGCAAATACTCGTACACGCTGCATTGTATTTTTTTCCGCACGCGACAAGGAGGGGACAGAGGCGAGTTCCGGCACGCGTCTGTCCCCTCCCCCCGTCCCACCCCCCTGGTCAACCCGCATAAAACTTTAAAATATGATAAAATAAAAGATAAAATCAGTAAATGAAAAGGTGTATAGATAAAATAAAAGTCAATAAATAAATAAATAATAATAAGTAAATAAATACAATGGACAAAACACAACAAACATAAGAAGGGGGGCCAAAATAAAGGGGAATAAAAGATAAAGATAAAATTTATAATATAGAGTAAAATGAAATATTATAAAATAAAAGGAGGGGGGTCGACCGGCAGGTCGCATCTTTGTAAAGGGGGGGGAGGGGATTATTGCTCCACCACGCCCCCCGCGACCTGACCACCTCGGGGGCGCCATATCGGCCAGCCCCCCTTGGCGGCGGTGGAAGTACTAAGTAGTACCACCGCCGCCATTACGTCTGAGGCCCATTACGAGGGCCGTCGGCCTCGTGGGGGTTGCCCCGCCGATGCTAGCCTCCTGGCGGAGAGCGGGTCGGCTTCCCTCTCCCTCTCCGCTGCCTCCTTCTGCGTTATCACAATCTAGCAGAAGGAGGCAATCGCTGCTCTTGACCTCTCGCTGCCGATCATGTGGTCGACCACGACCGGCAACGGGAGATCCATCCCAATAACGCCCCTTAGGTCTCTGCGCGGTGCCGACCACGCTGGACATTCTTCCAGCGTATGCCGCGCAGAGTCCTGGGCCTCCTCGCAGTGGTGGCACTGCAATCCTCCTAGTGCCAGTTATGAACACACAGTTTGAGGAAACGGCGGTATGCAGGTAATTTCACTTATGCGCATGCATTGCTGCAACTTGTGCTGTATAATTTAGAATTTTTGTTACCACGCCATCCGATTTTTATACATGTGCAAATACTCGTACACGCTGCATTGTATTTTTTTCCGCACGCGACAAGGAAGGGACAGAGGCGAGTTCCGGCTCGCGTCTGTCCCCTACCCCCGTCCCACCCCCCTGGTCAACCCGCATAAAACTTAAAAATATGATAAAATACAAGATAAAATCAATAATTGAAAAGGTGTATAGATAAAATAGATAAAATAAAAGTCAATAAATAAATAAATAATAATAAGTAAATAAATACAATGGACAAAACACAATAAACATAAGAAGGGGGGCAAAATAAAGGGGAATAAAAGATAAAGATAAAATTTATAATATAGAGTAAAATGAAATATTATAAAATGAAAGGAGGGGGGTGGACCGGCAGGTCGCATCTTTGTAGAGTGGGGGGGGAGGGGATTATTGCGCCACCTCGCCCCCCGCGACCTGTCCATCTCGGGGGCGCCATAACGGCCAACCCCCACTTGGCGGCGGTGGAAGTACTAAGTAGTACCACTGCCGCCATTACGTCTGAGGCCCATTACGGGGGCCGTCGGCCTCGTGGGGGTTGCCCCGCCGATGCTAGCCTCCTGGCGGAGAGCGGGTCGGCTTCCCTCTCCCTCCCCGCTGCCTCCTTCTGCGTTATCACAATCTCGCAGAAGTAGGCAAACGCTGCCCTTGACCTCTCGCTGCCGATCATGTGGTCGACCACGACCGGCAACGAGAGGTCCATCCCAATAACGCCCCTTAGGTCTCTGCGCGGTGCCGACAACGCTGGACATTCTTCCAGCGTATGCCGCACAGAGTCCTGGGCCTCCTCGCAGTGGTGGCACTGCGATCGTCCCAGTGCCAGTTATGAACACACAGTTTGAGGAAACGGCTGTATGCAGGTAATTTAACTTATGCGCATGCATTGCTGCAACTTGCGCTGTATAATTTAGAATTTTTGTTACCGCGCCATCCGATTTTTATACATGTGCAAATACTCGTACACGCTGCATTGCATTTTTTCCGCACGCGACAAGGAGGGGACAGAGGCGAGTTCCGGCTCGCGTCTGCCCCCTCCCCCCGTCCCACCCCCCTGGTCAACCTGCATAAAACTTAAAAATATGATAAAATACAAGATAAATCAATAATTGAAAAGGTGTATAGATAAAATAGATAAAATAAAAGTCAATAAATAAATAAATAATAATAAGTAAATAAATACAATGGACAAAACACAATAAACATAAGAAGGGGGGAAAATAAAGGGGAATAAAAGATAAAGATAAAATTTATAATATAGAGTAAAATGAAATATTATAAAATGAAAGGAGGGGGGTGGACCGGCAGGTCGCATCTTTGTAGAGAGGGGGGGGGAGGGGATTATTGCGCCACCTCGCCCCCCGCGACCTGTCCACCTCGGGGGCGCCTTAACGGCCAGCCCCCCTTGGCGGCGGTGGAAGTACTAAGTAGTGCCACCGCCGCCATTACGTCTGCGGCCCCTTACGGGGGCCGTCGGCCTCGTCGGGGTTGCCCCGCCGATGCTAGCCTCCTGGCGGAGAGCGGGTCGGCTTCCCTCTCCCTCTCCGCTGCCTCCTTCTGCGTTATCACAATCTAGCAGAAGGAGGCAATCGCTGCTCTTGACCTCTCGCTGCCGATCATGTGGTCGACCACGACCGGCAACGGAAGGTCCATCCCAATAACGCCCCTTAGGTTTCTGCGCGGTGCTGACCACGCTGGACATTCTTCCAGCGTATGCCGCGCAGAGTCCTGGGCCTCCTCGCAGTGGTGGCACTGCGATCCTCCTAGTGCCAGTTATGAACACACAGTTTGAGGAAACGGAGGTATGCAGGTAATTTAACTTATGCGCATGCATTGCTGCAACCTGTGCTGTATAATTTAGAATTTTTGTTACCGCGCCATCCGATTTTTATACATGTGCAAATACTCGTACACGCTGCATTGTATTTTTTTCCGCACGCGACAAGGAGGGGACAGAGGCGAGTTCCGGCTCGCGTCTGTCCCCTCCCCCCGTCCCACCACCCTGGTCAACCCGCATAAAACTTAAAAATATGATAAAATACAAGATAAAATCAGTAAATGAAAAGGTGTATAGATAAAATAGATAAAATAAAAGTCAATAAATAAATAAATAATAATAAGTAAATAAATACAATGGACAAAACACAATAAACATAAGAAGGGGGGCAAAATAAAGGGGAATAAAAGATAAAGATAAAATTTATAATATAGAGTAAAATGAAATATTATAAAATGAAAGGAGGGGGGTGGACCGGCAGGTCGCATCTTTGTAGAGAGGGGGGGGGAGGGGATTATTGCGCCACCTCGCCCCCCGCGACCTGTCCACCTCGGGGGCGCCTTAACGGCCAGCCCCCCTTGGCGGCGGTGGAAGTACTAAGTAGTGCCACCGCCGCCATTACGTCTGCGGCCCCTTACGGGGGCCGTCGGCCTCGTCGGGGTTGCCCCGCCGATGCTAGCCTCCTGGCGGAGAGCGGGTCGGCTTCCCTCTCCCTCTCCGCTGCCTCCTTCTGCGTTATCACAATCTAGCAGAAGGAGGCAATCGCTGCTCTTGACCTCTCGCTGCCGATCATGTGGTCGACCACGACCGGCAACGGAAGGTCCATCCCAATAACGCCCCTTAGGTTTCTGCGCGGTGCTGACCTCGCTGGACATTCTTCCAGCGTATGCCGCGCAGAGTCCTGGGCCTCCTCGCAGTGGTGGCACTGCGATCCTCCTAGTGCCAGTTATGAACACACAGTTTGAGGAAACGGAGGTATGCAGGTAATTTAACTTATGCGCATGCATTGCTGCAACCTGTGCTGTATAATTTAGAATTTTTGTTACCGCGCCATCCGATTTTTATACATGTGCAAATACTCGTACACGCTGCATTGTATTTTTTTCCGCACGCGACAAGGAGGGGACAGAGGCGAGTTCCGGCTCGCGTCTGTCCCCTCCCCCCGTCCCACCACCCTGGTCAACCCGCATAAAACTTAAAAATATGATAAAATAAAAGATAAAATCAGTAAATGAAAAGGTGTATAGATAAAATAGATAAAATAAAAGTCAATAAATAAATAAATAATAATAAGTAAATAAATACAATGGACAAAACACAACAAACATAAGAAGGGTGGCAAAATAAAGAGGAATAAAAGATAAAGATAAAATTTATAATATAGAGTAAAATGAAATATTATAAAATAAAAGGAGGGTGGTCGACCGGCAGGTCGCATCTTTGTAGAGGGGTGGGAGGGGATTATTGCTCCACCTCGCCCCCCGCGACCTGTCCACCTCGGGGGCGCCTTAACGGCCAGCCCCCCTTGGCGGCGGTGGAAGTACTAAGTAGTACCACCGCCGCCATTACGTCTGCGGCCCCTTACGGGGGCCGTCGGCCTCGTCGGGGTTTCCCCGCCGATGCTAGCCTCCTGGCGGAGAGCGGGTCGGCTTCCCTCTCCCTCTCCGCTGCCTCCTTCTGCGTTATCACAATCTAGCAGAAGGAGGCAATCGCTGCTCTTGACCTCTCGCTGCCGATCATGTGGTCGACCACGACCGGCAACGGGAGGTCCATCCCAATAACGCCCCTTAGGTCTCTTCGCGGTGCCGACCACGCTGGACATTCTTCCAGCGTATGCCGCGCAGAGTCCTGGGCCTCCTCGCAGTGGTGGCACTGCGATCCTCCCAATGCCAGTTATGAACACACAGTTTAAGGAAACGGCGGTATGCAGGTAATTTCACTTATGCGCATGCAGTGCTGCAACTTGTGCTGTATAATTTAGAATTTTTGTTACCACGCCATCCGATTTTTATACATGTGCAAATACTCGTACACGCTGCATTGTATTTTTTTCCGCACGCGACAAGGAGGGGACAGAGGTGAGTTCCGGCTCGCGTCTGTCCCCTCCCCCCGTCCCACCCCCTTGGTCAACCCGCATAAAACTTAAAAATATGATAAAATACAAGATAAAATCAATAATTGAAAAGGTGTATAGATAAAATAGATAAAATAAAAGTCAATAAATAAATAAATAATAATAAGTAAATAAATACAATGGACAAAACACAATAAACATAAGAAGGGGGGCAAAATAAAGGGGAATAAAAGATAAAGATAAAATTTATAATATAGTGTAAAATGAAATATTATAAAATAAAAGGAGGGGGGTCGACCGGCAGGTCGCATCTTTGTAGAGGGGGGAGGGGATTATTGTTCCACCACGCCCCCCGCGACCTGTCCACCTCGGGGGCGCCATAACGGCCAGCCCCCCTTGGCGGCGGTGGAAGTACTAAGTAGTACCACCGCCGCCATTACGTCTGAGGCCCATTACGAGGGCCCGTCGGCCTCGTGGGGGTTGCCCCGCCGATGCTAGCCTCCTGGCGGAGAGCGGGTCGGCTTCCCTCTCCCTCTCCGCTGCCTCCTTCTGCGTTATAACAATCTCGCAGAAGGAAGCAATCGCTGCTCTTGACCACTCGCTGCCGATCATGTGGTCGACCACGACCGGCAACGGGAGATCCATCCCAATAACGCCCCTTAGGTCTCTGCGCGGTGCCGACCACGCTGGACATTCTTCCAGCGTATGCCGCGCAGAGTCCTGGGCCTCCTCGCAGTGGTGGCACTGCGATCCTCCTAGTGCCAGTTATGAACACACAGTTTGAGGAAACGGCGGTATGCAGGTAATTTCACTTATGCGCATGCATTGCTGCAACTTGTGCTGTATAATTTAGAATTTTTGTTACCACGCCATCCGATTTTTATACATGTGCAAATACTCGTACACGCTGCATTGTATTTTTTTCCGCACGCGACAAGGAGGGGACAGAGGCGAGTTCCGGCTCGCGTCTGTCCCCTCCCCCCGTCCCACCCCCCCGTCAACCCGCATAAAACTTAAAAATATGATAAAATAAAACATAAAATCAATAATTGAAAAGGTGTATAGATAAAATAGATAAAATAAAAGTCAATAAATAAATAAATAATAATAAGTAAATAAATACAATGGACAAAACACAATAAACATAAGAAGGGGGGCAAAATAAAGGGGAATAAAAGATAAAGATAAAATTTATAATATAGAGTAAAAAGAAATATTATAAAATGAAAGGAGGGGGTGGACCGGCAGGTCGCATCTTTGTAGAGTGGGGGAGGAGGGGATTATTGCGCCACCTCGCCCCCCGCGACCTGTCCACCTCGGGGGCGCCATAACGGCCAGCCCCCCTTGGCGGCGGTGGAAGTACTAAGTAGTACCACCGCCGCCATTACGTCTGAGGGCCGTCGGACTCGTGGGGGTTGCCCCGCCGATGCTAGCCTCCTGGCGGAGAGCGGGTCGGCTTCCCTCTCCCTCTCCGCTGCCTCCTTCTGCGTTATCACAATCTCGCAGAAGGAAGCAATCGCTGCTCTTGACCACTCGCTGCCGATCATGTGGTCGACCACGACCGGCAACGGGAGATCCATCCCAATAACGCCCCTTAGGTCTCTGCGCGGTGCCGACCACGCTGGACATTCTTCCAGCGTATGCCGCGCAGAGTCCTGGGCCTCCTCGCAGTGGTGGCACTGCGATCCTCCTAGTGCCAGTTATGAACACACAGTTTGAGGAAACGGCGGTATGCAGGTAATTTCACTTATGCGCATGCATTGCTGCAACTTGTGCTGTATAATTTAGAATTTTTGTTACCACGCCATCCGATTTTTATATATGTGCAAATACTCGTACACGCTGCATTGTATTTTTTTCCGCACGCGACAAGGAGGGGACAGAGGCGAGTTCCGGCACGCGTCTGTCCCCTCCCCCCGTCCCACCCCCCTGGTCAACCCGCATAAAACTTTAAAATATGATAAAATAAAAGATAAAATCAGTAAATGAAAAGGTGTATAGATAAAATAAAAGTCAATAAATAAATAAATAATAATAAGTAAATAAATACAATGGACAAAACACAACAAACATAAGAAGGGGGGCCAAAATAAAGGGGAATAAAAGATAAAGATAAAATTTATAATATAGAGTAAAATGAAATATTATAAAATAAAAGGAGGGGGGTCGACCGGCAGGTCGCATCTTTGTAGAGGGGGGGGAGGGGATTATTGCTCCACCACGCCCCCCGCGACCTGACCACCTCGGGGGCGCCATATCGGCCAGCCCCCCTTGGCGGCGGTGGAAGTACTAAGTAGTACCACCGCCGCCATTACGTCTGAGGCCCATTACGAGGGCCGTCGGCCTCGTGGGGGTTGCCCCGCCGATGCTAGCCCCCTGGCGGAGAGCGGGTCGGCTTCCCTCTCCCTCTCCGCTGCCTCCTTCTGCGTTATCACAATCTAGCAGAAGGAGGCAATCGCTGCTCTTGACCTCTCGCTGCCGATCATGTGGTCGACCACGACCGGCAACGGGAGATCCATCCCAATAACGCCCCTTAGGTCTCTGCGCGGTGCCGACCACGCTGGACATTCTTCCAGCGTATGCCGCGCAGAGTCCTGGGCCTCCTCGCAGTGGTGGCACTGCAATCCTCCTAGTGCCAGTTATGAACACACAGTTTGAGGAAACGGCGGTATGCAGGTAATTTCACTTATGCGCATGCATTGCTGCAACTTGTGCTGTATAATTTAGAATTTTTGTTACCACGCCATCCGATTTTTATACATGTGCAAATACTCGTACACGCTGCATTGTATTTTTTTCCGCACGCGACAAGGAAGGGACAGAGGCGAGTTCCGGCTCGCGTCTGTCCCCTACCCCCGTCCCACCCCCCTGGTCAACCCGCATAAAACTTAAAAATATGATAAAATACAAGATAAAATCAATAATTGAAAAGGTGTATAGATAAAATAGATAAAATAAAAGTCAATAAATAAATAAATAATAATAAGTAAATAAATACAATGGACAAAACACAATAAACATAAGAAGGGGGGCAAAATAAAGGGGAATAAAAGATAAAGATAAAATTTATAATATAGAGTAAAATGAAATATTATAAAATGAAAGGAGGGGGGTGGACCGGCAGGTCGCATCTTTGTAGAGTGGGGGGGGAGGGGATTATTGCGCCACCTCGCCCCCCGCGACCTGTCCACCTCGGGGGCGCCATAACGGCCAACCCCCACTTGGCGGCGGTGGAAGTACTAAGTAGTACCACTGCCGCCATTACGTCTGAGGCCCATTACGGGGGCCGTCGGCCTCGTGGGGGTTGCCCCGCCGATGCTAGCCTCCTGGCGGAGAGCGGGTCGGCTTCCCTCTCCCTCCCCGCTGCCTCCTTCTGCGTTATCACAATCTCGCAGAAGGAGGCAAACGCTGCCCTTGACCTCTCGCTGCCGATCATGTGGTCGACCACGACCGGCAACGAGAGGTCCATCCCAATAACGCCCCTTAGGTCTCTGCGCGGTGCCGACAACGCTGGACATTCTTCCAGCGTATGCCGCACAGAGTCCTGGGCCTCCTCGCAGTGGTGGCACTGCGATCGTCCCAGTGCCAGTTATGAACACACAGTTTGAGGAAACGGCTGTATGCAGGTAATTTAACTTATGCGCATGCATTGCTGCAACTTGCGCTGTATAATTTAGAATTTTTGTTACCGCGCCATCCGATTTTTATACATGTGCAAATACTCGTACACGCTGCATTGCATTTTTTCCGCACGCGACAAGGAGGGGACAGAGGCGAGTTCCGGCTCGCGTCTGCCCCCTCCCCCCGTCCCACCCCCCTGGTCAACCTGCATAAAACTTAAAAATATGATAAAATACAAGATAAAATCAATAATTGAAAAGGTGTATAGATAAAATAGATAAAATAAAAGTCAATAAATAAATAAATAATAATAAGTAAATAAATACAATGGACAAAACACAATAAACATAAGAAGGGGGGCAAAATAAAGGGGAATAAAAGATAAAGATAAAATTTATAATATAGAGTAAAATGAAATATTATAAAATGAAAGGAGGGGGGTGGACCGGCAGGTCGCATCTTTGTAGAGAGGGGGGGGGAGGGGATTATTGCGCCACCTCGCCCCCCGCGACCTGTCCACCTCGGGGGCGCCTTAACGGCCAGCCCCCCTTGGCGGCGGTGGAAGTACTAAGTAGTGCCACCGCCGCCATTACGTCTGCGGCCCCTTACGGGGGCCGTCGGCCTCGTCGGGGTTGCCCCGCCGATGCTAGCCTCCTGGCGGAGAGCGGGTCGGCTTCCCTCTCCCTCTCCGCTGCCTCCTTCTGCGTTATCACAATCTAGCAGAAGGAGGCAATCGCTGCTCTTGACCTCTCGCTGCCGATCATGTGGTCGACCACGACCGGCAACGGAAGGTCCATCCCAATAACGCCCCTTAGGTTTCTGCGCGGTGCTGACCTCGCTGGACATTCTTCCAGCGTATGCCGCGCAGAGTCCTGGGCCTCCTCGCAGTGGTGGCACTGCGATCCTCCTAGTGCCAGTTATGAACACACAGTTTGAGGAAACGGAGGTATGCAGGTAATTTAACTTATGCGCATGCATTGCTGCAACCTGTGCTGTATAATTTAGAATTTTTGTTACCGCGCCATCCGATTTTTATACATGTGCAAATACTCGTACACGCTGCATTGTATTTTTTTCCGCACGCGACAAGGAGGGGACAGAGGCGAGTTCCGGCTCGCGTCTGTCCCCTCCCCCCGTCCCACCACCCTGGTCAACCCGCATAAAACTTAAAAATATGATAAAATAAAAGATAAAATCAGTAAATGAAAAGGTGTATAGATAAAATAGATAAAATAAAAGTCAATAAATAAATAAATAATAATAAGTAAATAAATACAATGGACAAAACACAACAAACATAAGAAGGGTGGCAAAATAAAGAGGAATAAAAGATAAAGATAAAATTTATAATATAGAGTAAAATGAAATATTATAAAATAAAAGGAGGGTGGTCGACCGGCAGGTCGTATCTTTGTAGAGGGGTGGGAGGGGATTATTGCTCCACCTCGCCCCCCGCGACCTGTCCACCTCGGGGGCGCCTTAACGGCCAGCCCCCCTTGGCGGCGGTGGAAGTACTAAGTAGTACCACCGCCGCCATTACGTCTGCGGCCCCTTACGGGGGCCGTCGGCCTCGTCGGGGTTTCCCCGCCGATGCTAGCCTCCTGGCGGAGAGCGGGTCGGCTTCCCTCTCCCTCTCCGCTGCCTCCTTCTGCGTTATCACAATCTAGCAGAAGGAGGCAATCGCTGCTCTTGACCTCTCGCTGCCGATCATGTGGTCGACCACGACCGGCAACGGGAGGTCCATCCCAATAACGCCCCTTAGGTCTCTTCGCGGTGCCGACCACGCTGGACATTCTTCCAGCGTATGCCGCGCAGAGTCCTGGGCCTCCTCGCAGTGGTGGCACTGCGATCCTCCCAATGCCAGTTATGAACACACAGTTTAAGGAAACGGCGGTATGCAGGTAATTTCACTTATGCGCATGCAGTGCTGCAACTTGTGCTGTATAATTTAGAATTTTTGTTACCACGCCATCCGATTTTTATACATGTGCAAATACTCGTACACGCTGCATTGTATTTTTTTCCGCACGCGACAAGGAGGGGACAGAGGTGAGTTCCGGCTCGCGTCTGTCCCCTCCCCCCGTCCCACCCCCTTGGTCAACCCGCATAAAACTTAAAAATATGATAAAATACAAGATAAAATCAATAATTGAAAAGGTGTATAGATAAAATAGATAAAATAAAAGTCAATAAATAAATAAATAATAATAAGTAAATAAATACAATGGACAAAACACAATAAACATAAGAAGGGGGGCAAAATAAAGGGGAATAAAAGATAAAGATAAAATTTATAATATAGTGTAAAATGAAATATTATAAAATAAAAGGAGGGGGGTCGACCGGCAGGTCGCATCTTTGTAGAGGGGGGAGGGGATTATTGTTCCACCACGCCCCCCGCGACCTGTCCACCTCGGGGGCGCCATAACGGCCAGCCCCCCTTGGCGGCGGTGGAAGTACTAAGTAGTACCACCGCCGCCATTACGTCTGAGGCCCATTACGAGGGCCCGTCGGCCTCGTGGGGGTTGCCCCGCCGATGCTAGCCTCCTGGCGGAGAGCGGGTCGGCTTCCCTCTCCCTCTCCGCTGCCTCCTTCTGCGTTATAACAATCTCGCAGAAGGAAGCAATCGCTGCTCTTGACCACTCGCTGCCGATCATGTGGTCGACCACGACCGGCAACGGGAGATCCATCCCAATAACGCCCCTTAGGTCTCTGCGCGGTGCCGACCACGCTGGACATTCTTCCAGCGTATGCCGCGCAGAGTCCTGGGCCTCCTCGCAGTGGTGGCACTGCGATCCTCCTAGTGCCAGTTATGAACACACAGTTTGAGGAAACGGCGGTATGCAGGTAATTTCACTTATGCGCATGCATTGCTGCAACTTGTGCTGTATAATTTAGAATTTTTGTTACCACGCCATCCGATTTTTATACATGTGCAAATACTCGTACACGCTGCATTGTATTTTTTTCCGCACGCGACAAGGAGGGGACAGAGGCGAGTTCCGGCTCGCGTCTGTCCCCTCCCCCCGTCCCACCCCCCCGTCAACCCGCATAAAACTTAAAAATATGATAAAATAAAACATAAAATCAATAATTGAAAAGGTGTATAGATAAAATAGATAAAATAAAAGTCAATAAATAAATAAATAATAATAAGTAAATAAATACAATGGACAAAACACAATAAACATAAGAAGGGGGGCAAAATAAAGGGGAATAAAAGATAAAGATAAAATTTATAATATAGAGTAAAAAGAAATATTATAAAATGAAAGGAGGGGGTGGACCGGCAGGTCGCATCTTTGTAGAGTGGGGGAGGAGGGGATTATTGCGCCACCTCGCCCCCCGCGACCTGTCCACCTCGGGGGCGCCATAACGGCCAGCCCCCCTTGGCGGCGGTGGAAGTACTAAGTAGTACCACCGCCGCCATTACGTCTGAGGGCCGTCGGACTCGTGGGGGTTGCCCCGCCGATGCTAGCCTCCTGGCGGAGAGCGGGTCGGCTTCCCTCTCCCTCTCCGCTGCCTCCTTCTGCGTTATCACAATCTCGCAGAAGGAAGCAATCGCTGCTCTTGACCACTCGCTGCCGATCATGTGGTCGACCACGACCGGCAACGGGAGATCCATCCCAATAACGCCCCTTAGGTCTCTGCGCGGTGCCGACCACGCTGGACATTCTTCCAGCGTATGCCGCGCAGAGTCCTGGGCCTCCTCGCAGTGGTGGCACTGCGATCCTCCTAGTGCCAGTTATGAACACACAGTTTGAGGAAACGGCGGTATGCAGGTAATTTCACTTATGCGCATGCATTGCTGCAACTTGTGCTGTATAATTTAGAATTTTTGTTACCACGCCATCCGATTTTTATATATGTGCAAATACTCGTACACGCTGCATTGTATTTTTTTCCGCACGCGACAAGGAGGGGACAGAGGCGAGTTCCGGCACGCGTCTGTCCCCTCCCCCCGTCCCACCCCCCTGGTCAACCCGCATAAAACTTTAAAATATGATAAAATAAAAGATAAAATCAGTAAATGAAAAGGTGTATAGATAAAATAAAAGTCAATAAATAAATAAATAATAATAAGTAAATAAATACAATGGACAAAACACAACAAACATAAGAAGGGGGGCCAAAATAAAGGGGAATAAAAGATAAAGATAAAATTTATAATATAGAGTAAAATGAAATATTATAAAATAAAAGGAGGGGGGTCGACCGGCAGGTCGCATCTTTGTAGAGGGGGGGGAGGGGATTATTGCTCCACCACGCCCCCCGCGACCTGACCACCTCGGGGGCGCCATATCGGCCAGCCCCCCTTGGCGGCGGTGGAAGTACTAAGTAGTACCACCGCCGCCATTACGTCTGAGGCCCATTACGAGGGCCGTCGGCCTCGTGGGGGTTGCCCCGCCGATGCTAGCCCCCTGGCGGAGAGCGGGTCGGCTTCCCTCTCCCTCTCCGCTGCCTCCTTCTGCGTTATCACAATCTAGCAGAAGGAGGCAATCGCTGCTCTTGACCTCTCGCTGCCGATCATGTGGTCGACCACGACCGGCAACGGGAGATCCATCCCAATAACGCCCCTTAGGTCTCTGCGCGGTGCCGACCACGCTGGACATTCTTCCAGCGTATGCCGCGCAGAGTCCTGGGCCTCCTCGCAGTGGTGGCACTGCAATCCTCCTAGTGCCAGTTATGAACACACAGTTTGAGGAAACGGCGGTATGCAGGTAATTTCACTTATGCGCATGCATTGCTGCAACTTGTGCTGTATAATTTAGAATTTTTGTTACCACGCCATCCGATTTTTATACATGTGCAAATACTCGTACACGCTGCATTGTATTTTTTTCCGCACGCGACAAGGAAGGGACAGAGGCGAGTTCCGGCTCGCGTCTGTCCCCTACCCCCGTCCCACCCCCCTGGTCAACCCGCATAAAACTTAAAAATATGATAAAATACAAGATAAAATCAATAATTGAAAAGGTGTATAGATAAAATAGATAAAATAAAAGTCAATAAATAAATAAATAATAATAAGTAAATAAATACAATGGACAAAACACAATAAACATAAGAAGGGGGGCAAAATAAAGGGGAATAAAAGATAAAGATAAAATTTATAATATAGAGTAAAATGAAATATTATAAAATGAAAGGAGGGGGGTGGACCGGCAGGTCGCATCTTTGTAGAGTGGGGGGGGAGGGGATTATTGCGCCACCTCGCCCCCCGCGACCTGTCCACCTCGGGGGCGCCATAACGGCCAACCCCCACTTGGCGGCGGTGGAAGTACTAAGTAGTACCACTGCCGCCATTACGTCTGAGGCCCATTACGGGGGCCGTCGGCCTCGTGGGGGTTGCCCCGCCGATGCTAGCCTCCTGGCGGAGAGCGGGTCGGCTTCCCTCTCCCTCCCCGCTGCCTCCTTCTGCGTTATCACAATCTCGCAGAAGGAGGCAAACGCTGCCCTTGACCTCTCGCTGCCGATCATGTGGTCGACCACGACCGGCAACGAGAGGTCCATCCCAATAACGCCCCTTAGGTCTCTGCGCGGTGCCGACAACGCTGGACATTCTTCCAGCGTATGCCGCACAGAGTCCTGGGCCTCCTCGCAGTGGTGGCACTGCGATCGTCCCAGTGCCAGTTATGAACACACAGTTTGAGGAAACGGCTGTATGCAGGTAATTTAACTTATGCGCATGCATTGCTGCAACTTGCGCTGTATAATTTAGAATTTTTGTTACCGCGCCATCCGATTTTTATACATGTGCAAATACTCGTACACGCTGCATTGCATTTTTTCCGCACGCGACAAGGAGGGGACAGAGGCGAGTTCCGGCTCGCGTCTGCCCCCTCCCCCCCGTCCCACCCCCCTGGTCAACCTGCATAAAACTTAAAAATATGATAAAATACAAGATAAAATCAATAATTGAAAAGGTGTATAGATAAAATAGATAAAATAAAAGTCAATAAATAAATAAATAATAATAAGTAAATAAATACAATGGACAAAACACAACAAACATAAGAAGGGGGGCCAAAATAAAGGGGAATAAAAGATAAAGATAAAATTTATAATATAGAGTAAAATGAAATATTATAAAATAAAAGGAGGGGGGTCGACCGGCAGGTCGCATCTTTGTAGAGGGGGGGGGAGGGGATTATTGCTCCACCACGCCCCCCGCGACCTGACCACCTCGGGGGCGCCATATCGGCCAGCCCCCCTTGGCGGCGGTGGAAGTACTAAGTAGTACCACCGCCGCCATTACGTCTGAGGCCCATTACGAGGGCCGTCGGCCTCGTGGGGGTTGCCCCGCCGATGCTAGCCCCCTGGCGGAGAGCGGGTCGGCTTCCCTCTCCCTCTCCGCTGCCTCCTTCTGCGTTATCACAATCTAGCAGAAGGAGGCAATCGCTGCTCTTGACCTCTCGCTGCCGATCATGTGGTCGACCACGACCGGCAACGGGAGATCCATCCCAATAACGCCCCTTAGGTCTCTGCGCGGTGCCGACCACGCTGGACATTCTTCCAGCGTATGCCGCGCAGAGTCCTGGGCCTCCTCGCAGTGGTGGCACTGCAATCCTCCTAGTGCCAGTTATGAACACACAGTTTGAGGAAACGGCGGTATGCAGGTAATTTCACTTATGCGCATGCATTGCTGCAACTTGTGCTGTATAATTTAGAATTTTTGTTACCACGCCATCCGATTTTTATACATGTGCAAATACTCGTACACGCTGCATTGTATTTTTTTCCGCACGCGACAAGGAAGGGACAGAGGCGAGTTCCGGCTCGCGTCTGTCCCCTACCCCCGTCCCACCCCCCTGGTCAACCCGCATAAAACTTAAAAATATGATAAAATACAAGATAAAATCAATAATTGAAAAGGTGTATAGATAAAATAGATAAAATAAAAGTCAATAAATAAATAAATAATAATAAGTAAATAAATACAATGGACAAAACACAATAAACATAAGAAGGGGGGCAAAATAAAGGGGAATAAAAGATAAAGATAAAATTTATAATATAGAGTAAAATGAAATATTATAAAATGAAAGGAGGGGGGTGGACCGGCAGGTCGCATCTTTGTAGAGTGGGGGGGGAGGGGATTATTGCGCCACCTCGCCCCCCGCGACCTGTCCACCTCGGGGGCGCCATAACGGCCAACCCCCACTTGGCGGCGGTGGAAGTACTAAGTAGTACCACTGCCGCCATTACGTCTGAGGCCCATTACGGGGGCCGTCGGCCTCGTGGGGGTTGCCCCGCCGATGCTAGCCTCCTGGCGGAGAGCGGGTCGGCTTCCCTCTCCCTCCCCGCTGCCTCCTTCTGCGTTATCACAATCTCGCAGAAGGAGGCAAACGCTGCCCTTGACCTCTCGCTGCCGATCATGTGGTCGACCACGACCGGCAACGAGAGGTCCATCCCAATAACGCCCCTTAGGTCTCTGCGCGGTGCCGACAACGCTGGACATTCTTCCAGCGTATGCCGCACAGAGTCCTGGGCCTCCTCGCAGTGGTGGCACTGCGATCGTCCCAGTGCCAGTTATGAACACACAGTTTGAGGAAACGGCTGTATGCAGGTAATTTAACTTATGCGCATGCATTGCTGCAACTTGCGCTGTATAATTTAGAATTTTTGTTACCGCGCCATCCGATTTTTATACATGTGCAAATACTCGTACACGCTGCATTGCATTTTTTCCGCACGCGACAAGGAGGGGACAGAGGCGAGTTCCGGCTCGCGTCTGCCCCCTCCCCCCGTCCCACCCCCCTGGTCAACCTGCATAAAACTTAAAAATATGATAAAATACAAGATAAAATCAATAATTGAAAAGGTGTATAGATAAAATAGATAAAATAAAAGTCAATAAATAAATAAATAATAATAAGTAAATAAATACAATGGACAAAACACAATAAACATAAGAAGGGGGGAAAATAAAGGGGAATAAAAGATAAAGATAAAATTTATAATATAGAGTAAAATGAAATATTATAAAATGAAAGGAGGGGGGTGGACCGGCAGGTCGCATCTTTGTAGAGAGGGGGGGAGGGGATTATTGCGCCACCTCGCCCCCCGCGACCTGTCCACCTCGGGGGCGCCTTAACGGCCAGCCCCCCTTGGCGGCGGTGGAAGTACTAAGTAGTGCCACCGCCGCCATTACGTCTGCGGCCCCTTACGGGGGCCGTCGGCCTCGTCGGGGTTGCCCCGCCGATGCTAGCCTCCTGGCGGAGAGCGGGTCGGCTTCCCTCTCCCTCTCCGCTGCCTCCTTCTGCGTTATCACAATCTAGCAGAAGGAGGCAATCGCTGCTCTTGACCTCTCGCTGCCGATCATGTGGTCGACCACGACCGGCAACGGAAGGTCCATCCCAATAACGCCCCTTAGGTTTCTGCGCGGTGCTGACCACGCTGGACATTCTTCCAGCGTATGCCGCGCAGAGTCCTGGGCCTCCTCGCAGTGGTGGCACTGCGATCCTCCTAGTGCCAGTTATGAACACACAGTTTGAGGAACCGGAGGTATGCAGGTAATTTAACTTATGCGCATGCATTGCTGCAACCTGTGCTGTATAATTTAGAATTTTTGTTACCGCGCCATCCGATTTTTATACATGTGCAAATACTCGTACACGCTGCATTGTATTTTTTTCCACACGCGACAAGGAGGGGACAGAGGCGAGTTCCGGCTCGCGTCTGTCCCCTCCCCCCGTCCCATCACCCTGGTCAACCCGCATAAAACTTAAAAATATGATAAAATAAAAGATAAAATCAGTAAATGAAAAGGTGTATAGATAAAATAGATAAAATAAAAGTCAATAAATAAATAAATAATAATAAGTAAATAAATACAATGGACAAAACACAACAAACATAAGAAGGGTGGCAAAATAAAGAGGAATAAAAGATAAAGATAAAATTTATAATATAGAGTAAAATGAAATATTATAAAATAAAAGGAGGGTGGTCGACCGGCAGGTCGCATCTTTGTAGAGGGGTGGGAGGGGATTATTGCTTCACCTCGCCCCCCGCGACCTGTCCACCTCGGGGGCGCCTTAACGGCCAGCCCCCCTTGGCGGCGGTGGAAGTACTAAGTAGTACCACCGCCGCCATTACGTCTGCGGCCCCTTACGGGGGCCGTCGGCCTCGTCGGGGTTTCCCCGCCGATGCTAGCCTCCTGGCGGAGAGCGGGTCGGCTTCCCTCTCCCTCTCCGCTGCCTCCTTCTGCGTTATCACAATCTAGCAGAAGGAGGCAATCGCTGCTCTTGACCTCTCGCTGCCGATCATGTGGTCGACCACGACCGGCAACGGGAGGTCCATCCCAATAACGCCCCTTAGGTCTCTGCGCGGTGCCGACCACGCTGGACATTCTTCCAGCGTATGCCGCGCAGAGTCCTGGGCCTCCTCGCAGTGGTGGCACTGCGATCCTCCCAATGCCAGTTATGAGCACACAGTTTGAGGAAACGGAGGTATGCAGGTAATTTAACTTATGCGCATGCATTGCTGCAACTTGTGCTGTATAATTTAGAATTTTTGTTACCGCGCCATCCGATTTTTATACATGTGCATATACTCGTACACGCTGCATTGTATTTTTTTCCGCACGCGACAAGGAGGGGACAGAGGCGAGTTCCGGCTCGCGTCTGTCCCTCCCCCCGTCCCACCCCCTGGTCAACCCGCATAAAACTTAAAACTATGATAAAATACAAGATAAAATCAATAATTGAAAAGGTGTATAGATAAAATAGATAAAATAAAAGTCAATAAATAAATAAATAATAATAAGTAAATAAATACAATGGACAAAACACAACAAACATAAGAAGGGGGGCAAAATAAAGGGGAATAAAAGATAAAGATAAAATTTATAATACGGAGTAAAATGATATTTTATAAAATAAATGCAGGGGGGTCGACCGGCAGGTCGCATCTTTGTAGAGGGGGGGGAGGGGATTATTGCTCCACCTCGCCCCCCGCGAACTGTCCACCTCGGGAGCGCCTTAACGGCCAGCCCCCCTTGGCGGCGGTGGAAGTACTAAGTAGTACCACCGCCGCCATTACGTCTGCGGCCCCTTACGGGGGCCGTCGGCCTCGTCGGGGTTGCCCCG
This sequence comes from Lasioglossum baleicum, assembly GCF_051020765.1. Lineage (NCBI taxonomy): Eukaryota > Metazoa > Arthropoda > Insecta > Hymenoptera > Halictidae > Lasioglossum > Lasioglossum baleicum. Next base: position 1,087,542 of record NW_027469089.1, on the reverse strand, counting down.
CCGATGCTAGCCTCCTGGCGGAGAGCGGGTCGTCTTCCCTCTCCCTCTCCGCTGCCTCCTTCTGCGTTATCACAATCTCGCAGAAGGAGGCAATCGCTGCTCTTGACCTCTCGCTGCCGATCATGTGGTCGACCACGACCGGCAACGGGAGGTCCATCCCAATAACGCCCCTTAGGTCTCTGCGCGGTGCCGACCACGCTGGACATTCTTCCAGCGTATGCCGCGCAGAGTCCTGGGCCTCCTCGCAGTGGTGGCACTGCGATCCTCCCAATGCCAGTTATGAACACACAGTTTGAGGAAACGGAGGTATGCAGGTAATTTAACTTATGCGCATGCATTGCTGCAACTTGTGCTGTATAATTTAGAATTTTTGTTACCGCGCCATCCGATTTTTATACATGTGCAAATACTCGTACACGCTGCATTGTATTTTTTTCCGCACGCGACAAGGAGGGGACAGAGGCGAGTTCCGGCTCGCGTCTGTCCCCTCCCCCCGTCCCACCCCCCTGGTCAACCCGCATAAAACTTAAAAATATGATAAAATACAAGATAAAATCAATAATTGTAAAGGTGTATAGATAAAATAGATAAAATAAAAGTCAATAAATAAATAAATAATAATAAGTAAATAAATACAATGGACAAAACACAATAAACATAAGAAGGGGGGCAAAATAAAGGGGAATAAAAGATAAAGATAAAATTTATAATATAGTGTAAAATGAAATATTATAAAATGAAAGGAGGGGGGTGGACCGGCAGGTCGCATCTTTGTAGAGAGGGGGGGAAAGGAATTATTGCGCCACCTCGCCCCCCGCGACCTGTCCACCTCGGAGGCGCCTTAACGGCCAGCCCCCCTTGGCGGCGGTGGAAGTACTAAGTAGTGCCACCGCCGCCATTACGTCTGCGGCCCCTTACGGGGGCTGTCGTCCTCGTCGGGGTTGCCCCGCCGATGCTAGCCTCCTGGCGGAGAGCAGGTCGGCTTCCCTCTCCCTCTCCGCTGCCTCCTTCTGCGTTATCACAGTCTAGCAGAAGGAGGCAATCGCTGCTCTTGACCTCTCGCTGCCGATCATGTGGTCGACCACGACCGGCAACGGGAGGTCCATCCCAATAACGCCCCTTAGGTCTCTGCGCGGTGCCGACCACGCTGGACATTCTTCCAGCGTATGCCGCGCAGAGTCCTGGGCCTCCTTGCAGTGGTGGCACTGCGATCCTCCCAATGCCAGTTATGAACACACAGTTTGAGGAAACGGAGGTATGCAGGTAATTTAACTTATGCGCATGCATTGCTGCAACTTGAGCTGTATAATTTAAAATTTTTGTTACCGCGCCATCCGATTTTTATACATGTGCAAATACTCGTACACGCTGCATTGTATTTTTTTCCGCACGCGACAAGGAGGGGACAGAGGCGAGTTCCGGCTCGCGTCTGTCCCCTCCCCCCGTCCCACCACCCTGGTCAACCCGCATAAAACTTAAAAATATGATAAAATAAAAGATAAAATCAGTAAATGAAAAGGTGTATAGATAAAATAGATAAAATAAAAGTCAATAAATAAATAAATAATAATAAGTAAATAAATACAATGGACAAAACACAACAAACATAAGAAGGGTGGCAAAATAAAGGGGAATAAAAGATAAAGATAAAATTTATAATATAGAGTAAAATGAAATATTATAAAATAAAAGGAGGGTGGTCGACCGGCAGGTCGCATCTTTGTAGAGGGGGGGAGGGGATTATTGCTCCACCTCGCCCCCCGCGACCTGTCCACCTCGGGGGCGCCTTAACGGCCAGCCCCCCTTGGCGGCGGTGGAAGTACAAAGTAGTTCCACCGCCGCCATTACGTCTGCGGCCCCTTACGGGGGCCGTCGGCCTCGTCGGGGTTGCCCCGCCGATGCTAGCCTCCTGGCGGAGAGCGGGTCGGCTTCCCTCTCCCTCTCCGCTGCCTCCTTCTGCGTTATCACAATCTAGCAGAAGGAGGCAATCGCTGCTCTTGACCTCTCGCTGCCGATCATGTGGTCGACCACGACCGGCAACGGGAGGTCCATCCCAATAACGCCCCTTAGGTCTCTGCGCGGTGCCGACCACGCTGGACATTCTTCCAGCGTATGCCGCGCAGAGTCCTGGGCCTCCTCGCAGTGGTGGCACTGCGATCCTCCCAGTGCCAGTTATGAACACACAGTTTGAGGAAACGGCTGTATGCAGGTAATTTAACTTATGCGCATGCATTGCTGCAACTTGCGCTGTATAATTTAGAATTTTTGTTACCGCGCCATCCGATTTTCATACATGTGCAAATACTCGTACACGCTGCATTGTATTTTTTTCCGCACGCGGCAAGGAGGGGACAGAGGCGAGTTCCGGCTCGCGTCTGTCCCCTCCCCCCGTCCCGCCCCCCTGTCAACCCGCATAAAACTTAAGAATATGATAAAATAAAAGATAAAATCAGTAAATGAAAAGGTGTATAGATAAAACAAAAGTCATTAAATAAATAAATAATAATAAGTAAATAAATACAATGGACAAAACACAACAAACATAAGAAGAGGGGCAAAATAAAGGGGAATAAAAGATAAAGATAAAATTTATAATATAGAGTAAAATGAAATATTATACAATAAAAGGAGGGGGGTCGACCGGCAGTTCGCATCTTTGTAGAGAGGGGGGGAAGGGGATTATTGCTCCACCTCGCCCCCCGCGACCTGTCCACCTCGGGGGCGCCTTAACGGCCAGCCCCCCTTGGCGGCGGTGGAAGTACTAAGTAGTGCCACCGCCGCCATTACGTCTGCGGCCCCTTACGGGGGCCGTCGGCCTCGTCGGGGTTGCCCCGCCGATGCTAGCCTCCTGGCGGAGAGCAGGTCGGCTTCCCTCTCCCTCTCCGCTGCCTCCTTCTGCGTTATCACAATCTAGCAGAAGGAGGCAATCGCTGCTCTTGACCTCTCGCTGCCGATCATGTGGTCGACCACGACCGGCAACGGAAGGTCCATCCCAATAACGCCCCTTAGGTCTCTGCGCGGTGCTGACCACGCTGGACATTCTTCCAGCGTATGCCGCGCAGAGTCCTGGGCCTCCTTGCAGTGGTGGCACTGCGATCCTCCCAATGCCAGTTATGAACACACAGTTTGAGGAAACGGAGGTATGCAGGTAATTTAACTTATGCGCATGCATTGCTGCAACTTGTAATGTATAATTTAGAATTTTTGTTACCGCGCCATCCGATTTTTATACATGTGCAAATACTCGTACACGCTGCATTGTATTTTTTTCCGCACGCGACAAGGAGGGGACAGAGGCGAGTTCCGGCTCGCGTCTGTCCCCTCCCCCCGTCCCGCCCCCCTGTCAACCCGCATAAAACTTAAAAATATGATAAAATAAAAGATAAAATCAGTAAATGAAAAGGTGTATAGATAAAACAAAAGTCATTAAATAAATAAATAATAATAAGTAAATAAATACAATGGACAAAACACAACAAACATAAGAAGAGGGGCAAAATAAAGGGGAATAAAAGATAAAGATAAAATTTATAATATAGAGTAAAATGAAATATTATACAATAAAAGGAGGGGGGTCGACCGGCAGTTCGCATCTTTGTAGAGAGGGGGGGAAGGGGATTATTGCTCCACCTCGCTCCCCGCGACCTGTCCACCTCGGGGGCGCCTTAACGGCCAGCCCCCCTTGGCGGCGGTGGAAGTACTAAGTAGTACCACCGCCGCCATTACGCCTGCGGCCCCTTACGGGGGCCGTCGGCCTCGTCGGGGTTGCCACGCCGATGCTAGCCTTCTGGCGGAGAGCGGGTCGGCTTCCCTCTCCCTCTCCGCTGCCCCCTTCTGCGTTATCACAATCTCGCAGAAGGAGGCAATCGCTGCTCTTGACCTCTCGCTGCCGATCATGTGGTCGACCACGACCGGCAACGGGAGGTCCATCCCAATAACGCCACTTAGGTCTCTGCGCGGTGCCGACCACGCTGGACATTCTTCCAGCGTATGCCGCGCAGAGTCCTGGGCCTTCTCGCAGTGGTGGCACTGCGATCCTCCCAATGCCAGTTATGAACACACAGTTTGAGGAAACGGAGGTATGCAGGTAATTTAACTTATGCGCATGCATTGCTGCAACTTGTGCTGTATAATTTAGAATTTTTGTTACCGCGCCATCCGATTTTTATACATGTGCATATACTCGTACACGCTGCATTGTATTTTTTTCCGCACGCGACAAGGAGGGGACAGAGGCGAGTTCCGGCTCGCGTCTGTCCCCTCCCCCCGTCCCACCCCCTGGTCAACCCGCATAAAACTTAAAAATATGATAAAATACAAGATAAAATCAATAATTGAAAAGGTGTATAGATAAAATAGATAAAATAAAAGTCAATAAATAAATAAATAATAATAAGTAAATAAATACAATGGACAAAACACAACAAACATAAGAAGGGGGGCAAAATAAAGGGGAATAAAAGATAAAGATAAAATTTATAATATAGAGTAAAATGAAATATTATAAAATAAAAGGAGGGTGGTCGACCGGCAGGTCGCATCTTTGTAGAGGGGGGGAGGGGATTATTGCTCCACCTCGCCCCCCGCGACCTGTCCACCTCGGGGGCGCCTTAACGGCCAGCCCCCCTTGGCGGCGGTGGAAGTACAAAGTAGTTCCACCGCCGCCATTACGCCTGCGGCCCCTTACGGGGGCCGTCGGCCTCGTCGGGGTTGCCACGCCGATGCTAGCCTTCTGGCGGAGAGCGGGTCGGCTTCCCTCTCCCTCTCCGCTGCCTCCTTCTGCGTTATCACAATCTCGCAGAAGGAGGCAATCGCTGCTCTTGACCTCTCGCTGCCGATCATGTGGTCGACCACGACCGGCAACGGGAGGTCCATCCCAATAACTCCCCATAGGTCTCTACGCGGTGCCGACCAGGCTGGACATTCTTCCAGCGTATGCCGCGCAGAGTCCTGAGCCTCCTCGCAGTGGTGGCACTGTGATCCTCCTAGTGCCAGTTATGAACACACAGTTTGAGGAAACGGAGGTATGCAGGTAATTTAACTTATGCGCATGCATTGCTGCAACCTGTGCTGTATAATTTAGAATTTTTGTTACCGCCCCATCCGATTTTTATACATGTGCAAATACTCGTACACGCTGCATTGTATTTTTTTCCGCACGCGACAAGGAGGGGACAGAGGCGAGTTCCGGCTCGCGTCTGTCCCCTCCCCCCGTCCCACCACCATGGTCAACCCGCATAAAACTTAAAAATATGATAAAATAAAAGATAAAATCAGTAAATGAAAAGGTGTATAGATAAAATAGATAAAATAAAAGTCAATAAATAAATAAATAATAATAAGTAAATAAATACAATGGACAAAACACAACAAACATAAGAAGGGTGGCAAAATAAAGGGGAATAAAAGATAAAGATAAAATTTATAATATAGAGTAAAATGAAATATTATAAAATAAAAGGAGGGTGGTCGACCGGCAGGTCGCATCTTTGTAGAGGGGTGGGAGGGGATTATTGCTCCACCTCGCCCCCCGCGACCTGTCCACCTCGGGGGCGCCTTAACGGCCAGCCCCCCTTGGCGGCGGTGGAAGTACAAAGTAGTTCCACCGCCGCCATTACGTCTGCGGCCCCTTACGGGGGCCGTCGGCCTCGTCGGGGTTGCCCCGCCGATGCTAGCCTCCTGGCGGAGAGCGGGTCGGCTTCCCTCTCCCTCTCCGCTGCCTCCTTCTGCGTTATCACAATCTAGCAGAAGGAGGCAATCGCTGCTCTTGACCTCTGGCTGCCGATCATGTGGTCGACCACGACCGGCAACGGGAGGTCCATCCCAATAACGCCCCTTAGGTCTCTGCGCGGTGCTGACCACGCTGGACATTCTTCCAGCGTATGCCGCGCAGAGTCCTGGGCCTCCTTGCAGTGGTGGCACTGCGATCCTCCCAATGCCAGTTATGAACACACAGTTTGAGGAAACGGAGGTATGCAGGTAATTTAACTTATGCGCATGCATTGCTGCAACTTGTGATGTATAATTTAGAATTTTTGTTACCGCGCCATCCGATTTTTATACATGTGCAAATACTCGTACACGCTGCATTGTATTTTTTTCCGCACGCGACAAGGAGGGGACAGAGGCGAGTTCCGGCTCGCGTCTGTCCCCTCCCCCCGTCCCACCACCATGGTCAACCCGCATAAAACTTAAAAATATGATAAAATAAAAGATAAAATCAGTAAATGAAAAGGTGTATAGATAAAACAAAAGTCATTAAATAAATAAATAATAATAAGTAAATAAATACAATGGACAAAACACAACAAACATAAGAAGAGGGGCAAAATAAAGGGGAATAAAAGATAAAGATAAAATTTATAATATAGAGTAAAATGAAATATTATACAATAAAAGGAGGGGGGTCGACCGGCAGTTCGCATCTTTGTAGAGAGGGGGGGAAGGGGATTATTGCTCCACCTCGCCCCCCGCGACCTGTCCACCTCGGGGGCGCCTTAACGGCCAGCCCCCCTTGGCGGCGGTGGAAGTACTAAGTAGTACCACCGCCGCCATTACGCCTGCGGCCCCTCACGGGGGCCGTCGGCCTCGTCGGGGTTGCCACGCCGATGCTAGCCTTCTGGCGGAGAGCGGGTCGGCTTCCCTCTCCCTCTCCGCTGCCTCCTTCTGCGTTATCACAATCTCGCAGAAGGAGGCAATCGCTGCTCTTGACCTCTCGCTGCCGATCATGTGGTCGACCACGACCGGCAACGGGAGGTCCATCCCAATAACTCCCCATAGGTCTCTACGCGGTGCCGACCAGGCTGGACATTCTTCCAGCGTATGCCGCGCAGAGTCCTGGGCCTCCTCGCAGTGGTGGCACTGCGATCCTCCTAGTGCCAGTTATGAACACACAGTTTGAGGAAACGGAGGTATGCAGGTAATTTAACTTATGCGCATGCATTGCTGCAACCTGTGCTGTATAATTTAGAATTTTTGTTACCGCGCCATCCGATTTTTATACATGTGCAAATACTCGTACACGCTGCATTGTATTTTTTTCCGCACGCGACAAGGAGGGGACAGAGGCGAGTTCCGGCTCGCGTCTGTCCCCTCCCCCCGTCCCACCACCATGGTCAACCCGCATAAAACTTAAAAATATGATAAAATAAAACATAAAATCAGTAAATGAAAAGGTGTATAGATAAAATAGATAAAATAAAAGTCAATAAATAAATAAATAATAATAAGTAAATAAATACAATGGACAAAACACAACAAACATAAGAAGGGTGGCAAAATAAAGGGGAATAAAAGATAAAGATAAAATTTACAATATAGAGTAAAATGAAATATTATAAAATAAAAGGAGGGTGGTCGACCGGCAGGTCGCATCTTTGTAGAGGGGTGGGAGGGGATTATTGCTCCACCTCGCCCCCCGCGACCTGTCCACCTCGGGGGCGCCTTAACGGCCAGCCCCCCTTGGCGGCGGTGGAAGTACTAAGTAGTACCACCGCCGCTATTACGTCTGCGGCCCCTTACGGGGGCCGTCGGCCTCGTCGGGGTTGCCCCGCCGATGCTAGCCTCCTGGCGGAGAGCGGGTCGGCTTCCCTCTCCCTCTCCGCTGCCTCCTTCTGCGTTATCACAATCTAGCAGAATGAGGCAATCGCTGCTCTTGACCTCTCGCTGCCGATCATGTGGTCGACCACGACCGGCAACGGGAGGTCCATCCCAATAACGCCCCTTAGGTCTCTGCGCGGTGCCGACCACGCTGGACATTCTTCCAGCGTATGCCGCGCAGAGTCCTGGGCCTCCTTGCAGTGGTGGCACTGCGATCCTCCCAATGCCAGTTATGAACACACAGTTTGAGGAAACGGAGGTATGCAGGTAATTTAACTTATGCGCATGCATTGCTGCAACTTGTGCTGTATAATTTAGAATTTTTGTTACCGCGCCATCCGATTTTTATACATGTGCAAATACTCGTACACGCTGCATTGTATTTTTTTCCGCACGCGACAAGGAGGGGACAGAGGCGAGTTCCGGCTCGCGTCTGTCCCCTCCCCCCGTCCCACCACCCTGGTCAACCCGCATAAAACTTAAAAATATGATAAAATAAAAGATAAAATCAGTAAATGAAAAGGTGTATAGATAAAATAGATAAAATAAAAGTCAATAAATAAATAAATAATAATAAGTAAATAAATACAATGGACAAAACACAACAAACATAAGAAGGGTGGCAAAATAAAGGGGAATAAAAGATAAAGATAAAATTTATAATATAGAGTAAAATGAAATATTATAAAATAAAAGGAGGGTGGTCGACCGGCAGGTCGCATCTTTGTAGAGGGGGGAGGGGATTATTGCTCCACCTCGCCCCCCGCGACCTGTCCACCTCGGGGGCGCCTTAACGGCCAGCCCCCCTTGGCGGCGGTGGAAGTACAAAGTAGTTCCACCGCCGCCATTACGTCTGCGGCCCCTTACGGGGGCCGTCGGCCTCGTCGGGGTTGCCCCGCCGATGCTAGCCTCCTGGCGGAGAGCGGGTCGGCTTCCCTCTCCCTCTCCGCTGCCTCCTTCTGCGTTATCACAATCTAGCAGAAGGAGGCAATCGCTGCTCTTGACCTCTCGCTGCCGATCATGTGGTCGACCACGACCGGCAACGGGAGGTCCATCCCAATAACTCCCCATAGGTCTCTACGCGGTGCCGACCAGGCTGGACATTCTTCCAGCGTATGCCGCGCAGAGTCCTGGGCCTCCTCGCAGTGGTGGCACTGTGATCCTCCTAGTGCCAGTTATGAACACACAGTTTGAGGAAACGGAGGTATGCAGGTAATTTAACTTATGCGCATGCATTGCTGCAACCTGTGCTGTATAATTTAGAATTTTTGTTACCGCCCCATCCGATTTTTATACATGTGCAAATACTCGTACACGCTGCATTGTATTTTTTTCCGCACGCGACAAGGAGGGGACAGAGGCGAGTTCCGGCTCGCGTCTGTCCCCTCCCCCCGTCCCACCACCATGGTCAACCCGCATAAAACTTAAAAATATGATAAAATAAAAGATAAAATCAGTAAATGAAAAGGTGTATAGATAAAATAGATAAAATAAAAGTCAATAAATAAATAAATAATAATAAGTAAATAAATACAATGGACAAAACACAACAAACATAAGAAGGGTGGCAAAATAAAGGGGAATAAAAGATAAAGATAAAATTTATAATATAGAGTAAAATGAAATATTATAAAATAAAAGGAGGGTGGTCGACCGGCAGGTCGCATCTTTGTAGAGGGGGGAGGGGATTATTGCTCCACCTCGCCCCCCGCGACCTGTCCACCTCGGGGGCGCCTTAACGGCCAGCCCCCCTTGGCGGCGGTGGAAGTACAAAGTAGTTCCACCGCCGCCATTACGTCTGCGGCCCCTTACGGGGGCCGTCGGCCTCGTCGGGGTTGCCCCGCCGATGCTAGCCTCCTGGCGGAGAGCGGGTCGGCTTCCCTCTCCCTCTCCGCTGCCTCCTTCTGCGTTATCACAATCTAGCAGAAGGAGGCAATCGCTGCTCTTGACCTCTCGCTGCCGATCATGTGGTCGACCACGACCGGCAACGGGAGGTCCATCCCAATAACTCCCCATAGGTCTCTACGCGGTGCCGACCAGGCTGGACATTCTTCCAGCGTATGCCGCGCAGAGTCCTGGGCCTCCTCGCAGTGGTGGCACTGTGATCCTCCTAGTGCCAGTTATGAACACACAGTTTGAGGAAACGGAGGTATGCAGGTAATTTAACTTATGCGCATGCATTGCTGCAACCTGTGCTGTATAATTTAGAATTTTTGTTACCGCCCCATCCGATTTTTATACATGTGCAAATACTCGTACACGCTGCATTGTATTTTTTTCCGCACGCGACAAGGAGGGGACAGAGGCGAGTTCCGGCTCGCGTCTGTCCCCTCCCCCCGTCCCACCACCATGGTCAACCCGCATAAAACTTAAAAATATGATAAAATAAAAGATAAAATCAGTAAATGAAAAGGTGTATAGATAAAATAGATAAAATAAAAGTCAATAAATAAATAAATAATAATAAGTAAATAAATACAATGGACAAAACACAACAAACATAAGAAGGGTGGCAAAATAAAGGGGAATAAAAGATAAAGATAAAATTTATAATATAGAGTAAAATGAAATATTATAAAATAAAAGGAGGGTGGTCGACCGGCAGGTCGCATCTTTGTAGAGGGGTGGGAGGGGATTATTGCTGCACCTCGCCCCCCGCGACCTGTCCACCTCGGGGGCGCCTTAACGGCCAGCCCCCCTTGGCGGCGGTGGAAGTACTAAGTAGTACCACCGCCGCCATTACGTCTGCGGCCCCTTACGGGGGCCGTCGGCCTCGTCGGGGTTGCCCCGCCGATGCTAGCCTCCTGGCGGAGAGCGGGTCGGCTTCCCTCTCCCTCTCCGCTGCCACCTTCTGCGTTATCACAATCTAGCAGAATGAGGCAATCGCTGCTCTTGACCTCTCGCTGCCGATCATGTGGTCGACCACGACCGGCAACGGGAGGTCCATCCCAATAACGCCCCTTAGGTCTCTGCGCGGTGCCGACCACGCTGGACATTCTTCCAGCGTATGCCGCGCAGAGTCCTGGGCCTCCTTGCAGTGGTGGCACTGCGATCCTCCCAATGCCAGTTATGAACACACAGTTTGAGGAAACGGAGGTATGCAGGTAATTTAACTTATGCGCATGCATTGCTGCAACTTGTGCTGTATAATTTAGAATTTTTGTTACCGCGCCATCCGATTTTTATACATGTGCAAATACTCGTACACGCTGCATTGTATTTTTTTCCGCACGCGACAAGGAGGGGACAGAGGCGAGTTCCGGCTCGCGTCTGTCCCCTCCCCCCGTCCCACCACCCTGGTCAACCCGCATAAAACTTAAAAATATGATAAAATAAAAGATAAAATCAGTAAATGAAAAGGTGTATAGATAAAATAGATAAAATAAAAGTCAATAAATAAATAAATAATAATAAGTAAATAAATACAATGGACAAAACACAACAAACATAAGAAGGGTGGCAAAATAAAGGGGAATAAAAGATAAAGATAAAATTTATAATATAGAGTAAAATGAAATATTATAAAATAAAAGGAGGGTGGTCGACCGGCAGGTCGCATCTTTGTAGAGGGGGGGAGGGGATTATTGCTCCACCTCGCCCCCCGCGACCTGTCCACCTCGGGGGCGCCTTAACGGCCAGCCCCCCTTGGCGGCGGTGGAAGTACAAAGTAGTTCCACCGCCGCCATTACGTCTGCGGCCCCTTACGGGGGCCGTCGGCCTCGTCGGGGTTGCCCCGCCGATGCTAGCCTCCTGGCGGAGAGCGGGTCGGCTTCCCTCTCCCTCTCCGCTGCCTCCTTCTGCGTTATCACAATCTAGCAGAAGGAGGCAATCGCTGCTCTTGACCTCTCGCTGCCGATCATGTGGTCGACCACGACCGGCAACGGGAGGTCCATCCCAATAACGCCCCTTAGGTCTCTGCGCGGTGCCGACCACGCTGGACATTCTTCCAGCGTATGCCGCGCAGAGTCCTGGGCCTCCTTGCAGTGGTGGCACTGCGATCCTCCCAATGCCAGTTATGAACACACAGTTTGAGGAAACGGAGGTATGCAGGTAATTTAACTTATGCGCATGCATTGCTGCAACTTGTGCTGTATAATTTAAAATTTTTGTTACCGCGCCATCCGATTTTTATACATGTGCAAATACTCGTACACGCTGCATTGTATTTTTTTCCGCACGCGACAAGGAGGGGACAGAGGCGAGTTCCGGCTCGCGTCTGACCCCTCCCCCCGTCCCACCACCCTGGTCAACCCGCATAAAACTTAAAAATATGATAAAATAAAAGATAAAATCAGTAAATGAAAAGGTGTATAGATAAAATAGATAAAATAAAAGTCAATAAATAAATAAATAATAATAAGTAAATAAATACAATGGACAAAACACAACAAACATAAGAAGGGTGGCAAAATAAAGGGGAATAAAAGATAAAGATAAAATTTATAATATAGAGTAAAATGAAATATTATAAAATAAAAGGAGGGTGGTCGACCGGCAGGTCGCATCTTTGTAGAGGGGGGGAGGGGATTATTGCTCCACCTCGCCCCCCGCGACCTGTCCACCTCGGGGGCGCCTTAACGGCCAGCCCCCCTTGGCGGCGGTGGAAGTACAAAGTAGTTCCACCGCCGCCATTACGTCTGCGGCCCCTTACGGGGGCCGTCGGCCTCGTCGGGGTTGCCCCGCCGATGCTAGCCTCCTGGCGGAGAGCGGGTCGGCTTCCCTCTCCCTCTCCGCTGCCTCCTTCTGCGTTATCACAATCTAGCAGAAGGAGGCAATCGCTGCTCTTGACCTCTCGCTGCCGATCATGTGGTCGACCACGACCGGCAACGGGAGGTCCATCCCAATAACGCCCCTTAGGTCTCTGCGCGGTGCCGACCACGCTGGACATTCTTCCAGCGTATGCCGCGCAGAGTCCTGGGCCTCCTTGCAGTGGTGGCACTGCGATCCTCCCAATGCCAGTTATGAACACACAGTTTGAGGAAACGGAGGTATGCAGGTAATTTAACTTATGCGCATGCATTGCTGCAACTTGTGCTGTATAATTTAGAATTTTTGTTACCGCGCCATCCGATTTTTATACATGTGCATATACTCGTACACGCTGCATTGTATTTTTTTCCGCACGCGACAAGGAGGGGACAGAGGCGAGTTCCGGCTCGCGTCTGTCCCCTCCCCCCGTCCCACCCCCCTGGTCAACCCGCATAAAACTTAAAAATATGATAAAATAAAAGATAAAATCAGTAAATGAAAAGGTGTATAGATAAAACAAAAGTCATTAAATAAATAAATAATAATAAGTAAATAAATACAATGGACAAAACACAACAAACATAAGAAGAGGGGCAAAATAAAGGGGAATAACAGATAAAGATAAAATTTATAATATAGAGTAAAATGAAATATTATACAATAAAAGGAGGGGGGTCGACCGGCAGTTCGCATCTTTGTAGAGAGGGGGGGAAGGGGATTATTGCTCCACCTCGCCCCCCGCGACCTGTCCACCTCGGGGGCGCCTTAACGGCCAGCCCCCCTTGGCGGCGGTGGAAGTACTAAGTAGTACCACCGCCGCCATTACGCCTGCGGCCCCTTACGGGGGCCGTCGGCCTCGTCGGGGTTGCCACGCCGATGCTAGCCTTCTGGCGGAGAGCGGGTCGGCTTCCCTCTCCCTCTCCGCTGCCCCCTTCTGCGTTATCACAATCTCGCAGAAGGAGGCAATCGCTGCTCTTGACCTCTCGCTGCCGATCATGTGGTCGACCACGACCGGGAACGGGAGGTCCATCCCAATAACTCCCCATAGGTCTCTACGCGGTGCCGACCAGGCTGGACATTCTTCCAGCGTATGCCGCGCAGAGTCCTGGGCCTCCTCGCAGTGGTGGCACTGCGATCCTCCTAGTGCCAGTTATGAACACACAGTTTGAGGAAACGGAGGTATGCAGGTAATTTAACTTATGCGCATGCATTGCTGCAACTTGTGCTGTATAATTTAGAATTTTTGTTACCGCGCCATCCGATTTTTATACATGTGCATATACTCGTACACGCTGCATTGTATTTTTTTCCGCACGCGACAAGGAGGGGACAGAGGCGAGTTCCGGCTCGCGTCTGTCCCCTCCCCCCGTCCCACCCCCTGGTCAACCCGCATAAAACTTAAAAATATGATAAAATACAAGATAAAATCAATAATTGAAAAGGTGTATAGATAAAATAGATAAAATAAAAGTCAATAAATAAATAAATAATAATAAGTAAATAAATACAATGGACAAAACACAACAAACATAAGAAGGGGGGCAAAATAAAGGGGAATAAAAGATAAAGATAAAATTTATAATATAGAGTAAAATGAAATATTATAAAATAAAAGGAGGGTGGTCGACCGGCAGGTCGCATCTTTGTAGAGGGGGGGAGGGGATTATTGCTCCACCTCGCCCCCCGCGACCTGTCCACCTCGGGGGCGCCTTAACGGCCAGCCCCCCTTGGCGGCGGTGGAAGTACAAAGTAGTTCCACCGCCGCCATTACGCCTGCGGCCCCTTACGGGGGCCGTCGGCCTCGTCGGGGTTGCCACGCCGATGCTAGCCTTCTGGCGGAGAGCGGGTCGGCTTCCCTCTCCCTCTCCGCTGCCTCCTTCTGCGTTATCACAATCTCGCAGAAGGAGGCAATCGCTGCTCTTGACCTCTCGCTGCCGATCATGTGGTCGACCACGACCGGCAACGGGAGGTCCATCCCAATAACTCCCCATAGGTCTCTGCGCGGTGCCGACCACGCTGGACATTCTTCCAGCGTATGCCGCGCAGAGTCCTGGGCCTCCTCGCAGTGGTGGCACTGCGATCCTCCTAGTGCCAGTTATGAACACACAGTTTGAGGAAACGGAGGTATGCAGGTAATTTAACTTATGCGCATGCATTGCTGCAACCTGTGCTGTATAATTTAGAATTTTTGTTACCGCGCCATCCGATTTTTATACATGTGCAAATACTCGTACACGCTGCATTGTATTTTTTTCCGCACGCGACAAGGAGGGGACAGAGGCGAGTTCCGGCACGCGTCTGTCCCCTCCCCCCGTCCCACCCCCCTGGTCAACCCGCATAAAACTTTAAAATATGATAAAATAAAAGATAAAATCAATAAATGAAAAGGTGTATAGATAAAATAAAAGTCAATAAATAAATAAATAATAATAAGTAAATAAATACAATGGACAAAACACAACAAACATAAGAAGGGGGGCAAAATAAAGGGGAATAAAAGATAAAGATAAAATTTATAATATAGTGTAAAATGAAATATTATAAAATGAAAGGAGGGGGGTGGACCGGCAGGTCGCATCTTTGTAGAGAGGGGGGGAAAGGAATTATTGCGCCACCTCGCCCCCCGAGACCTGTCCACCTCGGAGGCGCCTTAACGGCCAGCCCCCCTTGGCGGCGGTGGAAGTACTAAGTAGTGCCACCGCCGCCATTACGTTTGCGGCCCCTTACGGGGGCCGTCGGCCTCGTCGGGGTTGCCCCGCCGATGCTAGCCTCCTGGCGGAGAGCAGGTCGGCTTCCCTCTCCCTCTCCGCTGCCTCCTTCTGCGTTATCACAATCTAGCAGAAGGAGGCAATCGCTGCTCTTGACCTCTCGCTGCCGATCATGTGGTCGACCACGACCGGCAACGGGAGGTCCATCCCAATAACGCCCCTTAGGTCTCTGCGCGGTGCCGACCACGCTGGACATTCTTCCAGCGTATGCCGCGCAGAGTCCTGGGCCTCCTCGCAGTGGTGGCACTGCGATCCTCCCAGTGCCAGTTATGAACACACAGTTTGAGGAAACGGCTGTATGCAGGTAATTTAACTTATGCGCATGCATTGCTGCAACTTGCGCTGTATAATTTAGAATTTTTGTTACCGCGCCATCCGATTTTCATACATGTGCAAATACTCGTACACGCTGCATTGTATTTTTTTCCGCACGCGACAAGGAGGGGACAGAGGCGAGTTCCGGCTCGCGTCTGTCCCCTCCCCCCGTCCCGCCCCCCTGTCAACCCGCATAAAACTTAAAAATATGATAAAATAAAAGATAAAATCAGTAAATGAAAAGGTGTATAGATAAAACAAAAGTCATTAAATAAATAAATAATAATAAGTAAATAAATACAATGGACAAAACACAACAAACATAAGAAGAGGGGCAAAATAAAGGGGAATAAAAGATAAAGATAAAATTTATAATATAGAGTAAAATGAAATATTATACAATAAAAGGAGGGGGGTCGACCGGCAGTTCGCATCTTTGTAGAGAGGGGGGGAAGGGGATTATTGCTCCACCTCGCCCCCCGCGACCTGTCCACCTCGGGGGCGCCTTAACGGCCAGCCCCCCTTGGCGGCGGTGGAAGTACTAAGTAGTGCCACCGCCGCCATTACGTCTGCGGCCCCTTACGGGGGCCGTCGGCCTCGTCGGGGTTGCCCCGCCGATGCTAGCCTCCTGGCGGAGAGCAGGTCGGCTTCCCTCTCCCTCTCCGCTGCCTCCTTCTGCGTTATCACAATCTAGCAGAAGGAGGCAATCGCTGCTCTTGACCTCTCGCTGCCGATCATGTGGTCGACCACGACCGGCAACGGAAGGTCCATCCCAATAACGCCCCTTAGGTCTCTGCGCGGTGCTGACCACGCTGGACATTCTTCCAGCGTATGCCGCGCAGAGTCCTGGGCCTCCTTGCAGTGGTGGCACTGCGATCCTCCCAATGCCAGTTATGAACACACAGTTTGAGGAAACGGAGGTATGCAGGTAATTTAACTTATGCGCATGCATTGCTGCAACTTGTAATGTATAATTTAGAATTTTTGTTACCGCGCCATCCGATTTTTATACATGTGCAAATACTCGTACACGCTGCATTGTATTTTTTTCCGCACGCGACAAGGAGGGGACAGAGGCGAGTTCCGGCTCGCGTCTGTCCCCTCCCCCCGTCCCGCCCCCCTGTCAACCCGCATAAAACTTAAAAATATGATAAAATAAAAGATAAAATCAGTAAATGAAAAGGTGTATAGATAAAACAAAAGTCATTAAATAAATAAATAATAATAAGTAAATAAATACAATGGACAAAACACAACAAACATAAGAAGAGGGGCAAAATAAAGGGGAATAAAAGATAAAGATAAAATTTATAATATAGAGTAAAATGAAATATTATACAATAAAAGGAGGGGGGTCGACCGGCAGTTCGCATCTTTGTAGAGAGGGGGGGAAGGGGATTATTGCTCCACCTCGCTCCCCGCGACCTGTCCACCTCGGGGGCGCCTTAACGGCCAGCCCCCCTTGGCGGCGGTGGAAGTACTAAGTAGTACCACCGCCGCCATTACGCCTGCGGCCCCTTACGGGGGCCGTCGGCCTCGTCGGGGTTGCCACGCCGATGCTAGCCTTCTGGCGGAGAGCGGGTCGGCTTCCCTCTCCCTCTCCGCTGCCCCCTTCTGCGTTATCACAATCTCGCAGAAGGAGGCAATCGCTGCTCTTGACCTCTCGCTGCCGATCATGTGGTCGACCACGACCGGCAACGGGAGGTCCATCCCAATAACGCCACTTAGGTCTCTGCGCGGTGCCGACCACGCTGGACATTCTTCCAGCGTATGCCGCGCAGAGTCCTGGGCCTTCTCGCAGTGGTGGCACTGCGATCCTCCCAATGCCAGTTATGAACACACAGTTTGAGGAAACGGAGGTATGCAGGTAATTTAACTTATGCGCATGCATTGCTGCAACTTGTGCTGTATAATTTAGAATTTTTGTTACCGCGCCATCCGATTTTTATACATGTGCATATACTCGTACACGCTGCATTGTATTTTTTTCCGCACGCGACAAGGAGGGGACAGAGGCGAGTTCCGGCTCGCGTCTGTCCCCTCCCCCCGTCCCACCCCCTGGTCAACCCGCATAAAACTTAAAAATATGATAAAATACAAGATAAAATCAATAATTGAAAAGGTGTATAGATAAAATAGATAAAATAAAAGTCAATAAATAAATAAATAATAATAAGTAAATAAATACAATGGACAAAACACAACAAACATAAGAAGGGGGGCAAAATAAAGGGGAATAAAAGATAAAGATAAAATTTATAATATAGAGTAAAATGAAATATTATAAAATAAAAGGAGGGTGGTCGACCGGCAGGTCGCATCTTTGTAGAGGGGGGGAGGGGATTATTGCTCCACCTCGCCCCCCGCGACCTGTCCACCTCGGGGGCGCCTTAACGGCCAGCCCCCCTTGGCGGCGGTGGAAGTACAAAGTAGTTCCACCGCCGCCATTACGCCTGCGGCCCCTTACGGGGGCCGTCGGCCTCGTCGGGGTTGCCACGCCGATGCTAGCCTTCTGGCGGAGAGCGGGTCGGCTTCCCTCTCCCTCTCCGCTGCCTCCTTCTGCGTTATCACAATCTCGCAGAAGGAGGCAATCGCTGCTCTTGACCTCTCGCTGCCGATCATGTGGTCGACCACGACCGGCAACGGGAGGTCCATCCCAATAACTCCCCATAGGTCTCTACGCGGTGCCGACCAGGCTGGACATTCTTCCAGCGTATGCCGCGCAGAGTCCTGAGCCTCCTCGCAGTGGTGGCACTGTGATCCTCCTAGTGCCAGTTATGAACACACAGTTTGAGGAAACGGAGGTATGCAGGTAATTTAACTTATGCGCATGCATTGCTGCAACCTGTGCTGTATAATTTAGAATTTTTGTTACCGCCCCATCCGATTTTTATACATGTGCAAATACTCGTACACGCTGCATTGTATTTTTTTCCGCACGCGACAAGGAGGGGACAGAGGCGAGTTCCGGCTCGCGTCTGTCCCCTCCCCCCGTCCCACCACCATGGTCAACCCGCATAAAACTTAAAAATATGATAAAATAAAAGATAAAATCAGTAAATGAAAAGGTGTATAGATAAAATAGATAAAATAAAAGTCAATAAATAAATAAATAATAATAAGTAAATAAATACAATGGACAAAACACAACAAACATAAGAAGGGTGGCAAAATAAAGGGGAATAAAAGATAAAGATAAAATTTATAATATAGAGTAAAATGAAATATTATAAAATAAAAGGAGGGTGGTCGACCGGCAGGTCGCATCTTTGTAGAGGGGTGGGAGGGGATTATTGCTCCACCTCGCCCCCCGCGACCTGTCCACCTCGGGGGCGCCTTAACGGCCAGCCCCCCTTGGCGGCGGTGGAAGTACAAAGTAGTTCCACCGCCGCCATTACGTCTGCGGCCCCTTACGGGGGCCGTCGGCCTCGTCGGGGTTGCCCCGCCGATGCTAGCCTCCTGGCGGAGAGCGGGTCGGCTTCCCTCTCCCTCTCCGCTGCCTCCTTCTGCGTTATCACAATCTAGCAGAAGGAGGCAATCGCTGCTCTTGACCTCTGGCTGCCGATCATGTGGTCGACCACGACCGGCAACGGGAGGTCCATCCCAATAACGCCCCTTAGGTCTCTGCGCGGTGCTGACCACGCTGGACATTCTTCCAGCGTATGCCGCGCAGAGTCCTGGGCCTCCTTGCAGTGGTGGCACTGCGATCCTCCCAATGCCAGTTATGAACACACAGTTTGAGGAAACGGAGGTATGCAGGTAATTTAACTTATGCGCATGCATTGCTGCAACTTGTGATGTATAATTTAGAATTTTTGTTACCGCGCCATCCGATTTTTATACATGTGCAAATACTCGTACACGCTGCATTGTATTTTTTTCCGCACGCGACAAGGAGGGGACAGAGGCGAGTTCCGGCTCGCGTCTGTCCCCTCCCCCCGTCCCACCACCATGGTCAACCCGCATAAAACTTAAAAATATGATAAAATAAAAGATAAAATCAGTAAATGAAAAGGTGTATAGATAAAACAAAAGTCATTAAATAAATAAATAATAATAAGTAAATAAATACAATGGACAAAACACAACAAACATAAGAAGAGGGGCAAAATAAAGGGGAATAAAAGATAAAGATAAAATTTATAATATAGAGTAAAATGAAATATTATACAATAAAAGGAGGGGGGTCGACCGGCAGTTCGCATCTTTGTAGAGAGGGGGGGAAGGGGATTATTGCTCCACCTCGCCCCCCGCGACCTGTCCACCTCGGGGGCGCCTTAACGGCCAGCCCCCCTTGGCGGCGGTGGAAGTACTAAGTAGTACCACCGCCGCCATTACGCCTGCGGCCCCTCACGGGGGCCGTCGGCCTCGTCGGGGTTGCCACGCCGATGCTAGCCTTCTGGCGGAGAGCGGGTCGGCTTCCCTCTCCCTCTCCGCTGCCTCCTTCTGCGTTATCACAATCTCGCAGAAGGAGGCAATCGCTGCTCTTGACCTCTCGCTGCCGATCATGTGGTCGACCACGACCGGCAACGGGAGGTCCATCCCAATAACTCCCCATAGGTCTCTACGCGGTGCCGACCAGGCTGGACATTCTTCCAGCGTATGCCGCGCAGAGTCCTGGGCCTCCTCGCAGTGGTGGCACTGCGATCCTCCTAGTGCCAGTTATGAACACACAGTTTGAGGAAACGGAGGTATGCAGGTAATTTAACTTATGCGCATGCATTGCTGCAACCTGTGCTGTATAATTTAGAATTTTTGTTACCGCGCCATCCGATTTTTATACATGTGCAAATACTCGTACACGCTGCATTGTATTTTTTTCCGCACGCGACAAGGAGGGGACAGAGGCGAGTTCCGGCTCGCGTCTGTCCCCTCCCCCCGTCCCACCACCATGGTCAACCCGCATAAAACTTAAAAATATGATAAAATAAAACATAAAATCAGTAAATGAAAAGGTGTATAGATAAAATAGATAAAATAAAAGTCAATAAATAAATAAATAATAATAAGTAAATAAATACAATGGACAACACACAACAAACATAAGAAGGGTGGCAAAATAAAGGGGAATAAAAGATAAAGATAAAATTTACAATATAGAGTAAAATGAAATATTATAAAATAAAAGGAGGGTGGTCGACCGGCAGGTCGCATCTTTGTAGAGGGGTGGGAGGGGATTATTGCTCCACCTCGCCCCCCGCGACCTGTCCACCTCGGGGGCGCCTTAACGGCCAGCCCCCCTTGGCGGCGGTGGAAGTACTAAGTAGTACCACCGCCGCTATTACGTCTGCGGCCCCTTACGGGGGCCGTCGGCCTCGTCGGGGTTGCCCCGCCGATGCTAGCCTCCTGGCGGAGAGCGGGTCGGCTTCCCTCTCCCTCTCCGCTGCCTCCTTCTGCGTTATCACAATCTAGCAGAATGAGGCAATCGCTGCTCTTGACCTCTCGCTGCCGATCATGTGGTCGACCACGACCGGCAACGGGAGGTCCATCCCAATAACGCCCCTTAGGTCTCTGCGCGGTGCCGACCACGCTGGACATTCTTCCAGCGTATGCCGCGCAGAGTCCTGGGCCTCCTTGCAGTGGTGGCACTGCGATCCTCCCAATGCCAGTTATGAACACACAGTTTGAGGAAACGGAGGTATGCAGGTAATTTAACTTATGCGCATGCATTGCTGCAACTTGTGCTGTATAATTTAGAATTTTTGTTACCGCGCCATCCGATTTTTATACATGTGCAAATACTCGTACACGCTGCATTGTATTTTTTTCCGCACGCGACAAGGAGGGGACAGAGGCGAGTTCCGGCTCGCGTCTGTCCCCTCCCCCCGTCCCACCACCCTGGTCAACCCGCATAAAACTTAAAAATATGATAAAATAAAAGATAAAATCAGTAAATGAAAAGGTGTATAGATAAAATAGATAAAATAAAAGTCAATAAATAAATAAATAATAATAAGTAAATAAATACAATGGACAAAACACAACAAACATAAGAAGGGTGGCAAAATAAAGGGGAATAAAAGATAAAGATAAAATTTATAATATAGAGTAAAATGAAATATTATAAAATAAAAGGAGGGTGGTCGACCGGCAGGTCGCATCTTTGTAGAGGGGGGAGGGGATTATTGCTCCACCTCGCCCCCCGCGACCTGTCCACCTCGGGGGCGCCTTAACGGCCAGCCCCCCTTGGCGGCGGTGGAAGTACAAAGTAGTTCCACCGCCGCCATTACGTCTGCGGCCCCTTACGGGGGCCGTCGGCCTCGTCGGGGTTGCCCCGCCGATGCTAGCCTCCTGGCGGAGAGCGGGTCGGCTTCCCTCTCCCTCTCCGCTGCCTCCTTCTGCGTTATCACAATCTAGCAGAAGGAGGCAATCGCTGCTCTTGACCTCTCGCTGCCGATCATGTGGTCGACCACGACCGGCAACGGGAGGTCCATCCCAATAACTCCCCATAGGTCTCTACGCGGTGCCGACCAGGCTGGACATTCTTCCAGCGTATGCCGCGCAGAGTCCTGGGCCTCCTCGCAGTGGTGGCACTGTGATCCTCCTAGTGCCAGTTATGAACACACAGTTTGAGGAAACGGAGGTATGCAGGTAATTTAACTTATGCGCATGCATTGCTGCAACCTGTGCTGTATAATTTAGAATTTTTGTTACCGCCCCATCCGATTTTTATACATGTGCAAATACTCGTACACGCTGCATTGTATTTTTTTCCGCACGCGACAAGGAGGGGACAGAGGCGAGTTCCGGCTCGCGTCTGTCCCCTCCCCCCGTCCCACCACCATGGTCAACCCGCATAAAACTTAAAAATATGATAAAATAAAAGATAAAATCAGTAAATGAAAAGGTGTATAGATAAAATAGATAAAATAAAAGTCAATAAATAAATAAATAATAATAAGTAAATAAATACAATGGACAAAACACAACAAACATAAGAAGGGTGGCAAAATAAAGGGGAATAAAAGATAAAGATAAAATTTATAATATAGAGTAAAATGAAATATTATAAAATAAAAGGAGGGTGGTCGACCGGCAGGTCGCATCTTTGTAGAGGGGTGGGAGGGGATTATTGCTGCACCTCGCCCCCCGCGACCTGTCCACCTCGGGGGCGCCTTAACGGCCAGCCCCCCTTGGCGGCGGTGGAAGTACTAAGTAGTACCACCGCCGCCATTACGTCTGCGGCCCCTTACGGGGGCCGTCGGCCTCGTCGGGGTTGCCCCGCCGATGCTAGCCTCCTGGCGGAGAGCGGGTCGGCTTCCCTCTCCCTCTCCGCTGCCTCCTTCTGCGTTATCACAATCTAGCAGAATGAGGCAATCGCTGCTCTTGACCTCTCGCTGCCGATCATGTGGTCGACCACGACCGGCAACGGGAGGTCCATCCCAATAACGCCCCTTAGGTCTCTGCGCGGTGCCGACCACGCTGGACATTCTTCCAGCGTATGCCGCGCAGAGTCCTGGGCCTCCTTGCAGTGGTGGCACTGCGATCCTCCCAATGCCAGTTATGAACACACAGTTTGAGGAAACGGAGGTATGCAGGTAATTTAACTTATGCGCATGCATTGCTGCAACTTGTGCTGTATAATTTAGAATTTTTGTTACCGCGCCATCCGATTTTTATACATGTGCAAATACTCGTACACGCTGCATTGTATTTTTTTCCGCACGCGACAAGGAGGGGACAGAGGCGAGTTCCGGCTCGCGTCTGTCCCCTCCCCCCGTCCCACCACCCTGGTCAACCCGCATAAAACTTAAAAATATGATAAAATAAAAGATAAAATCAGTAAATGAAAAGGTGTATAGATAAAATAGATAAAATAAAAGTCAATAAATAAATAAATAATAATAAGTAAATAAATACAATGGACAAAACACAACAAACATAAGAAGGGTGGCAAAATAAAGGGGAATAAAAGATAAAGATAAAATTTATAATATAGAGTAAAATGAAATATTATAAAATAAAAGGAGGGTGGTCGACCGGCAGGTCGCATCTTTGTAGAGGGGGGGAGGGGATTATTGCTCCACCTCGCCCCCGCGACCTGTCCACCTCGGGGGCGCCTTAACGGCCAGCCCCCCTTGGCGGCGGTGGAAGTACAAAGTAGTTCCACCGCCGCCATTACGTCTGCGGCCCCTTACGGGGGCCGTCGGCCTCGTCGGGGTTGCCCCGCCGATGCTAGCCTCCTGGCGGAGAGCGGGTCGGCTTCCCTCTCCCTCTCCGCTGCCACCTTCTGCGTTATCACAATCTAGCAGAAGGAGGCAATCGCTGCTCTTGACCTCTCGCTGCCGATCATGTGGTCGACCACGACCGGCAACGGGAGGTCCATCCCAATAACGCCCCTCAGGTCTCTGCGCGGTGTCGACCACGCTGGATATTCTTCCAGCGTATGCCGCGCAGAGTCCTGGGCCTCCTCGCAGTGGTGGCACTGCGATCCTCCCAATGCCAGTTATGAACACACAGTTTGAGGAAACGGAGGTATGCAGGTAATTTAACTTATGCGCATGCATTGCTGCAACTTGTGCTGTATAATTTAGAATTTTTGTTACCGCGCCATCCGATTTTTATACATGTGCATATACTCGTACACGCTGCATTGTATTTTTTTCCGCACGCGACAAGGAGGGGACAGAGGCGAGTTCCGGCTCGCGTCTGTCCCCTCCCCCCGTCCCACCCCCCTGGTCAACCCGCATAAAACTTAAAAATATGATAAAATACAAGATAAAATCAATAATTGAAAAGGTGTATAGATAAAATAGATAAAATAAAAGTCAATAAATAAATAAATAATAATAAGTAAATAAATACAATGGACAAAACACAACAAACATAAGAAGGGGGGCAAAATAAAGGGGAATAAAAGATAAAGATAAAATTTATAATATAGAGTAAAATGAAATATTATAAAATGAAAGGAGGGGGGTGGACCGGCAGGTCGCATCTTTGTAGAGAGGGGGGGAGGGGATTATTGCGCCACCTCGCCCCCCGCGACCTGTCCACCTCGGAGGCGCCTTAACGGCCAGCCCCCCTTGGCGGCGGTGGAAGTACTAAGTAGTGCCACCGCCGCCATTACGTCTGCGGCCCCTTACGGGGGCCGTCTGCCTCGTCGGGGTTGCCCCGCCGATGCTAGCCTCTTGGCGGAGAGCGGGTCGGCTTCCCTCTCCCTCTCCGCTGCCTCCTTCTGCGTTATCACAATCTAGCAGAAGGAGGCAATCGCTGCTCTTGACCTCTCGCTGCCGATCATGTGGTCGACCACGACCGGCAACGGGAGGTCCATCCCAATAACGCCCCTTAGGTCTCTGCGCGGTGCCGACCACGCTGGACATTCTTCCAGCGTATGCCGCGCAGAGTCCTGGGCCTCCTCGCAGTGGTGGCACTGCGATCCTCACAATGCCAGTTATGAACACACAGTTTGAGGAAACGGAGGTATGCAGGTAATTTAACTTATGCGCATGCATTGCTGCAACTTGTGCTGTATAATTTAGAATTTTTGTTACCGCGCCATCCGATTTTTATACATGTGCAAATACTCGTACACGCTGCATTGTATTTTTTTCCGCACGCGACAAGGAGGGGACAGAGGCGAGTTCCGGCTTGCGTCTGTCCCCTCCCCCCGTCCCACCACCCTGGTCAACCCGCATAAAACTTAAAAATATGATAAAATAAAAGATAAAATCAGTAAATGAAAAGGTGTATAGATAAAATAGATAAAATAAGAGTCAATAAATAAATAAATAATAATAAGTAAATAAATACAATGGACAAAACACAACAAACATAAGAAGGGTGGCAAAATAAAGGGGAATAAAAGATAAAGATAAAATTTATAATATAGAGTAAAATGAAATATTATAAAATAAAAGGAGGGTGGTCGACCGGCAGGTCGCATCTTTGTAGAGGGGGGGAGGGGATTATTGCTCCACCTCGCCCCCGCGACCTGTCCACCTCGGGGGCGCCTTAACGGCCAGCCCCCCTTGGCGGCGGTGGAAGTACAAAGTAGTTCCACCGCCGCCATTACGTCTGCGGCCCCTTACGGGGGCCGTCGGCCTCGTCGGGGTTGCCCCGCCGATGCTAGCCTCCTGGCGGAGAGCGGGTCGGCTTCCCTCTCCCTCTCCGCTGCCTCCTTCTGCGTTATCACAATCTAGCAGAAGGAGGCAATCGCTGCTCTTGACCTCTCGCTGCCGATCATGTGGTCGACCACGACCGGCAACGGGAGGTCCATCCCAATAACGCCCCTTAGGTCTCTGCGCGGTGTCGACCACGCTGGATATTCTTCCAGCGTATGCCACGCAGAGTCCTGGGCCTCCTCGCAGTGGTGGCACTGCGATCCTCCCAATGCCAGTTATGAACACACAGTTTGAGGAAACGGAGGTATGCAGGTAATTTAACTTATGCGCATGCATTGCTGCAACTTGTGCTGTATAATTTAGAATTTTTGTTACCGCGCCATCCGATTTTTATACATGTGCATATACTCGTACACGCTGCATTGTATTTTTTTCCGCACGCGACAAGGAGGGGACAGAGGCGAGTTCCGGCTCGCGTCTGTCCCCTCCCCCCGTCCCACCCCCTGGTTAACCCGCATAAAACTTAAAAATATGATAAAATACAAGATAAAATCAATAATTGAAAAGGTGTATAGATAAAATAGATAAAATAAAAGTCAATAAATAAATAAATAATAATAAGTAAATAAATACAATGGACAAAACACAACAAACATAAGAAGGGGGGCAAAATAAAGGGGAATAAAAGATAAAGATAAAATTTATAATATAGAGTAAAATGAAATATTATAAAATGAAAGGAGGGGGGTGGACCGGCAGGTCGCATCTTTGTAGAGAGGGGGGGAGGGGATTATTGCGCCACCTCGCCCCCCGCGACCTGTCCACCTCGGGGGCGCCTTAACGGCCAGCCCCCCTTGGCGGCGGTGGAAGTACTAAGTAGTGCCACCGCCGCCATTACGTCTGCGGCCCCTTACGGGGGCCGTCTACCTCGTCGGGGTTGCCCCGCCGATGCTAGCCTCCTGGCGGAGAGCGGGTCGGCTTCCCTCTCCCTCTCCGCTGCCTCCTTCTGCGTTATCACAATCTAGCAGAAGGAGGCAATCTGTGCTCTTGACCTCTCGCTGCCGATCATGTGGTCGACCACGACCGGCAACGGGAGGTCCATCCCAATAACGCCCCTTAGGTCTCTGCGCGGTGCCGACCACGCTGGACATTCTTCCAGCGTATGCCGCGCAGAGTCCTGGGCCTTCTCGCAGTGGTGGCACTGCGATCCTCCCAATGCCAGTTATGAACACACAGTTTGAGGAAACGGAGGTATGCAGGTAATTTAACTTATGCGCATGCATTGCTGCAACTTGTGCTGTATAATTTAGAATTTTTGTTACCGCGCCATCCGATTTTTATACATGTGCATATACTCGTACACGCTGCATTGTATTTTTTTCCGCACGCGACAAGGAGGGGACAGAGGCGAGTTCCGGCTCACGTCTGTCCCCTCCACCCGTCCCACCCCCCTGGTCAACCCGCATAAAACTTAAAAATATGATAAAATACAAGATAAAATCAATAATTGTAAAGGTGTATAGATAAAATAGATAAAATAAAAGTCAATAAATAAATAAATAATAATAAGTAAATAAATACAATGGACAAAACACAATAAACATAAGAAGGGGGGCAAAATAAAGGGGAATAAAAGATAAAGATAAAATTTATAATATAGTGTAAAATGAAATATTATAAAATGAAAGGAGGGGGGTGGACCGGCAGGTCGCATCTTTGTAGAGAGGGGGGGAAAGGAATTATTGCGCCACCTCGCCCCCCGCGACCTGTCCACCTCGGAGGCGCCTTAACGGCTAGCCCCCCTTGGCGGCGGTGGAAGTACTAAGTAGTGCCACCGCCGCCATTACGTCTGCGGCCCCTTACGGGGGCCGTCGGCCTCGTCGGGGTTGCCCCGCCGATGCTAGCCTCCTGGCGGAGAGCAGGTCGGCTTCCCTCTCCCTCTCCGCTGCCTCCTTCTGCGTTATCACAATCTAGCAGAAGGAGGCAATCGCTGCTCTTGACCTCTCGCTGCCGATCATGTGGTCGACCACGACCGGCAACGGGAGGTCCATCCCAATAACGCCCCTTAGGTCTCTGCGCGGTGCCGACCACGCTGGACATTCTTCCAGCGTATGCCGCGCAGAGTCCTGGGCCTCCTTGCAGTGGTGGCACTGCGATCCTCCCAATGCCAGTTATGAACACACAGTTTGAGGAAACGGAGGTATGCAGGTAATTTAACTTATGCGCATGCATTGCTGCAACTTGTGCTGTATAATTTAGAATTTTTGTTACCGCGCCATCCGA
Source organism: Lasioglossum baleicum (assembly GCF_051020765.1). Taxonomy (NCBI): domain Eukaryota; kingdom Metazoa; phylum Arthropoda; class Insecta; order Hymenoptera; family Halictidae; genus Lasioglossum; species Lasioglossum baleicum. Next base: position 1,059,764 of record NW_027469089.1, on the reverse strand, counting down.
TTTTTATACATGTGCAAATACTCGTACACGCTGCATTGTATTTTTTTCCGCACGCGACAAGGAGGGGACAGAGGCGAGTTCCGGCTCGCGTCTGTCCCCTCCCCCCGTCCCACCACCCTGGTCAACCCGCATAAAACTTAAAAATATGATAAAATAAAAGATAAAATCAGTAAATGAAAAGGTGTATAGATAAAATAAAAGTCATTAAATAAATAAATAATAATAAGTAAATAAATACAATGGACAAAACACAACAAACATAAGAAGAGGGGCAAAATAAAGGGGAATAAAAGATAAAGATAAAATTTATAATATAGAGTAAAATGAAATATTATACAATAAAAGGAGGGGGGTCGACCGGCAGTTCGCATCTTTGTAGAGAGGGGGGGAAGGGGATTATTGCTCCACCTCGCCCCCCGCGACCTGTCCACCTCGGGGGCGCCTTAACGGCCAGCCCCCCTTGGCGGCGGTGGAAGTACTAAGTAGTACCACCGCCGCCATTACGCCTGCGGCCCCTTACGGGGGCCGTCGGCCTCGTCGGGGTTGCCACGCCGATGCTAGCCTTCTGGCGGAGAGCGGGTCGGCTTCCCTCTCCCTCTCCGCTGCCTCCTTCTGCGTTATCACAATCTCGCAGAAGGAGGCAATCGCTGCTCTTGACCTCTCGCTGCCGATCATGTGGTCGACCACGACCGGCAACGGGAGGTCCATCCCAATAACTCCCCTTAGGTCTCTACGCGGTGCCGACCAGGCTGGACATTCTTCCAGCGTATGCCGCGCAGAGTCCTGGGCCTCCTCGCAGTGGTGGCACTGCGATCCTCCTAGTGCCAGTTATGAACACACAGTTTGAGGAAACGGAGGTATGCAGGTAATTTAACTTATGCGCATGCATTGCTGCAACCTGTGCTGTATAATTTAGAATTTTTGTTACCGCGCCATCCGATTTTTATACATGTGCAAATACTCGTACACGCTGCATTGTATTTTTTTCCGCACGCGACAAGGAGGGGACAGAGGCGAGTTCCGGCTCGCGTCTGTCCCCTCCCCCCGTCCCACCACCATGGTCAACCCGCATAAAACTTAAAAATATGATAAAATAAAAGATAAAATCAGTAAATGAAAAGGTGTATAAATAAAATAGATAAAATAAAAGTCAATAAATAAATAAATAATAATAAGTAAATAAATACAATGGACAAAACACAACAAACATAAGAAGGGGGGCAAAATAAAGGGGAATAAAAGATAAAGATAAAATTTATAATATAGAGTAAAAAGAAATATTATAAAATAAAAGGAGGGGGGTCGACCGGCAGGTCGCATCTTTGTAGAGAGGGGGGGAGGGGATTATTGCTCCACCTCGCCCCCCGCGACCTGTCCACCTCGGGGTCGCCATAACGGCCAGCCCCCCTTGGCGCGGTGGAAGTACTAAGTAGTACCACCGCCGCCATTACGTCTGCGGCCCCTTACGGGGGCCGTCGGCCTCGTCGGGGTTGCCCCGCCGATGCTAGCCTCCTGGCGGAGAGCGGGTCGGCTTCCCTCTCCCTCTCCGCTGCCTCCTTCTGCGTTATCACAATCTCGCAGAAGGAGGCAATCGCTGCTCTTGACCTCTCGCTGCCGATCATGTGGTCGACCACGACCGGCAACGAGAGGTCCATCCCAATAACGCCCCTTAGGTCTCTGCGCGGTGCCGACCACGCTGGACATTCTTCCAGCGTATGCCGCGCAGAGTCCTGGGCCTCCTCGCAGTGGTGGCACTGCGATCCTCCTAGTGCCAGTTATGAACACACAGTTTGAGGAAACGGCGGTATGCAGGTAATTTCACTTATGCGCATGCATTGCTGCAACTTGTGCTGTATAATTTAGAATTTTTGTTACCACGCCATCCGATTTTTATACATGTGCAAATACTCGTACACGCTGCATTGTATTTTTTTCCGCACGCGACAAGGAGGGGACAGAGGCGAGTTCCGGCTCGCGTCTGCCCCCTCCCCCCGTCTCACCCCCCTGGTCAACCCGCATAAAACTTAAAAATATGATAAAATAAAAGATAAAATCAGTAAATGAAAAGGTGTATAGATAAAATAAAAGTCAATAAATAAATAAATAATAATAAGTAAATAAATACAATGAACAAAACACAACAAACATAAGAAGGGGTGCCAAAATAAAGGGGAATAAAAGATAAAGATGAAATTTATAATATAGAGTAAAATGAAATATTATAAAGTAAAAGGAGGGGGGTCGACCGGCAGGTCGCATCTTTGTAGAGGGGGGGAGGGGATTATTGCTCCACCACGCCCCCCGCGACCTGTCCACCTCGGGGGCGCCATAACGGCCAGCCCCCCTTGGCGGCGGTGGAAGTACTAAGTAGTACCACCGCCGCCATTACGTCTGCGGCCCCTTACGGGGGCCGTCGGCCTCGTCGGGGTTGCCCCGCCGATGCTAGCCTCCTGGCGGAGAGCAGGTCGGCTTCCCTCTCCCTCTCCGCTGCCTCCTTCTGCGTTATCACAATCTAGCAGAAGGAGGCAATCGCTGCTCTTGACCTCTCGCTGCCGATCATGTGGTCGACCACGACCGGCAACGGGAGGTCCATCCCAATAACGCCCCTTAGGTCTCTGCGCGGTGCCGACCACGCTGGACATTCTTCCAGCGTATGCCGCGCAGAGTCCTGGGCCTCCTTGCAGTGGTGGCACTGCGATCCTCCCAATGCCAGTTATGAACACACAGTTTGAGGAAACGGAGGTATGCAGGTAATTTAACTTATGCGCATGCATTGCTGCAACTTGTGCTGTATAATTTAGAATTTTTGTTACCGCGCCATCCGATTTTTATACATGTGCAAATACTCGTACACGCTGCATTGTATTTTTTTCCGCACGCGACAAGGAGGGGACAGAGGCGAGTTCCGGCTCGCGTCTGTCCCCTCCCCCCGTCCCACCACCCTGGTCAACCCGCATAAAACTTAAAAATATGATAAAATAAAAGATAAAATCAGTAAATGAAAAGGTGTATAGATAAAATAAAAGTCATTAAATAAATAAATAATAATAAGTAAATAAATACAATGGACAAAACACAACAAACATAAGAAGAGGGGCAAAATAAAGGGGAATAAAAGATAAAGATAAAATTTATAATATAGAGTAAAATGAAATATTATACAATAAAAGGAGGGGGGTCGACCGGCAGTTCGCATCTTTGTAGAGAGGGGGGGAAGGGGATTATTGCTCCACCTCGCCCCCCGCGACCTGTCCACCTCGGGGGCGCCTTAACGGCCAGCCCCCCTTGGCGGCGGTGGAAGTACTAAGTAGTAAAACCGCCGCCATTACGCCTGCGGCCCCTTACGGGGGCCGTCGGCCTCGTCGGGGTTGCCACGCCGATGCTAGCCTTCTGGCGGAGAGCGGGTCGGCTTCCCTCTCCCTCTCCGCTGCCTCCTTCTGCGTTATCACAATCTCGCAGAAGGAGGCAATCGCTGCTCTTGACCTCTCGCTGCCGATCATGTGGTCGACCACGACCGGCAACGGGAGGTCCATCCCAATAACTCCCCTTAGGTCTCTACGCGGTGCCGACCAGGCTGGACATTCTTCCAGCGTATGCCGCGCAGAGTCCTGGGCCTCCTCGCAGTGGTGGCACTGCGATCCTCCTAGTGCCAGTTATGAACACACAGTTTGAGGAAACGGAGGTATGCAGGTAATTTAACTTATGCGCATGCATTGCTGCAACCTGTGCTGTATAATTTAGAATTTTTGTTACCGCGCCATCCGATTTTTATACATGTGCAAATACTCGTACACGCTGCATTGTATTTTTTTCCGCACGCGACAAGGAGGGGACAGAGGCGAGTTCCGGCTCGCGTCTGTCCCCTCCCCCCGTCCCACCACCATGGTCAACCCGCATAAAACTTAAAAATATGATAAAATAAAAGATAAAATCAGTAAATGAAAAGGTGTATAAATAAAATAGATAAAATAAAAGTCAATAAATAAATAAATAATAATAAGTAAATAAATACAATGGACAAAACACAACAAACATAAGAAGGGGGGCAAAATAAAGGGGAATAAAAGATAAAGATAAAATTTATAATATAGAGTAAAAAGAAATATTATAAAATAAAAGGAGGGGGGTCGACCGGCAGGTCGCATCTTTGTAGAGGGGGGGAGGGGATTATTGCTCCACCACGCCCCCCGCGACCTGTCCACCTCGGGGTCGCCATAACGGCCAGCCCCCCTTGGCGCGGTGGAAGTACTAAGTAGTACCACCGCCGCCATTACGTCTGCGGCCCCTTACGGGGGCCGTCGGCCTCGTCGGGGTTGCCCCGCCGATGCTAGCCTCCTGGCGGAGAGCGGGTCGGCTTCCCTCTCCCTCTCCGCTGCCTCCTTCTGCGTTATCACAATCTCGCAGAAGGAGGCAATCGCTGCTCTTGACCTCTCGCTGCCGATCATGTGGTCGACCACGACCGGCAACGAGAGGTCCATCCCAATAACGCCCCTTAGGTCTCTGCGCGGTGCCGACCACGCTGGACATTCTTCCAGCGTATGCCGCGCAGAGTCCTGGGCCTCCTCGCAGTGGTGGCACTGCGATCCTCCTAGTGCCAGTTATGAACACACAGTTTGAGGAAACGGCGGTATGCAGGTAATTTCACTTATGCGCATGCATTGCTGCAACTTGTGCTGTATAATTTAGAATTTTTGTTACCACGCCATCCGATTTTTATACATGTGCAAATACTCGTACACGCTGCATTGTATTTTTTTCCGCACGCGACAAGGAGGGGACAGAGGCGAGTTCCGGCTCGCGTCTGCCCCCTCCCCCCGTCTCACCCCCCTGGTCAACCCGCATAAAACTTAAAAATATGATAAAATAAAAGATAAAATCAGTAAATGAAAAGGTGTATAGATAAAATAAAAGTCAATAAATAAATAAATAATAATAAGTAAATAAATACAATGAACAAAACACAACAAACATAAGAAGGGGTGCCAAAATAAAGGGGAATAAAAGATAAAGATGAAATTTATAATATAGAGTAAAATGAAATATTATAAAATAAAAGGAGGGGGGTCGACCGGCAGGTCGCATCTTTGTAGAGGGGGGGAGGGGATTATTGCTCCACCACGCCCCCCGCGACCTGTCCACCTCGGGGGCGCCATAACGGCCAGCCCCCCTTGGCGGCGGTGGAAGTACTAAGTAGTACCACCGCCGCCATTACGTCTGAGGGCCGTCGGACTCGTGGGGGTTGCCCCGCCGATGCTAGCCTCCTGGCGGAGAGCGGGTCGGCTTCCCTCTCCCTCTCCGCTGCCTCCTTCTGCGTTATCACAATCTCGCAGAAGGAAGCAATCGCTGCTCTTGACCACTCGCTGCCGATCATGTGGTCGACCACGACCGGCAACGGGAGATCCATCCCAATAACGCCCCTTAGGTCTCTGCGCGGTGCCGACCACGCTGGACATTCTTCCAGCGTATACCGCGCAGAGTCCTGGGCCTCCTCGCAGTGGTGGCACTGCGATCCTCCTAGTGCCAGTTATGAACACACAGTTTGAGGAAACGGCGGTATGCAGGTAATTTCACTTATGCGCATGCATTGCTGCAACTTGTGCTGTATAATTTAGAATTTTTGTTACCACGCCATCCGATTTTTATACATGTGCAAATACTCGTACACGCTGCATTGTATTTTTTTCCGCACGCGACAAGGAGGGGACAGAGGCGAGTTCCGGCACGCGTCTGTCCCCTCCCCCCGTCCCACCCCCCTGGTCAACCCGCATAAAACTTTAAAATATGATAAAATAAAAGATAAAATCAGTAAATGAAAAGGTGTATAGATAAAATAAAAGTCAATAAATAAATAAATAATAATAAGTAAATAAATACAATGGACAAAACACAACAAACATAAGAAGGGGGGCCAAAATAAAGGGGAATAAAAGATAAAGATAAAATTTATAATATAGAGTAAAATGAAATATTATAAAATAAAAGGAGGGGGGTCGACCGGCAGGTCGCATCTTTGTAGAGGGGGGGAGGGGATTATTGCTCCACCACGCCCCCCGCGACCTGACCACCTCGGGGGCGCCATATCGGCCAGCCCCCCTTGGCGGCGGTGGAAGTACTAAGTAGTACCACCGCCGCCATTACGTCTGAGGCCCATTACGAGGGCCGTCGGCCTCGTGGGGGTTGCCCCGCCGATGCTAGCCTCCTGGCGGAGAGCGGGTCGGCTTCCCTCTCCCTCTCCGCTGCCTCCTTCTGCGTTATCACAATCTAGCAGAAGGAGGCAATCGCTGCTCTTGACCTCTCGCTGCCGATCATGTGGTCGACCACGACCGGCAACGGGAGGTCCATCCCAATAACGCCCCTTAGGTCTCTGCGCGGTGCCGACCACGCTGGACATTCTTCCAGCGTATGCCGCGCAGAGTCCTGGGCCTCCTCGCAGTGGTGGCACTGCGATCCTCCCAATGCCAGTTATGAACACACAGTTTGAGGAAACGGAGGTATGCAGGTAATTTAACTTATGCGCATGCATTGCTGCAACTTGTGCTGTATAATTTAGAATTTTTGTTACCGCGCCATCCGATTTTTATACATGTGCATATACTCGTACACGCTGCATTGTATTTTTTTCCGCACGCGACAAGGAGGGGACAGAGGCGAGTTCCGGCTCGCGTCTGTCCCCTCCCCCCGTCCCACCCCCTGGTCAACCCGCATAAAACTTAAAAACATGATAAAATACAAGATAAAATCAATATATTGAAAAGGTGTATAGATAAAATAGATAAAATAAAAGTCAATAAATAAATAAATAATAATAAGTAAATAAATACAATGGACAAAACACAACAAACATAAGAAGGGGGGCAAAATAAAGGGGAATAAAAGATAAAGATAAAATTTATAATATAGTGTAAAATGATATTTTATAAAATAAATGCAGGGGGGTCGACCGGCAGGTCGCATCTTTGTAGAGGGGGGGGAGGGGATTATTGCTCCACCTCGCCCCCCGCGAACTGTCCACCTCGGGAGCGCCTTAACGGCCTGACCCCCTTGGCGGCGGTGGAAGTACTAAGTAGTACCACCGCCGCCATTACGTCTGCGGCCCCTTACGGGGGCCGTCGGCCTCGTCGGGGTTGCCCCGCCGATGCTAGCCTCCTGGCGGAGAGCGGGTCGTCTTCCCTCTCCCTCTCCGCTGCCTCCTTCTGCGTTATCACAATCTCGCAGAAGGAGGCAATCGCTGCTCTTGACCTCTCGCTGCCGATCATGTGGTCGACCACGACCGGCAACGGGAGGTCCATCCCAATAACGCCCCTTAGGTCTCTGCGCGGTGCCGACCACGCTGGACATTCTTCCAGCGTATGCCGCGCAGAGTCCTGGGCCTCCTCGCAGTGGTGGCACTGCGATCCTCCCAATGCCAGTTATGAACACACAGTTTGAGGAAACGGAGGTATGCAGGTAATTTAACTTATGCGCATGCATTGCTGCAACTTGTGCTGTATAATTTAGAATTTTTGTTACCGCGCCATCCGATTTTTATACATGTGCAAATACTCGTACACGCTGCATTGTATTTTCTTCCGCACGCGACAAGGAGGGGACAGAGGCGAGTTCCTGCTCGCGTCTGTCCCCTCCCCCCGTCCCACCACCCTGGTCAACCCGCATAAAACTTAAAAATATGATAAAATAAAAGATAAAATCAGTAAATGAAAAGGTGTATAGATAAAATAGATAAAATAAAAGTCAATAAATAAATAAATAATAATAAGTAAATAAATACAATGGACAAAACACAACAAACATAAGAAGAGGGGCAAAATAAAGGGGAATAAAAGATAAAGATAAAATTTATAATATAGAGTAAAATGAAATATTATACAATAAAAGGAGGGGGGTCGACCGGCAGTTCGCATCTTTGTAGAGAGGGGGGGAAGGGGATTATTGCGCCACCTCGCCCCCCGCGACCTGTCCACCTCGGGGGCGCCTTAACGGCCAGCCCCCCTTGGCGGCGGTGGAAGTACTAAGTAGTGCCACCGCCGCCATTACGTCTGCGGCCCCTTACGGGGTCCGTCGGCCTCGTCGGGGTTGCCCCGCCGATGCTAGCCTCCTGGCGGAGAGCGGGTCGGCTTCCCTCTCCCTCTCCGCTGCCTCCTTCTGCGTTATCACAATCTAGCAGAAGGAGGCAATCGCTGCTCTTGACCTCTCGCTGCCGATCATGTGGTCGACCACGACCGGCAACGGAAGGTCCATCCCAATAACGCCCCTTAGGTCTCTGCGCGGTGCTGACCACGCTGGACATTCTTCCAGCGTATGCCGCGCAGAGTCCTGGGCCTCCTTGCAGTGGTGGCACTGCGATCCTCCCAATGCCAGTTATGAACACACAGTTTGAGGAAACGGAGGTATGCAGGTAATTTAACTTATGCGCATGCATTGCTGCAACTTGTGATGTATAATTTAGAATTTTTGTTACCGCGCCATCCGATTTTTATACATGTGCAAATACTCGTACACGCTGCATTGTATTTTTTTCCGCACGCGACAAGGAGGGGACAGAGGCGAGTTCCGGCTCGCGTCTGTCCCCTCCCCCCGTCCCGCCCCCCTGTCAACCCGCATAAAACTTAAAAATATGATAAAATAAAAGATAAAATCAGTAAATGAAAAGGTGTATAGATAAAACAAAAGTCATTAAATAAATAAATAATAATAAGTAAATAAATACAATGGACAAAACACAACAAACATAAGAAGAGGGGCAAAATAAAGGGGAATAAAAGATAAAGATAAAATTTATAATATAGAGTAAAATGAAATATTATACAATAAAAGGAGGGGGGTCGACCGGCAGTTCGCATCTTTGTAGAGAGGGGGGGAAGGGGATTATTGCTCCACCTCGCCCCCCGCGACCTGTCCACCTCGGGGGCGCCTTAACGGCCAGCCCCCCTTGGCGGCGGTGGAAGTACTAAGTAGTACCACCGCCGCCATTACGCCTGCGGCCCCTTACGGGGGCCGTCGGCCTCGTCGGGGTTGCCACGCCGATGCTAGCCTTCTGGCGGAGAGCGGGTCGGCTTCCCTCTCCCTCTCCGCTGCCTCCTTCTGCGTTATCACAATCTCGCAGAAGGAGGCAATCGCTGCTCTTGACCTCTCGCTGCCGATCATGTGGTCGACCACGACCGGCAACGGGAGGTCCATCCCAATAACTCCCCATAGGTCTCTACGCGGTGCCGACCAGGCTGGACATTCTTCCAGCGTATGCCGCGCAGAGTCCTGGGCCTCCTCGCAGTGGTGGCACTGCGATCCTCCTAGTGCCAGTTATGAACACACAGTTTGAGGAAACGGAGGTATGCAGGTAATTTAACTTATGCGCATGCATTGCTGCAACTTGTGCTGTATAATTTAGAATTTTTGTTACCGCGCCATCCGATTTTTATACATGTGCATATACTCGTACACGCTGCATTGTATTTTTTTCCGCACGCGACAAGGAGGGGACAGAGGCGAGTTCCGGCTCGCGTCTGCCCCCTCCCCCCGTCCCACCCCCCTGGTCAACCCGCATAAAACTTAAAAATATGATAAAATACAAGATAAAATCAATAATTGAAAAGGTGTATAGATAAAATAGATAAAATAAAAGTCAATAAATAAATAAATAATAATAAGTAAATAAATACAATGGACAAAACACAATAAACATAAGAAGGGGGGCAAAATAAAGGGGAATAAAAGATAAAGATAAAATTTATAATATAGAGTAAAATGAAATATTATAAAATGAAAGGAGGGGGGTCGACCGGCAGGTCGCATCTTTGTAGAGGGGGGGGAGGGGATTATTGCTCCACCTCGCCCCCCGCGAACTGTCCACCTCGGGAGCGCCTTAATGGCCAGCCCCCCTTGGCGGCGGTGGAAGTACTAAGTAGTACCACCGCCGCCATTACGTCTGCGGCCCCTTACGGGGGCCGTCGGCCTCGTCGGGGTTGCCCCGCCGATGCTAGCCTCCTGGCGGAGAGCGGGTCGTCTTCCCTCTCCCTCTCCGCTGCCTCCTTCTGCGTTATCACAATCTCGCAGAAGGAGGCAATCGCTGCTCTTGACCTCTCGCTGCCGATCATGTGGTCGACCACGACCGGCAACGGGAGGTCCATCCCAATAACGCCCCTTAGGTCTCTGCGCGGTGCCGACCACGCTGGACATTCTTCCAGCGTATGCCGCGCAGAGTCCTGGGCCTCCTCGCAGTGGTGGCACTGCGATCCTCCTAGTGCCAGTTATGAACACACAGTTTGAGGAAACGGAGGTATGCAGGTAATTTAACTTATGCGCATGCATTGCTGCAACTTGTGCTGTATAATTTAGAATTTTTGTTACCGCGCCATCCGATTTTTATACATGTGCATATACTCGTACACGCTGCATTGTATTTTTTTCTGCACGCGACAAGGAGGGGACAGAGGCGAGTTCCGGCTCGCGTCTGTCCCCTCCCCCCGTCCCACCCCCCTGGTCAACCCGCATAAAACTTAAAAATATGATAAAATACAAGATAAAATCAATAATTGAAAAGGTGTATAGATAAAATAGATAAAATAAAAGTCAATAAATAAATAAATAATAATAAGTAAATAAATACAATGGACAAAACACATTAAACATAAGAAGGGGGGCAAAATAAAGGGGAATAAAAGATAAAGATAAAATTTATAATACGGAGTAAAATGATATTTTATAAAATAAAAGCAGGGGGGTCGACCGGCAGGTCGCATCTTTGTAGAGGGGGGGGAGGGGATTATTGCTCCACCTCGCCCCCCGCGAACTGTCCACCTCGGGAGCGCCTTAATGGCCAGCCCCCCTTGGCGGCGGTGGAAGTACTAAGTAGTACCACCGCCGCCATTACGTCTGCGGCCCCTTACGGGGGCCGTCGGCCTCGTCGGGGTTGCCCCGCCGATGCTAGCCTCCTGGCGGAGAGCGGGTCGTCTTCCCTCTCCCTCTCCGCTGCCTCCTTCTGCGTTATCACAATCTCGCAGAAGGAGGCAATCGCTGCTCTTGACCTCTCGCTGCCGATCATGTGGTCGACCACGACCGGCAACGGGAGGTCCATCCCAATAACGCCCCTTAGGTCTCTGCGCGGTGCCGACCACGCTGGACATTCTTCCAGCGTATGCCGCGCAGAGTCCTGGGCCTCCTCGCAGTGGTGGCACTGCGATCCTCCCAATGCCAGTTATGAACACACAGTTTGAGGAAACGGAGGTATGCAGGTAATTTAACTTATGCGCATGCATTGCTGCAACTTGTGCTGTATAATTTAGAATTTTTGTTACCGCGCCATCCGATTTTTATACATGTGCAAATACTCGTACACGCTGCATTGTATTTTTTTCCGCACGCGACAAGGAGGGGACAGAGGCGAGTTCCGGCTCGCGTCTGTCCCCTCCCCCCGTCCCACCCCCCTGGTCAACCCGCATAAAACTTAAAAATATGATAAAATACAAGATAAAATCAATAATTGTAAAGGTGTATAGATAAAATAGATAAAATAAAAGTCAATAAATAAATAAATAATAATAAGTAAATAAATACAATGGACAAAACACAATAAACATAAGAAGGGTGGCAAAATAAAGGGGAATAAAAGATAAAGATAAAATTTATAATATAGAGTAAAATGAAATATTATAAAATAAAAGGAGGGTGGTCGACCGGCAGGTCGCATCTTTGTAGAGGGGGGGAGGGGATTATTGCTCCACCTCGCCCCCCGCGACCTGTCCACCTCGGGGGCGCCTTAACGGCCAGCCCCCCTTGGCGGCGGTGGAAGTACTAAGTAGTACCACCGCCGCCATTACGCCTGCGGCCCCTTACGGGGGCCGTCGGCCTCGTCGGGGTTGCCACGCCGATGCTAGCCTTCTGGCGGAGAGCGGGTCGGCTTCCCTCTCCCTCTCCGCTGCCTCCTTCTGCGTTATCACAATCTCGCAGAAGGAGGCAATCGCTGCTCTTGACCTCTCGCTGCCGATCATGTGGTCGACCACGACCGGCAACGGGAGGTCCATCCCAATAACTCCCCATAGGTCTCTACGCGGTGCCGACCAGGCTGGACATTCTTCCAGCGTATGCCGCGCAGAGTCCTGGGCCTCATCGCAGTGGTGGCACTGCGATCCTCCTAGTGCCAGTTATGAACACACAGTTTGAGGAAACGGAGGTATGCAGGTAATTTAACTTATGCGCATGCATTGCTGCAACCTGTGCTGTATAATTTAGAATTTTTGTTACCGCGCCATCCGATTTTTATACATGTGCAAATACTCGTACACGCTGCATTGTATTTTTTTCCGCACGCGACAAGGAGGGGACAGAGGCGAGTTCCGGCTCGCGTCTGTCCCCTCCCCCCGTCCCACCACCATGGTAAACCCGCATAAAACTTAAAAATATGATAAAATAAAACATAAAATCAGTAAATGAAAAGGTGTATAGATAAAATAGATAAAATAAAAGTCAATAAATAAATAAATAATAATAAGTAAATAAATACAATGGACAAAACACAACAAACATAAGAAGGGTGGCAAAATAAAGGGGAATAAAAGATAAAGATAAAATTTATAATATAGAGTAAAATGAAATATTATAAAATAAAAGGAGGGTGGTCGACCGGCAGGTCGCATCTTTGTAGAGGGGTGGGAGGGGATTATTGCTCCACCTCGCCCCCCGCGACCTGTCCACCTCGGGGGCGCCTTAACGGCCAGCCCCCCTTGGCGGCGGTGGAAGTACTAAGTAGTACCACCGCCGCCATTACGCCTGCGGCCCCTTACGGGGGCCGTCGGCCTCGTCGGGGTTGCCACGCCGATGCTAGCCTTCTGGCGGAGAGCGGGTCGGCTTCCCTCTCCCTCTCCGCTGCCTCCTTCTGCGTTATCACAATCTCGCAGAAGGAGGCAATCGCTGCTCTTGACCTCTCGCTGCCGATCATGTGGTCGACCACGACCGGCAACGGGAGGTCCATCCCAATAACTCCCCATAGGTCTCTACGCGGTGCCGACCAGGCTGGACATTCTTCCAGCGTATGCCGCGCAGAGTCCTGGGCCTCCTCGCAGTGGTGGCACTGCGATCCTCCTAGTGCCAGTTATGAACACACAGTTTGAGGAAACGGAGGTATGCAGGTAATTTAACTTATGCGCATGCATTGCCGCAACCTGTGCTGTATAATTTAGAATTTTTGTTACCGCGCCATCCGATTTTTATACATGTGCAAATACTCGTACACGCTGCATTGTATTTTTTTCCGCACGCGACAAGGAGGGGACAGAGGCGAGTTCCGGGTCGCGTCTGTCCCCTCCCCCCGTCCCACCCCCCTGGTCAACCCGCATAAAACTTAAAAATATGATAAAATACTAGATAAAATCAATAATTGAAAAGGTGTATAGATAAAATAGATAAAATAAAAGTCAATAAATAAATAAATAATAATAAGTAAATAAATACAATGGACAAAACACAACAAACATAAGAAGGGGGGCAAAATAAAGGGGAATAAAAGATAAAGATAAAATTTATAATACGGAGTAAAATGATATTTTATAAAATAAAAGCAGGGGGGTCGACCGGCAGGTCGCATCTTTGTAGAGGGGGGGGAGGGGATTATTGCTCCACCTCGCCCCCCGCGAACTGTCCACCTCGGGAGCGCCTTAACGGCCAGCCCCCCTTGGCGGCGGTGGAAGTACTAAGTAGTACCACCGCCGCCATTACGTCTGCGGCCCCTTACGGGGGCCGTCGGCCTCGTCGGGGTTGCCCCGCCGATGCTAGCCTCCTGGCGGAGAGCGGGTCGTCTTCCCTCTCCCTCTCCGCTGCCTCCTTCTGCGTTATCACAATCTCGCAGAAGGAGGCAATCGCTGCTCTTGACCTCTCGCTGCCGATCATGTGGTCGACCACGACCGGCAACGGGAGGTCCATCCCAATAACGCCCCTTAGGTCTCTGCGCGGAGCCGACCACGCTGGACATTCTTCCAGCGTATGCCGCGCAGAGTCCTGGGCCTCCTCGCAGTGGTGGCACTGCGATCCTCCCAATGCCAGTTATGAACACACAGTTTGAGGAAACGGAGGTATGCAGGTAATTTAACTTATGCGCATGCATTGCTGCAACTTGTGCTGTATAATTTAGAATTTTTGTTACCGCGCCATCCGATTTTTATACATGTGCAAATACTCGTACACGCTGCATTGTATTTTTTTCCGCACGCGACAAGGAGGGGACAGGGGCGAGTTCCGGCTCGCGTCTGTCCCCTCCCCCCGTCCCACCCCCCTGGTCAACCCGCATAAAACTTAAAAATATGATAAAATACAAGATAAAATCAATAATTGTAAAGGTGTATAGATAAAATAGATAAAATAAAAGTCAATAAATAAATAAATAATAATAAATAAATAAATACAATGGACAAAACACAATAAACATAAGAAGGGGGGCAAAATAAAGGGGAATAAAAGATAAAATTAAAATTTATAATATAGTGTAAAATGAAATATTATAAAATGAAAGGAGGGGGGTCGACCGGCAGGTCGCATCTTTGTAGAGGGGGGGGAGGGGATTATTGCTCCACCTCGCCCCCCGCGAACTGTCCACCTCGGGAGCGCCTTAACGGCCTGACACCCTTGGCGGCGGTGGAAGTACTAAGTAGTACCACCGCCGCCATTACGTCTGCGGCCCCTTACGGGGGCCGTCGGCCTCGTCGGGGTTGCCCCGCCGATGCTAGCCTCCTGGCGGAGAGCGGGTCGTCTTCCCTCTCCCTCTCCGCTGCCTCCTTCTGCGTTATCACAATCTCGCAGAAGGAGGCAATCGCTGCTCTTGACCTCTCGCTGCCGATCATGTGGTCGACCACGACCGGCAACGGGAGGTCCATCCCAATAACGCCCCTTAGGTCTCTGCGCGGTGCCGACCACGCTGGACATTCTTCCAGCGTATGCCGCGCAGAGTCCTGGGCCTCCTCGCAGTGGTGGCACTGCGATCCTCCCAATGCCAGTTATGAACACACAGTTTGAGGAAACGGAGGTATGCAGGTAATTTAACTTATGCGCATGCATTGCTGCAACTTGTGCTGTATAATTTAGAATTTTTGTTACCGCGCCATCCGATTTTTATACATGTGCATATACTCGTACACGCTGCATTGTATTTTTTTCCGCACGCGACAAGGAGGGGACAGAGGCGAGTTCCGGCTCGCGTCTGTCCCCTCCCCCCGTCCCACCCCCTGGTCAACCCGCATAAAACTTAAAAATATGATAAAATACAAGATAAAATCAATATATTGAAAAGGTGTATAGATAAAATAGATAAAATAAAAGTCAATAAATAAATAAATAATAATAAGTAAATAAATACAATGGACAAAACACAACAAACATAAGAAGGGGGGCAAAATAAAGGGGAATAAAAGATAAAGATAAAATTTATAATATAGTGTAAAATGATATTTTATAAAATAAATGCAGGGGGGTCGACCGGCAGGTCGCATCTTTGTAGAGGGGGGGGAGGGGATTATTGCTCCACCTCGCCCCCCGCGAACTGTCCACCTCGGGAGCGCCTTAACGGCCTGACCCCCTTGGCGGCGGTGGAAGTACTAAGTAGTACCACCGCCGCCATTACGTCTGCGGCCCCTTACGGGGGCCGTCGGCCTCGTCGGGGTTGCCCCGCCGATGCTAGCCTCCTGGCGGAGAGCGGGTCGTCTTCCCTCTCCCTCTCCGCTGCCTCCTTCTGCGTTATCACAATCTCGCAGAAGGAGGCAATCGCTGCTCTTGACCTCTCGCTGCCGATCATGTGGTCGACCACGACCGGCAACGGGAGGTCCATCCCAATAACGCCCCTTAGGTCTCTGCGCGGTGCCGACCACGCTGGACATTCTTCCAGCGTATGCCGCGCAGAGTCCTGGGCCTCCTCGCAGTGGTGGCACTGCGATCCTCCCAATGCCAGTTATGAACACACAGTTTGAGGAAACGGAGGTATGCAGGTAATTTAACTTATGCGCATGCATTGCTGCAACTTGTGCTGTATAATTTAGAATTTTTGTTACCGCGCCATCCGATTTTTATACATGTGCAAATACTCGTACACGCTGCATTGTATTTTCTTCCGCACGCGACAAGGAGGGGACAGAGGCGAGTTCCGGCTCGCGTCTGTCCCCTCCCCCCGTCCCACCACCCTGGTCAACCCGCATAAAACTTAAAAATATGATAAAATAAAAGATAAAATCAGTAAATGAAAAGGTGTATAGATAAAATAGATAAAATAAAAGTCAATAAATAAATAAATAATAATAAGTAAATAAATACAATGGACAAAACACAACAAACATAAGAAGAGGGGCAAAATAAAGGGGAATAAAAGATAAAGATAAAATTTATAATATAGAGTAAAATGAAATATTATACAATAAAAGGAGGGGGGTCGACCGGCAGTTCGCATCTTTGTAGAGAGGGGGGGAAGGGGATTATTGCGCCACCTCGCCCCCCGCGACCTGTCCACCTCGGGGGCGCCTTAACGGCCAGCCCCCCTTGGCGGCGGTGGAAGTACTAAGTAGTGCCACCGCCGCCATTACGTCTGCGGCCCCTTACGGGGTCCGTCGGCCTCGTCGGGGTTGCCCCGCCGATGCTAGCCTCCTGGCGGAGAGCGGGTCGGCTTCCCTCTCCCTCTCCGCTGCCTCCTTCTGCGTTATCACAATCTAGCAGAAGGAGGCAATCGCTGCTCTTGACCTCTCGCTGCCGATCATGTGGTCGACCACGACCGGCAACGGAAGGTCCATCCCAATAACGCCCCTTAGGTCTCTGCGCGGTGCTGACCACGCTGGACATTCTTCCAGCGTATGCCGCGCAGAGTCCTGGGCCTCCTTGCAGTGGTGGCACTGCGATCCTCCCAATGCCAGTTATGAACACACAGTTTGAGGAAACGGAGGTATGCAGGTAATTTAACTTATGCGCATGCATTGCTGCAACTTGTGATGTATAATTTAGAATTTTTGTTACCGCGCCATCCGATTTTTATACATGTGCAAATACTCGTACACGCTGCATTGTATTTTTTTCCGCACGCGACAAGGAGGGGACAGAGGCGAGTTCCGGCTCGCGTCTGTCCCCTCCCCCCGTCCCGCCCCCCTGTCAACCCGCATAAAACTTAAAAATATGATAAAATAAAAGATAAAATCAGTAAATGAAAAGGTGTATAGATAAAACAAAAGTCATTAAATAAATAAATAATAATAAGTAAATAAATACAATGGACAAAACACAACAAACATAAGAAGAGGGGCAAAATAAAGGGGAATAAAAGATAAAGATAAAATTTATAATATAGAGTAAAATGAAATATTATACAATAAAAGGAGAGGGGTCGACCGGCAGTTCGCATCTTTGTAGAGAGGGGGGGAAGGGGATTATTGCTCCACCTCGCCCCCCGCGACCTGTCCACCTCGGGGGCGCCTTAACGGCCAGCCCCCCTTGGCGGCGGTGGAAGTACTAAGTAGTACCACCGCCGCCATTACGCCTGCGGCCCCTTACGGGGGCCGTCGGCCTCGTCGGGGTTGCCACGCCGATGCTAGCCTTCTGGCGGAGAGCGGGTCGGCTTCCCTCTCCCTCTCCGCTGCCTCCTTCTGCGTTATCACAATCTCGCAGAAGGAGGCAATCGCTGCTCTTGACCTCTCGCTGCCGATCATGTGGTCGACCACGACCGGCAACGGGAGGTCCATCCCAATAACTCCCCATAGGTCTCTACGCGGTGCCGACCAGGCTGGACATTCTTCCAGCGTATGCCGCGCAGAGTCCTGGGCCTCCTCGCAGTGGTGGCACTGCGATCCTCCTAGTGCCAGTTATGAACACACAGTTTGAGGAAACGGAGGTATGCAGGTAATTTAACTTATGCGCATGCATTGCTGCAACTTGTGCTGTATAATTTAGAATTTTTGTTACCGCGCCATCCGATTTTTATACATGTGCATATACTCGTACACGCTGCATTGTATTTTTTTCCGCACGCGACAAGGAGGGGACAGAGGCGAGTTCCGGCTCGCGTCTGCCCCCTCCCCCCGTCCCACCCCCCTGGTCAACCCGCATAAAACTTAAAAATATGATAAAATACAAGATAAAATCAATAATTGAAAAGGTGTATAGATAAAATAGATAAAATAAAAGTCAATAAATAAATAAATAATAATAAGTAAATAAATACAATGGACAAAACACAATAAACATAAGAAGGGGGGCAAAATAAAGGGGAATAAAAGATAAAGATAAAATTTATAATATAGAGTAAAATGAAATATTATAAAATGAAAGGAGGGGGGTCGACCGGCAGGTCGCATCTTTGTAGAGGGGGGGGAGGGGATTATTGCTCCACCTCGCCCCCCGCGAACTGTCCACCTCGGGAGCGCCTTAATGGCCAGCCCCCCTTGGCGGCGGTGGAAGTACTAAGTAGTACCACCGCCGCCATTACGTCTGCGGCCCCTTACGGGGGCCGTCGGCCTCGTCGGGGTTGCCCCGCCGATGCTAGCCTCCTGGCGGAGAGCGGGTCGTCTTCCCTCTCCCTCTCCGCTGCCTCCTTCTGCGTTATCACAATCTCGCAGAAGGAGGCAATCGCTGCTCTTGACCTCTCGCTGCCGATCATGTGGTCGACCACGACCGGCAACGGGAGGTCCATCCCAATAACGCCCCTTAGGTCTCTGCGCGGTGCCGACCACGCTGGACATTCTTCCAGCGTATGCCGCGCAGAGTCCTGGGCCTCCTCGCAGTGGTGGCACTGCGATCCTCCCAATGCCAGTTATGAACACACAGTTTGAGGAAACGGAGGTATGCAGGTAATTTAACTTATGCGCATGCATTGCTGCAACTTGTGCTGTATAATTTAGAATTTTTGTTACCGCGCCATCCGATTTTTATACATGTGCAAATACTCGTACACGCTGCATTGTATTTTTTTCCGCACGCGACAAGGAGGGGACAGAGGCGAGTTCCGGCTCGCGTCTGTCCCCTCCCCCCGTCCCACCCCCCTGGTCAACCCGCATAAAACTTAAAAATATGATAAAATACAAGATAAAATCAATAATTGTAAAGGTGTATAGATAAAATAGATAAAATAAAAGTCAATAAATAAATAAATAATAATAAGTAAATAAATACAATGGACAAAACACAATAAACATAAGAAGGGTGGCAAAATAAAGGGGAATAAAAGATAAAGATAAAATTTATAATATAGAGTAAAATGAAATATTATAAAATAAAAGGAGGGTGGTCGACCGGCAGGTCGCATCTTTGTAGAGGGGGGGAGGGGATTATTGCTCCACCTCGCCCCCCGCGACCTGTCCACCTCGGGGGCGCCTTAACGGCCAGCCCCCCTTGGCGGCGGTGGAAGTACAAAGTAGTTCCACCGCCGCCATTACGTCTGCGGCCCCTTACGGGGGCCGTCGGCCTCGTCGGGGTTGCCCCGCCGATGCTAGCCTCCTGGCGGAGAGCGGGTCGGCTTCCCTCTCCCTCTCCGCTGCTTCCTTCTGCGTTATCACAATCTAGCAGAAGGAGGCAATCGTTGCTCTTGACCTCTCGCTGCCGATCATGTGGTCGACCACGACCGGCAATGGGAGGTCCATCCCAATAACGCCCCTTAGGTCTCTACGCGGTGCCGACCAGGCTGGACATTCTTCCAGCGTATGCCGCGCAGAGTCCTGGGCCTCCTCGCAGTGGCGGCACTGCGATCCTCCTAGTGCCAGTTATGAACACACAGTTTGAGGAAACGGAGGTATGCAGGTAATTTAACTTATGCGCATGCATTGCTGCAACTTGTGCTGTATAATTTAGAATTTTTGTTACCGCGCCATCCGATTTTTATACATGTGCATATACTCGTACACGCTGCATTGTATTTTTTTCTGCACGCGACAAGGAGGGGACAGAGGCGAGTTCCGGCTCGCGTCTGTCCCCTCCCCCCGTCCCACCCCCCTGGTCAACCCGCATAAAACTTAAAAATATGATAAAATACAAGATAAAATCAATAATTGAAAAGGTGTATAGATAAAATAGATAAAATAAAAGTCAATAAATAAATAAATAATAATAAGTAAATAAATACAATGGACAAAACACAATAAACATAAGAAGGGGGGCAAAATAAAGGGGAATAAAAGATAAAGATAAAATTTATAATACGGAGTAAAATGATATTTTATAAAATAAAAGCAGGGGGGTCGACCGGCAGGTCGCATCTTTGTAGAGGGGGGGGAGGGGATTATTGCTCCACCTCGCCCCCCGCGAACTGTCCACCTCGGGAGCGCCTTAATGGCCAGCCCCCCTTGGCGGCGGTGGAAGTACTAAGTAGTACCACCGCCGCCATTACGTCTGCGGCCCCTTACGGGGGCCGTCGGCCTCGTCGGGGTAGCCCCGCCGATGCTAGCCTCCTGGCGGAGAGCGGGTCGTCTTCCCTCTCCCTCTCCGCTGCCTCCTTCTGCGTTATCACAATCTCGCAGAAGGAGGCAATCGCTGCTCTTGACCTCTCGCTGCCGATCATGTGGTCGACCACGACCGGCAACGGGAGGTCCATCCCAATAACGCCCCTTAGGTCTCTGCGCGGTGCCGACCACGCTGGACATTCTTCCAGCGTATGCCGCGCAGAGTCCTGGGCCTCCTCGCAGTGGTGGCACTGCGATCCTCCCAATGCCAGTTATGAACACACAGTTTGAGGAAACGGAGGTATGCAGGTAATTTAACTTATGCGCATGCATTGCTGCAACTTGTGCTGTATAATTTAGAATTTTTGTTACCGCGCCATCCGATTTTTATACATGTGCAAATACTCGTACACGCTGCATTGTATTTTTTTCCGCACGCGACAAGGAGGGGACAGAGGCGAGTTCCGGCTCGCGTCTGTCCCCTCCCCCCGTCCCACCCCCCTGGTCAACCCGCATAAAACTTAAAAATATGATAAAATACAAGATAAAATCAATAATTGTAAAGGTGTATAGATAAAATAGATAAAATAAAAGTCAATAAATAAATAAATAATAATAAGTAAATAAATACAATGGACAAAACACAATAAACATAAGAAGGGTGGCAAAATAAAGGGGAATAAAAGATAAAGATAAAATTTATAATATAGAGTAAAATGAAATATTATAAAATAAAAGGAGGGTGGTCGACCGGCAGGTCGCATCTTTGTAGAGGGGGGGAGGGGATTATTGCTCCACCTCGCCCCCCGCGACCTGTCCACCTCGGGGGCGCCTTAACGGCCAGCCCCCCTTGGCGGCGGTGGAAGTACTAAGTAGTACCACCGCCGCCATTACGCCTGCGGCCCCTTACGGGGGCCGTCGGCCTCGTCGGGGTTGCCACGCCGATGCTAGCCTTCTGGCGGAGAGCGGGTCGGCTTCCCCCTCCCTCTCCGCTGCCTCCTTCTGCGTTATCACAATCTCGCAGAAGGAGGCAATCGCTGCTCTTGACCTCTCGCTGCCGATCATGTGGTCGACCACGACCGGCAACGGGAGGTCCATCCCAATAACTCCCCATAGGTCTCTACGCGGTGCCGACCAGGCTGGACATTCTTCCAGCGTATGCCGCGCAGAGTCCTGGGCCTCCTCGCAGTGGTGGCACTGCGATCCTCCTAGTGCCAGTTATGAACACACAGTTTGAGGAAACGGAGGTATGCAGGTAATTTAACTTATGCGCATGCATTGCTGCAACCTGTGCTGTATAATTTAGAATTTTTGTTACCGCGCCATCCGATTTTTATACATGTGCAAATACTCGTACACGCTGCATTGTATTTTTTTCCGCACGCGACAAGGAGGGGACAGAGGCGAGTTCCGGCTCGCGTCTGTCCCCTCCCCCCGTCCCACCACCATGGTCAACCCGCATAAAACTTAAAAATATGATAAAATAAAACATAAAATCAGTAAATGAAAAGGTGTATAGATAAAATAGATAAAATAAAAGTCAATAAATAAATAAATAATAATAAGTAAATAAATACAATGGACAAAACACAACAAACATAAGAAGGGTGGCAAAACAAAGGGGAATAAAAGATAAAGATAAAATTTATAATATAGAGTAAAATGAAATATTATAAAATAAAAGGAGGGTGGTCGACCGGCAGGTCGCATCTTTGTAGAGGGGTGGGAGGGGATTATTGCTCCACCTCGCCCCCCGCGACCTGTCCACCTCGGGGGCGCCTTAACGGCCAGCCCCCCTTGGCGGCGGTGGAAGTACAAAGTAGTTCCACCGCCGCCATTACGTCTGCGGCCCCTTACGGGGGCCGTCGGCCTCGTCGGGGTTGCCCCGCCGATGCTAGCCTCCTGGCGGAGAGCGGGTCGGCTTCCCTCTCCCTCTCCGCTGCCTCCTTCTGCGTTATCACAATCTAGCAGAAGGAGGCAATCGCTGCTCTTGACCTCTCGCTGCCGATCATGTGGTCGACCACGACCGGCAACGGGAGGTCCATCCCAATAACGCCCCTTAGGTCTCTGCGCGGTGCTGACCACGCTGGACATTCTTCCAGCGTATGCCGCGCAGAGTCCTGGGCCTCCTTGCAGTGGTGGCACTGCGATCCTCCCAATGCCAGTTATGAACACACAGTTTGAGGAAACGGAGGTATGCAGGTAATTTAACTTATGCGCATGCATTGCTGCAACTTGTGATGTATAATTTAGAATTTTTGTTACCGCGCCATCCGATTTTTATACATGTGCAAATACTCGTACACGCTGCATTGTATTTTTTTCCGCACGCGACAAGGAGGGGACAGAGGCGAGTTCCGGCTCGCGTCTGTCCCCTCCCCCCGTCCCACCACCATGGTCAACCCGCATAAAACTTAAAAATATGATAAAATAAAAGATAAAATCAGTAAATGAAAAGGTGTATAGATAAAACAAAAGTCATTAAATAAATAAATAATAATAAGTAAATAAATACAATGGACAAAACACAACAAACATAAGAAGAGGGGCAAAATAAAGGGGAATAAAAGATAAAGATAAAATTTATAATATAGAGTAAAATGAAATATTATACAATAAAAGGAGGGGGGTCGACCGGCAGTTCGCATCTTTGTAGAGAGGGGGGGAAGGGGATTATTGCTCCACCTCGCCCCCCGCGACCTGTCCACCTCGGGGGCGCCTTAACGGCCAGCCCCCCTTGGCGGCGGTGGAAGTACTAAGTAGTACCACCGCCGCCATTACGCCTGCGGCCCCTTACGGGGGCCGTCGGCCTCGTCGGGATTGCCACGCCGATGCTAGCCTTCTGGCGGAGAGCGGGTCGGCTTCCCTCTCCCTCTCCGCTGCCTCCTTCTGCGTTATCACAATCTCGCAGAAGGAGGCAATCGCTGCTCTTGACCTCTCGCTGCCGATCATGTGGTCGACCACGACCGGCAACGGGAGGTCCATCCCAATAACTCCCCATAGGTCTCCACGCGGTGCCGACCAGGCTGGACATTCTTCCAGCGTATGCCGCGCAGAGTCCTGGGCCTCCTCGCAGTGGTGGCACTGCGATCCTCCTAGTGCCAGTTATGAACACACAGTTTGAGGAAACGGAGGTATGCAGGTAATTTAACTTATGCGCATGCATTGCCGCAACCTGTGCTGTATAATTTAGAATTTTTGTTACCGCGCCATCCGATTTTTATACATGTGCAAATACTCGTACACGCTGCATTGTATTTTTTTCCGCACGCGACAAGGAGGGGACAGAGGCGAGTTCCGGCTCGCGTCTGTCCCCTCCCCCCGTCCCACCACCATGGTCAACCCGCATAAAACTAAAAATATGATAAAATAAAAGATAAAATCAGTAAATGAAAAGGTGTATAGATAAAATAAAAGTCATTAAATAAATAAATAATAATAAGTAAATAAATACAATGGACAAAACACAACAAACATAAGAAGAGGGGCAAAATAAAGGGGAATAAAAGATAAAGATAAAATTTATAATATAGAGTAAAATGAAATATTATACAATAAAAGGAGGGGGGTCGACCGGCAGTTCGCATCTTTGTAGAGAGGGGGGGAAGGGGATTATTGCTCCACCTCGCCCCCCGCGACCTGTCCACCTCGGGGGCGCCTTAACGGCCAGCCCCCCTTGGCGGCGGTGGAAGTACTAAGTAGTACCACCGCCGCCATTACGCCTGCGGCCCCTTACGGGGGCCGTCGGCCTCGTCGGGGTTGCCACGCCGATGCTAGCCTTCTGGCGGAGAGCGGGTCGGCTTCCCTCTCCCTCTCCGCTGCCTCCTTCTGCGTTATCACAATCTCGCAGAAGGAGGCAATCGCTGCTCTTGACCTCTCGCTGCCGATCATGTGGTCGACCACGACCGGCAACGGGAGGTCCATCCCAATAACTCCCCATAGGTCTCTACGCGGTGCCGACCAGGCTGGACATTCTTCCAGCGTATGCCGCGCAGAGTCCTGGGCCTCCTCGCAGTGGTGGCACTGCGATCCTCCTAGTGCCAGTTATGAACACACAGTTTGAGGAAACGGAGGTATGCAGGTAATTTAACTTATGCGCATGCATTGCCGCAACCTGTGCTGTATAATTTAGAATTTTTGTTACCGCGCCATCCGATTTTTATACATGTGCAAATACTCGTACACGCTGCATTGTATTTTTTTCCGCACGCGACAAGGAGGGGACAGAGGCGAGTTCCGGCTCGCGTCTGTCCCCTCCCCCCGTCCCACCACCATGGTCAACCCGCATAAAACTAAAAATATGATAAAATAAAAGATAAAATCAGTAAATGAAAAGGTGTATAGATAAAATAAAAGTCATTAAATAAATAAATAATAATAAGTAAATAAATACAATGGACAAAACACAACAAACATAAGAAGAGGGGCAAAATAAAGGGGAATAAAAGATAAAGATAAAATTTATAATATAGAGTAAAATGAAATATTATACAATAAAAGGAGGGGGGTCGACCGGCAGTTCGCATCTTTGTAGAGAGGGGGGGAAGGGGATTATTGCTCCACCTCGCCCCCCGCGACCTGTCCACCTCGGGGGCGCCTTAACGGCCAGCCCCCCTTGGCGGCGGTGGAAGTACTAAGTAGTACCACCGCCGCCATTACGCCTGCGGCCCCTTACGGGGGCCGTCGGCCTCGTCGGGGTTGCCACGCCGATGCTAGCCTTCTGGCGGAGAGCGGGTCGGCTTCCCTCTCCCTCTCCGCTGCCTCCTTCTGCGTTATCACAATCTCGCAGAAGGAGGCAATCGCTGCTCTTGACCTCTCGCTGCCGATCATGTGGTCGACCACGACCGGCAACGGGAGGTCCATCCCAATAACTCCCCATAGGTCTCTACGCGGTGCCGACCAGGCTGGACATTCTTCCAGCGTATGCCGCGCAGAGTCCTGGGCCTCCTCGCAGTGGTGGCACTGCGATCCTCCTAGTGCCAGTTATGAACACACAGTTTGAGGAAACGGAGGTATGCAGGTAATTTAACTTATGCGCATGCATTGCCGCAACCTGTGCTGTATAATTTAGAATTTTTGTTACCGCGCCATCCGATTTTTATACATGTGCAAATACTCGTACACGCTGCATTGTATTTTTTTCCGCACGCGACAAGGAGGGGACAGAGGCGAGTTCCGGCTCGCGTCTGTCCCCTCCCCCCGTCCCACCACCATGGTCAACCCGCATAAAACTTAAAAATATGATAAAATAAAACATAAAATCAGTAAATGAAAAGGTGTATAGATAAAACAAAAGTCATTAAATAAATAAATAATAATAAGTAAATAAATACAATGGACAAAACACAACAAACATAAGAAGAGGGGCAAAATAAAGGGGAATAAAAGATAAAGATAAAATTTATAATATAGAGTAAAATGAAATATTATACAATAAAAGGAGGGGGGTCGACCGGCAGTTCGCATCTTTGTAGAGAGGGGGGGAAGGGGATTATTGCTCCACCTCGCCCCCCGCGACCTGTCCACCTCGGGGGCGCCTTAACGGCCAGCCCCCCTTGGCGGCGGTGGAAGTACTAAGTAGTACCACCGCCGCCATTACGCCTGCGGCCCCTTACGGGGGCCGTCGGCCTCGTCGGGGTTGCCACGCCGATGCTAGCCTTCTGGCGGAGAGCGGGTCGGCTTCCCTCTCCCTCTCCGCTGCCTCCTTCTGCGTTATCACAATCTCGCAGAAGGAGGCAATCGCTGCTCTTGACCTCTCGCTGCCGATCATGTGGTCGACCACGACCGGCAACGGGAGGTCCATCCCAATAACTCCCCATAGGTCTCTACGCGATGCCGACCAGGCTGGACATTCTTCCAGCGTATGCCGCGCAGAGTCCTGGGCCTCCTCGCAGTGGTGGCACTGCGATCCTCCTAGTGCCAGTTATGAACACACAGTTTGAGGAAACGGAGGTATGCAGGTAATTTAACTTATGCGCATGCATTGCCGCAACCTGTGCTGTATAATTTAGAATTTTTGTTACCGCGCCATCCGATTTTTATACATGTGCAAATACTCGTACACGCTGCATTGTATTTTTTTCCGCACGCGACAAGGAGGGGACAGAGGCGAGTTCCGGCTCGCGTCTGTCCCCTCCCCCCGTCCCACCACCATGGTCAACCCGCATAAAACTTAAAAATATGATAAAATAAAACATAAAATCAGTAAATGAAAAGGTGTATAGATAAAACAAAAGTCATTAAATAAATAAATAATAATAAGTAAATAAATACAATGGACAAAACACAACAAACATAAGAAGAGGGGCAAAATAAAGGGGAATAAAAGATAAAGATAAAATTTATAATATAGAGTAAAATGAAATATTATACAATAAAAGGAGGGGGGTCGACCGGCAGTTCGCATCTTTGTAGAGAGGGGGGGAAGGGGATTATTGCTCCACCTCGCCCCCCGCGACCTGTCCACCTCGGGGGCGCCTTAACGGCCAGCCCCCCTTGGCGGCGGTGGAAGTACTAAGTAGTACCACCGCCGCCATTACGCCTGCGGCCCCTTACGGGGGCCGTCGGCCTCGTCGGGGTTGCCACGCCGATGCTAGCCTTCTGGCGGAGAGCGGGTCGGCTTCCCTCTCCCTCTCCGCTGCCTCCTTCTGCGTTATCACAATCTCGCAGAAGGAGGCAATCGCTGCTCTTGACCTCTCGCTGCCGATCATGTGGTCGACCACGACCGGCAACGGGAGGTCCATCCCAATAACTCCCCATAGGTCTCTACGCGGTGCCGACCAGGCTGGACATTCTTCCAGCGTATGCCGCGCAGAGTCCTGGGCCTCCTCGCAGTGGTGGCACTGCGATCCTCCTAGTGCCAGTTATGAACACACAGTTTGAGGAAACGGAGGTATGCAGGTAATTTAACTTATGCGCATGCATTGCCGCAACCTGTGCTGTATAATTTAGAATTTTTGTTACCGCGCCATCCGATTTTTATACATGTGCAAATACTCGTACACGCTGCATTGTATTTTTTTCCGCACGCGACAAGGAGGGGACAGAGGCGAGTTCCGGCTCGCGTCTGTCCCCTCCCCCCGTCCCACCACCATGGTCAACCCGCATAAAACTTAAAAATATGATAAAATAAAAGATAAAATCAGTAAATGAAAAGGTGTATAGATAAAACAAAAGTCATTAAATAAATAAATAATAATAAGTAAATAAATACAATGGACAAAACACAACAAACATAAGAAGAGGGGCAAAATAAAGGGGAATAAAAGATAAAGATAAAATTTATAATATAGAGTAAAATGAAATATTATACAATAAAAGGAGGGGGGTCGACCGGCAGTTCGCATCTTTGTAGAGAGGGGGGGAAGGGGATTATTGCTCCACCTCGCCCCCCGCGACCTGTCCACCTCGGGGGCGCCTTAACGGCCAGCCCCCCTTGGCGGCGGTGGAAGTACTAAGTAGTACCACCGCCGCCATTACGCCTGCGGCCCCTTACGGGGGCCGTCGGCCTCGTCGGGGTTGCCACGCCGATGCTAGCCTTCTGGCGGAGAGCGGGTCGGCTTCCCTCTCCCTCTCCGCTGCCTCCTTCTGCGTTATCACAATCTCGCAGAAGGAGGCAATCGCTGCTCTTGACCTCTCGCTGCCGATCATGTGGTCGACCACGACCGGCAACGGGAGGTCCATCCCAATAACTCCCCATAGGTCTCTACGCGGTGCCGACCAGGCTGGACATTCTTCCAGCGTATGCCGCGCAGAGTCCTGGGCCTCCTCGCAGTGGTGGCACTGCGATCCTCCTAGTGCCAGTTATGAACACACAGTTTGAGGAAACGGAGGTATGCAGGTAATTTAACTTATGCGCATGCATTGCTGCAACCTGTGCTGTATAATTTAGAATTTTTGTTACCGCGCCATCCGATTTTTATACATGTGCAAATACTCGTACACGCTGCATTGTATTTTTTTCCGCACGCGACAAGGAGGGGACAGAGGCAAGTTCCGGCTCGCGTCTGTCCCCTCCCCCCGTCCCACCACCATGGTCAACCCGCATAAAACTTAAAAATATGATAAAATAAAACATAAAATCAGTAAATGAAAAGGTGTATAGATAAAATAGATAAAATAAAAGTCAATAAATAAATAAATAATAATAAGTAAATAAATACAATGGACAAAACACAACAAACATAAGAAGGGTGGCAAAATAAAGGGGAATAAAAGATAAAGATAAAATTTATAATATAGAGTAAAATGAAATATTATAAAATAAAAGGAGGGTGGTCGACCGGCAGGTCGCATCTTTGTAGAGGGGTGGGAGGGGATTATTGCTCCACCTCGCCCCCCATGACCTGTCCACCTCGGGGGCGCCTTAACGGCCAGCCCCCCTTGGCGGCGGTGGAAGTACAAAGTAGTTCCACCGCCGCCATTACGTCTGCGGCCCCCTACGGGGGCCGTCGGCCTCGTCGGGGTTGCCCCGCCGATGCTAGCCTCCTGGCGGAGAGCGGGTCGGCTTCCCTCTCCCTCTCCGCTGCCTCCTTCTGCGTTATCACAATCTAGCAGAAGGAGGCAATCGCTGCTCTTGACCTCTCGCTGCCGATCATGTGGTCGACCACGACCGGCAACGGGAGGTCCATCCCAATAACGCCCCTTAGGTCTCTGCGCGGTGCTGACCACGCTGGACATTCTTCCAGCGTATGCCGCGCAGAGTCCTGGGCCTCCTTGCAGTGGTGGCACTGCGATCCTCCCAATGCCAGTTATGAACACACAGTTTGAGGAAACGGAGGTATGCAGGTAATTTAACTTATGCGCATGCATTGCTGCAACTTGTGATGTATAATTTAGAATTTTTGTTACCGCGCCATCCGATTTTTATACATGTGCAAATACTCGTACACGCTGCATTGTATTTTTTTCCGCACGCGACAAGGAGGGGACAGAGGCGAGTTCCGGCTCGCGTCTGTCCCCACCCCCCGTCCCGCCCCCCTGTCAACCCGCATAAAACTTAAAAATATGATAAAATAAAAGATAAAATCAGTAAATGAAAAGGTGTAAAGATAAAACAAAAGTCATTAAATAAATAAATAATAATAAGTAAATAAATACAATGGACAAAACACAACAAACATAAGAAGAGGGGCAAAATAAAGGGGAATAAAAGATAAAGATAAAATTTATAATATAGAGTAAAATGAAATATTATACAATAAAAGGAGGGGGGTCGACCGGCAGTTCGCATCTTTGTAGAGAGGGGGGGAAGGGGATTATTGCTCCACCTCGCCCCCCGCGACCTGTCCACCTCGGGGGCGCCTTAACGGCCAGCCCCCCTTGGCGGCGGTGGAAGTACTAAGTAGTACCACCGCCGCCATTACGCCTGCGGCCCCTTACGGGGGCCGTCGGCCTCGTCGGGGTTGCCACGCCGATGCTAGCCTTCTGGCGGAGAGCGGGTCGGCTTCCCTCTCCCTCTCCGCTGCCTCCTTCTGCGTTATCACAATCTCGCAGAAGGAGGCAATCGCTGCTCTTGACCTCTCGCTGCCGATCATGTGGTCGACCACGACCGGCAACGGGAGGTCCATCCCAATAACTCCCCATAGGTCTCTACGCGGTGCCGACCAGGCTGGACATTCTTCCAGCGTATGCCGCGCAGAGTCCTGGGCCTCCTCGCAGTGGTGGCACTGCGATCCTCCTAGTGCCAGTTATGAACACACAGTTTGAGGAAACGGAGGTATGCAGGTAATTTAACTTATGCGCATGCATTGCCGCAACCTGTGCTGTATAATTTAGAATTTTTGTTACCGCGCCATCCGATTTTTATACATGTGCAAATACTCGTACACGCTGCATTGTATTTTTTTCCGCACGCGACAAGGAGGGGACAGAGGCGAGTTCCGGCTCGCGTCTGTCCCCTCCCCCCGTCCCACCACCATGGTCAACCCGCATAAAACTTAAAAATATGATAAAATAAAAGATAAAATCAGTAAATGAAAAGGTGTATAGATAAAACAAAAGTCATTAAATAAATAAATAATAATAAGTAAATAAATACAATGGACAAAACACAACAAACATAAGAAGAGGGGCAAAATAAAGGGGAATAAAAGATAAAGATAAAATTTATAATATAGAGTAAAATGAAATATTATACAATAAAAGGAGGGGGGTCGACCGGCAGTTCGCATCTTTGTAGAGAGGGGGGGAAGGGGATTATTGCTCCACCTCGCCCCCCGCGACCTGTCCACCTCGGGGGCGCCTTAACGGCCAGCCCCCCTTGGCGGCGGTGGAAGTACTAAGTAGTACCACCGCCGCCATTACGCCTGCGGCCCCTTACGGGGGCCGTCGGCCTCGTCGGGGTTGCCACGCCGATGCTAGCCTTCTGGCGGAGAGCGGGTCGGCTTCCCTCTCCCTCTCCGCTGCCTCCTTCTGCGTTATCACAATCTCGCAGAAGGAGGCAATCGCTGCTCTTGACCTCTCGCTGCCGATCATGTGGTCGACCACGACCGGCAACGGGAGGTCCATCCCAATAACTCCCCATAGGTCTCTACGCGGTGCCGACCAGGCTGGACATTCTTCCAGCGTATGCCGCGCAGAGTCCTGGGCCTCCTCGCAGTGGTGGCACTGCGATCCTCCTAGTGCCAGTTATGAACACACAGTTTGAGGAAACGGAGGTATGCAGGTAATTTAACTTATGCGCATGCATTGCCGCAACCTGTGCTGTATAATTTAGAATTTTTGTTACCGCGCCATCCGATTTTTATACATGTGCAAATACTCTTACACGCTGCATTGTATTTTTTTCCGCACGCGACAAGGAGGGGACAGAGGCGAGTTCCGGCTCGCGTCTGTCCCCTCCCCCCGTCCCACCACCATGGTCAACCCGCATAAAACTTAAAAATATGATAAAATAAAACATAAAATCAGTAAATGAAAAGGTGTATAGATAAAATAGATAAAATAAAAGTCAATAAATAAATAAATAATAATAAGTAAATAAATACAATGGACAAAACACAACAAACATAAGAAGGGTGGCAAAATAAAGGGGAATAAAAGATATAGATAAAATTTATAATATAGAGTAAAATGAAATATTATAAAATAAAAGGAGGGTGGTCGACCGGCGGGTCGCATCTTTGTAGAGGGGTGGGAGGGGATTATTGCTCCACCTCGCCCCCCGCGACCTGTCCACCTCGGGGGCGCCTTAACGGCCAGCCCCCCTTGGCGGCGGTGGAAGTACTAAGTAGTACCACCGCCGCCATTACGTCTGCGGCCCCTTACGGGGGCCGTCGGCCTCGTCGGGGTTGCCCCGCCGATGCTAGCCTCCTGGCGGAGAGCGGGTCGGCTTCCCTCTCCCTCTCCGCTGCCTCCTTCTGCGTTATCACAATCTAGCAGAAGGAGGCAATCGCTGCTCTTGACCTCTCGCTGCCGATCATGTGGTCGACCACGACCGGCAACGGGAGGTCCATCCCAATAACGCCCCTTAGGTCTCTGCGCGGTGCCGACCACGCTGGACATTCTTCCAGCGTATGCCGCGCAGAGTCCTGGGCCTCCTCGCAGTGGTGGCACTGCGATCCTCCCAATGCCAGTTATGAACACACAGTTTGAGGAAACGGAGGTATGCAGGTAATTTAACTTATGCGCATGCATTGCTGCAACTTGTGCTGTATAATTTAGAATTTCTGTTACCGCGCCATCCGATTTTTATACATGTGCATATACTCGTACACGCTGCATTGTATTTTTTTCCGCACGCGACAAGGAGGGGACAGAGGCGAGTTCCGGCTCGCGTCTGTCCCCTCCCCCCCTCCCACCCCCTGGTCAACCCGCATAAAACTTAAAAATATGATAAAATACTAGATAAAATCAAAAATTGAAAAGGTGTATAGATAAAATAGATAAAATAAAAGTCAATAAATAAATAAATAATAATAAGTAAATAAATACAATGGACAAAACACAACAAACATAAGAAGGGGGGCAAAATAAAGGGGAATAAAAGATAAAGATAAAATTTATAATACGGAGTAAAATGATATTTTATAAAATAAAAGCAGGGGGGTCGACCGGCAGGTCGCATCTTTGTAGAGGGGGGGAGGGGATTATTGCTCCACCTCGCCCCCCGCGAACTGTCCACCTCGGGAGCGCCTTAACGGCCAGCCCCCCTTGGCGGCGGTGGAAGTACTAAGTAGTACCACCGCCGCCATTACGTCTGCGGCCCCCTACGGGGGCCGTCGGCCTCGTCGGGGTTGCCCCGCCGATGCTAGCCTCCTGGCGGAGAGCGGGTCGTCTTCCCTCTCCCTCTCCGCTGCCTCCTTCTGCGTTATCACAATCTCGCAGAAGGAGGCAATCGCTGCTCTTGACCTCTCGCTGCCGATCATGTGGTCGACCACGACCGGCAACGGGAGGTCCATCCCAATAACGCCCCTTAGGTCTCTGCGCGGTGCCGACCACGCTGGACATTCTTCCAGCGTATGCCGCGCAGAGTCCTGGGCCTCCTCGCAGTGGTGGCACTGCGATCCTCCCAATGCCAGTTATGAACACACAGTTTGAGGAAACGGAGGTATGCAGGTAATTTAACTTATGCGCATGCATTGCTGCAACTTGTGCTGTATAATTTAGAATTTTTGTTACCGCGCCATCCGATTTTTATACATGTGCAAATACTCGTACACGCTGCATTGTATTTTTTTCCGCACGCGACAAGGAGGGGACAGAGGCGAGTTCCGGCTCGCGTCTGTCCCCTCCCCCCGTCCCACCACCCTGGTCAACCCGCATAAAACTTAAAAATATGATAAAATACAAGATAAAATCAATAATTGTAAAGGTGTAAGGATAAAATAGATAAAATAAAAGTCAATAAATAAATAAATAATAATAAGTAAATAAATACAATGGACAAAACACAATAAACATAAGAAGGGGGGCAAAATAAAGGGGAATAAAAGATAAAATTAAAATTTATAATATAGTGTAAAATGAAATATTATAAAATGAAAGGAGGGGGGTGGACCGGCAGGTCGCATCTTTGTAGAGAGGGGGGGAAAGGAATTATTGCGCCACCTCGCCCCCCGCGACCTGTCCACCTCGGAGGCGCCTTAACGGCCAGCCCCCCTTGGCGGCGGTGGAAGTACTAAGTAGTGCCACCGCCGCCATTACGTCTGCGGCCCCTTACGGGGGCCGTCGGCCTCGTCGGGGTTGCCCCGCCGATGCTAGCCTCCTGGCGGAGAGCAGGTCGGCTTCCCTCTCCCTCTCCGCTGCCTCCTTCTGCGTTATCACAATCTAGCAGAAGGTGGCAATCGTTGCTCTTGACCTCTCGCTGCCGATCATGTGGTCGACCACGACCGGCAACGGGAGGTCCATCCCAATAACGCCCCTTAGGTCTCTACGCGGTGCCGACCAGGCTGGACATTCTTCCAGCGTATGCCGCGCAGAGTCCTGGGCCTCCTCGCAGTGGTGGCACTGCGATCCTCCTAGTGCCAGTTATGAACACACAGTTTGAGGAAACGGAGGTATGCAGGTAATTTAACTTATGCGCATGCATTGCTGCAACCTGTGCTGTATAATTTAGAATTTTTGTTACCGCGCCATCCGATTTTTATACATGTGCAAATACTCGCACACGCTGCATTGTATTTTTTTCCGCACGCGACAAGGAGGGGACAGAGGCGAGTTCCGGCTCGCGTCTGTCCCCTCCCCCCGTCCCACCACCATGGTCAACCCGCATAAAACTTAAAAATATGATAAAATAAAAGATAAAATCAGTAAATGAAAAGGTGTATAAATAAAATAGATAAAATAAAAGTCAATAAATAAATAAATAATAATAAGTAAATAAATACAATGGACAAAACACAACAAACATAAGAAGGGGGGCAAAATAAAGGGGAATAAAAGATAAAGATAAAATTTATAATATAGAGTAAAAAGAAATATTATAAAATAAAAGGAGGGGGGTCGACCGGCAGGTCGCATCTTTGTAGAGAGGGGGGGAGGGGATTATTGCTCCACCTCGCCCCCCGCGACCTGTCCACCTCGGGGTCGCCATAACGGCCAGCCCCCCTTGGCGCGGTGGAAGTACTAAGTAGTACCACCGCCGGCATTACGTCTGCGGCCCCTTACGGGGGCCGTCGGCCTCGTCGGGGTTGCCCCGCCGATGCTAGCCTCCTGGCGGAGAGCGGGTCGGCTTCCCTCTCCCTCTCCGCTGCCTCCTTCTGCGTTATCACAATCTCGCAGAAGGAGGCAATCGCTGCTCTTGACCTCTCGCTGCCGATCATGTGGTCGACCACGACCGGCAACGAGAGGTCCATCCCAATAACGCCCCTTAGGTCTCTGCGCGGTGCCGACCACGCTGGACATTCTTCCAGCGTATGCCGCGCAGAGTCCTGGGCCTCCTCGCAGTGGTGGCACTGCGATCCTCCTAGTGCCAGTTATGAACACACAGTTTGAGGAAACGGCGGTATGCAGGTAATTTCACTTATGCGCATGCATTGCTGCAACTTGTGCTGTATAATTTAGAATTTTTGTTACCACGCCATCCGATTTTTATACATGTGCAAATACTCGTACACGCTGCATTGTATTTTTTTCCGCACGCGACAAGGAGGGGACAGAGGCGAGTTCCGGCTCGCGTCCGTCCCCTCCCCCCGTCCCGCCCCCCCGTCAACCCGCATAAAACTTAAAAATATGATAAAATAAAACATAAAATCAATAATTGAAAAGGTGTATAGATAAAATAGATAAAATAAAAGTCAATAAATAAATAAATAATAATAAGTAAATAAATACAATGGACAAAACACAATAAACATAAGAAGGGGGGCAAAATAAAGGGGAATAAAAGATAAAGATAAAATTTGTAATATAGAGTAAAAAGAAATATTATAAAATGAAAGGAGGGGGTGGACCGGCAGGTCGCATCTTTGTAGAGTGGGGGAGGAGGGGATTATTGCGCCACCTCGCCCCCCGCGACCTGTCCACCTCGGGGGCGCCATAACGGCCAGCCCCCCTTGGCGGCGGTGGAAGTACTAAGTAGTACCACTGCCGCCATTACGTCTGAGGCCCATTACGGGGGCCGTCGGCCTCGTTTGGGTTGCCCCGCCGATGCTAGCCTCCTGGCGGAGAGCGGGTCGGCTTCCCTCTCCCTCCCCGCTGCCTCCTTCTGCGTTATCACAATCTCGCAGACGGAAGCAATCGCTGCTCTTGACCACTCGCTGCCGATCATGTGGTCGACCACGACCGGCAACGAGAGATCCATCCCAATAACGCCCCTTAGGTCTCTGCGCGGTGCCGACCACGCTGGACATTCTTCCAGCGTATGCCGCGCAGAGTCATGGGCCTCCTCGCAGTGGTGGCACTGCGATCCTCCCAGTGCCAGTTATGAACACACAGTTTGAGGAAACGGCTGCATGCAGGTAATTTAACTTATGCGCATGCATTGCTGCAACTTGCGCTGTATAATTTAGAATTTTTGTTACCGCGCCATCCGATTTTTATACATGTGCAAATACTCGTACACGCTGCATTGCATTTTTTCCGCACGCGACAAGGAGGGGACAGAGGCGAGTTCCGGCTCGCGTCTGCCCCCTCCCCCCGTCTCACCCCCCTGGTCAACCCGCATAAAACTTAAAAATATGATAAAATAAAAGATAAAATCAGTAAATGAAAAGGTGTATAGATAAAATAAAAGTCAATAAATAAATAAATAATAATAAGTAAATAAATACAATGAACAAAACACAACAAACATAAGAAGGGGTGCCAAAATAAAGGGGAATAAAAGATAAAGATGAAATTTATAATATAGAGTAAAATGAAATATTATAAAATAAAAGGAGGGGGGTCGACCGGCAGGTCGCATCTTTGTAGAGGGGGGGGAGGGGATTATTGCTCCACCACGCCCCCCGCGACCTGTCCACCTCGGAGGCGCCATAACGGCCAGCCCCCCTTGGCGGCGGTGGAAGTACTAAGTAGTACCACCGCCGCCATTACGTCTGAGGGCCGTCGGACTCGTGGGGGTTGCCCCGCCGATGCTAGCCTCCTGGCGGAGAGCGGGTCGGCTTCCCTCTCCCTCTCCGCTGCCTCCTTCTGCGTTATCACAATCTCGCAGAAGGAAGCAATCGCTGCTCTTGACCACTCGCTGCCGATCATGTGGTCGACCACGACCGGCAACGAGAGGTCCATCCCAATAACGCCCCTTAGGTCTCTGCGCGGTGCCGACCACGCTGGACATTCTTCCAGCGTATGCCGCGCAGAGTCCTGGGCCTCCTCGCAGTGGTGGCACTGCGATCCTCCTAGTGCCAGTTATGAACACACAGTTTGAGGAAACGGCGGTATGCAGGTAATTTCACTTATGCGCATGCATTGCTGCAACTTGTGCTGTATAATTTAGAATTTTTGTTACCACGCCATCCGATTTTTATACATGTGCAAATACTCGTACACGCTGCATTGTATTTTTTTCCGCACGCGACAAGGAGGGGACAGAGGCGAGTTCCGGCTCGCGTCCGTCCCCTCCCCCCGTCCCGCCCCCCCCTCAACCCGCATAAAACTTAAAAATATGATAAAATAAAACATAAAATCAATAATTGACAAGGTGTATAGATAAAATAGATAAAATAAAAGTCAATAAATAAATAAATAATAATAAGTAAATAAATACAATGGACAAAACACAATAAACATAAGAAGGGGGGCAAAATAAAGGGGAATAAAAGATAAAGATAAAATTTGTAATATAGAGTAAAAAGAAATATTATAAAATGAAAGGAGGGGGTGGACCGGCAGGTCGCATCTTTGTAGAGTGGGGGAGGAGGGGATTATTGCGCCACCTCGCCCCCCGCGACCTGTCCACCTCGGGGGCGCCATAACGGCCAGCCCCCCTTGGCGGCGGTGGAAGTACTAAGTAGTACCACTGCCGCCATTACGTCTGAGGCCCATTACGGGGGCCGTCGGCCTCGTTTGGGTTGCCCCGCCGATGCTAGCCTCCTGGCGGAGAGCGGGTCGGCTTCCCTCTCCCTCCCCGCTGCCTCCTTCTGCGTTATCACAATCTCGCAGACGGAAGCAATCGCTGCTCTTGACCACTCGCTGCCGATCATGTGGTCGACCACGACCGGCAACGAGAGATCCATCCCAATAACGCCCCTTAGGTCTCTGCGCGGTGCCGACCACGCTGGACATTCTTCCAGCGTATGCCGCGCAGAGTCATGGGCCTCCTCGCAGTGGTGGCACTGCGATCCTCCCAGTGCCAGTTATGAACACACAGTTTGAGGAAACGGCTGCATGCAGGTAATTTAACTTATGCGCATGCATTGCTGCAACTTGCGCTGTATAATTTAGAATTTTTGTTACCGCGCCATCCGATTTTTATACATGTGCAAATACTCGTACACGCTGCATTGCATTTTTTCCGCACGCGGCAAGGAGGGGACAGAGGCGAGTTCCGGCTCGCGTCTGCCCCCTCCCCCCGTCTCACCCCCCTGGTCAACCCGCATAAAACTTAAAAATATGATAAAATAAAAGATAAAATCAGTAAATGAAAAGGTGTATAGATAAAATAAAAGTCAATAAATAAATAAATAATAATAAGTAAATAAATACAATGAACAAAACACAACAAACATAAGAAGGGGTGCCAAAATAAAGGGGAATAAAAGATAAAGATGAAATTTATAATATAGAGTAAAATGAAATATTATAAAATAAAAGGAGGGGGGTCGACCGGCAGGTCGCATCTTTGTAGAGGGGGGGGAGGGGATTATTGCTCCACCACGCCCCCCGCGACCTGTCCACCTCGGGGGCGCCATAACGGCCAGCCCCCCTTGGCGGCGGTGGAAGTACTAAGTAGTACCACCGCCGCCATTACGTCTGAGGGCCGTCGGACTCGTGGGGGTTGCCCCGCCGATGCTAGCCTCCTGGCGGAGAGCGGGTCGGCTTCCCTCTCCCTCTCCGCTGCCTCCTTCTGCGTTATCACAATCTCGCAGAAGGAAGCAATCGCTGCTCTTGACCACTCGCTGCCGATCATGTGGTCGACCACGACCGGCAACGGGAGATCCATCCCAATAACGCCCCTTAGGTCTCTGCGCGGTGCCGACCACGCTGGACATTCTTCCAGCGTATGCCGCGCAGAGTCCTGGGCCTCCTCGCAGTGGTGGCACTGCGATCCTCCTAGTGCCAGTTATGAACACACAGTTTGAGGAAACGGAGGTATGCAGGTAATTTAACTTATGCGCATGCATTGCTGCAACCTGTGCTGTATAATTTAGAATTTTTGTTACCGCGCCATCCGATTTTTATACATGTGCAAATACTCGCACACGCTGCATTGTATTTTTTTCCGCACGCGACAAGGAGGGGACAGAGGCGAGTTCCGGCTCGCGTCTGTCCCCTCCCCCCGTCCCACCACCATGGTCAACCCGCATAAAACTTAAAAATATGATAAAATAAAAGATAAAATCAGTAAATGAAAAGGTGTATAAATAAAATAGATAAAATAAAAGTCAATAAATAAATAAATAATAATAAGTAAATAAATACAATGGACAAAACACAACAAACATAAGAAGGGGGGCAAAATAAAGGGGAATAAAAGATAAAGATAAAATTTATAATATAGAGTAAAAAGAAATATTATAAAATAAAAGGAGGGGGGTCGACCGGCAGGTCGCATCTTTGTAGAGAGGGGGGGAGGGGATTATTGCTCCACCTCGCCCCCCGCGACCTGTCCACCTCGGGGTCGCCATAACGGCCAGCCCCCCTTGGCGCGGTGGAAGTACTAAGTAGTACCACCGCCGGCATTACGTCTGCGGCCCCTTACGGGGGCCGTCGGCCTCGTCGGGGTTGCCCCGCCGATGCTAGCCTCCTGGCGGAGAGCGGGTCGGCTTCCCTCTCCCTCTCCGCTGCCTCCTTCTGCGTTATCACAATCTCGCAGAAGGAGGCAATCGCTGCTCTTGACCTCTCGCTGCCGATCATGTGGTCGACCACGACCGGCAACGAGAGGTCCATCCCAATAACGCCCCTTAGGTCTCTGCGCGGTGCCGACCACGCTGGACATTCTTCCAGCGTATGCCGCGCAGAGTCCTGGGCCTCCTCGCAGTGGTGGCACTGCGATCCTCCTAGTGCCAGTTATGAACACACAGTTTGAGGAAACGGCGGTATGCAGGTAATTTCACTTATGCGCATGCATTGCTGCAACTTGTGCTGTATAATTTAGAATTTTTGTTACCACGCCATCCGATTTTTATACATGTGCAAATACTCGTACACGCTGCATTGTATTTTTTTCCGCACGCGACAAGGAGGGGACAGAGGCGAGTTCCGGCTCGCGTCCGTCCCCTCCCCCCGTCCCGCCCCCCCGTCAACCCGCATAAAACTTAAAAATATGATAAAATAAAACATAAAATCAATAATTGAAAAGGTGTATAGATAAAATAGATAAAATAAAAGTCAATAAATAAATAAATAATAATAAGTAAATAAATACAATGGACAAAACACAATAAACATAAGAAGGGGGGCAAAATAAAGGGGAATAAAAGATAAAGATAAAATTTGTAATATAGAGTAAAAAGAAATATTATAAAATGAAAGGAGGGGGTGGACCGGCAGGTCGCATCTTTGTAGAGTGGGGGAGGAGGGGATTATTGCGCCACCTCGCCCCCCGCGACCTGTCCACCTCGGGGGCGCCATAACGGCCAGCCCCCCTTGGCGGCGGTGGAAGTACTAAGTAGTACCACTGCCGCCATTACGTCTGAGGCCCATTACGGGGGCCGTCGGCCTCGTTTGGGTTGCCCCGCCGATGCTAGCCTCCTGGCGGAGAGCGGGTCGGCTTCCCTCTCCCTCCCCGCTGCCTCCTTCTGCGTTATCACAATCTCGCAGACGGAAGCAATCGCTGCTCTTGACCACTCGCTGCCGATCATGTGGTCGACCACGACCGGCAACGAGAGATCCATCCCAATAACGCCCCTTAGGTCTCTGCGCGGTGCCGACCACGCTGGACATTCTTCCAGCGTATGCCGCGCAGAGTCATGGGCCTCCTCGCAGTGGTGGCACTGCGATCCTCCCAGTGCCAGTTATGAACACACAGTTTGAGGAAACGGCTGCATGCAGGTAATTTAACTTATGCGCATGCATTGCTGCAACTTGCGCTGTATAATTTAGAATTTTTGTTACCGCGCCATCCGATTTTTATACATGTGCAAATACTCGTACACGCTGCATTGCATTTTTTCCGCACGCGACAAGGAGGGGACAGAGGCGAGTTCCGGCTCGCGTCTGCCCCCTCCCCCCGTCTCACCCCCCTGGTCAACCCGCATAAAACTTAAAAATATGATAAAATAAAAGATAAAATCAGTAAATGAAAAGGTGTATAGATAAAATAAAAGTCAATAAATAAATAAATAATAATAAGTAAATAAATACAATGAACAAAACACAACAAACATAAGAAGGGGTGCCAAAATAAAGGGGAATAAAAGATAAAGATGAAATTTATAATATAGAGTAAAATGAAATATTATAAAATAAAAGGAGGGGGGTCGACCGGCAGGTCGCATCTTTGTAGAGGGGGGGGAGGGGATTATTGCTCCACCACGCCCCCCGCGACCTGTCCACCTCGGAGGCGCCATAACGGCCAGCCCCCCTTGGCGGCGGTGGAAGTACTAAGTAGTACCACCGCCGCCATTACGTCTGAGGGCCGTCGGACTCGTGGGGGTTGCCCCGCCGATGCTAGCCTCCTGGCGGAGAGCGGGTCGGCTTCCCTCTCCCTCTCCGCTGCCTCCTTCTGCGTTATCACAATCTCGCAGAAGGAAGCAATCGCTGCTCTTGACCACTCGCTGCCGATCATGTGGTCGACCACGACCGGCAACGAGAGGTCCATCCCAATAACGCCCCTTAGGTCTCTGCGCGGTGCCGACCACGCTGGACATTCTTCCAGCGTATGCCGCGCAGAGTCCTGGGCCTCCTCGCAGTGGTGGCACTGCGATCCTCCTAGTGCCAGTTATGAACACACAGTTTGAGGAAACGGCAGTATGCAGGTAATTTCACTTATGCGCATGCATTGCTGCAACTTGTGCTGTATAATTTAGAATTTTTGTTACCACGCCATCCGATTTTTATACATGTGCAAATACTCGTACACGCTGCATTGTATTTTTTTCCGCACGCGACAAGGAGGGGACAGAGGCGAGTTCCGGCTCGCGTCCGTCCCCTCCCCCCGTCCCGCCCCCCCCTCAACCCGCATAAAACTTAAAAATATGATAAAATAAAACATAAAATCAATAATTGACAAGGTGTATAGATAAAATAGATAAAATAAAAGTCAATAAATAAATAAATAATAATAAGTAAATAAATACAATGGACAAAACACAATAAACATAAGAAGGGGGGCAAAATAAAGGGGAATAAAAGATAAAGATAAAATTTGTAATATAGAGTAAAAAGAAATATTATAAAATGAAAGGAGGGGGTGGACCGGCAGGTCGCATCTTTGTAGAGTGGGGGAGGAGGGGATTATTGCGCCACCTCGCCCCCCGCGACCTGTCCACCTCGGGGGCGCCATAACGGCCAGCCCCCCTTGGCGGCGGTGGAAGTACTAAGTAGTACCACTGCCGCCATTACGTCTGAGGCCCATTACGGGGGCCGTCGGCCTCGTTTGGGTTGCCCCGCCGATGCTAGCCTCCTGGCGGAGAGCGGGTCGGCTTCCCTCTCCCTCCCCGCTGCCTCCTTCTGCGTTATCACAATCTCGCAGACGGAAGCAATCGCTGCTCTTGACCACTCGCTGCCGATCATGTGGTCGACCACGACCGGCAACGAGAGATCCATCCCAATAACGCCCCTTAGGTCTCTGCGCGGTGCCGACCACGCTGGACATTCTTCCAGCGTATGCCGCGCAGAGTCATGGGCCTCCTCGCAGTGGTGGCACTGCGATCCTCCCAGTGCCAGTTATGAACACACAGTTTGAGGAAACGGCTGCATGCAGGTAATTTAACTTATGCGCATGCATTGCTGCAACTTGCGCTGTATAATTTAGAATTTTTGTTACCGCGCCATCCGATTTTTATACATGTGCAAATACTCGTACACGCTGCATTGCATTTTTTCCGCACGCGACAAGGAGGGGACAGAGGCGAGTTCCGGCTCGCGTCTGCCCCCTCCCCCCGTCTCACCCCCCTGGTCAACCCGCATAAAACTTAAAAATATGATAAAATAAAAGATAAAATCAGTAAATGAAAAGGTGTATAGATAAAATAAAAGTCAATAAATAAATAAATAATAATAAGTAAATAAATACAATGAACAAAACACAACAAACATAAGAAGGGGTGCCAAAATAAAGGGGAATAAAAGATAAAGATGAAATTTATAATATAGAGTAAAATGAAATATTATAAAATAAAAGGAGGGGGGT
The DNA here is from genome assembly GCF_051020765.1 of Lasioglossum baleicum. Classification (NCBI taxonomy): domain Eukaryota; kingdom Metazoa; phylum Arthropoda; class Insecta; order Hymenoptera; family Halictidae; genus Lasioglossum; species Lasioglossum baleicum. The sequence continues at coordinate 1,016,987 of NW_027469089.1, read as the reverse complement.
CGACCGGCAGGTCGCATCTTTGTAGAGGGGGGGGAGGGGATTATTGCTCCACCACGCCCCCCGCGACCTGTCCACCTCGGGGGCGCCATAACGGCCAGCCCCCCTTGGCGGCGGTGGAAGTACTAAGTAGTACCACCGCCGCCATTACGTCTGAGGGCCGTCGGACTCGTGGGGGTTGCCCCGCCGATGCTAGCCTCCTGGCGGAGAGCGGGTCGGCTTCCCTCTCCCTCTCCGCTGCCTCCTTCTGCGTTATCACAATCTCGCAGAAGGAAGCAATCGCTGCTCTTGACCACTCGCTGCCGATCATGTGGTCGACCACGACCGGCAACGGGAGATCCATCCCAATAACGCCCCTTAGGTCTCTGCGCGGTGCCGACCACGCTGGACATTCTTCCAGCGTATGCCGCGCAGAGTCCTGGGCCTCCTCGCAGTGGTGGCACTGCGATCCTCCTAGTGCCAGTTATGAACACACAGTTTGAGGAAACGGCGGTATGCAGGTAATTTCACTTATGCGCATGCATTGCTGCAACTTGTGCTGTATAATTTAGAATTTTTGTTACCACGCCATCCGATTTTTATACATGTGCAAATACTCGTACACGCTGCATTGTATTTTTTCCGCACGCGACAAGGAGGGGACAGAGGCGAGTTCCGGCACGCGTCTGTCCCCTCCCCCCGTCCCACCCCCCTGGTCAACCCGCATAAAACTTTAAAATATGATAAAATAAAAGATAAAATCAGTAAATGAAAAGGTGTATAGATAAAATAAAAGTCAATAAATAAATAAATAATAATAAGTAAATAAATACAATGGACAAAACACAACAAACATAAGAAGGGGGGCCAAAATAAAGGGGAATAAAAGATAAAGATAAAATTTATAATATAGAGTAAAATGAAATAGTATAAAATAAAAGGAGGGGGGTCGACCGGCAGGTCGCATCTTTGTAGAGGGGGGGAGGGGATTATTGCTCCACCACGCCCCCCGCGACCTGACCACCTCGGGGGCGCCATATCGGCCAGCCCCCCTTGGCGGCGGTGGAAGTACTAAGTAGTACCACCGCCGCCATTACGTCTGAGGCCCATTACGAGGGCCGTCGGCCTCGTGGGGGTTGCCCCGCCGATGCTAGCCTCCTGGCGGAGAGCGGGTCGGCTTCCCTCTCCCTCTCCGCTGCCTCCTTCTGCGTTATCACAATCTAGCAGAAGGAGGCAATCGCTGCTCTTGACCTCTCGCTGCCGATCATGTGGTCGACCACGACCGGCAACGGGAGGTCCATCCCAATAACGCCCCTTAGGTCTCTGCGATGTGCCGACCACGCTGGACATTCTTCCAGCGTATGCCGCGCAGAGTCCTGGGCCTCCTCGCAGTGGTGGCACTGCGATCCTCCCAATGCCAGTTATGAACACACAGTTTGAGGAAACGGAGGTATGCAGGTAATTTAACTTATGCGCATGCATTGCTGCAACTTGTGCTGTATAATTTAGAATTTTTGTTACCGCGCCATCCGATTTTTATACATGTGCATATACTCGTACACGCTGCATTGTATTTTTTTCCGCACGCGACAAGGAGGGGACAGAGGCGAGTTCCGGCTCGCGTCTGTCCCCTCCCCCCGTCCCACCCCCCTGGTCAACCCGCATAAAACTTAAAAATATGATAAAATACAAGATAAAATCAATAATTGAAAAGGTGTATAGATAAAATAGATAAAATAAAAGTCAATAAATAAATAAATAATAATAAGTAAATAAATACAATGGACAAAACACAACAAACATAAGAAGGGGGGCAAAATAAAGGGGAATAAAAGATAAAGATAAAATTTATAATACGGAGTAAAATGATATTTTATAAAATAAAAGCAGGGGGGTCGACCGGCAGGTCGCATCTTTGTAGAGGGGGGGGAGGGGATTATTGCTCCACCTCGCCCCCCGCGAACTGTCCACCTCGGGAGCGCCTTAACGGCCAGCCCCCCTTGGCGGCGGTGGAAGTACTAAGTAGTACCACCGCCGCCATTACGTCTGCGGCCCCTTACGGGGGCCGTCGGCCTCGTCGGGGTTGCCCCGCCGATGCTAGCCTCCTGGCGGAGAGCGGGTCGTCTTCCCTCTCCCTCTCCGCTGCCTCCTTCTGCGTTATCACAATCTCGCAGAAGGAGGCAATCGCTGCTCTTGACCTCTCGCTGCCGATCATGTGGTCGACCACGACCGGCAACGGGAGGTCCATCCCAATAACGCCCCTTAGGTCTCTACGCGGTGCCGACCACGCTGGATATTCTTCCAGCGTATGCCGCGCAGAGTCCTGGGCCTCCTCGCAGTGGTGGCACTGCGATCCTCCCAATGCCAGTTATGAACACACAGTTTGAGGAAACGGAGGTATGCAGGTAATTTAACTTATGCGCATGCATTGCTGCAACTTGTGCTGTATAATTTAGAATTTTTGTTACCGCGCCATCCGATTTTTATACATGTGCAAATACTCGTACACGCTGCATTGTATTTTTTTCCGCACGCGACAAGGAGGGGACAGAGGCGAGTTCCGGCTCGCGTCTGTCCCCTCCCCCCGTCCCACCCCCCTGGTCAACCCGCATAAAACTTAAAAATATGATAAAATACAAGATAAAATCAATAATTGTAAAGGTGTATAGATAAAATAGATAAAATAAAAGTCAATAAATAAATAAATAATAATAAGTAAATAAATACAATGGACAAAACACAATAAACATAAGAAGGGTGGCAAAATAAAGGGGAATAAAAGATAAAGATAAAATTTATAATATAGAGTAAAATGAAATATTATAAAATAAAAGGAGGGTGGTCGACCGGCAGGTCGCATCTTTGTAGAGGGGGGGAGGGGATTATTGCTCCACCTCGCCCCCCGCGACCTGTCCACCTCGGGGGCGCCTTAACGGCCAGCCCCCCTTGGCGGCGGTGGAAGTACAAAGTAGTTCCACCGCCGCCATTACGTCTGCGGCCCCTTACGGGGGCCGTCGGCCTCGTCGGGGTTGCCCCGCCGATGCTAGCCTCCTGGCGGAGAGCGGGTCGGCTTCCCTCTCCCTCTCCGCTGCCACCTTCTGCGTTATCACAATCGAGCAGAAGGAGGCAATCGCTGCTCTTGACCTCTCGCTGCCGATCATGTGGTCGACCACGACCGGCAACGGGAGGTCCATCCCAATAACGCCCCTTAGGTCTCTGCGCGGTGCTGACCACGCTGGACATTCTTCCAGCGTATGCCGCGCAGAGTCCTGGGCCTCCTTGCAGTGGTGGCACTGCGATCCTCCCAATGCCAGTTATGAACACACAGTTTGAGGAAACGGAGGTATGCAGGTAATTTAACTTATGCGCATGCATTGCTGCAACTTGTGATGTATAATTTAGAATTTTTGTTACCGCGCCATCCGATTTTTATACATGTGCAAATACTCGTACACGCTGCATTGTATTTTTTTCCGCACGCGACAAGGAGGGGACAGAGGCGAGTTCCGGCTCGCGTCTGTCCCCTCCCCCCGTCCCACCACCATGGTCAACCCGCATAAAACTTAAAAATATGATAAAATAAAAGATAAAATCAGTAAATGAAAAGGTGTATAGATAAAACAAAAGTCATTAAATAAATAAATAATAATAAGTAAATAAATACAATGGACAAAACACAACAAACATAAGAAGAGGGGCAAAATAAAGGGGAATAAAAGATAAAGATAAAATTTATAATATAGAGTAAAATGAAATATTATACAATAAAAGGAGGGGGGTCGACCGGCAGTTCGCATCTTTGTAGAGAGGGGGGGAAGGGGATTATTGCTCCACCTCGCCCCCCGCGACCTGTCCACCTCGGGGGCGCCTTAACGGCCAGCCCCCCTTGGCGGCGGTGGAAGTACTAAGTAGTACCACCGCCGCCATTACGCCTGCGGCCCCTTACGGGGGCCGTCGGCCTCGTCGGGGTTGCCACGCCGATGCTAGCCTTCTGGCGGAGAGCGGGTCGGCTTCCCTCTCCCTCTCCGCTGCCTCCTTCTGCGTTATCACAATCTCGCAGAAGGAGGCAATCGCTGCTCTTGACCTCTCGCTGCCGATCATGTGGTCGACCACGACCGGCAACGGGAGGTCCATCCCAATAACTCCCCATAGGTCTCTACGCGGTGCCGACCAGGCTGGACATTCTTCCAGCGTATGCCGCGCAGAGTCCTGGGCCTCCTCGCAGTGGTGGCACTGCGATCCTCCTAGTGCCAGTTATGAACACACAGTTTGAGGAAACGGAGGTATGCAGGTAATTTAACTTATGCGCATGCATTGCCGCAACCTGTGCTGTATAATTTAGAATTTTTGTTACCGCGCCATCCGATTTTTATACATGTGCAAATACTCGTACACGCTGCATTGTATTTTTTTCCGCACGCGACAAGGAGGGGACAGAGGCGAGTTCCGGCTCGCGTCTGTCCCCTCCCCCCGTCCCACCACCATGGTCAACCCGCATAAAACTTAAAAATATGATAAAATAAAACATAAAATCAGTAAATGAAAAGGTGTATAGATAAAATAGATAAAATAAAAGTCAATGAATAAATAAATAATAATAAGTAAATAAATACAATGGACAAAACACAACAAACATAAGAAGGGTGGCAAAATAAAGGGGAATAAAAGATAAAGATAAAATTTATAATATAGAGTAAAATGAAATATTATAAAATAAAAGGAGGGTGGTCGACCGGCAGGTCGCATCTTTGTAGAGGGGTGGGAGGGGATTATTGCTCCACCTCGCCCCCCGCCACCTGTCCACCTCGGGGGCGCCTTAACGGCCAGCCCCCCTTGGCGGCGGTGGAAGTACTAAGTAGTACCACCGCCGCCATTACGTCTGCGGCCCCTTACGGGGGCCGTCGGCCTCGTCGGGGTTGCCCCGCCGATGCTAGCCTCCTGGCGGAGAGCGGGTCGGCTTCCCTCTCCCTCACCGCTGCCTCCTTCTGCGTTATCACAATCTAGCAGAAGGAGGCAATCACTGCTCTTGACCTCTCGCTGCCGATCATGTGGTCGACCACGACCGGCAACGGGAGGTCCATCCCAATAACACCCCTTAGGTCTCTGCGCGGTGCCGACCACGCTGGACATTCTTCCAGCGTATGCCGCGCAGAGTCCTGGGCCTCCTCGCAGTGGTGGCACTGCGATCCTCCCAATGCCAGTTATGAACACACAGTTTGAGGAAACGGAGGTATGCAGGTAATTTAACTTATGCGCATGCATTGCTGCAACTTGTGCTGTATAATTTAGAATTTTTGTTACCGCGCCATCCGATTTTTATACATGTGCATATACTCGTACACGCTGCATTGTATTTTTTTCCGCACGCGACAAGGAGGGGACAGAGGAGAGTTCCGGCTCGCGTCTGTCCCCTCCCCCCGTCCCACCCCCTGGTCAACCCGCATAAAACTTAAAAATATGATAAAATACTAGATAAAATCAATAATTGAAAAGGTGTATAGATAAAATAGATAAAATAAAAGTCAATAAATAAATAAATAATAATAAGTAAATAAATACAATGGACAAAACACAACAAACATAAGAAGGGGGGCAAAATAAAGGGGAATAAAAGATAAAGATAAAATTTATAATACGGAGTAAAATGATATTTTATAAAATAAAAGCAGGGGGTCGACCGGCAGGTCGCATCTTTGTAGAGGGGGGGGAGGGGATTATTGCTCCACCTCGCCCCCCGCGAACTGTCCACCTCGGGAGCGCCTTAACGGCCAGCCCCCCTTGGCGGCGGTGGAAGTACTAAGTAGTACCACCGCCGCCATTACGTCTGCGGCCCCTTACGGGGGCCGTCGGCCTCGTCGGGGTTGCCCCGCCGATGCTAGCCTCCTGGCGGAGAGCGGGTCGTCTTCCCTCTCCCTCTCCGCTGCCTCCTTCTGCGTTATCACAATCTCGCAGAAGGAGGCAATCGCTGCTCTTGACCTCTCGCTGCCGATCATGTGGTCGACCACGACCGGCAACGGGAGGTCCATCCCAATAACGCCCCTTAGGTCTCTGCGCGGTGCCGACCACGCTGGACATTCTTCCAGCGTATGCCGCGCAGAGTCCTGGGCCTCCTCGCAGTGGTGGCACTGCGATCCTCCCAATGCCAGTTATGAACACACAGTTTGAGGAAACGGAGGTATGCAGGTAATTTAACTTATGCGCATGCATTGCTGCAACTTGTGCTGTATAATTTAGAATTTTTGTTACCGCGCCATCCGATTTTTATACATGTGCAAATACTCGTACACGCTGCATTGTATTTTTTTCCGCACGCGACAAGGAGGGGACAGAGGCGAGTTCCGGCTCGCGTCTGTCCCCTCCCCCCGTCCCACCCCCCTGGTCAACCCGCATAAAACTTAAAAATATGATAAAATACAAGATAAAATCAATAATTGTAAAGGTGTATAGATAAAATAGATAAATTAAAAGTCAATAAATAAATAAATAATAATAAGTAAATAAATACAATGGACAAAACACAATAAACATAAGAAGGGGGGCAAAATAAAGGGGAATAAAAGATAAAATTAAAATTTATAATATAGTGTAAAATGAAATATTATAAAATGAAAGGAGGGGGGTGGACCGGCAGGTCGCATCTTTGTAGAGAGTGGGGGAAAGGAATTATTGCGCCACCTCGCCCCCCGCGACCTGTCCACCTCGGAGGCGCCTTAACGGCCAGCCCCCCTTGGCGGCGGTGGAAGTACTAAGTAGTGCCACCGCCGCCATTACGTCTGCGGCCCCTTACGGGGGCCGTCGGCCTCGTCGGGGTTGCCCCGCCGATGCTAGCCTCCTGGCGGAGAGCAGGTCGGCTTCCCTCTCCCTCTCCGCTGCCTCCTTCTGCGTTATCACAATCTAGCAGAAGGAGGCAATCGTTGCTCTTGACCTCTCGCTGCCGATCATGTGGTCGACCACGACCGGCAACGGGAGGTCCATCCCAATAACGCCCCTTAGGTCTCTGCGCGGTGCCGACCACGCTGGACATTCTTCCAGCGTATGCCGCGCAGAGTCCTGGGCCTCCTCGCAGTGGTGGCACTGCGATCCTCCCAATGCCAGTTATGAACACACAGTTTGAGGAAACGGAGGTATGCAGGTAATTTAACTTATGCGCATGCATTGCTGCAACTTGTGCTGTATAATTTAGAATTTTTGTTACCGCGCCATCCGATTTTTATACATGTGCAAATACTCGTACACGCTGCATTGTATTTTTTTCCGCACGCGACAAGGAGGGGACAGAGGCGAGTTCCGGCTCGCGTCTGTCCCCTCCCCCCGTCCCACCCCCCTGGTCAACCCGCATAAAACTTAAAAATATGATAAAATACAAGATAAAATCAATAATTGTAAAGGTGTATAGATAAAATAGATAAAATAAAAGTCAATAAATAAATAAATAATAATAAGTAAATAAATACAATGGACAAAACACAATAAACATAAGAAGGGGGGCAAAATAAAGGGGAATAAAAGATAAAATTAAAATTTATAATATAGTGTAAAATGAAATATTATAAAATGAAAGGAGGGGGGTGGACCGGCAGGTCGCATCTTTGTAGAGAGGGGGGGAAAGGAATTATTGCTCCACCTCGCCCCCCGCGACCTGTCCACCTCGGGGGCGCCTTAACGGCCAGCCCCCCTTGGCGGCGGTGGAAGTACAAAGTAGTTCCACCGCCGCCATTACGTCTGCGGCCCCTTACGGGGGCCGTCGGCCTCGTCGGGGTTGCCCCGCCGATGCTAGCCTCCTGGCGGAGAGCGGGTAGGCTTCCCTCTCCCTCTCCGCTGCCTCCTTCTGCGTTATCACAATCTAGCAGAAGGAGGCAATCGCTGCTCTTGACCTCTCGCTGCCGATCATGTGGTCGACCACGACCGGCAACGGGAGGTCCATCCCAATAACGCCCCTTAGGTCTCTGCGCGGTGTCGACCACGCTGGATATTCTTCCAGCGTATGCCGCGCAGAGTCCTGGGCCTCCTCGCAGTGGTGGCACTGCGATCCTCCCAATGCCAGTTATGAACACACAGTTTGAGGAAACGGAGGTATGCAGGTAATTTAACTTATGCGCATGCATTGCTGCAACTTGTGCTGTATAATTTAGAATTTTTGTTACCGCGCCATCCGATTTTTATACATGTGCATATACTCGTACACGCTGCATTGTATTTTTTTCCGCACGCGACAAGGAGGGGACAGAGGCGAGTTCCGGCTCGCGTCTGTCCCCTCCCCCCGTCCCACCCCCTGGTCAACCCCCATAAAACTTAAAAATATGATAAAATACAAGATAAAATCAATAATTGAAAAGGTGTATAGATAAAATAGATAAAATAAAAGTCAATAAATAAATAAATAATAATAAGTAAATAAATACAAAGGACAAAACACAACAAACATAAGAAGGGGGGCAAAATAAAGGGGAATAAAAGATAAAGATAAAATTTATAATATAGAGTAAAATGAAATATTATAAAATGAAAGGAGGGGGGTGGACCGGCAGGTCGCATCTTTGTAGAGAGGGGGGGAGGGGATTATTGCGCCACCTCGCCCCCCGCGACCTGTCCACCTCGGGGGCGCCTTAACGGCCAGCCCCCCTTGGCGGCGGTGGAAGTACTAAGTAGTGCCACCGCCGCCATTACGTCTGCGGCCCCTTACGGGGGCCGTCGGCCTCGTCGGGGTTGCCCCGCCGATGCTAGCCTCCTGGCGGAGAGCAGGTCGGCTTCCCTCTCCCTCTCCGCTGCCTCCTTCTGCGTTATCACAATGTAGCAGAAGGAGGCAATCGCTGCTCTTGACCTCTCGCTGCCGATCATGTGGTCGACCACGACCGGCAACGGGAGGTCCATCCCAATAACGCCCCTTAGGTCTCTGCGCGGTGCCGACCACGCTGGACATTCTTCCAGCGTATGCCGCGCAGAGTCCTGGGCCTCCTCGCAGTGGTGGCACTGCGATCCTCCCAATGCCAGTTATGAACACACAGTTTGAGGAAACGGAGGTATGCAGGTAATTTAACTTATGCGCATGCATTGCTGCAACTTGTGCTGTATAATTTAGAATTTTTGTTACCGCGCCATCCGATTTTTATACATGTGCATATACTCGTACACGCTGCATTGTATTTTTTTCCGCACGCGACAAGGAGGGGACAGAGGCGAGTTCCGGCTCGCGTCTGTCCCCTCCCCCCGTCCCACCCCCTGGTCAACCCGCATAAAACTTAAAAATATGATAAAATACAAGATAAAATCAATAATTGAAAAGGTGTATAGATAAAATAGATAAAATAAAAGTCAATAAATAAATAAATAATAATAAGTAAATAAATACAATGGACAAAACATAACAAGTCACACATTGACGACATGGTCGAAGAATTAACAGATAGTATAAATAAAGCAGTGCAGAGAAAAGTAATCCAGATAAAGAAATGGAGAATAGGAAGCTTTAAATGGTGGAACGCGGAATGTACAAATAAGAAAAGGGAGGCGAGAAAAGCCCTGAGAAAATGGAAGAAAGGAAATGGTGAAAAAGAAAATTACCAGGAAAAGAAAAGGGAATTCAAGAAAGTATGCGAAGAAAGAAAAAGAGAACTACAGGAGAACATGGAGAAAGAGATAAGCCAGATCAAAGACGAGAATCAAATCTGGGATTTCATAAACAAAGAAAGAAGAAAGAGAATAGGAATCACAGAAAAAATAGGAATGGAGGAATGGAAAGAATACTTTAAAGAGTTATTAGAAGGGGAAGATGACTACAACAGAAAAGAAAAGGAGGAAGAAGAAATCGAGACTAGCAGAGAGGAGGAAATAACAGAACTAGAAGTAAGGGATCAAATAAAGAAATTGAAAAAGAAAAAGGCAGCCGGAGAGGATAGAATTGAAAACGAAGCCTGGATTTTCGGAAATGCAAAAATAATAAGAAGGCTAACAGAAATTTTCAATGAGGTATGGAAAGGTAAAGGGTTTCCAGAGAGATGGAAAGAAGGGGTGATTTCACCCATTTTTAAGAAGGGTGACAGAGAGAAAATAAGTAATTATCGAGGAATAACAATTCTCAACACTGCTTACAAGATATACGCAATGGTCTTAGAGAAACGACTAAAGGACGAATTGGAAATGAAGAATATAATCCCTGACACCCAAGCAGGTTTTAGAAGCGGTAGATCAACAATAGACAACATTTTTATTCTAAATTACATAGTAAACAGGGAGATACAGACCAAAGGAGGGAAATTGTATACATGCTTTATAGATTTGAGTGCAGCCTTCGATAAAATAAATAGAGAAAAATTAAAGAAAACTATGGAAAAACAAGACATCAGTAGACGGCTAAGGATAAGAATCGGAGAAATCTATGAGGAAACAAGGAACATAGTAAGAATCAACGGACAAACGACATCAAAATTCTGGACAACAAAGGGTGTAAGACAAGGTTGCCCACTGAGTCCGACTCTATTTAACTTGTACATAGCGGACCTAGAAGAGACAATGAGGAAAAACCAAGCGGGAGGTATTGTAATACGGAGAGAAAAAATTTGGACGTTAGCGTATGCTGACGATATGGCGTTACTAGCGAAAGACCCTCAAGATCTGAAAGATATGATAAAAAGAGTCGCAAAATACTTCGATGACAAAGAACTACAGCTGAATACGGATAAAACCAAAATTATGATATTCCATAAAGGGAGGGGGAAGAAGAAAAAAGAGGAATGGGAATACCAAGGACAAAAACTAGAGGAAGTGAAGGAGTTTAAATATCTAGGATACCATTTCCAGAAAAACGGAAGCAGCGAAGCACATGTAAGAGAAACAACGAAAAAAGCAAGAATAGCTATGGCACAAGTATGGGGAATAGGTCAAAGAAAGTTTAGAAACAACTATGAGAGGCGAATGAAGATGTTTAACAGTTTAGTTAAAAGTATTTTACTGTACGCTTCAGAGATATGGGGATGGATGGAGGCTGAGAAAATGGAAAAAATACAGGAGAAGTATATACGCTGGACCTTAGGACTAGATTTTAACACACCTGCATATCTAATACTAGAAGAAACAAAAACGGACAAAATAAGAATAGAAGCAGGAAGAAGAGCATTAAGATACGAGGAGAAAACCAAAAGTCAGAGTAGCAACGCAATTATAAGAGAAAGTTGGAAAGAGATAGACAGGAAACAAGAAAAGAGGAAGTCAAAATGGGAAAAAACAAGAGACTCATATTATTTCAACAAAGGAATAGACATGGAAACAATGGAAGCGGAAAGAAGAGAAGGTAAAAAGTACGAAGAATTTCTGATACAAACCGATAGAGCGGAGCAGTTACAATGGCAATATGACAAAATAACAGAAAGCAGATACAACAAACAGTATAGAGAAATCAGGGAGGCTCAGATGGCTGGATACCTATGCAAAGCATACGAGGGCAGAGACCAAAGAATGATTGCCAGATTCAGATGTGGGAATGAGGAACAGAACAACAAGTACTGGACTAAGGAGAAGGATAGAGTCTGCAGACTATGTAAAGAGAAGCCAGAGACCCTAATCCACATGGTAAGAGAATGTAAGGAGCTGAAAAGAGTAGACATAGGAGTGCGAGGAATTCTGAAAGGAGACAAAGAGGGCACAGAGTGGATGAGGAGAGTTTTAGAAAAAAGGAAGAATAAGTTAGAAAATATTCAAATAAACATACACTGACACAAACACACATGTACCCCCCATTTTAAGGCCGAAAGGCAAACAAAATAAATCTATTTACTACTACAATGGACAAAACACAACAAACATAAGAAGGGGGGCAAAATAAAGGGGAATAAAAGATAAAGATAAAATTTATAATACGGAGTAAAATGATATTTTATAAAATAAAAGCAGGGGGGTCGACCGGCAGGTCGCATCTTTGTAGAGGGGGGGGAGGGGATTATTGCTCCACCTCGCCCCCCGCGAACTGTCCACCTCGGGAGCGCCTTAACGGCCAGCCCCCCTTGGCGGCGGTGGAAGTACTAAGTAGTACCACCGCCGCCATTACGTCTGCGGCCCCTTACGCGGGCCGTCGGCCTCGTCGGGGTTGCCCCGCCGATGCTAGCCTCCTGGCGGAGAGCGGGTCGGCTTCCCTCTCCCTCTCCGCTGCCTCCTTCTGCGTTATCACAATCTCGCAGAAGGAGGCAATCGCTGCTCTTCACCTCTCGCTGCCGATCATGTGGTCGACCACGACCGGCAACGGGAGGTCCATCCCAATAACGCCCCTTAGGTCTCTGCGCGGTGCCGACCACGCTGGACATTCTTCCAGCGTATGCCGCGCAGAGTCCTGGGCCTCCTCGCAGTGGTGGCACTGCGATCCTCCCAATGCCAGTTATGAACACACAGTTTGAGGAAACGGAGGTATGCAGGTAATTTAACTTATGCGCATGCATTGCTGCAACTTGTGCTGTATAATTTAGAATTTTTGTTACCGCGCCATCCGATTTTTATACATGTGCAAATACTCGTACACGCTGCATTGTATTTTTTTCCGCACGCGACAAGGAGGGGACAGAGGCGAGTTCCGGCTCGCGTCTGTCCCCTCCCCCCGTCCCACCCCCCTGGTCAACCCGCATAAAACTTAAAAATATGATAAAATACAAGATAAAATCAATAATTGTAAAGGTGTATAGATAAAATAGATAAAATAAAAGTCAATAAATAAATAAATAATAATAAGTAAATAAATACAATGGACAAAACACAATAAACATAAGAAGGGGGGCAAAATAAAGGGGAATAAAAGATAAAGATAAAATTTATAATATAGTGTAAAATGAAATATTATAAAATGAAAGGAGGGGGGTGGACCGGCAGGTCGCATCGTTGTAGAGAGGGGGGGAAAGGAATTATTGCGCCACCTCGCCCCCCGCGACCTGTCCACCTCGGAGGCGCCTTAACGGCCAGCCCCCCTTGGCGGCGGTGGAAGTACTAAGTAGTGCCACCGCCGCCATTACGTCTGCGGCCCCTTACGGGGGCCGTCGGCCTCGTCGGGGTTGCCCCGCCGATGCTAGCCTCCTGGCGGAGAGCAGGTCGGCTTCCCTCTCCCTCTCCGCTGCCTCCTTCTGCGTTATCACAATCTAGCAGAAGGAGGCAATCGCTGCTCTTGACCTCTCGCTGCCGATCATGTGGTCGACCACGACCGGCAACGGGAGGTCCATCCCAATAACGCCCCTTAGGTCTCTGGGCGGTGCCGACCACGCTGGACATTCTTCCAGCGTATGCCGCGCAGAGTCCTGGGCCTCCTCGCAGTGGTGGCACTGCGATCCTCCCAGTGCCAGTTATGAACACACAGTTTGAGGAAACGGCTGTATGCAGGTAATTTAACTTATGCGCATGCATTGCTGCAACTTGCGCTGTATAATTTAGAATTTTTGTTACCGCGCCATCCGATTTTCATACATGTGCAAATACTCGTACACGCTGCATTGTATTTTTTTCCGCACGCGACAAGGAGGGGACAGAGGCGAGTTCCGGCTCGCGTCTGTCCCCTCCCCCCGTCCCACCACCCTGGTCAACCCGCATAAAACTTAAAAATATGATAAAATAAAAGATAAAATCAGTAAATGAAAAGGTGTATAGATAAAATAGATAAAATAAAAGTCAATAAATAAATAAATAATAATAAGTAAATAAATACAATGGACAAAACACAATAAACATAAGAAGGGGGGCAAAATAAAGGGGAATAAAAGATAAAATTAAAATTTATAATATAGTGTAAAATGAAATATTATAAAATGAAAGGAGGGTGGTCGACCTGCAGGTCGCATCTTTGTAGAGGGGTGGGAGGGGATTATTGCTCCACCTCGCCCCCCGCGACCTGTCCACCTCGGGGGCGCCTTAACGGCCAGCCCCCCTTGGCGGCGGTGGAAGTACTAAGTAGTACCACCGCCGCCATTACGCCTGCGGCCCCTTACGGGGGCCGTCGGCCTCGTCGGGGTTGCCCCGCCGATGCTAGCCTCCTGGCGGAGAGCGGGTCGGCTTCCCTCTCCCTCTCCGCTGCCTCCTTCTGCGTTATCACAATCTAGCAGAAGGAGGCAATCGCTGCTCTTGACCTCTCGCTGCCGATCATGTGGTCGACCACGACCGGCAACGGGAGGTCCATCCCAATAACGCCCCTTAGGTCTCTGCGCGGTGCCGACCACGCTGGACATTCTTCCAGCGTATGCCGCGCAGAGTCCTGGGCCTCCTCGCAGTGGTGGCACTGTGATCCTCCCAATGCCAGTTATGAACATACAGTTTGAGGAAACGGAGGTATGCAGGTAATTTAACTTATGCGCATGCATTGCTGCAACTTGTGCTGTATAATTTAGAATTTTTGTTACCGCGCCATCCGATTTTTATACATGTGCATATACTCGTACACGCTGCATTGTATTTTTTTCCGCACGCGACAAGGAGGGGACAGAGGCGAGTTCCGGCTCGCGTCTGTCCCCTCCCCCCGTCCCACCACCCTGGTCAACCCGCATAAAACTTAAAAATATGATAAAATAAAAGATAAAATCAGTAAATGAAAAGGTGTATAGATAAAATAGATAAAATAAAAGTCAATAAATAAATAAATAATAACAAGTAAATAAATACAATGGACAAAACACAATAAACATAAGAAGGGGGGCAAAATAAAGGGGAATAAAAGATAAAGATAAAATTTATAATATAGTGTAAAATGAAATATTATAAAATGAAAGGAGGGGGGTGGACCGGCAGGTCGCATCGTTGTAGAGAGGGGGGGAAAGGAATTATTGCGCCACCTCGCCCCCCGCGACCTGTCCACCTCGGAGGCGCCTTAACGGCCAGCCCCCCTTGGCGGCGGTGGAAGTACTAAGTAGTGCCACCGCCGCCATTACGTCTGCGGCCCCTTACGGGGGCCGTCGGCCTCGTCGGGGTTGCCCCGCCGATGCTAGCCTCCTGGCGGAGAGCAGGTCGGCTTCCCTCTCCCTCTCCGCTGCCTCCTTCTGCGTTATCACAATCTAGCAGAAGGAGGCAATCGCTGCTCTTGACCTCTCGCTGCCGATCATGTGGTCGACCACGACCGGCAACGGGAGGTCCATCCCAATAACGCCCCTTAGGTCTCTGCGCGGTGCCGACCACGCTGGACATTCTTCCAGCGTATGCCGCGCAGAGCCCTGGGCCTCCTCGCAGTGGTGGCACTGCGATCCTCCCAGTGCCAGTTATGAACACACAGTTTGAGGAAACGGCTGTATGCAGGTAATTTAACTTATGCGCACGCATTGCTGCAACTTGCGCTGTATAATTTAGAATTTTTGTTACCGCGCCATCCGATTTTCATACATGTGCAAATACTCGTACACGCTGCATTGCATTTTTTCCGCACGCGACAAGGAGGGGACAGAGGCGAGTTCCGGCTCGCGTCTGCACCCTCCCCCCGTCCCACCCCCCTGGTCAACCCGCATAAAACTTAAAAATATGATAAAATACAAGATAAAATCAATAATTGAAAAGGTGTATAGATAAAATAGATAAAATAAAAGTCAATAAATAAATAAATAATAATAAGTAAATAAATACAATGGACAAAACACAATAAACATAAGAAGGGGGGCAAAATAAAGGGGAATAAAAGATAAAGATAAAATTTATAATATAGAGTAAAATGAAATATTATAAAATGAAAGGAGGGGGGTGGACCGGCAGGTCGCATCTTTGTAGAGAGGGGGGGGAGGGGATTATTGCGCCACCTCGCCCCCCGCGACCTGTCCACCTCGGGGGCGCCTTAACGGCCAGCCCCCCTTGGCGGCGGTGGAAGTACTAAGTAGTGCCACCGCCGCCATTACGTCTGCGGCCCCTTACGGGGGCCGTCGGCCTCGTCGGGGTTGCCCCGCCGATGCTAGCCTCCTGGCGGAGAGCGGGTCGGCTTCCCTCTCCCTCTCCGCTGCCTCCTTCTGCGTTATCACAATCTAGCAGAAGGAGGCAATCGCTGCTCTTGACCTCTCGCTGCCGATCATGTGGTCGACCACGACCGGCAACGGAAGGTCCATCCCAATAACGCCCCTTAGGTCTCTGCGCGGTGCTGACCACGCTGGACATTCTTCCAGCGTATGCCGCGCAGAGTCCTGGGCCTCCTTGCAGTGGTGGCACTGCGATCCTCCCAATGCCAGTTATGAACACACAGTTTGAGGAAACGGAGGTATGCAGGTAATTTAACTTATGCGCATGCATTGCTGCAACTTGTGATGTATAATTTAGAATTTTTGTTACCGCGCCATCCGATTTTTATACATGTGCAAATACTCGTACACGCTGCATTGTATTTTTTTCCGCACGCGACAAGGAGGGGACAGAGGCGAGTTCCGGCTCGCGTCTGTCCCCTCCCCCCGTCCCGCCCCCCTGTCAACCCGCATAAAACTTAAAAATATGATAAAATAAAAGATAAAATCAGTAAATGAAAAGGTGTATAGATAAAACAAAAGTCATTAAATAAATAAATAATAATAAGTAAATAAATACAATGGACAAAACACAACAAACATAAGAAGAGGGGCAAAATAAAGGGGAATAAAAGATAAAGATAAAATTTATAATATAGAGTAAAATGAAATATTATACAATAAAAGGAGGGTGGTCGACCGGCAGGTCGCATCTTTGTAGAGGGGTGGGAGGGGATTATTGCTCCACCTCGCCCCCCGCGACCTGTCCACCTCGGGGGCGCCTTAACGGCCAGCCCCCCTTGGCGGCGGTGGAAGTACTAAGTAGTACCACCGCCGCCATTACGCCTGCGGCCCCTTACGGGGGCCGTCGGCCTCGTCGGGGTTGCCACGCCGATGCTAGCCTTCTGGCGGAGAGCGGGTCGGCTTCCCTCTCCCTCTCCGCTGCCTCCTTCTGCGTTATCACAATCTCGCAGAAGGAGGCAATCGCTGCTCTTGACCTCTCGCTGCCGATCATGTGGTCGACCACGACCGGCAACGGGAGGTCCATCCCAATAACTCCCCATAGGTCTCTACGCGGTGCCGACCAGGCTGGACATTCTTCCAGCGTATGCCGCGCAGAGTCCTGGGCCTCCTTGCAGTGGTGGCACTGCGATCCTCCCAATGCCAGTTATGAACACACAGTTTGAGGAAACGGAGGTATGCAGGTAATTTAACTTATGCGCATGCATTGCTGCAACTCGTGCTGTATAATTTAGAATTTTTGTTACCGCGCCATCCGATTTTTATACATGTGCAAATACTCGTACACGCTGCATTGTATTTTTTTCCGCACGCGACAAGGAGGGGACAGAGGCGAGTTCCGGCTCGCGTCTGTCCCCTCCCCCCGTCCCACCCCCTGGTCAACCCGCATAAAACTTAAAAATATGATAAAATACAAGACAAAATCAATAATTGAAAAGGTGTATAGATAAAATAGATAAAATAAAAGTCAATAAATAAATAAATAATAATAAGTAAATAAATACAATGGACAAAACACAACAAACATAAGAAGGGTGGCAAAATAAAGGGGAATAAAAGATAAAGATAAAATTTATAATATAGAGTAAAATGAAATATTATAAAATAAAAGGAGGGTGGTCGACCGGCAGGTCGCATCTTTGTAGAGGGGGGGAGGGGATTATTGCTCCACCTCGCCCCCCGCGACCTGTCCACCTCGGGGGCGCCTTAACGGCCAGCCCCCCTTGGCGGCGGTGGAAGTACTAAGTAGTACCACCGCCGCCATTACGTCTGCGGCCCCTTACGGGGGCCGTCGGCCTCGTCGGGGTTGCCCCGCCGATGCTAGCCTCCTGGCGGAGAGCGGGTCGGCTTCCCTCTCCCTCTCCGCTGCCTCCTTCTGCGTTATCACAATCTAGCAGAAGGAGGCAATCGCTGCTCTTGACCTCTCGCTGCCGATCATGTGGTCGACCACGACCGGCAACGGGAGGTCCATCCCAATAACGCCCCTTAGGTCTCTGCGCGGTGTCGACCACGCTGGATATTCTTCCAGCGTATGCCACGCAGAGTCCTGGGCCTCCTCGCAGTGGTGGCACTGCGATCCTCCCAATGCCAGTTATGAACACACAGTTTGAGGAAACGGAGGTATGCAGGTAATTTAACTTATGCGCATGCATTGCTGCAACTTGTGCTGTATAATTTAGAATTTTTGTTACCGCGCCATCCGATTTTTATACATGTGCATATACTCGTACACGCTGCATTGTATTTTTTTCCGCACGCGACAAGGAGGGGACAGAGGCGAGTTCCGGCTCACGTCTGTCCCCTCCCCCCGTCCCACCCCCCTGGTCAACCCGCATAAAACTTAAAAATATGATAAAATACAAGATAAAATCAATAATTGAAAAGGTGTATAGATAAAATAGATAAAATAAAAGTCAATAAATAAATAAATAATAATAAGTAAATAAATACAATGGACAAAACACAACAAACATAAGAAGGGGGGCAAAATAAAGGGGAATAAAAGATAAAGATAAAATTTATAATATAGAGTAAAATGAAATATTATAAAATGAAAGGAGGGGGGTGGACCGGCAGGTCGCATCTTTGTAGAGAGGGGGGGAGGGGATTATTGCGCCACCTCGCCCCCCGCGACCTGTCCACCTCGGGGGCGCCTTAACGGCCAGCCCCTCTTGGCGGCGGTGGAAGTACTAAGTAGTGCCACCGCCGCCATTACGTCTGCGGCCCCTTACGGGGGCCGTCTACCTCGTCGGGGTTGCCCCGCCGATGCTAGCCTCCTGGCGGAGAGCGGGTCGGCTTCCCTCTCCCTCTCCGCTGCCTCCTTCTGCGTTATCACAATCTAGCAGACGGAGGCAATCTGTGCTCTTGACCTCTCGCTGCCGATCATGTGGTCGACCACGACCGGCAACGGGAGGTCCATCCCAATAACGCCCCTTAGGTCTCTGCGCGGTGCCGACCACGCTGGACATTCTTCCAGCGTATGCCGCGCAGAGTCCTGGGCCTTCTCGCAGTGGTGGCACTGCGATCCTCCCAATGCCAGTTATGAACACACAGTTTGAGGAAACGGAGGTATGCAGGTAATTTAACTTATGCGCATGCATTGCTGCAACTTGTGCTGTATAATTTAGAATTTTTGTTACCGCGCCATCCGATTTTTATACATGTGCATATACTCGTACACGCTGCATTGTATTTTTTTCCGCACGCGACAAGGAGGGGACAGAGGCGAGTTCCGGCTCACGTCTGTCCCCTCCCCCCGTCCCACCCCCCTGGTCAACCCGCATAAAACTTAAAAATATGATAAAATACAAGATAAAATCAATAATTGTAAAGGTGTATAGATAAAATAGATAAAATAAAAGTCAATAAATAAATAAATAATAATAAGTAAATAAATACAATGGACAAAACACAATAAACATAAGAAGGGGGGCAAAGTAAAGGGGAATAAAAGATAAAGATAAAATTTATAATATAGTGTAAAATGAAATATTATAAAATGAAAGGAGGGGGGTGGACCGGCAGGTCGCATCTTTGTAGAGAGGGGGGGAAAGGAATTATTGCGCCACCTCGCCCCCCGCGACCTGTCCACCTCGGAGGCGCCTTAACGGCCAGCCCCCCTTGGCGGCGGTGGAAGTACTAAGTAGTGCCACCGCCGCCATTACGTCTGCGGCCCCTTACGGGGGCCGTCGGCCTCGTCGGGGTTGCCCCGCCGATGCTAGCCTCCTGGCGGAGAGCAGGTCGGCTTCCCTCTCCCTCTCCGCTGCCTCCTTCTGCGTTATCACAATCTAGCAGAAGGAGGCAATCGCTGCTCTTGACCTCTCGCTGCCGATCATGTGGTCGACCACGACCGGCAACGGTAGGTCCATCCCAGAACGCCCCTTAGGTCTCTGCGCGGTGCCGACCACGCTGGACATTCTTCCAGCGTATGCCGCGCAGAGTCCTGGGCCTCCTTGCAGTGGTGGCACTGCGATCCTCCCAATGCCAGTTATGAACACACAGTTTGAGGAAACGGAGGTATGCAGGTAATTTAACTTATGCGCATGCATTGCTGCAACCTGTGCTGTATAATTTAGAATTTTGGTTTCCGCGCCATCCGATTTTTATACATGTGCAAATACTCGTACACGCTGCATTGTATTTTTTTCCGCACGCGACAAGGAGGGGACAGAGGCGAGTTCCGGCTCGCGTCTGTCCCCTCCCCCCGTCCCACCACCCTGGTCAACCCGCATAAAACTTAAAAATATGATAAAATAAAACATAAAATCAGTAAATGAAAAGGTGTATAGATAAAATAGATAAAATAAAAGTCAATAAATAAATAATAATAAGTAAATAAATACAATGGACAAAACACAACAAACATAAGAAGGGTGGCAAAATAAAGGGGAATAAAAGATAAAGATAAAATTTATAATATAGAGTAAAATGAAATATTATAAAATAAAAGGAGGGTGGTCGACCGGCAGGTCGCATCTTTGTAGAGGGGGGGGAGGGGATTATTGCTCCACCTCGCCCCCCGCGAACTGTCCACCTCGGGAGCGCCTTAACGGCCAGCCCCCCTTGGCGGCGGTGGAAGTACTAAGTAGTGCCACCGCCGCCATTACGTCTGCGGCCCCTTACGGGGGCCGTCGGCCTCGTCGGGGTTGCCCCGCCGATGCTAGCCTCCTGGCGGAGAGCAGGTCGGCTTCCCTCTCCCTCTCCGCTGCCTCCTTCTGCGTTATCACAATCTAGCAGAAGGAGGCAATCGCTGCTCTTGACCTCTCGCTGCCGATCATGTGGTCGACCACGACCGGCAACGGTAGGTCCATCCCAATAACGCCCCTTAGGTCTCTGCGCGGTGCCGACCACGCTGGACATTCTTCCAGCGTATGCCGCGCAGAGTCCTGGGCCTCCTTGCAGTGGTGGCACTGCGATCCTCCCAATGCCAGTTATGAACACACAGTTTGAGGAAACGGAGGTATGCAGGTAATTTAACTTATGCGCATGCATTGCTGCAACTTGTGCTGTATAATTTAGAATTTTTGTTACCGCGCCATCCGATTTTTATACATGTGCAAATACTCGTACACGCTGCATTGTATTTTTTTCCGCACGCGACAAGGAGGGGACAGAGGCGAGTTCCGGCTCGCGTCTGTCCCCTCCCCCCGTCCCACCCCCTGGTCAACCCGCATAAAACTTAAAAATATGATAAAATACAAGATAAAATCAATAATTGAAAAGGTGTATAGATAAAATAGATAAAATAAAAGTCAATAAATAAATAAATAATAATAAGTAAATAAATACAATGGACAAAACACAACAAACATAAGAAGGGGGGCAAAATAAAGGGGAATAAAAGATAAAGATAAAATTTATAATATAGAGTAAAATGAAATATTATAAAATGAAAGGAGGGGGGTGGACCGGCAGGTCGCATCTTTGTAGAGAGGGGGGGAGGGGATTATTGCGCCACCTCGCCCCCCGCGACCTGTCCACCTCGGGCGCGCCTTAACGGCCAGCCCCTCTTGGCGGCGGTGGAAGTACTAAGTAGTGCCACCGCCGCCATTACGTCTGCGGCCCCTTACGGGGGCCGTCTACCTCGTCGGGGTTGCCCCGCCGATGCTAGCCTCCTGGCGGAGAGCGGGTCGGCTTCCCTCTCCCTCTCCGCTGCCTCCTTCTGCGTTATCACAATCTAGCAGACGGAGGCAATCTGTGCTCTTGACCTCTCGCTGCCGATCATGTGGTCGACCACGACCGGCAACGGGAGGTCCATCCCAATAACGCCCCTTAGGTCTCTGCGCGGTGCCGACCACGCTGGACATTCTTCCAGCGTATGCCGCGCAGAGTCCTGGGCCTCCTCGCAGTGGTGGCACTGCGATCCTCCTAGTGCCAGTTATGAACACACAGTTTGAGGAAACGGAGGTATGCAGGTAATTTAACTTATGCGCATGCATTGCTGCAACCTGTGCTGTATAATTTAGAATTTTGGTTTCCGCGCCATCCGATTTTTATACATGTGCAAATACTCGTACACGCTGCATTGTATTTTTTTCCGCACGCGACAAGGAGGGGACAGAGGCGAGTTCCGGCTCGCGTCTGTCCCCTCCCCCCGTCCCACCACCCTGGTCAACCCGCATAAAACTTAAAAATATGATAAAATAAAACATAAAATCAGTAAATGAAAAGGTGTATAGATAAAATAGATAAAATAAAAGTCAATAAATAAATAAATAATAATAAGTAAATAAATACAATGGACAAAACACAACAAACATAAGAAGGGTGGCAAAATAAAGGGGAATAAAAGATAAAGATAAAATTTATAATATAGAGTAAAATGAAATATTATAAAATAAAAGGAGGGTGGTCGACCGGCAGGACGCATCTTTGTAGAGGGGTGGGAGGGGATCATTGCTCCACCTCGCCCCCCGCGACCTGTCCACCTCGGGGGCGCCTTAACGGCCAGCCCCCCTTGGCGGCGGTGGAAGTACTAAGTAGTACCACCGCCGCCATTACGTCTGCGGCCCCTTACGGGGGCCGTCGGCCTCGTCGGGGTTGCCCCGCCGATGCTAGCCTCCTGGCGGAGAGCGGGTCGGCTTCCCTCTCCCTCTCCGCTGCCTCCTTCTGCGTTATCACAATCTAGCAGAAGGAGGCAATCGCTGCTCTTGACCTCTCGCTGCCGATCATGTGGTCGACCACGACCGGCAACGGGAGGTCCATCCCAATAACGCCCCTTAGGTCTCTGCGCGGTGCCGACCACGCTGGACATTCTTCCAGCGTATGCCGCGCAGAGTCCTGGGCCTCCTCGCAGTGGTGGCACTGCGATCCTCCCAATGCCAGTTATGAACACACAGTTTGAGGAAACGGAGGTATGCAGGTAATTTAACTTATGCGCATGCATTGCTGCAACTTGTGCTGTATAATTTAGAATTTTTGTTACCGCGCCATCCGATTTTTATACATGTGCATATACTCGTACACGCTGCATTGTATTTTTTTCCGCACGCGACAAGGAGGGGACAGAGGCGAGTTCCGGCTCGCGTCTGTCCCCTCCCCCCGTCCCACCCCCTGGTCAACCCGCATAAAACTTAAAAATATGATAAAATACAAGATAAAATCAATAATTGAAAAGGTGTATAGATAAAATAGATAAAATAAAAGTCAATAAATAAATAAATAATAATAAGTAAATAAATACAATGGACAAAACACAACAAACATAAGAAGGGGGGCAAAATAAAGGGGAATAAAAGATAAAGATAAAATTTATAATACGGAGTAAAATGATATTTTATAAAATAAAAGCAGGGGGGTCGACCGGCAGGTCGCATCTTTGTAGGGGGGGGGGAGGGGATTATTGCTCCACCTCGCCCCCCGCGAACTGTCCACCTCGGGAGCGCCTTAACGGCCAGCCCCCCTTGGCGGCGGTGGAAGTACTAAGTAGTGCCACCGCCGCCATTACGTCTGCGGCCCCTTACGGGGGCCGTCGGCCTCGTCGGGGTTGCCCCGCCGATGCTAGCCTCCTGGCGGAGAGCAGGTCGGCTTCCCTCTCCCTCTCCGCTGCCTCCTTCTGCGTTATCACAATCTAGCAGAAGGAGGCAATCGCTGCTCTTGACCTCTCGCTGCCGATCATGTGGTCGACCACGACCGGCAACGGTAGGTCCATCCCAATAACGCCCCTTAGGTCTCTGCGCGGTGCCGACCACGCTGGACATTCTTCCAGCGTATGCCGCGCAGAGTCCTGGGCCTCCTTGCAGTGGTGGCACTGCGATCCTCCCAATGCCAGTTATGAACACACAGTTTGAGGAAACGGAGGTATGCAGGTAATTTAACTTATGCGCATGCATTGCTGCAACTTGTGCTGTATAATTTAGAATTTTTGTTACCGCGCCATCCGATTTTTATACATGTGCAAATACTCGTACACGCTGCATTGTATTTTTTTCCGCACGCGACAAGGAGGGGACAGAGGCGAGTTCCGGCTCGCGTCTGTCCCCTCCCCCCGTCCCACCCCCTGGTCAACCCGCATAAAACTTAAAAATATGATAAAATACAAGATAAAATCAATAATTGAAAAGGTGTATAGATAAAACAAAAGTCATTAAATAAATAAATAATAATAAGTAAATAAATACAATGGACAAAACACAACAAACATAAGAAGAGGGGCAAAATAAAGGGGAATAAAAGATAAAGATAAAATTTATAATATAGAGTAAAATGAAATATTATACAATAAAAGGAGGGTGGTCGACCGGCAGGTCGCATCTTTGTAGAGGGGTGGGAGGGGATTATTGCTCCACCTCGCCCCCCGCGACCTGTCCACCTCGGGGGCGCCTTAACGGCCAGCCCCCCTTGGCGGCGGTGGAAGTACTAAGTAGTACCACCGCCGCCATTACGCCTGCGGCCCCTTACGGGGGCCGTCGGCCTCGTCGGGGTTGCCACGCCGATGCTAGCCTTCTGGCGGAGAGCGGGTCGGCTTCCCTCTCCCTCTCCGCTGCCTCCTTCTGCGTTATCACAATCTCGCAGAAGGAGGCAATCGCTGCTCTTGACCTCTCGCTGCCGATCATGTGGTCGACCACGACCGGCAACGGGAGGTCCATCCCAATAACTCCCCATAGGTCTCTACGCGGTGCCGACCAGGCTGGACATTCTTCCAGCGTATGCCGCGCAGAGTCCTGGGCCTCCTTGCAGTGGTGGCACTGCGATCCTCCCAATGCCAGTTATGAACACACAGTTTGAGGAAACGGAGGTATGCAGGTAATTTAACTTATGCGCATGCATTGCTGCAACTCGTGCTGTATAATTTAGAATTTTTGTTACCGCGCCATCCGATTTTTATACATGTGCAAATACTCGTACACGCTGCATTGTATTTTTTTCCGCACGCGACAAGGAGGGGACAGAGGCGAGTTCCGGCTCGCGTCTGTCCCCTCCCCCCGTCCCACCCCCTGGTCAACCCGCATAAAACTTAAAAATATGATAAAATACAAGACAAAATCAATAATTGAAAAGGTGTATAGATAAAATAGATAAAATAAAAGTCAATAAATAAATAAATAATAATAAGTAAATAAATACAATGGACAAAACACAACAAACATAAGAAGGGTGGCAAAATAAAGGGGAATAAAAGATAAAGATAAAATTTATAATATAGAGTAAAATGAAATATTATAAAATAAAAGGAGGGTGGTCGACCGGCAGGTCGCATCTTTGTAGAGGGGGGGAGGGGATTATTGCTCCACCTCGCCCCCCGCGACCTGTCCACCTCGGGGGCGCCTTAACGGCCAGCCCCCCTTGGCGGCGGTGGAAGTACTAAGTAGTACCACCGCCGCCATTACGTCTGCGGCCCCTTACGGGGGCCGTCGGCCTCGTCGGGGTTGCCCCGCCGATGCTAGCCTCCTGGCGGAGAGCGGGTCGGCTTCCCTCTCCCTCTCCGCTGCCTCCTTCTGCGTTATCACAATCTAGCAGAAGGAGGCAATCGCTGCTCTTGACCTCTCGCTGCCGATCATGTGGTCGACCACGACCGGCAACGGGAGGTCCATCCCAATAACGCCCCTTAGGTCTCTGCGCGGTGTCGACCACGCTGGATATTCTTCCAGCGTATGCCACGCAGAGTCCTGGGCCTCCTCGCAGTGGTGGCACTGCGATCCTCCCAATGCCAGTTATGAACACACAGTTTGAGGAAACGGAGGTATGCAGGTAATTTAACTTATGCGCATGCATTGCTGCAACTTGTGCTGTATAATTTAGAATTTTTGTTACCGCGCCATCCGATTTTTATACATGTGCATATACTCGTACACGCTGCATTGTATTTTTTTCCGCACGCGACAAGGAGGGGACAGAGGCGAGTTCCGGCTCACGTCTGTCCCCTCCCCCCGTCCCACCCCCCTGGTCAACCCGCATAAAACTTAAAAATATGATAAAATACAAGATAAAATCAATAATTGAAAAGGTGTATAGATAAAATAGATAAAATAAAAGTCAATAAATAAATAAATAATAATAAGTAAATAAATACAATGGACAAAACACAACAAACATAAGAAGGGGGGCAAAATAAAGGGGAATAAAAGATAAAGATAAAATTTATAATATAGAGTAAAATGAAATATTATAAAATGAAAGGAGGGGGGTGGACCGGCAGGTCGCATCTTTGTAGAGAGGGGGGGAGGGGATTATTGCGCCACCTCGCCCCCCGCGACCTGTCCACCTCGGGGGCGCCTTAACGGCCAGCCCCTCTTGGCGGCGGTGGAAGTACTAAGTAGTGCCACCGCCGCCATTACGTCTGCGGCCCCTTACGGGGGCCGTCTACCTCGTCGGGGTTGCCCCGCCGATGCTAGCCTCCTGGCGGAGAGCGGGTCGGCTTCCCTCTCCCTCTCCGCTGCCTCCTTCTGCGTTATCACAATCTAGCAGACGGAGGCAATCTGTGCTCTTGACCTCTCGCTGCCGATCATGTGGTCGACCACGACCGGCAACGGGAGGTCCATCCCAATAACGCCCCTTAGGTCTCTGCGCGGTGCCGACCACGCTGGACATTCTTCCAGCGTATGCCGCGCAGAGTCCTGGGCCTTCTCGCAGTGGTGGCACTGCGATCCTCCCAATGCCAGTTATGAACACACAGTTTGAGGAAACGGAGGTATGCAGGTAATTTAACTTATGCGCATGCATTGCTGCAACTTGTGCTGTATAATTTAGAATTTTTGTTACCGCGCCATCCGATTTTTATACATGTGCATATACTCGTACACGCTGCATTGTATTTTTTTCCGCACGCGACAAGGAGGGGACAGAGGCGAGTTCCGGCTCACGTCTGTCCCCTCCCCCCGTCCCACCCCCCTGGTCAACCCGCATAAAACTTAAAAATATGATAAAATACAAGATAAAATCAATAATTGTAAAGGTGTATAGATAAAATAGATAAAATAAAAGTCAATAAATAAATAAATAATAATAAGTAAATAAATACAATGGACAAAACACAATAAACATAAGAAGGGGGGCAAAGTAAAGGGGAATAAAAGATAAAGATAAAATTTATAATATAGTGTAAAATGAAATATTATAAAATGAAAGGAGGGGGGTGGACCGGCAGGTCGCATCTTTGTAGAGAGGGGGGGAAAGGAATTATTGCGCCACCTCGCCCCCCGCGACCTGTCCACCTCGGAGGCGCCTTAACGGCCAGCCCCCCTTGGCGGCGGTGGAAGTACTAAGTAGTGCCACCGCCGCCATTACGTCTGCGGCCCCTTACGGGGGCCGTCGGCCTCGTCGGGGTTGCCCCGCCGATGCTAGCCTCCTGGCGGAGAGCAGGTCGGCTTCCCTCTCCCTCTCCGCTGCCTCCTTCTGCGTTATCACAATCTAGCAGAAGGAGGCAATCGCTGCTCTTGACCTCTCGCTGCCGATCATGTGGTCGACCACGACCGGCAACGGTAGGTCCATCCCAGAACGCCCCTTAGGTCTCTGCGCGGTGCCGACCACGCTGGACATTCTTCCAGCGTATGCCGCGCAGAGTCCTGGGCCTCCTTGCAGTGGTGGCACTGCGATCCTCCCAATGCCAGTTATGAACACACAGTTTGAGGAAACGGAGGTATGCAGGTAATTTAACTTATGCGCATGCATTGCTGCAACCTGTGCTGTATAATTTAGAATTTTGGTTTCCGCGCCATCCGATTTTTATACATGTGCAAATACTCGTACACGCTGCATTGTATTTTTTTCCGCACGCGACAAGGAGGGGACAGAGGCGAGTTCCGGCTCGCGTCTGTCCCCTCCCCCCGTCCCACCACCCTGGTCAACCCGCATAAAACTTAAAAATATGATAAAATAAAACATAAAATCAGTAAATGAAAAGGTGTATAGATAAAATAGATAAAATAAAAGTCAATAAATAAATAATAATAAGTAAATAAATACAATGGACAAAACACAACAAACATAAGAAGGGTGGCAAAATAAAGGGGAATAAAAGATAAAGATAAAATTTATAATATAGAGTAAAATGAAATATTATAAAATAAAAGGAGGGTGGTCGACCGGCAGGTCGCATCTTTGTAGAGGGGGGGGAGGGGATTATTGCTCCACCTCGCCCCCCGCGAACTGTCCACCTCGGGAGCGCCTTAACGGCCAGCCCCCCTTGGCGGCGGTGGAAGTACTAAGTAGTGCCACCGCCGCCATTACGTCTGCGGCCCCTTACGGGGGCCGTCGGCCTCGTCGGGGTTGCCCCGCCGATGCTAGCCTCCTGGCGGAGAGCAGGTCGGCTTCCCTCTCCCTCTCCGCTGCCTCCTTCTGCGTTATCACAATCTAGCAGAAGGAGGCAATCGCTGCTCTTGACCTCTCGCTGCCGATCATGTGGTCGACCACGACCGGCAACGGTAGGTCCATCCCAATAACGCCCCTTAGGTCTCTGCGCGGTGCCGACCACGCTGGACATTCTTCCAGCGTATGCCGCGCAGAGTCCTGGGCCTCCTTGCAGTGGTGGCACTGCGATCCTCCCAATGCCAGTTATGAACACACAGTTTGAGGAAACGGAGGTATGCAGGTAATTTAACTTATGCGCATGCATTGCTGCAACTTGTGCTGTATAATTTAGAATTTTTGTTACCGCGCCATCCGATTTTTATACATGTGCAAATACTCGTACACGCTGCATTGTATTTTTTTCCGCACGCGACAAGGAGGGGACAGAGGCGAGTTCCGGCTCGCGTCTGTCCCCTCCCCCCGTCCCACCCCCTGGTCAACCCGCATAAAACTTAAAAATATGATAAAATACAAGATAAAATCAATAATTGAAAAGGTGTATAGATAAAATAGATAAAATAAAAGTCAATAAATAAATAAATAATAATAAGTAAATAAATACAATGGACAAAACACAACAAACATAAGAAGGGGGGCAAAATAAAGGGGAATAAAAGATAAAGATAAAATTTATAATATAGAGTAAAATGAAATATTATAAAATGAAAGGAGGGGGGTGGACCGGCAGGTCGCATCTTTGTAGAGAGGGGGGGAGGGGATTATTGCGCCACCTCGCCCCCCGCGACCTGTCCACCTCGGGCGCGCCTTAACGGCCAGCCCCTCTTGGCGGCGGTGGAAGTACTAAGTAGTGCCACCGCCGCCATTACGTCTGCGGCCCCTTACGGGGGCCGTCTACCTCGTCGGGGTTGCCCCGCCGATGCTAGCCTCCTGGCGGAGAGCGGGTCGGCTTCCCTCTCCCTCTCCGCTGCCTCCTTCTGCGTTATCACAATCTAGCAGACGGAGGCAATCTGTGCTCTTGACCTCTCGCTGCCGATCATGTGGTCGACCACGACCGGCAACGGGAGGTCCATCCCAATAACGCCCCTTAGGTCTCTGCGCGGTGCCGACCACGCTGGACATTCTTCCAGCGTATGCCGCGCAGAGTCCTGGGCCTCCTCGCAGTGGTGGCACTGCGATCCTCCTAGTGCCAGTTATGAACACACAGTTTGAGGAAACGGAGGTATGCAGGTAATTTAACTTATGCGCATGCATTGCTGCAACCTGTGCTGTATAATTTAGAATTTTGGTTTCCGCGCCATCCGATTTTTATACATGTGCAAATACTCGTACACGCTGCATTGTATTTTTTTCCGCACGCGACAAGGAGGGGACAGAGGCGAGTTCCGGCTCGCGTCTGTCCCCTCCCCCCGTCCCACCACCCTGGTCAACCCGCATAAAACTTAAAAATATGATAAAATAAAACATAAAATCAGTAAATGAAAAGGTGTATAGATAAAATAGATAAAATAAAAGTCAATAAATAAATAAATAATAATAAGTAAATAAATACAATGGACAAAACACAACAAACATAAGAAGGGTGGCAAAATAAAGGGGAATAAAAGATAAAGATAAAATTTATAATATAGAGTAAAATGAAATATTATAAAATAAAAGGAGGGTGGTCGACCGGCAGGACGCATCTTTGTAGAGGGGTGGGAGGGGATCATTGCTCCACCTCGCCCCCCGCGACCTGTCCACCTCGGGGGCGCCTTAACGGCCAGCCCCCCTTGGCGGCGGTGGAAGTACTAAGTAGTACCACCGCCGCCATTACGTCTGCGGCCCCTTACGGGGGCCGTCGGCCTCGTCGGGGTTGCCCCGCCGATGCTAGCCTCCTGGCGGAGAGCGGGTCGGCTTCCCTCTCCCTCTCCGCTGCCTCCTTCTGCGTTATCACAATCTAGCAGAAGGAGGCAATCGCTGCTCTTGACCTCTCGCTGCCGATCATGTGGTCGACCACGACCGGCAACGGGAGGTCCATCCCAATAACGCCCCTTAGGTCTCTGCGCGGTGCCGACCACGCTGGACATTCTTCCAGCGTATGCCGCGCAGAGTCCTGGGCCTCCTCGCAGTGGTGGCACTGCGATCCTCCCAATGCCAGTTATGAACACACAGTTTGAGGAAACGGAGGTATGCAGGTAATTTAACTTATGCGCATGCATTGCTGCAACTTGTGCTGTATAATTTAGAATTTTTGTTACCGCGCCATCCGATTTTTATACATGTGCATATACTCGTACACGCTGCATTGTATTTTTTTCCGCACGCGACAAGGAGGGGACAGAGGCGAGTTCCGGCTCGCGTCTGTCCCCTCCCCCCGTCCCACCCCCTGGTCAACCCGCATAAAACTTAAAAATATGATAAAATACAAGATAAAATCAATAATTGAAAAGGTGTATAGATAAAATAGATAAAATAAAAGTCAATAAATAAATAAATAATAATAAGTAAATAAATACAATGGACAAAACACAACAAACATAAGAAGGGGGGCAAAATAAAGGGGAATAAAAGATAAAGATAAAATTTATAATACGGAGTAAAATGATATTTTATAAAATAAAAGCAGGGGGGTCGACCGGCAGGTCGCATCTTTGTAGGGGGGGGGGAGGGGATTATTGCTCCACCTCGCCCCCCGCGAACTGTCCACCTCGGGAGCGCCTTAACGGCCAGCCCCCCTTGGCGGCGGTGGAAGTACTAAGTAGTGCCACCGCCGCCATTACGTCTGCGGCCCCTTACGGGGGCCGTCGGCCTCGTCGGGGTTGCCCCGCCGATGCTAGCCTCCTGGCGGAGAGCAGGTCGGCTTCCCTCTCCCTCTCCGCTGCCTCCTTCTGCGTTATCACAATCTAGCAGAAGGAGGCAATCGCTGCTCTTGACCTCTCGCTGCCGATCATGTGGTCGACCACGACCGGCAACGGTAGGTCCATCCCAATAACGCCCCTTAGGTCTCTGCGCGGTGCCGACCACGCTGGACATTCTTCCAGCGTATGCCGCGCAGAGTCCTGGGCCTCCTTGCAGTGGTGGCACTGCGATCCTCCCAATGCCAGTTATGAACACACAGTTTGAGGAAACGGAGGTATGCAGGTAATTTAACTTATGCGCATGCATTGCTGCAACTTGTGCTGTATAATTTAGAATTTTTGTTACCGCGCCATCCGATTTTTATACATGTGCAAATACTCGTACACGCTGCATTGTATTTTTTTCCGCACGCGACAAGGAGGGGACAGAGGCGAGTTCCGGCTCGCGTCTGTCCCCTCCCCCCGTCCCACCCCCTGGTCAACCCGCATAAAACTTAAAAATATGATAAAATACAAGATAAAATCAATAATTGAAAAGGTGTATAGATAAAATAGATAAAATAAAAGTCAATAAATAAATAAATAATAATAAGTAAATAAATACAATGGACAAAACACAACAAACATAAGAAGGGGGGCAAAATAAAGGGGAATAAAAGATAAAGATAAAATTTATAATATAGAGTAAAATGAAATATTATAAAATGAAAGGAGGGGGGTGGACCGGCAGGTCGCATCTTTGTAGAGAGGGGGGGAGGGGATTATTGCGCCACCTCGCCCCCCGCGACCTGTCCACCTCGGGGGCGCCTTAACGGCCAGCCCCTCTTGGCGGCGGTGGAAGTACTAAGTAGTGCCACCGCCGCCATTACGTCTGCGGCCCCTTACGGGGGCCGTCTACCTCGTCGGGGTTGCCCCGCCGATGCTAGCCTCCTGGCGGAGAGCGGGTCGGCTTCCCTCTCCCTCTCCGCTGCCTCCTTCTGCGTTATCACAATCTAGCAGACGGAGGCAATCTGTGCTCTTGACCTCTCGCTGCCGATCATGTGGTCGACCACGACCGGCAACGGGAGGTCCATCCCAATAACGCCCCTTAGGTCTCTGCGCGGTGCCGACCACGCTGGACATTCTTCCAGCGTATGCCGCGCAGAGTCCTGGGCCTTCTCGCAGTGGTGGCACTGCGATCCTCCCAATGCCAGTTATGAACACACAGTTTGAGGAAACGGAGGTATGCAGGTAATTTAACTTATGCGCATGCATTGCTGCAACTTGTGCTGTATAATTTAGAATTTTTGTTACCGCGCCATCCGATTTTTATACATGTGCATATACTCGTACACGCTGCATTGTATTTTTTTCCGCACGCGACAAGGAGGGGACAGAGGCGAGTTCCGGCTCACGTCTGTCCCCTCCCCCCGTCCCACCCCCCTGGTCAACCCGCATAAAACTTAAAAATATGATAAAATACAAGATAAAATCAATAATTGTAAAGGTGTATAGATAAAATAGATAAAATAAAAGTCAATAAATAAATAAATAATAATAAGTAAATAAATACAATGGACAAAACACAATAAACATAAGAAGGGGGGCAAAGTAAAGGGGAATAAAAGATAAAGATAAAATTTATAATATAGTGTAAAATGAAATATTATAAAATGAAAGGAGGGGGGTGGACCGGCAGGTCGCATCTTTGTAGAGAGGGGGGGAAAGGAATTATTGCGCCACCTCGCCCCCCGCGACCTGTCCACCTCGGAGGCGCCTTAACGGCCAGCCCCCCTTGGCGGCGGTGGAAGTACTAAGTAGTGCCACCGCCGCCATTACGTCTGCGGCCCCTTACGGGGGCCGTCGGCCTCGTCGGGGTTGCCCCGCCGATGCTAGCCTCCTGGCGGAGAGCAGGTCGGCTTCCCTCTCCCTCTCCGCTGCCTCCTTCTGCGTTATCACAATCTAGCAGAAGGAGGCAATCGCTGCTCTTGACCTCTCGCTGCCGATCATGTGGTCGACCACGACCGGCAACGGTAGGTCCATCCCAATAACGCCCCTTAGGTCTCTGCGCGGTGCCGACCACGCTGGACATTCTTCCAGCGTATGCCGCGCAGAGTCCTGGGCCTCCTTGCAGTGGTGGCACTGCGATCCTCCCAATGCCAGTTATGAACACACAGTTTGAGGAAACGGAGGTATGCAGGTAATTTAACTTATGCGCATGCATTGCTGCAACTTGTGCTGTATAATTTAGAATTTTTGTTACCGCGCCATCCGATTTTTATACATGTGCAAATACTCGTACACGCTGCATTGTATTTTTTTCCGCACGCGACAAGGAGGGGACAGAGGCGAGTTCCGGCTCGCGTCTGTCCCCTCCCCCCGTCCCACCACCCTGGTCAACCCGCATAAAACTTAAAAATATGATAAAATAAAAGATAAAATCAGTAAATGAAAAGGTGTATAGATAAAATAAAAGTCATTAAATAAATAAATAATAATAAGTAAATAAATACAATGGACAAAACACAACAAACATAAGAAGAGGGGCAAAATAAAGGGGAATAAAAGATAAAGATAAAATTTATAATATAGAGTAAAATGAAATATTATACAATAAAAGGAGGGGGGTCGACCGGCAGTTCGCATCTTTGTAGAGAGGGGGGGAAGGGGATTATTGCTCCACCTCGCCCCCCGCGACCTGTCCACCTCGGGGGCGCCTTAACGGCCAGCCCCCCTTGGCGGCGGTGGAAGTACTAAGTAGTACCACCGCCGCCATTACGCCTGCGGCCCCTTACGGGGGCCGTCGGCCTCGTCGGGGTTGCCACGCCGATGCTAGCCTTCTGGCGGAGAGCGGGTCGGCTTCCCTCTTCCTCTCCGCTGCCTCCTTCTGCGTTATCACAATCTCGCAGAAGGAGGCAATCGCTGCTCTTGACCTCTCGCTGCCGATCATGTGGTCGACCACGTCCGGCAACGGGAGGTCCATCCCAATAACTCCCCTTAGGTCTCTACGCGGTGCCGACCAGGCTGGACATTCTTCCAGCGTATGCCGCGCAGAGTCCTGGGCCTCCTCGCAGTGGTGGCACTGCGATCCTCCTAGTGCCAGTTATGAACACACAGTTTGAGGAAACGGAGGTATGCAGGTAATTTAACTTATGCGCATGCATTGCTGCAACCTGTGCTGTATAATTTAGAATTTTGGTTTCCGCGCCATCCGATTTTTATACATGTGCAAATACTCGTACACGCCGCATTGTATTTTTTTCCGCACGCGACAAGGAGGGGACAGAGGCGAGTTCCGGCTCGCGTCTGTCCCCTCCCCCCGTCCCACCACCCTGGTCAACCCGCATAAAACTTAAAAATATGATAAAATAAAACATAAAATCAGTAAATGAAAAGGTGTATAGATAAAATAGATAAAATAAAAGTCAATAAATAAATAAATAATAATAAGTAAATAAATACAATGGACAAAACACAACAAACATAAGAAGGGTGGCAAAATAAAGGGGAATAAAAGATAAAGATAAAATTTATAATACGGAGTAAAATGATATTTTATAAAATAAAAGCAGGGGGGTCGACCGGCAGGTCGCATCTTTGTAGAGGGGGGGGAGGGGATTATTGCTCCACCTCGCCCCCCGCGAACTGTCCACCTCGGGAGCGCCTTAACGGCCAGCCCCCCTTGGCGGCGGTGGAAGTACTAAGTAGTGCCACCGCCGCCATTACGTCTGCGGCCCCTTACGGGGGCCGTCGGCCTCGTCGGGGTTGCCCCGCCGATGCTAGCCTCCTGGCGGAGAGCAGGTCGGCTTCCCTCTCCCTCTCCGCTGCCTCCTTCTGCGTTATCACAATCTAGCAGAAGGAGGCAATCGCTGCTCTTGACCTCTCGCTGCCGATCATGTGGTCGACCACGACCGGCAACGGTAGGTCCATCCCAATAACGCCCCTTAGGTCTCTGCGCGGTGCCGACCACGCTGGACATTCTTCCAGCGTATGCCGCGCAGAGTCCTGGGCCTCCTTGCAGTGGTGGCACTGCGATCCTCCCAATGCC
This sequence comes from Lasioglossum baleicum, assembly GCF_051020765.1. Classification (NCBI taxonomy): domain Eukaryota; kingdom Metazoa; phylum Arthropoda; class Insecta; order Hymenoptera; family Halictidae; genus Lasioglossum; species Lasioglossum baleicum. The sequence continues at coordinate 981,951 of NW_027469089.1, read as the reverse complement.
AGTTATGAACACACAGTTTGAGGAAACGGAGGTATGCAGGTAATTTAACTTATGCGCATGCATTGCTGCAACTTGTGCTGTATAATTTAGAATTTTTGTTACCGCGCCATCCGATTTTTATACATGTGCAAATACTCGTACACGCTGCATTGTATTTTTTTCCGCACGCGACAAGGAGGGGACAGAGGCGAGTTCCGGCTCGCGTCTGTCCCCTCCCCCCGTCCCACCACCCTGGTCAACCCGCATAAAACTTAAAAATATGATAAAATAAAAGATAAAATCAGTAAATGAAAAGGTGTATAGATAAAATAAAAGTCATTAAATAAATAAATAATAATAAGTAAATAAATACAATGGACAAAACACAACAAACATAAGAAGAGGGGCAAAATAAAGGGGAATAAAAGATAAAGATAAAATTTATAATATAGAGTAAAATGAAATATTATACAATAAAAGGAGGCGGGTCGACCGGCAGTTCGCATCTTTGTAGAGAGGGGGGGAAGGGGATTATTGCTCCACCTCGCCCCCCGCGACCTGTCCACCTCGGGGGCGCCTTAACGGCCAGCCCCCCTTGGCGGCGGTGGAAGTACTAAGTAGTACCACCGCCGCCATTACGCCTGCGGCCCCTTACGGGGGCCGTCGGCCTCGTCGGGGTTGCCACGCCGATGCTAGCCTTCTGGCGGAGAGCGGGTCGGCTTCCCTCTCCCTCTCCGCTGCCTCCTTCTGCGTTATCACAATCTCGCAGAAGGAGGCAATCGCTGCTCTTGACCTCTCGCTGCCGATCATGTGGTCGACCACGACCGGCAACGGGAGGTCCATCCCAATAACTCCCCTTAGGTCTCTACGCGGTGCCGACCAGGCTGGACATTCTTCCAGCGTATGCCGCGCAGAGTCCTGGGCCTCCTCGCAGTGGTGGCACTGCGATCCTCCTAGTGCCAGTTATGAACACACAGTTTGAGGAAACGGAGGTATGCAGGTAATTTAACTTATGCGCATGCATTGCTGCAACCTGTGCTGTATAATTTAGAATTTTGGTTTCCGCGCCATCCGATTTTTATACATGTGCAAATACTCGTACACGCTGCATTGTATTTTTTTCCGCACGCGACAAGGAGGGACAGAGGCGAGTTCCGGCTCGCGTCTGTCCCCTCCCCCCGTCCCACCACCCTGGTCAACCCGCATAAAACTTAAAAATATGATAAAATAAAACATAAAATCAGTAAATGAAAAGGTGTATAGATAAAATAGATAAAATAAAAGTCAATAAATAAATAAATAATAATAAGTAAATAAATACAATGGACAAAACACAACAAACATAAGAAGGGTGGCAAAATAAAGGGGAATAAAAGATAAAGATAAAATTTATAATATAGAGTAAAATGAAATATTATAAAATAAAAGGAGGGTGGTCGACCGGCAGGACGCATCTTTGTAGAGGGGTGGGAGGGGATCATTGCTCCACCTCGCCCCCCGCGACCTGTCCACCTCGGGGGCGCCTTAACGGCCAGCCCCCCTTGGCGGCGGTGGAAGTACTAAGTAGTACCACCGCCGCCATTACGTCTGCGGCCCCTTACGGGGGCCGTCGGCCTCGTCGGGGTTGCCCCGCCGATGCTAGCCTCCTGGCGGAGAGCGGGTCGGCTTCCCTCTCCCTCTCCGCTGCCTCCTTCTGCGTTATCACAATCTAGCAGAAGGAGGCAATCGCTGCTCTTGACCTCTCGCTGCCGATCATGTGGTCGACCACGACCGGCAACGGGAGGTCCATCCCAATAACGCCCCTTAGGTCTCTGCGCGGTGCCGACCACGCTGGACATTCTTCCAGCGTATGCCGCGCAGAGTCCTGGGCCTCCTCGCAGTGGTGGCACTGCGATCCTCCCAATGCCAGTTATGAACACACAGTTTGAGGAAACGGAGGTATGCAGGTAATTTAACTTATGCGCATGCATTGCTGCAACTTGTGCTGTATAATTTAGAATTTTTGTTACCGCGCCATCCGATTTTTATACATGTGCATATACTCGTACACGCTGCATTGTATTTTTTTCCGCACGCGACAAGGAGGGGACAGAGGCGAGTTCCGGCTCGCGTCTGTCCCCTCCCCCCGTCCCACCCCCCCGGTCAACCCGCATAAAACTTAAAAATATGATAAAATACAAGATAAAATCAATAATTGTAAAGGTGTATAGATAAAATAGATAAAATAAAAGTCAATAAATAAATAAATAATAATAAGTAAATAAATACAATGGACAAAACACAATAAACATAAGAAGGGGGGCAAAATAAAGGGGAATAAAAGATAAAGATAAAATTTATAATATAGTGTAAAATGAAATATTATAAAATGAAAGGAGGGGGGTGGACCGGCAGGTCGCATCTTTGTAGAGAGGGGGGGAAAGGAATTATTGCGCTACCTCGCCCCCCGCGACCTGTCCACCTCGGAGGCGCCTTAACGGCCAGCCCCCCTTGGCGGCGGTGGAAGTACTAAGTAGTGCCACCGCCGCCATTACGTCTGCGGCCCCTCACGGGGGCCGTCGGCCTCGTCGGGGTTGCCCCGCCGATGCTAGCCTCCTGGCGGAGAGCGGGTCGGCTTCCCTCTCCCTCTCCGCTGCCTTCTTCTGCGTTATCACAATCTAGCAGAAGGAGGCAATCGCTACTCTTGACCTCTCGCTGCCGATCATGTGGTCGACCACGACCGGCAACGGGAGGTCCATCCCAATAACGCCCCTTAGGTCTCTGCGCGGTGCCGACCACGCTGGACATTCTTCCAGCGTATGCCGCGCAGAGTCCTGGGCCTCCTCGCAGTGGTGGCACTGCGATCCTCACAATGCCAGTTATGAACACACAGTTTGAGGAAACGGAGGTATGCAGGTAATTTAACTTATGCGCATGCATTGCTGCAACTTGTGCTGTATAATTTAGAATTTTTGTTACCGCGCCATCCGATTTTTATACATGTGCAAATACTCGTACACGCTGCATTGTATTTTTTTCCGCACTCGACAAGGAGGGGACAGAGGCGAGTTCCGGCTCGCGTCTGTCCCCTCCCCCCGGCCCACCACCCTGGTCAACCCGCATAAAACTTAAAAATATGATAAAATAAAAGATAAAATCAGTAAATGAAAAGGTGTATAGATAAAATAGATAAAATAAAAGTCAATAAATAAATAAATAATAATAAGTAAATAAATACAATGGACAAAACACAACAAACATAAGAAGGGTGGCAAAATAAAGGGGAATAAAAGATAAAGATAAAATTTATAATATAGAGTCAAATGAAATATTATAAAATAAATGGAGGGTGGTCGACCGGCAGGTCGCATCTTTGTAGAGGGGGGGAGGGGATTATTGCTCCACCTCGCCCCCCGCGACCTGAACACCTCTGGGGCGCCTTAACGGCCAGCCCCCCTTGGCGGCGGTGGAAGTACTAAGTAGTGCCACCGCCGCCATTACGTCTGCGGCCCCTCACGGGGGCCGTCGGCCTCGTCGGGGTTGCCCCGCCGATGCTAGCCTCCTGGCGGAGAGCGGGTCGGCTTCCCTCTCCCTCTCCGCTGCCTCCTTCTGCGTTATCACAATCTAGCAGAAGGAGGCAATCGCTGCTCTTGACCTCTCGCTGCCGATCATGTGGTCGACCACGACCGGCAACGGGAGGTCCATCCCAATAACGCCCCTTAGGTCTCTGCGCGGTGCCGACCACGCTGGACATTCTTCCAGCGTATGCCGCGCAGAGTCCTGGGCCTCCTTGCAGCGGTGGCACTGCGATCCTCCCAATGCCAGTTATGAACACACAGTTTGAGGAAACGGAGGTATGCAGGTAATTTAACTTATGCGCATGCATTGCTGCAACTTGTGCTGTATAATTTAGAATTTTTGTTACCGCGCCATCCGATTTTTATACATGTGCATATACTCGTACACGCTGCATTGTATTTTTTTCCGCACGCGACAAGGAGGGGACAGAGGCGAGTTCCGGCTCGCGTCTGTCCCCTCCCCCCGTCCCACCCCCTGGTCAACCCGCATAAAACTTAAAAATATGATAAAATACAAGATAAAATCAATAATTGAAAAGGTGTATAGATAAAATAGATAAAATAAAAGTCAATAAATAAATAAATAATAATAAGTAAATAAATACAATGGACAAAACACAACAAACATAAGAAGGGGGGCAAAATAAAGGGGAATAAAAGATAAAAATAAAATTTATAATACGGAGTAAAATGATATTTTATAAAATAAAAGCAGGGGGGTCGACCGGCAGGTCGCATCTTTGTAGAGGGGGGGGAGGGGATTATTGCTCCACCTCGCCCCCCGCGAACTGTCCACCTCGGGAGCGCCTTAACGGCCAGCCCCCCTTGGCGGCGGTGGAAGTACTAAGTAGTACCACCGCCGCCATTACGTCTGCGGCCCCTTACGGGGGCCGTCGGCCTCGTCGGGGTTGCCCCGCCGATGCTAGCCTCCTGGCGGAGAGCGGGTCGGCTTCCCTCTCCCTCTCCGCTGCCTCCTTCTGCGTTATCACAATCTCGCAGAAGGAGGCAATCGCTGCTCTTGACCTCTCGCTGCCGATCATGTGGTCGACCACGACCGGCAACGGTAGGTCCATCCCAATAACGCCCCTTAGGTCTCTGCGCGGTGCCGACCACGCTGGACATTCTTCCAGCGTATGCCGCGCAGAGTCCTGGGCCTCCTTGCAGTGGTGGCACTGCGATCCTCCCAATGCCAGTTATGAACACACAGTTTGAGGAAACGGAGGTATGCAGGTAATTTAACTTATGCGCATGCATTGCTGCAACTTGTGCTGTATAATTTAGAATTTTTGTTACCGCGCCATCCGATTTTTATACATGTGCAAATACTCGTACACGCTGCATTGTATTTTTTTCCGCACGCGACAAGGAGGGGACAGAGGCGAGTTCCGGCTCGCGTCTGTCCCCTCCCCCCGTCCCACCACCCTGGTCAACCCGCATAAAACTTAAAAATATGATAAAATAAAAGATAAAATCAGTAAATGAAAAGGTGTATAGATAAAATAAAAGTCATTAAATAAATAAATAATAATAAGTAAATAAATACAATGGACAAAACACAACAAACATAAGAAGAGGGGCAAAATAAAGGGGAATAAAAGATAAAGATAAAATTTATAATATAGAGTAAAATGAAATATTATACAATAAAAGGAGGGGGGTCGACCGGCAGTTCGCATCTTTGTAGAGAGGGGGGGAAGGGGATTATTGCTCCACCTCGCCCCCCGCGACCTGTCCACCTCGGGGGCGCCTTAACGGCCAGCCCCCCTTGGCGGCGGTGGAAGTACTAAGTAGTACCACCGCCGCCATTACGCCTGCGGCCCCTTACGGGGGCCGTCGGCCTCGTCGGGGTTGCCACGCCGATGCTAGCCTTCTGGCGGAGAGCGGGTCGGCTTCCCTCTCCCTCTCCGCTGCCTCCTTCTGCGTTATCACAATCTCGCAGAAGGAGGCAATCGCTGCTCTTGACCTCTCGCTGCCGATCATGTGGTCGACCACGACCGGCAACGGGAGGTCCATCCCAATAACTCCCCTTAGGTCTCTACGCGGTGCCGACCAGGCTGGACATTCTTCCAGCGTATGCCGCGCAGAGTCCTGGGCCTCCTCGCAGTGGTGGCACTGCGATCCTCCTAGTGCCAGTTATGAACACACAGTTTGAGGAAACGGAGGTATGCAGGTAATTTAACTTATGCGCATGCATTGCTGCAACCTGTGCTGTATAATTTAGAATTTTGGTTTCCGCGCCATCCGATTTTTATACATGTGCAAATACTCGTACACGCTGCATTGTATTTTTTTCCGCACGCGACAAGGAGGGGACAGAGGCGAGTTCCGGCTCGCGTCTGTCCCCTCCCCCCGTCCCACCACCCTGGTCAACCCGCATAAAACTTAAAAATATGATTAAATAAAACATAAAATCAGTAAATGAAAAGGTGTATAGATAAAATAGATAAAATAAAAGTCAATAAATAAATAAATAATAATAAGTAAATAAATACAATGGACAAAACACAACAAACATAAGAAGGGTGGCAAAATAAAGGGGAATAAAAGATAAAGATAAAATTTATAATATAGAGTAAAATGAAATATTATAAAATAAAAGGAGGGTGGTCGACCGGCAGGACGCATCTTTGTAGAGGGGTGGGAGGGGATCATTGCTCCACCTCGCCCCCCGCGACCTGTCCACCTCGGGGGCGCCTTAACGGCCAGCCCCCCTTGGCGGCGGTGGAAGTACTAAGTAGTTCCACCGCCGCCATTACGTCTGCGGCCCCTTACGGGGGCCGTCGGCCTCGTCGGGGTTGCCCCGCCGATGCTAGCCTCCTGGCGGAGAGCGGGTCGGCTTCCCTCTCCCTCTCCGCTGCCTCCTTCTGCGTTATCACAATCTAGCAGAAGGAGGCAATCGCTGCTCTTGACCTCTCGCTGCCGATCATGTGGTCGACCACGACCGGCAACGGGAGGTCCATCCCAATAACGCCCCTTAGGTCTCTGCGCGGTGCCGACCACGCTGGACATTCTTCCAGCGTATGCCGCGCAGAGTCCTGGGCCTCCTCGCAGTGGTGGCACTGCGATCCTCCCAATGCCAGTTATGAACACACAGTTTGAGGAAACGGAGGTATGCAGGTAATTTAACTTATGCGCATGCATTGCTGCAACTTGTGCTGTATAATTTAGAATTTTTGTTACCGCGCCATCCGATTTTTATACATGTGCAAATACTCGTACACGCTGCATTGTATTTTTTTCCGCACGCGACAAGGAGGGGACAGAGGCGAGTTCCGGCTCGCGTCTGTCCCCTCCCCCCGTCCCACCACCCTGGTCAACCCGCATAAAACTTAAAAATATGATAAAATAAAAGATAAAATCAGTAAATGAAAAGGTGTATAGATAAAATAAAAGTCATTAAATAAATAAATAATAATAAGTAAATAAATACAATGGACAAAACACAACAAACATAAGAAGAGGGGCAAAATAAAGGGGAATAAAAGATAAAGATAAAATTTATAATATAGAGTAAAATGAAATATTATACAATAAAAGGAGGGGGGTCGACCGGCAGTTCGCATCTTTGTAGAGAGGGGGGGAAGGGGATTATTGCTCCACCTCGCCCCCCGCGACCTGTCCACCTCGGGGGCGCCTTAACGGCCAGCCCCCCTTGGCGGCGGTGGAAGTACTAAGTAGTACCACCGCCGCCATTACGCCTGCGGCCCCTTACGGGGGCCGTCGGCCTCGTCGGGGTTGCCACGCCGATGCTAGCCTTCTGGCGGAGAGCGGGTCGGCTTCCCTCTCCCTCTCCGCTGCCTCCTTCTGCGTTATCACAATCTCGCAGAAGGAGGCAATCGCTGCTCTTGACCTCTCGCTGCCGATCATGTGGTCGACCACGACCGGCAACGGGAGGTCCATCCCAATAACTCCCCTTAGGTCTCTACGCGGTGCCGACCAGGCTGGACATTCTTCCAGCGTATGCCGCGCAGAGTCCTGGGCCTCCTCGCAGTGGTGGCACTGCGATCCTCCTAGTGCCAGTTATGAACACACAGTTTGAGGAAACGGAGGTATGCAGGTAATTTAACTTATGCGCATGCATTGCTGCAACCTGTGCTGTATAATTTAGAATTTTGGTTTCCGCGCCATCCGATTTTTATACATGTGCAAATACTCGTACACGCTGCATTGTATTTTTTTCCGCACGCGACAAGGAGGGGACAGAGGCGAGTTCCGGCTCGCGTCTGTCCCCTCCCCCCGTCCCACCACCCTGGTCAACCCGCATAAAACTTAAAAATATGATTAAATAAAACATAAAATCAGTAAATGAAAAGGTGTATAGATAAAATAGATAAAATAAAAGTCAATAAATAAATAAATAATAATAAGTAAATAAATACAATGGACAAAACACAACAAACATAAGAAGGGTGGCAAAATAAAGGGGAATAAAAGATAAAGATAAAATTTATAATATAGAGTAAAATGAAATATTATAAAATAAAAGGAGGGTGGTCGACCGGCAGGACGCATCTTTGTAGAGGGGTGGGAGGGGATCATTGCTCCACCTCGCCCCCCGCGACCTGTCCACCTCGGGGGCGCCTTAACGGCCAGCCCCCCTTGGCGGCGGTGGAAGTACTAAGTAGTTCCACCGCCGCCATTACGTCTGCGGCCCCTTACGGGGGCCGTCGGCCTCGTCGGGGTTGCCCCGCCGATGCTAGCCTCCTGGCGGAGAGCGGGTCGGCTTCCCTCTCCCTCTCCGCTGCCTCCTTCTGCGTTATCACAATCTAGCAGAAGGAGGCAATCGCTGCTCTTGACCTCTCGCTGCCGATCATGTGGTCGACCACGACCGGCAACGGGAGGTCCATCCCAATAACGCCCCTTAGGTCTCTGCGCGGTGCCGACCACGCTGGACATTCTTCCAGCGTATGCCGCGCAGAGTCCTGGGCCTCCTCGCAGTGGTGGCACTGCGATCCTCCCAATGCCAGTTATGAACACACAGTTTGAGGAAACGGAGGTATGCAGGTAATTTAACTTATGCGCATGCATTGCTGCAACTTGTGCTGTATAATTTAGAATTTTTGTTACCGCGCCATCCGATTTTTATACATGTGCATATACTCGTACACGCTGCATTGTATTTTTTTCCGCACGCGACAAGGAGGGGACAGAGGCGAGTTCCGGCTCGCGTCTGTCCCCTCCCCCCGTCCCACCCCCTGGTCAACCCGCATAAAACTTAAAAATATGATAAAATACAAGATAAAATCAATAATTGAAAAGGTGTATAGATAAAATAGATAAAATAAAAGTCAATAAATAAATAAATAATAATATGTAAATAAATACAATGGACAAAACACAACAAACATAAGAAGGGGGGCAAAATAAAGGGGAATAAAAGATAAAGATAAAATTTATAATACGGAGTAAAATGATATTTTATAAAATAAAAGCAGGGGGGTCGACCGGCAGGTCGCATCTTTGTAGAGGGGGGGGAGGGGATTATTGCTCCACCTCGCCCCCCGCGAACTGTCCACCTCGGGAGCGCCTTAACGGCCAGCCCCCCTTGGCGGCGGTGGAAGTACTAAGTAGTACCACCGCCACCATTACGTCTGCGGCCCCTTACGGGGGCCGTCGGCCTCGTCGGGGTTGCCCCGCCGATGCTAGCCTCCTGGCGGAGAGCGGGTCGGCTTCCCTCTCCCTCTCCGCTGCCTCCTTCTGCGTTATCACAATCTCGCAGAAGGAGGCAATCGCTGCTCTTGACCTCTCGCTGCCGATCATGTGGTCGACCACGACCGGCAACGGGAGGTCCATCCCAATAACGCCCCTTAGGTCTCTGCGCAGTGCCGACCACGCTGGACATTCTTCCAGCGTATGCCGCGCAGAGTCCTGGGCCTCCTTGCAGCGGTGGCACTGCGATCCTCCCAATGCCAGTTATGAACACACAGTTTGAGGAAACGGAGGTATGCAGGTAATTTAACTTATGCGCATGCATTGCTGCAACTTGTGCTGTATAATTTAGAATTTTTGTTACCGCGCCATCCGATTTTTATACATGTGCATATACTCGTACACGCTGCATTGTATTTTTTTCCGCACGCGACAAGGAGGGGACAGAGGCGAGTTCCGGCTCGCGTCTGTCCCCTCCCCCCGTCCCACCCCCTGGTCAACCCGCATAAAACTTAAAAATATGATAAAATACAAGATAAAATCAATAATTGAAAAGGTGTATAGATAAAATAGATAAAATAAAAGTCAATAAATAAATAAATAATAATAAGTAAATAAATACAATGGACAAAACACAACAAACATAAGAAGGGGGGCAAAATAAAGGGGAATAAAAGATAAAAATAAAATTTATAATACGGAGTAAAATGATATTTTATAAAATAAAAGCAGGGGGGTCGACCGGCAGGTCGCATCTTTGTAGAGGGGGGGGAGGGGATTATTGCTCCACCTCGCCCCCCGCGAACTGTCCACCTCGGGAGCGCCTTAACGGCCAGCCCCCCTTGGCGGCGGTGGAAGTACTAAGTAGTACCACCGCCGCCATTACGTCTGCGGCCCCTTACGGGGGCCGTCGGCCTCGTCGGGGTTGCCCCGCCGATGCTAGCCTCCTGGCGGAGAGCGGGTCGGCTTCCCTCTCCCTCTCCGCTGCCTCCTTCTGCGTTATCACAATCTCGCAGAAGGAGGCAATCGCTGCTCTTGACCTCTCGCTGCCGATCATGTGGTCGACCACGACCGGCAACGGTAGGTCCATCCCAATAACGCCCCTTAGGTCTCTGCGCGGTGCCGACCACGCTGGACATTCTTCCAGCGTATGCCGCGCAGAGTCCTGGGCCTCCTTGCAGTGGTGGCACTGCGATCCTCCCAATGCCAGTTATGAACACACAGTTTGAGGAAACGGAGGTATGCAGGTAATTTAACTTATGCGCATGCATTGCTGCAACTTGTGCTGTATAATTTAGAATTTTTGTTACCGCGCCATCCGATTTTTATACATGTGCAAATACTCGTACACGCTGCATTGTATTTTTTTCCGCACGCGACAAGGAGGGGACAGAGGCGAGTTCCGGCTCGCGTCTGTCCCCTCCCCCCGTCCCACCACCCTGGTCAACCCGCATAAAACTTAAAAATATGATAAAATAAAAGATAAAATCAGTAAATGAAAAGGTGTATAGATAAAATAAAAGTCATTAAATAAATAAATAATAATAAGTAAATAAATACAATGGACAAAACACAACAAACATAAGAAGAGGGGCAAAATAAAGGGGAATAAAAGATAAAGATAAAATTTATAATATAGAGTAAAATGAAATATTATACAATAAAAGGAGGGGGGTCGACCGGCAGTTCGCATCTTTGTAGAGAGGGGGGGAAGGGGATTATTGCTCCACCTCGCCCCCCGCGACCTGTCCACCTCGGGGGCGCCTTAACGGCCAGCCCCCCTTGGCGGCGGTGGAAGTACTAAGTAGTACCACCGCCGCCATTACGCCTGCGGCCCCTTACGGGGGCCGTCGGCCTCGTCGGGGTTGCCACGCCGATGCTAGCCTTCTGGCGGAGAGCGGGTCGGCTTCCCTCTCCCTCTCCGCTGCCTCCTTCTGCGTTATCACAATCTCGCAGAAGGAGGCAATCGCTGCTCTTGACCTCTCGCTGCCGATCATGTGGTCGACCACGACCGGCAACGGGAGGTCCATCCCAATAACTCCCCTTAGGTCTCTACGCGGTGCCGACCAGGCTGGACATTCTTCCAGCGTATGCCGCGCAGAGTCCTGGGCCTCCTCGCAGTGGTGGCACTGCGATCCTCCTAGTGCCAGTTATGAACACACAGTTTGAGGAAACGGAGGTATGCAGGTAATTTAACTTATGCGCATGCATTGCTGCAACCTGTGCTGTATAATTTAGAATTTTGGTTTCCGCGCCATCCGATTTTTATACATGTGCAAATACTCGTACACGCTGCATTGTATTTTTTTCCGCACGCGACAAGGAGGGGACAGAGGCGAGTTCCGGCTCGCGTCTGTCCCCTCCCCCCGTCCCACCACCCTGGTCAACCCGCATAAAACTTAAAAATATGATTAAATAAAACATAAAATCAGTAAATGAAAAGGTGTATAGATAAAATAGATAAAATAAAAGTCAATAAATAAATAAATAATAATAAGTAAATAAATACAATGGACAAAACACAACAAACATAAGAAGGGTGGCAAAATAAAGGGGAATAAAAGATAAAGATAAAATTTATAATATAGAGTAAAATGAAATATTATAAAATAAAAGGAGGGTGGTCGACCGGCAGGACGCATCTTTGTAGAGGGGTGGGAGGGGATCATTGCTCCACCTCGCCCCCCGCGACCTGTCCACCTCGGGGGCGCCTTAACGGCCAGCCCCCCTTGGCGGCGGTGGAAGTACTAAGTAGTTCCACCGCCGCCATTACGTCTGCGGCCCCTTACGGGGGCCGTCGGCCTCGTCGGGGTTGCCCCGCCGATGCTAGCCTCCTGGCGGAGAGCGGGTCGGCTTCCCTCTCCCTCTCCGCTGCCTCCTTCTGCGTTATCACAATCTAGCAGAAGGAGGCAATCGCTGCTCTTGACCTCTCGCTGCCGATCATGTGGTCGACCACGACCGGCAACGGGAGGTCCATCCCAATAACGCCCCTTAGGTCTCTGCGCGGTGCCGACCACGCTGGACATTCTTCCAGCGTATGCCGCGCAGAGTCCTGGGCCTCCTCGCAGTGGTGGCACTGCGATCCTCCCAATGCCAGTTATGAACACACAGTTTGAGGAAACGGAGGTATGCAGGTAATTTAACTTATGCGCATGCATTGCTGCAACTTGTGCTGTATAATTTAGAATTTTTGTTACCGCGCCATCCGATTTTTATACATGTGCATATACTCGTACACGCTGCATTGTATTTTTTTCCGCACGCGACAAGGAGGGGACAGAGGCGAGTTCCGGCTCGCGTCTGTCCCCTCCCCCCGTCCCACCCCCTGGTCAACCCGCATAAAACTTAAAAATATGATAAAATACAAGATAAAATCAATAATTGAAAAGGTGTATAGATAAAATAGATAAAATAAAAGTCAATAAATAAATAAATAATAATATGTAAATAAATACAATGGACAAAACACAACAAACATAAGAAGGGGGGCAAAATAAAGGGGAATAAAAGATAAAGATAAAATTTATAATACGGAGTAAAATGATATTTTATAAAATAAAAGCAGGGGGGTCGACCGGCAGGTCGCATCTTTGTAGAGGGGGGGGAGGGGATTATTGCTCCACCTCGCCCCCCGCGAACTGTCCACCTCGGGAGCGCCTTAACGGCCAGCCCCCCTTGGCGGCGGTGGAAGTACTAAGTAGTACCACCGCCACCATTACGTCTGCGGCCCCTTACGGGGGCCGTCGGCCTCGTCGGGGTTGCCCCGCCGATGCTAGCCTCCTGGCGGAGAGCGGGTCGGCTTCCCTCTCCCTCTCCGCTGCCTCCTTCTGCGTTATCACAATCTCGCAGAAGGAGGCAATCGCTGCTCTTGACCTCTCGCTGCCGATCATGTGGTCGACCACGACCGGCAACGGGAGGTCCATCCCAATAACGCCCCTTAGGTCTCTGCGCAGTGCCGACCACGCTGGACATTCTTCCAGCGTATGCCGCGCAGAGTCCTGGGCCTCCTCGCAGTGTTGGCACTGCGATCCTCCCAATGCCAGTTATGAACACACAGTTTGAGGAAACGGAGGTATGCAGGTAATTTAACTTATGCGCATGCATTGCTGCAACTTGTGCTGTATAATTTAGAATTTTTGTTACCGCGCCATCCGATTTTTATACATGTGCAAATACTCGTACACGCTGCATTGTATTTTTTTCCGCACGCGACAAGGAGGGGACAGAGGCGAGTTCCGGCTCGCGTCTGTCCCCTCCCCCCGTCCCACCCCCCTGGTCAACCCGCATAAAACTTAAAAATATGATAAAATACAAGATAAAATCAATAATTGTAAAGGTGTATAGATAAAATAGATAAAATAAAAGTCAATAAATAAATAAATAATAATAAGTAAATAAATACAATGGACAAAACACAATAAACATAAGAAGGGGGGCAAAATAAAGGGGAATAAAAGATAAAGATAAAATTTATAATATAGTGTAAAATGAAATATTATAAAATGAAAGGAGGGGGGTGGACCGGCAGGTCGCATCTTTGTAGAGAGGGGGGGAAAGGAATTATTGCGCCACCTCGCCCCCCGCGACCTGTCCACCTCGGAGGCGCCTTAACGGCCAGCCCCCCTTGGCGGCGGTGGAAGTACTAAGTAGTGCCACCGCCGCCATTACGTCTGCGGCCCCTTACGGGGGCCGTCGGCCTCGTCGGGGTTGCCCCGCCGATGCTAGCCTCCTGGCGGAGAGCGGGTCGGCTTCCCTCTCCCTCTCCGCTGCCTCCTTCTGCGTTATCACAATCTAGCAGAAGGAGGCAATCGCTGCTCTTGACCTCTCGCTGCCGATCATGTGGTCGACCACGACCGGCAACGGGAGGTCCATCCCAATAACGCCCCTTAGGTCTCTGCGCGGTGCCGACCACGCTGGACATTCTTCCAGCGTATGCCGCGCAGAGTCCTGGGCCTCCTCGCAGTGGTGGCACTGCGATCCTCACAATGCCAGTTATGAACACACAGTTTGAGGAAACGGAGGTATGCAGGTAATTTAACTTATGCGCATGCATTGCTGCAACTTGTGCTGTATAATTTAGAATTTTTGTTACCGCGCCATCCGATTTTTATACATGTGCAAATACTCGTACACGCTGCATTGTATTTTTTTCCGCACTCGACAAGGAGGGGACAGAGGCGAGTTCCGGCTCGCGTCTGTCCCCTCCCCCCGGCCCAGCACCCTGGTCAACCCGCATAAAACTTAAAAATATGATAAAATAAAAGATAAAATCAGTAAATGAAAAGGTGTATAGATAAAATAGATAAAATAAAAGTCAATAAATAAATAAATAATAATAAGTAAATAAATACAATGGACAAAACACAACAAACATAAGAAGGGTGGCAAAATAAAGGGGAATAAAAGATAAAGATAAAATTTATAATATAGAGTAAAATGAAATATTATAAAATAAATGGAGGGTGGTCGACCGGCAGGTCGCATCTTTGTAGAGGGGGGGAGGGGATTATTGCTCCACCTCGCCCCCCGCGACCTGAACACCTCGGGGGCGCCTTAACGGCCAGCCCCCCTTGGCGGCGGTGGAAGTACTAAGTAGTTCCACCGCCGCCATTACGTCTGCGGCCCCTTACGGGGGCCGTCGGCCTCGTCGGGGTTGCCCCGCCGATGCTAGCCTCCTGGCGGAGAGCGGGTTGGCTTCCCTCTCCCTCTCCGCTGCCTCCTTCTGCGTTATCACAATCTCGCAGAAGGAGGCAATCGCTGCTCTTGACCTCTCACTGCCGATCATGTGGTCGACCACGACCGGCAACGGGAGGTCCATCCCAATAACGCCCCTTAGGTCTCTGCGCGGTGCCGACCACGCTGGACATTCTTCCAGCGTATGCCGCGCAGAGTCCTGGGCCTCCTCGCAGTGGTGGCACTGCGATCCTCCCAATGCCAGTTATGAACACACAGTTTGAGGAAACGGAGGTATGCAGGTAATTTAACTTATGCGCATGCATTGCTGCAACTTGTGCTGTATAATTTAGAATTTTTGTTACCGCGCCATCCGATTTTTATACATGTGCAAATACTCGTACACGCTGCATTGTATTTTTTTCCGCACGCGACAAGGAGGGGACAGAGGCGAGTTCCGGCTCGCGTCTGTCCCCTCCCCCCGTCCCACCCCCCTGGTCAACCCGCATAAAACTTAAAAATATGATAAAATACAAGATAAAATCAATAATTGTAAAGGTGTATAGATAAAATAGATAAAATAAAAGTCAATAAATAAATAAATAATAATAAGTAAATAAATACAATGGACAAAACACAACAAACATAAGAAGGGTGGCAAAATAAAGGGGAATAAAAGATAAAGATAAAATTTATAATATAGAGTAAAATGAAATATTATAAAATAAATGGAGGGTGGTCGACCGGCAGGTCGCATCTTTGTAGAGGGGGGGAGGGGATTATTGCTCCACCTCGCCCCCCGCGACCTGAACACCTCGGGGGCGCCTTAACGGCCAGCCCCCCTTGGCGGCGGTGGAAGTACTAAGTAGTACCACCGCCGCCATTACGTCTGCGGCCCCTTACGGGGGCCGTCGGCCTCGTCGGGGTTGCCCCGCCGATGCTAGCCTCCTGGCGGAGAGCGGGTCGGCTTCCCTCTCCCTCTCCGCTGCCTCCTTCTGCGTTATCACAATCTCGCAGAAGGAGGCAATCGCTGCTCTTGACCTCTCACTGCCGATCATGTGGTCGACCACGACCGGCAACGGGAGGTCCATCCCAATAACGCCCCTTAGGTCTCTGCGCGGTGCCGACCACGCTGGACATTCTTCCAGCGTATGCCGCGCAGAGTCCTGGGCCTCCTCGCAGTGGTGGCACTGCGATCCTCCCAATGCCAGTTATGAACACACAGTTTGAGGAAACGGAGGTATGCAGGTAATTTAACTTATGCGCATGCATTGCTGCAACTTGTGCTGTATAATTTAGAATTTTTGTTACCGCGCCATCCGATTTTTATACATGTGCAAATACTCGTACACGCTGCATTGTATTTTTTTCCGCACGCGACAAGGAGGGGACAGAGGCGAGTTCCGGCTCGCGTCTGTCCCCTCCCCCCGTCCCACCCCCCTGGTCAACCCGCATAAAACTTAAAAATATGATAAAATACAAGATAAAATCAATAATTGTAAAGGTGTATAGATAAAATAGATAAAATAAAAGTCAATAAATAAATAAATAATAATAAGTAAATAAATACAATGGACAAAACACAACAAACATAAGAAGGGTGGCAAAATAAAGGGGAATAAAAGATAAAGATAAAATTTATAATATAGAGTAAAATGAAATATTATAAAATAAATGGAGGGTTGTCGACCGGCAGGTCGCATCTTTGTAGAGGGGGGGAGGGGATTATTGCTCCACCTCGCCCCCCGCGACCTGAACACCTCGGGGGCGCCTTAACGGCCAGCCCCCCTTGGCGGCGGTGGAAGTACTAAGTAGTACCACCGCCGCCATTACGTCTGCGGCCCCTTACAGGGGCCGTCGGCCTCGTCGGGGTTGCCCCGCCGATGCTAGCCTCCTGGCGGAGAGCGGGTCGGCTTCCCTCTCCCTCTCCGCTGCCTCCTTCTGCGTTATCACAATCTCGCAGAAGGAGGCAATCGCTGCTCTTGACCTCTCACTGCCGATCATGTGGTCGACCACGACCGGCAACGGGAGGTCCATCCCAATAACGCCCCTTAGGTCTCTGCGCGGTGCCGACCACGCTGGACATTCTTCCAGCGTATGCCGCGCAGAGTCCTGGGCCTCCTCGCAGTGGTGGCACTGCGATCCTCCCAATGCCAGTTATGAACACACAGTTTGAGGAAACGGAGGTATGCAGGTAATTTAACTTATGCGCATGCATTGCTGCAACTTGTGCTGTATAATTTAGAATTTTTGTTACCGCGCCATCCGATTTTTATACATGTGCAAATACTCGTACACGCTGCATTGTATTTTTTTCCGCACGCGACAAGGAGGGGACAGAGGCGAGTTCCGGCTCGCGTCTGTCCCCTCCCCCCGTCCCACCACCCTGGTCAACCCGCATAAAACTTAAAAATATGATAAAATAAAACATAAAATCAGTAAATGAAAAGGTGTATAGATAAAATAGATAAAATAAAAGTCAATAAATAAATAAATAATAATAAGTAAATAAATACAATGGACAAAACACAACAAACATAAGAAGGGTGGCAAAATAAAGGGGAATAAAAGATAAAGATAAAATTTATAATATAGAGTAAAATGAAATATTATAAAATAAAAGGAGGGTGGTCGACCGGCAGGACGCATCTTTGTAGAGGGGTGGGAGGGGATCATTGCTCCACCTCGCCCCCCGCGACCTGTCCACCTCGGGGGCGCCTTAACGGCCAGCCCCCCTTGGCGGCGGTGGAAGTACTAAGTAGTACCACCGCCGCCATTACGTCTGCGGCCCCTTACGGGGGCCGTCGGCCTCGTCGGGGTTGCCCCGCCGATGCTAGCCTCCTGGCGGAGAGCGGGTCGGCTTCCCTCTCCCTCTCCGCTGCCTCCTTCTGCGTTATCACAATCTAGCAGAAGGAGGCAATCGCTGCTCTTGACCTCTCGCTGCCGATCATGTGGTCGACCACGACCGGCAACGGGAGGTCCATCCCAATAACGCCCCTTAGGTCTCTGCGCGGTGCCGACCACGCTGGACATTCTTCCAGCGTATGCCGCGCAGAGTCCTGGGCCTCCTCGCAGTGGTGGCACTGCGATCCTCCCAATGCCAGTTATGAACACACAGTTTGAGGAAACGGAGGTATGCAGGTAATTTAACTTATGCGCATGCATTGCTGCAACTTGTGCTGTATAATTTAGAATTTTTGTTACCGCGCCATCCGATTTTTATACATGTGCATATACTCGTACACGCTGCATTGTATTTTTTTCCGCACGCGACAAGGAGGGGACAGAGGCGAGTTCCGGCTCGCGTCTGTCCCCTCCCCCCGTCCCACCCCCTGGTCAACCCGCATAAAACTTAAAAATATGATAAAATACAAGATAAAATCAATAATTGAAAAGGTGTATAGATAAAATAGATAAAATAAAAGTCAATAAATAAATAAATAATAATAAGTAAATAAATACAATGGACAAAACACAACAAACATAAGAAGGGGGGCAAAATAAAGGGGAATAAAAGATAAAGATAAAATTTATAATACGGAGTAAAATGATATTTTATAAAATAAAAGCAGGGGGGTCGACCGGCAGGTCGCATCTTTGCAGAGGGGGGGGAGGGGATTATTGCTCCACCTCGCCCCCCGCGAACTGTCCACCTCGGGAGCGCCTTAACGGCCAGCCCCCCTTGGCGGCGGTGGAAGTACTAAGTAGTACCACCGCCGCCATTACGTCTGCGGCCCCTTACGGGGGCCGTCGGCCTCGTCGGGGTTGCCCCGCCGATGCTAGCCTCCTGGCGGAGAGCGGGTCGGCTTCCCTCTCCCTCTCCGCTGCCTCCTTCTGCGTTATCACAATCTCGCAGAAGGAGGCAATCGCTGCTCTTGACCTCTCGCTGCCGATCATGTGGTCGACCACGACCGGCAACGGGAGGTCCATCCCAATAACGCCCCTTAGGTCTCTGCGCAGTGCCGACCACGCTGGACATTCTTCCAGCGTATGCCGCGCAGAGTCCTGGGCCTCCTCGCAGTGGTGGCACTGCCATCCTCCCAATGCCAGTTATGAACACACAGTTTGAGGAAACGGAGGTATGCAGGTAATTTAACTTATGCGCATGCATTGCTGCAACTTGTGCTGTATAATTTAGAATTTTTGTTACCGCGCCATCCGATTTTTATACATGTGCAAATACTCGTACACGCTGCATTGTATTTTTTTCCGCACGCGACAAGGAGGGGACAGAGGCGAGTTCCGGCTCGCGTCTGTCCCCTCCCCCCGTCCCACCCCCCCGGTCAACCCGCATAAAACTTAAAAATATGATAAAATACAAGATAAAATCAATAATTGTAAAGGTGTATAGATAAAATAGATAAAATAAAAGTCAATAAATAAATAAATAATAATAAGTAAATAAATACAATGGACAAAACACAATAAACATAAGAAGGGGGGCAAAATAAAGGGGAATAAAAGATAAAGATAAAATTTATAATATAGTGTAAAATGAAATATTATAAAATGAAAGGAGGGGGGTGGACCGGCAGGTCGCATCTTTGTAGAGAGGGGGGGAAAGGAATTATTGCGCTACCTCGCCCCCCGCGACCTGTCCACCTCGGAGGCGCCTTAACGGCCAGCCCCCCTTGGCGGCGGTGGAAGTACTAAGTAGTGCCACCGCCGCCATTACGTCTGCGGCCCCTTACGGGGGCCGTCGGCCTCGTCGGGGTTGCCCCGCCGATGCTAGCCTCCTGGCGGAGAGCGGGTCGGCTTCCCTCTCCCTCTCCGCTGCCTCCTTCTGCGTTATCACAATCTAGCAGAAGGAGGCAATCGCTACTCTTGACCTCTCGCTGCCGATCATGTGGTCGACCACGACCGGCAACGGGAGGTCCATCCCAATAACGCCCCTTAGGTCTCTGCGCGGTGCCGACCACGCTGGACATTCTTCCAGCGTATGCCGCGCAGAGTCCTGGGCCTCCTCGCAGTGGTGGCACTGCGATCCTCACAATGCCAGTTATGAACACACAGTTTGAGGAAACGGAGGTATGCAGGTAATTTAACTTATGCGCATGCATTGCTGCAACTTGTGCTGTATAATTTAGAATTTTTGTTACCGCGCCATCCGATTTTTATACATGTGCAAATACTCGTACACGCTGCATTGTATTTTTTTCCGCACTCGACAAGGAGGGGACAGAGGCGAGTTCCGGCTCGCGTCTGTCCCCTCCCCCCGGCCCACCACCCTGGTCAACCCGCATAAAACTTAAAAATATGATAAAATAAAAGATAAAATCAGTAAATGAAAAGGTGTATAGATAAAATAGATAAAATAAAAGTCAATAAATAAATAAATAATAATAAGTAAATAAATACAATGGACAAAACACAACAAACATAAGAAGGGTGGCAAAATAAAGGGGAATAAAAGATAAAGATAAAATTTATAATATAGAGTCAAATGAAATATTATAAAATAAATGGAGGGTGGTCGACCGGCAGGTCGCATCTTTGTAGAGGGGGGGAGGGGATTATTGCTCCACCTCGCCCCCCGCGACCTGAACACCTCGGGGGCGCTTTAACGGCCAGCCCCCCTTGGCGGCGGTGGAAGTACTAAGTAGTTCCACCGCCGCCATTACGTCTGCGGCCCCTTACGGGGGCCGTCGGCCTCGTCGGGGTTGCCCCGCCGATGCTAGCCTCCTGGCGGAGAGCGGGTCGGCTTCCCTCTCCCTCTCCGCTGCCTCCTTCTGCGTTATCACAATCTAGCAGAAGGAGGCAATCGCTGCTCTTGACCTCTCGCTGCCGATCATGTGGTCGACCACGACCGGCAACGGGAGGTCCATCCCAATAACGCCCCTTAGGTCTCTGCGCGGTGCCGACCACGCTGGACATTCTTCCAGCGTATGCCGCGCAGAGTCCTGGGCCTCCTTGCAGCGGTGGCACTGCGATCCTCCCAATGCCAGTTATGAACACACAGTTTGAGGAAACGGAGGTATGCAGGTAATTTAACTTATGCGCATGCATTGCTGCAACTTGTGCTGTATAATTTAGAATTTTTGTTACCGCGCCATCCGATTTTTATACATGTGCATATACTCGTACACGCTGCATTGTATTTTTTTCCGCACGCGACAAGGAGGGGACAGAGGCGAGTTCCGGCTCGCGTCTGTCCCCTCCCCCCGTCCCACCCCCTGGTCAACCCGCATAAAACTTAAAAATATGATAAAATACAAGATAAAATCAATAATTGAAAAGGTGTATAGATAAAATAGATAAAATAAAAGTCAATAAATAAATAAATAATAATAAGTAAATAAATACAATGGACAAAACACAACAAACATAAGAAGGGGGGCAAAATAAAGGGGAATAAAAGATAAAAATAAAATTTATAATACGGAGTAAAATGATATTTTATAAAATAAAAGCAGGGGGGTCGACCGGCAGGTCGCATCTTTGTAGAGGGGGGGGAGGGGATTATTGCTCCACCTCGCCCCCCGCGAACTGTCCACCTCGGGAGCGCCTTAACGGCCAGCCCCCCTTGGCGGCGGTGGAAGTACTAAGTAGTACCACCGCCGCCATTACGTCTGCGGCCCCTTACGGGGGCCGTCGGCCTCGTCGGGGTTGCCCCGCCGATGCTAGCCTCCTGGCGGAGAGCGGGTCGGCTTCCCTCTCCCTCTCCGCTGCCTCCTTCTGCGTTATCACAATCTCGCAGAAGGAGGCAATCGCTGCTCTTGACCTCTCGCTGCCGATCATGTGGTCGACCACGACCGGCAACGGTAGGTCCATCCCAATAACGCCCCTTAGGTCTCTGCGCGGTGCCGACCACGCTGGACATTCTTCCAGCGTATGCCGCGCAGAGTCCTGGGCCTCCTTGCAGTGGTGGCACTGCGATCCTCCCAATGCCAGTTATGAACACACAGTTTGAGGAAACGGAGGTATGCAGGTAATTTAACTTATGCGCATGCATTGCTGCAACTTGTGCTGTATAATTTAGAATTTTTGTTACCGCTCCATCCGATTTTTATACATGTGCAAATACTCGTACACGCTGCATTGTATTTTTTTCCGCACGCGACAAGGAGGGGACAGAGGCGAGTTCCGGCTCGCGTCTGTCCCCTCCCCCCGTCCCACCACCCTGGTCAACCCGCATAAAACTTAAAAATATGATAAAATAAAAGATAAAATCAGTAAATGAAAAGGTGTATAGATAAAATAAAAGTCATTAAATAAATAAATAATAATAAGTAAATAAATACAATGGACAAAACACAACAAACATAAGAAGAGGGGCAAAATAAAGGGGAATAAAAGATAAAGATAAAATTTATAATATAGAGTAAAATGAAATATTATACAATAAAAGGAGGGGGGTCGACCGGCAGTTCGCATCTTTGTAGAGAGGGGGGGAAGGGGATTATTGCTCCACCTCGCCCCCCGCGACCTGTCCACCTCGGGGGCGCCTTAACGGCCAGCCCCCCTTGGCGGCGGTGGAAGTACTAAGTAGTACCACCGCCGCCATTACGCCTGCGGCCCCTTACGGGGGCCGTCGGCCTCGTCGGGGTTGCCACGCCGATGCTAGCCTTCTGGCGGAGAGCGGGTCGGCTTCCCTCTCCCTCTCCGCTGCCTCCTTCTGCGTTATCACAATCTCGCAGAAGGAGGCAATCGCTGCTCTTGACCTCTCGCTGCCGATCATGTGGTCGACCACGACCGGCAACGGGAGGTCCATCCCAATAACTCCCCTTAGGTCTCTACGCGGTGCCGACCAGGCTGGACATTCTTCCAGCGTATGCCGCGCAGAGTCCTGGGCCTCCTCGCAGTGGTGGCACTGCGATCCTCCTAGTGCCAGTTATGAACACACAGTTTGAGGAAACGGAGGTATGCAGGTAATTTAACTTATGCGCATGCATTGCTGCAACCTGTGCTGTATAATTTAGAATTTTGGTTTCCGCGCCATCCGATTTTTATACATGTGCAAATACTCGTACACGCTGCATTGTATTTTTTTCCGCACGCGACAAGGAGGGGACAGAGGCGAGTTCCGGCTCGCGTCTGTCCCCTCCCCCCGTCCCACCACCCTGGTCAACCCGCATAAAACTTAAAAATATGATTAAATAAAACATAAAATCAGTAAATGAAAAGGTGTATAGATAAAATAGATAAAATAAAAGTCAATAAATAAATAAATAATAATAAGTAAATAAATACAATGGACAAAACACAACAAACATAAGAAGGGTGGCAAAATAAAGGGGAATAAAAGATAAAGATAAAATTTATAATATAGAGTAAAATGAAATATTATAAAATAAAAGGAGGGTGGTCGACCGGCAGGACGCATCTTTGTAGAGGGGTGGGAGGGGATCATTGCTCCACCTCGCCCCCCGCGACCTGTCCACCTCGGGGGCGCCTTAACGGCCAGCCCCCCTTGGCGGCGGTGGAAGTACTAAGTAGTTCCACCGCCGCCATTACGTCTGCGGCCCCTTACGGGGGCCGTCGGCCTCGTCGGGGTTGCCCCGCCGATGCTAGCCTCCTGGCGGAGAGCGGGTCGGCTTCCCTCTCCCTCTCCGCTGCCTCCTTCTGCGTTATCACAATCTAGCAGAAGGAGGCAATCGCTGCTCTTGACCTCTCGCTGCCGATCATGTGGTCGACCACGACCGGCAACGGGAGGTCCATCCCAATAACGCCCCTTAGGTCTCTGCGCGGTGCCGACCACGCTGGACATTCTTCCAGCGTATGCCGCGCAGAGTCCTGGGCCTCCTCGCAGTGGTGGCACTGCGATCCTCCCAATGCCAGTTATGAACACACAGTTTGAGGAAACGGAGGTATGCAGGTAATTTAACTTATGCGCATGCATTGCTGCAACTTGTGCTGTATAATTTAGAATTTTTGTTACCGCGCCATCCGATTTTTATACATGTGCATATACTCGTACACGCTGCATTGTATTTTTTTCCGCACGCGACAAGGAGGGGACAGAGGCGAGTTCCGGCTCGCGTCTGTCCCCTCCCCCCGTCCCACCCCCTGGTCAACCCGCATAAAACTTAAAAATATGATAAAATACAAGATAAAATCAATAATTGAAAAGGTGTATAGATAAAATAGATAAAATAAAAGTCAATAAATAAATAAATAATAATAAGTAAATAAATACAATGGACAAAACACAACAAACATAAGAAGGGGGGCAAAATAAAGGGGAATAAAAGATAAAGATAAAATTTATAATACGGAGTAAAATGATATTTTATAAAATAAAAGCAGGGGGGTCGACCGGCAGGTCGCATCTTTGTAGAGGGGGGGGAGGGGATTATTGCTCCACCTCGCCCCCCGCGAACTGTCCACCTCGGGAGCGCCTTAACGGCCAGCCCCCCTTGGCGGCGGTGGAAGTACTAAGTAGTACCACCGCCGCCATTACGTCTGCGGCCCCTTACGGGGGCCGTCGGCCTCGTCGGGGTTGCCCCGCCGATGCTAGCCTCCTGGCGGAGAGCGGGTCGGCTTCCCTCTCCCTCTCCGCTGCCTCCTTCTGCGTTATCACAATCTCGCAGAAGGAGGCAATCGCTGCTCTTGACCTCTCGCTGCCGATCATGTGGTCGACCACGACCGGCAACGGGAGGTCCATCCCAATAACGCCCCTTAGGTCTCTGCGCAGTGCCGACCACGCTGGACATTCTTCCAGCGTATGCCGCGCAGAGTCCTGGGCCTCCTCGCAGTGTTGGCACTGCGATCCTCCCAATGCCAGTTATGAACACACAGTTTGAGGAAACGGAGGTATGCAGGTAATTTAACTTATGCGCATGCATTGCTGCAACTTGTGCTGTATAATTTAGAATTTTTGTTACCGCGCCATCCGATTTTTATACATGTGCAAATACTCGTACACGCTGCATTGTATTTTTTTCCGCACGCGACAAGGAGGGGACAGAGGCGAGTTCCGGCTCGCGTCTGTCCCCTCCCCCCGTCCCACCCCCCTGGTCAACCCGCATAAAACTTAAAAATATGATAAAATACAAGATAAAATCAATAATTGTAAAGGTGTATAGATAAAATAGATAAAATAAAAGTCAATAAATAAATAAATAATAATAAGTAAATAAATACAATGGACAAAACACAATAAACATAAGAAGGGGGGCAAAATAAAGGGGAATAAAAGATAAAGATAAAATTTATAATATAGTGTAAAATGAAATATTATAAAATGAAAGGAGGGGGGTGGACCGGCAGGTCGCATCTTTGTAGAGAGGGGGGGAAAGGAATTATTGCGCCACCTCGCCCCCCGCGACCTGTCCACCTCGGAGGCGCCTTAACGGCCAGCCCCCCTTGGCGGCGGTGGAAGTACTAAGTAGTGCCACCGCCGCCATTACGTCTGCGGCCCCTTACGGGGGCCGTCGGCCTCGTCGGGGTTGCCCCGCCGATGCTAGCCTCCTGGCGGAGAGCGGGTCGGCTTCCCTCTCCCTCTCCGCTGCCTCCTTCTGCGTTATCACAATCTAGCAGAAGGAGGCAATCGCTGCTCTTGACCTCTCGCTGCCGATCATGTGGTCGACCACGACCGGCAACGGGAGGTCCATCCCAATAACGCCCCTTAGGTCTCTGCGCGGTGCCGACCACGCTGGACATTCTTCCAGCGTATGCCGCGCAGAGTCCTGGGCCTCCTCGCAGTGGTGGCACTGCGATCCTCACAATGCCAGTTATGAACACACAGTTTGAGGAAACGGAGGTATGCAGGTAATTTAACTTATGCGCATGCATTGCTGCAACTTGTGCTGTATAATTTAGAATTTTTGTTACCGCGCCATCCGATTTTTATACATGTGCAAATACTCGTACACGCTGCATTGTATTTTTTTCCGCACGCGACAAGGAGGGGACAGAGGCGAGTTCCGGCTCGCGTCTGTCCCCTCCCCCCGTCCCACCCCCTGGTCAACCCGCATAAAACTTAAAAATATGATAAAATACAAGATAAAATCAATAATTGAAAAGGTGTATAGATAAAATAGATAAAATAAAAGTCAATAAATAAATAAATAATAATAAGTAAATAAATACAATGGACAAAACACAACAAACATAAGAAGGGGGGCAAAATAAAGGGGAATAAAAGATAAAGATAAAATTTATAATACGGAGTAAAATGATATTTTATAAAATAAAAGCAGGGGGGTCGACCGGCAGGTCGCATCTTTGTAGAGG
Source organism: Lasioglossum baleicum (assembly GCF_051020765.1). Classification (NCBI taxonomy): domain Eukaryota; kingdom Metazoa; phylum Arthropoda; class Insecta; order Hymenoptera; family Halictidae; genus Lasioglossum; species Lasioglossum baleicum. The sequence continues at coordinate 955,918 of NW_027469089.1, read as the reverse complement.
GGGGGGAGGGGATTATTGCTCCACCTCGCCCCCCGCGAACTGTCCACCTCGGGAGCGCCTTAACGGCCAGCCCCCCTTGGCGGCGGTGGAAGTACTAAGTAGTACCACCGCCGCCATTACGTCTGCGGCCCCTTACGGGGGCCGTCGGCCTCGTCGGGGTTGCCCCGCCGATGCTAGCCTCCTGGCGGAGAGCGGGTCGGCTTCCCTCTCCCTCTCCGCTGCCTCCTTCTGCGTTATCACAATCTCGCAGAAGGAGGCAATCGCTGCTCTTGACCTCTCGCTGCCGATCATGTGGTCGACCACGACCGGCAACGGGAGGTCCATCCCAATAACGCCCCTTAGGTCTCTGCGCAGTGCCGACCACGCTGGACATTCTTCCAGCGTATGCCGCGCAGAGTCCTGGGCCTCCTCGCAGTGTTGGCACTGCGATCCTCCCAATGCCAGTTATGAACACACAGTTTGAGGAAACGGAGGTATGCAGGTAATTTAACTTATGCGCATGCATTGCTGCAACTTGTGCTGTATAATTTAGAATTTTTGTTACCGCGCCATCCGATTTTTATACATGTGCAAATACTCGTACACGCTGCATTGTATTTTTTTCCGCACGCGACAAGGAGGGGACAGAGGCGAGTTCCGGCTCGCGTCTGTCCCCTCCCCCCGTCCCACCCCCCTGGTCAACCCGCATAAAACTTAAAAATATGATAAAATACAAGATAAAATCAATAATTGTAAAGGTGTATAGATAAAATAGATAAAATAAAAGTCAATAAATAAATAAATAATAATAAGTAAATAAATACAATGGACAAAACACAATAAACATAAGAAGGGGGGCAAAATAAAGGGGAATAAAAGATAAAGATAAAATTTATAATATAGTGTAAAATGAAATATTATAAAATGAAAGGAGGGGGGTGGACCGGCAGGTCGCATCTTTGTAGAGAGGGGGGGAAAGGAATTATTGCGCCACCTCGCCCCCCGCGACCTGTCCACCTCGGAGGCGCCTTAACGGCCAGCCCCCCTTGGCGGCGGTGGAAGTACTAAGTAGTGCCACCGCCGCCATTACGTCTGCGGCCCCTCACGGGGGCCGTCGGCCTCGTCGGGGTTGCCCCGCCGATGCTAGCCTCCTGGCGGAGAGCGGGTCGGCTTCCCTCTCCCTCTCCGCTGCCTCCTTCTGCGTTATCACAATCTAGCAGAAGGAGGCAATCGCTGCTCTTGACCTCTCGCTGCCGATCATGTGGTCGACCACGACCGGCAACGGGAGGTCCATCCCAATAACGCCCCTTAGGTCTCTGCGCGGTGCCGACCACGCTGGACATTCTTCCAGCGTATGCCGCGCAGAGTCCTGGGCCTCCTCGCAGTGGTGGCACTGCGATCCTCACAATGCCAGTTATGAACACACAGTTTGAGGAAACGGAGGTATGCAGGTAATTTAACTTATGCGCATGCATTGCTGCAACTTGTGCTGTATAATTTAGAATTTTTGTTACCGCGCCATCCGATTTTTATACATGTGCAAATACTCGTACACGCTGCATTGTATTTTTTTCCGCACTCGACAAGGAGGGGACAGAGGCGAGTTCCGGCTAGCGTCTGTCCCCTCCCCCCGGCCCACCACCCTGGTCAACCCGCATAAAACTTAAAAATATGATAAAATAAAAGATAAAATCAGTAAATGAAAAGGTGTATAGATAAAATAGATAAAATAAAAGTCAATAAATAAATAAATAATAATAAGTAAATAAATACAATGGACAAAACACAACAAACATAAGAAGGGTGGCAAAATAAAGGGGAATAAAAGATAAAGATAAAATTTATAATATAGAGTAAAATGAAATATTATAAAATAAATGGAGGGTGGTCGACCGGCAGGTCGCATCTTTGTAGAGGGGGGGAGGGGATTATTGCTCCACCTCGCCCCCCGCGACCTGAACACCTCGGGGGCGCCTTAACGGCCAGCCCCCCTTGGCGGCGGTGGAAGTACTAAGTAGTTCCACCGCCGCCATTACGTCTGCGGCCCCTTACGGGGGCCGTCGGCCTCGTCGGGGTTGCCCCGCCGATGCTAGCCTCCTGGCGGAGAGCGGGTTGGCTTCCCTCTCCCTCTCCGCTGCCTCCTTCTGCGTTATCACAATCTCGCAGAAGGAGGCAATCGCTGCTCTTGACCTCTCACTGCCGATCATGTGGTCGACCACGACCGGCAACGGGAGGTCCATCCCAATAACGCCCCTTAGGTCTCTGCGCGGTGCCGACCACGCTGGACATTCTTCCAGCGTATGCCGCGCAGAGTCCTGGGCCTCCTCGCAGTGGTGGCACTGCGATCCTCCCAATGCCAGTTATGAACACACAGTTTGAGGAAACGGAGGTATGCAGGTAATTTAACTTATGCGCATGCATTGCTGCAACTTGTGCTGTATAATTTAGAATTTTTGTTACCGCGCCATCCGATTTTTATACATGTGCAAATACTCGTACACGCTGCATTGTATTTTTTTCCGCACGCGACAAGGAGGGGACAGAGGCGAGTTCCGGCTCGCGTCTGTCCCCTCCCCCCGTCCCACCCCCCTGGTCAACCCGCATAAAACTTAAAAATATGATAAAATACAAGATAAAATCAATAATTGTAAAGGTGTATAGATAAAATAGATAAAATAAAAGTCAATAAATAAATAAATAATAATAAGTAAATAAATACAATGGACAAAACACAACAAACATAAGAAGGGTGGCAAAATAAAGGGGAATAAAAGATAAAGATAAAATTTATAATATAGAGTAAAATGAAATATTATAAAATAAATGGAGGGTGGTCGACCGGCAGGTCGCATCTTTGTAGAGGGGGGGAGGGGATTATTGCTCCACCTCGCCCCCCGCGACCTGAACACCTCGGGGGCGCCTTAGCGGCCAGCCCCCCTTGGCGGCGGTGGAAGTACTAAGTAGTTCCACCGCCGCCATTACGTCTGCGGCCCCTTACGGGGGCCGTCGGCCTCGTCGGGGTTGCCCCGCCGATGCTAGCCTCCTGGCGGAGAGCGGGTCGGCTTCCCTCTCCCTCTCCGCTGCCTCCTTCTGCGTTATCACAATCTCGCAGAAGGAGGCAATCGCTGCTCTTGACCTCTCACTGCCGATCATGTGGTCGACCACGACCGGCAACGGGAGGTCCATCCCAATAACGCCCCTTAGGTCTCTGCGCGGTGCCGACCACGCTGGACATTCTTCCAGCGTATGCCGCGCAGAGTCCTGGGCCTCCTCGCAGTGGTGGCACTGCGATCCTCCCAATGCCAGTTATGAACACACAGTTTGAGGAAACGGAGGTATGCAGGTAATTTAACTTATGCGCATGCATTGCTGCAACTTGTGCTGTATAATTTAGAATTTTTGTTACCGCGCCATCCGATTTTTATACATGTGCAAATACTCGTACACGCTGCATTGTATTTTTTTCCGCACGCGACAAGGAGGGGACAGAGGCGACTTCCGGCTCGCGTCTGTCCCCTCCCCCCGTCCCACCCCCCTGGTCAACCCGCATAAAACTTAAAAATATGATAAAATACAAGATAAAATCAATAATTGTAAAGGTGTATAGATAAAATAGATAAAATAAAAGTCAATAAATAAATAAATAATAATAAGTAAATAAATACAATGGACAAAACACAATAAACATAAGAAGGGGGGCAAAATAAAGGGGAATAAAAGATAAAGATAAAATTTATAATATAGTGTAAAATGAAATATTATAAAATGAAAGGAGGGGGGTGGACCGGCAGGTCGCATCTTTGTAGAGAGGGGGGGAAAGGAATTATTGCGCCACCTCGCCCCCCGCGACCTGTCCACCTCGGAGGCGCCTTAACGGCCAGCCCCCCTTGGCGGCGGTGGAAGTACTAAGTAGTGCCACCGCCGCCATTACGTCTGCGGCCCCTTACGGGGGCCGTCGGCCTCGTCGGGGTTGCCCCGCCGATGCTAGCCTCCTGGCGGAGGGCGGGTCGGCTTCCCTCTCCCTCTCCGCTGCCTCCTTCTGCGTTATCACAATCTAGCAGAAGGAGGCAATCGCTGCTCTTGACCTCTCGCTGCCGATCATGTGGTCGACCACGACCGGCAACGGGAGGTCCATCCCAATAACGCCCCTTAGGTCTCTGCGCGGTGCCGACCACGCTGGACATTCTTCCAGCGTATGCCGCGCAGAGTCCTGGGCCTCCTCGCAGTGGTGGCACTGCGATCCTCACAATGCCAGTTATGAACACACAGTTTGAGGAAACGGAGGTATGCAGGTAATTTAACTTATGCGCATGCATTGCTGCAACTTGTGCTGTATAATTTAGAATTTTTGTTACCGCGCCATCCGATTTTTATACATGTGCATATACTCGTACACGCTGCATTGTATTTTTTTCCGCACGCGACAAGGAGGGGACAGAGGCGAGTTCCGGCTCGCGTCTGTCCCCTCCCCCCGTCCCACCCCCTGGTCAACCCGCATAAAACTTAAAAATATGATAAAATACAAGATAAAATCAATAATTGAAAAGGTGTATAGATAAAATAGATAAAATAAAAGTCAATAAATAAATAAATAATAATAAGTAAATAAATACAATGGACAAAACACAACAAACATAAGAAGGGGGGCAAAATAAAGGGGAATAAAAGATAAAGATAAAATTTATAATACGGAGTAAAATGATATTTTATAAAATAAAAGCAGGGGGGTCGACCGGCAGGTCGCATCTTTGTAGAGGGGGGGGAGGGGATTATTGCTCCACCTCGCCCCCCGCGAACTGTCCACCTCGGGAGCGCCTTAACGGCCAGCCCCCCTTGGCGGCGGTGGAAGTACTAAGTAGTACCATCGCCGCCATTACGTCTAAGGCCCCTTACGGGGGCCGTCGGCCTCGTCGGGGTTGCCCCGCCGATGCTAGCCTCCTGGCGGAGAGCGGGTCGGCTTCCCTCTCCCTCTCCGCTGCCTCCTTCTGCGTTATCACAATCTCGCAGAAGGAGGCAATCGCTGCTCTTGACCTCTCGCTGCCGATCATGTGGTCGACCACGACCGGCAACGGGAGGTCCATCCCAATAACGCCCCTTAGGTCTCTGCGCGGTGCCGACCACGCTGGACATTCTTCCAGCGTATGCCGCGCAGAGTCCTGGGCCTCCTCGCAGTGGTGGCACTGCGATCCTCCCAATGCCAGTTATGAACACACAGTTTGTGGAAACGGAGGTATGCAGGTAATTTAACTTATGCGCATGCATTGCTGCAACTTGTGCTGTATAATTTAGAATTTTTGTTACCGCGCCATCCGATTTTTATACATGTGCAAATACTCGTACACGCTGCATTGTATTTTTTTCCGCACGCGACAAGGAGGGGACAGAGGCGAGTTCCGGCTCGCGTCTGTCCCCTCCCCCCGTCCCACCCCCCTGGTCAACCCGCATAAAACTTAAAAATATGATAAAATACAAGATAAAATCAATAATTGTAAAGGTGTATAGATAAAATAGATAAAATAAAAGTCAATAAATAAATAAATAATAATAAGTAAATAAATACAATGGACAAAACACAATAAACATAAGAAGGGGGGCAAAATAAAGGGGAATAAAAGATAAAGATAAAATTTATAATATAGTGTAAAATGAAATATTATAAAATGAAAGGAGGGGGGTGGACCGGCAGGTCGCATCTTTGTAGAGAGGGGGGGAAAGGAATTATTGCGCCACCTCGCCCCCCGCGAACTGTCCACCTCGGGAGCGCCTTAACGGCCAGCCCCCCTTGGCGGCGGTGGAAGTACTAAGTAGTACCATCGCCGCCATTACGTCTAAGGCCCCTTACGGGGGCCGTCGGCCTCGTCGGGGTTGCCCCGCCGATGCTAGCCTCCTGGCGGAGAGCGGGTCGGCTTCCCTCTCCCTCTCCGCTGCCTCCTTCTGCGTTATCACAATCTCGCAGAAGGAGGCAATCGCTGCTCTTGACCTCTCGCTGCCGATCATGTGGTCGACCACGACCGGCAACGGGAGGTCCATCCCAATAACGCCCCTTAGGTCTCTGCGCGGTGCCGACCACGCTGGACATTCTTCCAGCGTATGCCGCGCAGAGTCCTGGGCCTCCTCGCAGTGGTGGCACTGCGATCCTCCCAATGCCAGTTATGAACACACAGTTTGAGGAAACGGAGGTATGCAGGTAATTTAACTTATGCGCATGCATTGCTGCAACTTGTGCTGTATAATTTAGAATTTTTGTTACCGCGCCATCCGATTTTTATACATGTGCAAATACTCGTACACGCTGCATTGTATTTTTTTCCGCACGCGACAAGGAGGGGACAGAGGCGAGTTCCGGCTCGCGTCTGTCCCCTCCCCCCGTCCCACCCCCCTGGTCAACCCGCATAAAACTTAAAAATATGATAAAATACAAGATAAAATCAATAATTGTAAAGGTGTATAGATAAAATAGATAAAATAAAAGTCAATAAATAAATAAATAATAATAAGTAAATAAATACAATGGACAAAACACAACAAACATAAGAAGGGGGGCAAAATAAAGGGGAATAAAAGATAAAGATAAAATTTATAATACGGAGTAAAATGATATTTTATAAAATAAAAGCAGGGGGGTCGACCGGCAGGTCGCATCTTTGTAGAGGGGGGGGAGGGGATTATTGCTCCACCTCGCCCCCCGCGAACTGTCCACCTCGGGAGCGCCTTAACGGCCAGCCCCCCTTGGCGGCGGTGGAAGTACTAAGTAGTACCACCGCCGCCATTACGTCTGCGGCCCCCTACGGGGGCCGTCGGCCTCGTCGGGGTTGCCCCGCCGATGCTAGCCTCCTGGCGGAGAGCGGGTCGGCTTCCCTCTCCCTCTCCGCTGCCTCCTTCTGCGTTATCACAATCTCGCAGAAGGAGGCAATCGCTGCTCTTGACCTCTCGCTGCCGATCATGTGGTCGACCACGACCGGCAACGGGAGGTCCATCCCAATAACGCCCCTTAGGTCTCTGCGCGGTGCCGACCACGCTGGACATTCTTCCAGCGTATGCCGCGCAGAGTCCTGGGCCTCCTCGCAGTGGTGGCACTGCGATCCTCCCAATGCCAGTTATGAACACACAGTTTGAGGAAACGGAGGTATGCAGGTAATTTAACTTATGCGCATGCATTGCTGCAACTTGTGCTGTATAATTTAGAATTTTTGTTACCGCGCCATCCGATTTTTATACATGTGCAAATATTCGTACACGCTGCATTGTATTTTTTTCCGCACGCGACAAGGAGGGGACAGAGGCGACTTCCGGCTCGCGTCTGTCCCCTCCCCCCGTCCCACCCCCCTGGTCAACCCGCATAAAACTTAAAAATATGATAAAATACAAGATAAAATCAATAATTGTAAAGGTGTATAGATAAAATAGATAAAATAAAAGTCAATAAATAAATAAATAATAATAAGTAAATAAATACAATGGACAAAACACAATAAACATAAGAAGGGGGGCAAAATAAAGGGGAATAAAAGATAAAGATAAAATTTATAATATAGTGTAAAATGAAATATTATAAAATGAAAGGAGGGGGGTGGACCGGCAGGTCGCATCTTTGTAGAGAGGGGGGGAAAGGAATTATTGCGCCACCTCGCCCCCCGCGACCTGTCCACCTCGGAGGCGCCTTAACGGCCAGCCCCCCTTGGCGGCGGTGGAAGTACTAAGTAGTGCCACCGCCGCCATTACGTCTGCGGCCCCTTACGGGGGCCGTCGGCCTCGTCGGGGTTGCCCCGCCGATGCTAGCCTCCTGGCGGAGGGCGGGTCGGCTTCCCTCTCCCTCTCCGCTGCCTCCTTCTGCGTTATCACAATCTAGCAGAAGGAGGCAATCGCTGCTCTTGACCTCTCGCTGCCGATCATGTGGTCGACCACGACCGGCAACGGGAGGTCCATCCCAATAACGCCCCTTAGGTCTCTGCGCGGTGCCGACCACGCTGGACATTCTTCCAGCGTATGCCGCGCAGAGTCCTGGGCCTCCTCGCAGTGGTGGCACTGCGATCCTCACAATGCCAGTTATGAACACACAGTTTGAGGAAACGGAGGTATGCAGGTAATTTAACTTATGCGCATGCATTGCTGCAACTTGTGCTGTATAATTTAGAATTTTTGTTACCGCGCCATCCGATTTTTATACATGTGCATATACTCGTACACGCTGCATTGTATTTTTTTCCGCACGCGACAAGGAGGGGACAGAGGCGAGTTCCGGCTCGCGTCTGTCCCCTCCCCCCGTCCCACCCCCTGGTCAACCCGCATAAAACTTAAAAATATGATAAAATACAAGATAAAATCAATAATTGAAAAGGTGTATAGATAAAATAGATAAAATAAAAGTCAATAAATAAATAAATAATAATAAGTAAATAAATACAATGGACAAAACACAACAAACATAAGAAGGGGGGCAAAATAAAGGGGAATAAAAGATAAAGATAAAATTTATAATACGGAGTAAAATGATATTTTATAAAATAAAAGCAGGGGGGTCGACCGGCAGGTCGCATCTTTGTAGAGGGGGGGGAGGGGATTATTGCTCCACCTCGCCCCCCGCGAACTGTCCACCTCGGGAGCGCCTTAACGGCCAGCCCCCCTTGGCGGCGGTGGAAGTACTAAGTAGTACCATCGCCGCCATTACGTCTAAGGCCCCTTACGGGGGCCGTCGGCCTCGTCGGGGTTGCCCCGCCGATGCTAGCCTCCTGGCGGAGAGCGGGTCGGCTTCCCTCTCCCTCTCCGCTGCCTCCTTCTGCGTTATCACAATCTCGCAGAAGGAGGCAATCGCTGCTCTTGACCTCTCGCTGCCGATCATGTGGTCGACCACGACCGGCAACGGGAGGTCCATCCCAATAACGCCCCTTAGGTCTCTGCGCGGTGCCGACCACGCTGGACATTCTTCCAGCGTATGCCGCGCAGAGTCCTGGGCCTCCTCGCAGTGGTGGCACTGCGATCCTCCCAATGCCAGTTATGAACACACAGTTTGTGGAAACGGAGGTATGCAGGTAATTTAACTTATGCGCATGCATTGCTGCAACTTGTGCTGTATAATTTAGAATTTTTGTTACCGCGCCATCCGATTTTTATACATGTGCAAATACTCGTACACGCTGCATTGTATTTTTTTCCGCACGCGACAAGGAGGGGACAGAGGCGAGTTCCGGCTCGCGTCTGTCCCCTCCCCCCGTCCCACCCCCCTGGTCAACCCGCATAAAACTTAAAAATATGATAAAATACAAGATAAAATCAATAATTGTAAAGGTGTATAGATAAAATAGATAAAATAAAAGTCAATAAATAAATAAATAATAATAAGTAAATAAATACAATGGACAAAACACAATAAACATAAGAAGGGGGGCAAAATAAAGGGGAATAAAAGATAAAGATAAAATTTATAATATAGTGTAAAATGAAATATTATAAAATGAAAGGAGGGGGGTGGACCGGCAGGTCGCATCTTTGTAGAGAGGGGGGGAAAGGAATTATTGCGCCACCTCGCCCCCCGCGAACTGTCCACCTCGGGAGCGCCTTAACGGCCAGCCCCCCTTGGCGGCGGTGGAAGTACTAAGTAGTACCATCGCCGCCATTACGTCTAAGGCCCCTTACGGGGGCCGTCGGCCTCGTCGGGGTTGCCCCGCCGATGCTAGCCTCCTGGCGGAGAGCGGGTCGGCTTCCCTCTCCCTCTCCGCTGCCTCCTTCTGCGTTATCACAATCTCGCAGAAGGAGGCAATCGCTGCTCTTGACCTCTCGCTGCCGATCATGTGGTCGACCACGACCGGCAACGGGAGGTCCATCCCAATAACGCCCCTTAGGTCTCTGCGCGGTGCCGACCACGCTGGACATTCTTCCAGCGTATGCCGCGCAGAGTCCTGGGCCTCCTCGCAGTGGTGGCACTGCGATCCTCCCAATGCCAGTTATGAACACACAGTTTGAGGAAACGGAGGTATGCAGGTAATTTAACTTATGCGCATGCATTGCTGCAACTTGTGCTGTATAATTTAGAATTTTTGTTACCGCGCCATCCGATTTTTATACATGTGCAAATACTCGTACACGCTGCATTGTATTTTTTTCCGCACGCGACAAGGAGGGGACAGAGGCGAGTTCCGGCTCGCGTCTGTCCCCTCCCCCCGTCCCACCCCCCTGGTCAACCCGCATAAAACTTAAAAATATGATAAAATACAAGATAAAATCAATAATTGTAAAGGTGTATAGATAAAATAGATAAAATAAAAGTCAATAAATAAATAAATAATAATAAGTAAATAAATACAATGGACAAAACACAACAAACATAAGAAGGGTGGCAAAATAAAGGGGAATAAAAGATAAAGATAAAATTTATAATATAGAGTAAAATGAAATATTATAAAATAAATGGAGGGTGGTCGACCGGCAGGTCGCATCTTTGTAGAGGGGGGGAGGGGATTATTGCTCCACCTCGCCCCCCGCGACCTGAACACCTCGGGGGCGCCTTAACGGCCAGCCCCCCTTGGCGGCGGTGGAAGTACTAAGTAGTTCCACCGCCGCCATTACGTCTGCGGCCCCTTACGGGGGCCGTCGGCCTCGTCGGGGTTGCCCCGCCGATGCTAGCCTCCTGGCGGAGAGCGGGTTGGCTTCCCTCTCCCTCTCCGCTGCCTCCTTCTGCGTTATCACAATCTCGCAGAAGGAGGCAATCGCTGCTCTTGACCTCTCACTGCCGATCATGTGGTCGACCACGACCGGCAACGGGAGGTCCATCCCAATAACGCCCCTTAGGTCTCTGCGCGGTGCCGACCACGCTGGACATTCTTCCAGCGTATGCCGCGCAGAGTCCTGGGCCTCCTCGCAGTGGTGGCACTGCGATCCTCCCAATGCCAGTTATGAACACACAGTTTGAGGAAACGGAGGTATGCAGGTAATTTAACTTATGCGCATGCATTGCTGCAACTTGTGCTGTATAATTTAGAATTTTTGTTACCGCGCCATCCGATTTTTATACATGTGCAAATACTCGTACACGCTGCATTGTATTTTTTTCCGCACGCGACAAGGAGGGGACAGAGGCGAGTTCCGGCTCGCGTCTGTCCCCTCCCCCCGTCCCACCCCCCTGGTCAACCCGCATAAAACTTAAAAATATGATAAAATACAAGATAAAATCAATAATTGTAAAGGTGTATAGATAAAATAGATAAAATAAAAGTCAATAAATAAATAAATAATAATAAGTAAATAAATACAATGGACAAAACACAACAAACATAAGAAGGGTGGCAAAATAAAGGGGAATAAAAGATAAAGATAAAATTTATAATATAGAGTAAAATGAAATATTATAAAATAAATGGAGGGTGGTCGACCGGCAGGTCGCATCTTTGTAGAGGGGGGGAGGGGATTATTGCTCCACCTCGCCCCCCGCGACCTGAACACCTCGGGGGCGCCTTAACGGCCAGCCCCCCTTGGCGGCGGTGGAAGTACTAAGTAGTTCCACCTCCGCCATTACGTCTGCGGCCCCTTACGGGGGCCGTCGGCCTCGTCGGGGTTGCCCCGCCGATGCTAGCCTCCTGGCGGAGAGCGGGTCGGCTTCCCTCTCCCTCTCCGCTGCCTCCTTCTGCGTTATCACAATCTCGCAGAAGGAGGCAATCGCTGCTCTTGACCTCTCACTGCCGATCATGTGGTCGACCACGACCGGCAACGGGAGGTCCATCCCAATAACGCCCCTTAGGTCTCTGCGCGGTGCCGACCACGCTGGACATTCTTCCAGCGTATGCCGCGCAGAGTCCTGGGCCTCCTCGCAGTGGTGGCACTGCGATCCTCCCAATGCCAGTTATGAACACACAGTTTGAGGAAACGGAGGTATGCAGGTAATTTAACTTATGCGCATGCATTGCTGCAACTTGTGCTGTATAATTTAGAATTTTTGTTACCGCGCCATCCGATTTTTATACATGTGCAAATACTCGTACACGCTGCATTGTATTTTTTTCCGCACGCGACAAGGAGGGGACAGAGGCGAGTTCCGGCTCGCGTCTGTCCCCTCCCCCCGTCCCACCCCCCTGGTCAACCCGCATAAAACTTAAAAATATGATAAAATACAAGATAAAATCAATAATTGTAAAGGTGTATAGATAAAATAGATAAAATAAAAGTCAATAAATAAATAAATAATAATAAGTAAATAAATACAATGGACAAAACACAACAAACATAAGAAGGGTGGCAAAATAAAGGGGAATAAAAGATAAAGATAAAATTTATAATATAGAGTAAAATGAAATATTATAAAATGAAAGGAGGGGGGTGGACCGGCAGGTCGCATCTTTGTAGAGAGGGGGGGAAAGGAATTATTGCGGCACCTCGCCCCCCGCGACCTGTCCACCTCGGAGGCGCCTTAACGGCCAGCCCCCCTTGGCGGCGGTGGAAGTACTAAGTAGTGCCACCGCCGCCATTACGTCTGCGGCCCCTTACGGGGGCCGTCGTCCTCGTCGGGGTTGCCCCGCCGATGCTAGCCTCCTGGCGGAGAGCGGGTCGGCTTCCCTCTCCCTCTCCGCTGCCTCCTTCTGCGTTATCACAATCTAGCAGAAGGAGGCAATCGCTGCTCTTGACCTCTCGCTGCCGATCATGTGGTCGACCACGACCGGCAACGGGAGGTCCATCCCAATAACGCCCCTTAGGTCTCTGCGCGGTGCCGACCACGCTGGACATTCTTCCAGCGTATGCCGCGCAGAGTCCTGGGCCTCCTCGCAGTGGTGGCACTGCGATCCTCCCAATGCCAGTTATGAACACACAGTTTGAGGATACGGAGGTATGCAGGTAATTTAACTTATGCGCATGCATTGCTGCAACTTGTGCTGTATAATTTAGAATTTTTGTTACCGCGCCAACCGATTTTTATACATGTGCATATACTCGTACACGCTGCATTGTATTTTTTTCCGCACGCGACAAGGAGGGGACAGAGGCGAGTTCCGGCTCGCGTCTGTCCCCTCCCCCCGTCCCACCACCCTGGTCAACCCGCATAAAACTTAAAAATATGATAAAATAAAAGATAAAATCAGTAAATGAAAAGGTGTATAGATAAAATAGATAAAATAAAAGTCAATAAATAAATAAATAATAATAAGTAAATAAATACAATGGACAAAACACAACAAACATAAGAAGGGTGGCAAAATAAAGGGGAATAAAAGATAAAGATAAAATTTATAATATAGAGTAAAATGAAATATTATAAAATAAAAGGAGGGTGGTCGATCGGCAGGTCGCATCTTTGTAGAGGGGGGGGAGGGGATTCTTGCTCCACCTCGCCCCCCGCGACCTGTCCACCTCGGGGGCGCCTTAACGGCCAGCCCCCCTTGGCGGCGGTGGAAGTACTAAGTAGTTCCACCGCCGCCATTACGTCTGCGGCCCCTTACGGGGGCCATCGGCCTCGTCGGGGTTGCCCCGCCGATGCTAGCCTCCTGGCGGAGAGCGGGTCGGCTTCCCTCTCCCTCTCCGCTGCCTCCTTCTGCGTTATCACAATCTAGCAGAAGGAGGCAATCGCTGCTCTTGACCTCTCACTGCCGATCATGTGGTCGACCACGACCGGCAACGGGAGGTCCATCCCAATAACGCCCCTTAGGTCTCTGCGCGGTGCCGACCACGCTGGACATTCTTCCAGCGTATGCCGCGCAGAGTCCTGGGCCTCCTCGCAGTGGTGGCACTGCGATCCTCCCAATGCCAGTTATGAACACACAGTTTGAGGAAACGGAGGTATGCAGGTAATTTAACTTATGCGCATGCATTGCTGCAACTTGTGCTGTATAATTTAGAATTTTTGTTACCGCGCCATCCGATTTTTATACATGTGCAAATACTCGTACACGCTGCATTGTATTTTTTTCCGCACGCGACAAGGAGGGGACAGAGGCGAGTTCCGGCTCGCGTCTGTCCCCTCCCCCCGTCCCACCACCCTGGTCAACCCGCATAAAACTTAAAAATATGATAAAATAAAAGATAAAATCAGTAAATGAAAAGGTGTATAGATAAAATAGATAAAATAAAAGTCAATAAATAAATAAATAATAATAAGTAAATAAATACAATGGACAAAACACAACAAACATAAGAAGGGTGGCAAAATAAAGGGGAATAAAAGATAAAGATAAAATTTATAATATAGAGTAAAATGAAATATTATAAAATAAAGGAGGGTGGTCGACCGGCAGGTCGCATCTTTGTAGAGGGGGGGAGGGGATTATTGCTCCACCTCGCCCCCCGCGACCTGTCCACCTCGGGGGCGCCTTAACGGGTTGCCCCGCCGATGCTAGCCTCCTGGCGGAGAGCGGGTCGGCTTCCCTCTCCCTCTCCGCTGCCTCCTTCTGCGTTATCACAATCTAGCAGAAGGAGGCAATCGCTGCTCTTGACCTCTCGCTGCCGATCATGTGGTCGACCACGACCGGCAACGGGAGGTCCATCCCAATAACGCCCCTTTGGTCTCTGCGCGGTGCCGACCACGCTGGACATTCTTCCAGCGTATGCCGCGCAGAGTCCTGGGCCTCCTTGCAGCGGTGGCACTGCGATCCTCCCAATGCCAGTTATGAACACACAGTTTGAGGAAACGGAGGTATGCAGGTAATTTAACTTATGCGCATGCATTGCTGCAACTTGTGCTGTATAATTTAGAATTTTTGTTACCGCGCCATCCGATTTTTATACATGTGCATATACTCGTACACGCTGCATTGTATTTTTTTCCGCACGCGACAAGGAGGGGACAGAGGCGAGTTCCGGCTCGCGTCTGTCCCCTCCCCCCGTCCCACCCCCTGGTCAACCCGCATAAAACTTAAAAATATGATAAAATACAAGATAAAATCAATAATTGAAAAGGTGTATAGATAAAATAGATAAAATAAAAGTCAATAAATAAATAAATAATAATAAGTAAATAAATACAATGGACAAAACACAACAAACATAAGAAGGGGGGCAAAATAAAGGGGAATAAAAGATAAAAATAAAATTTATAATACGGAGTAAAATGATATTTTATAAAATAAAAGCAGGGGGGTCGACCGGCAGGTCGCATCTTTGTAGAGGGGGGGGGAGGGGATTATTGCTCCACCTCGCCCCCCGCGAACTGTCCACCTCGGGAGCGCCTTAACGGCCAGCCCCCCTTGGCGGCGGTGGAAGTACTAAGTAGTACCACCGCCGCCATTACGTCTGCGGCCCCTTACGGGGGCCGTCGGCCTCGTCGGGGTTGCCCCGCCGATGCTAGCCTCCTGGCGGAGAGCGGGTCGGCTTCCCTCTCCCTCTCCGCTGCCTCCTTCTGCGTTATCACAATCTCGCAGAAGGAGGCAATCGCTGCTCTTGACCTCTCGCTGCCGATCATGTGGTCGACCACGACCGGCAACGGTAGGTCCATCCCAATAACGCCCCTTAGGTCTCTGCGCGGTGCCGACCACGCTGGACATTCTTCCAGCGTATGCCGCGCAGAGTCCTGGGCCTCCTTGCAGTGGTGGCACTGCGATCCTCCCAATGCCAGTTATGAACACACAGTTTGAGGAAACGGAGGTATGCAGGTAATTTAACTTATGCGCATGCATTGCTGCAACTTGTGCTGTATAATTTAGAATTTTTGTTACCGCGCCATCCGATTTTTATACATGTGCAAATACTCGTACACGCTGCATTGTATTTTTTTCCGCACGCGACAAGGAGGGGACAGAGGCGAGTTCCGGCTCGCGTCTGTCCCCTCCCCCCGTCCCACCACCCTGGTCAACCCGCATAAAACTTAAAAATATGATAAAATACAAGATAAAATCAATAATTGTAAAGGTGTATAGATAAAATAAAAGTCATTAAATAAATAAATAATAATAAGTAAATAAATACAATGGACAAAACACAACAAACATAAGAAGAGGGGCAAAATAAAGGGGAATAAAAGATAAAGATAAAATTTATAATATAGAGTAAAATGAAATATTATACAATAAAAGGAGGGGGGTCGACCGGCAGTTCGCATCTTTGTAGAGAGGGGGGGAAGGGGATTATTGCTCCACCTCGCCCCCCGCGACCTGTCCACCTCGGGGGCGCCTTAACGGCCAGCCCCCCTTGGCGGCGGTGGAAGTACTAAGTAGTTCCACCGCCGCCATTACGTCTGCGGCCCCTTACGGGGGCCGTCGGCCTCGTCGGGGTTGCCCCGCCGATGCTAGCCTCCTGGCGGAGAGCGGGTCGGCTTCCCTCTCCCTCTCCGCTGCCTCCTTCTGCGTTATCACAATCTAGCAGAAGGAGGCAATCGCTGCTCTTGACCTCTCGCTGCCGATCATGTGGTCGACCACGACCGGCAACGGGAGGTCCATCCCAATAACGCCCCTTAGGTCTCTGCGCGGTGCCGACCACGCTGGACATTCTTCCAGCGTATGCCGCGCAGAGTCCTGGGCCTCCTCGCAGTGGTGGCACTGCGATCCTCCCAATGCCAGTTATGAACACACAGTTTGAGGAAACGGAGGTATGCAGGTAATTTAACTTATGCGCATGCATTGCTGCAACTTGTGCTGTATAATTTAGAATTTTTGTTACCGCGCCATCCGATTTTTATACATGTGCATATACTCGTACACGCTGCATTGTATTTTTTTCCGCACGCGACAAGGAGGGGACAGAGGCGAGTTCCGGCTCGCGTCTGTCCCCTCCCCCCGTCCCACCCCCTGGTCAACCCGCATAAAACTTAAAAATATGATAAAATACAAGATAAAATCAATAATTGAAAAGGTGTATAGATAAAATAGATAAAATAAAAGTCAATAAATAAATAAATAATAATAAGTAAATAAATACAATGGACAAAACACAACAAACATAAGAAGGGGGGCAAAATAAAGGGGAATAAAAGATAAAGATAAAATTTATAATACGGAGTAAAATGATATTTTATAAAATAAAAGCAGGGGGGTCGACCGGCAGGTCGCATCTTTGTAGAGGGGGGGGAGGGGATTATTGCTCCACCTCGCCCCCCGCGAACTGTCCACCTCGGGAGCGCCTTAACGGCCAGCCCCCCTTGGCGGCGGTGGAAGTACTAAGTAGTACCACCGCCGCCATTACGTCTGCGGCCCCTTACGGGGGCCGTCGGCCTCGTCGGGGTTGCCCCGCCGATGCTAGCCTCCTGGCGGAGAGCGGGTCGGCTTCCCTCTCCCTCTCCGCTGCCTCCTTCTGCGTTATCACAATCTCGCAGAAGGAGGCAATCGCTGCTCTTGACCTCTCGCTGCCGATCATGTGGTCGACCACGACCGGCAACGGGAGGTCCATCCCAATAACGCCCCTTAGGTCTCTGCGCAGTGCCGACCACGCTGGACATTCTTCCAGCGTATGCCGCGCAGAGTCCTGGGCCTCCTCGCAGTGTTGGCACTGCGATCCTCCCAATGCCAGTTATGAACACACAGTTTGAGGAAACGGAGGTATGCAGGTAATTTAACTTATGCGCATGCATTGCTACAACTTGTGCTGTATAATTTAGAATTTTTGTTACCGCGCCATCCGATTTTTATACATGTGCAAATACTCGTACACGCTGCATTGTATTTTTTTCCGCACGCGACAAGGAGGGGACAGAGGCGAGTTCCGGCTCGCGTCTGTCCCCTCCCCCCGTCCCACCCCCCTGGTCAACCCGCATAAAACTTAAAAATATGATAAAATACAAGATAAAATCAATAATTGTAAAGGTGTATAGATAAAATAGATAAAATAAAAGTCAATAAATAAATAAATAATAATAAGTAAATAAATACAATGGACAAAACACAATAAACATAAGAAGGGGGGCAAAATAAAGGGGAATAAAAGATAAAGATAAAATTTATAATATAGTGTAAAATGAAATATTATAAAATGAAAGGAGGGGGGTCGACCGGCAGGTCGCATCTTTGTAGAGAGGGGGGGAAAGGAATTATTGCGCCACCTCGCCCCCCGCGACCTGTCCACCTCGGAGGCGCCTTAACGGCCAGCCCCCCTTGGCGGCGGTGGAAGTACTAAGTAGTGCCACCGCCGCCATTACGTCTGCGGCCCCTTACGGGGGCCGTCGGCCTCGTCGGGGTTGCCCCGCCGATGCTAGCCTCCTGGCGGAGAGCGGGTCGGCTTCCCTCTCCCTCTCCGCTGCCTCCTTCTGCGTTATCACAATCTAGCAGAAGGAGGCAATCGCTGCTCTTGACCTCTCGCTGCCGATCATGTGGTCGACCACGACCGGCAACGGGAGGTCCATCCCAATAACGCCCCTTAGGTCTCTGCGCGGTGCCGACCACGCTGGACATTCTTCCAGCGTATGCCGCGCAGAGTCCTGGGCCTCCTCGCAGTGGTGGCACTGCGATCCTCACAATGCCAGTTATGAACACACAGTTTGAGGAAACGGAGGTATGCAGGTAATTTAACTTATGCGCATGCATTGCTGCAACTTGTGCTGTATAATTTAGAATTTTTGTTACCGCGCCATCCGATTTTTATACATGTGCAAATACTCGTACACGCTGCATTGTATTTTTTTCCGCACTCGACAAGGAGGGGACAGAGGCGAGTTCCGGCTCGCGTCTGTCCCCTCCCCCCGGCCCACCACCCTGGTCAACCCGCATAAAACTTAAAAATATGATAAAATAAAAGATAAAATCAGTAAATGAAAAGGTGTATAGATAAAATAGATAAAATAAAAGTCAATAAATAAATAAATAATAATAAGTAAATAAATACAATGGACAAAACACAACAAACATAAGAAGGGTGGCAAAATAAAGGGGAATAAAAGATAAAGATAAAATTTATAATATAGAGTAAAATGAAATATTATAAAATAAATGGAGGGTGGTCGACCGGCAGGTCGCATCTTTGTAGAGGGGGGGAGGGGATTATTGCTCCACCTCGCCCCCCGCGACCTGAACACCTCGGGGGCGCCTTAACGGCCAGCCCCCCTTGGCGGCGGTGGAAGTACTAAGTAGTTCCACCGCCGCCATTACGTCTGCGGCCCCTTACGGGGGCCGTCGGCCTCGTCGGGGTTGCCCCGCCGATGCTAGCCTCCTGGCGGGGAGCGGGTCGGCTTCCCTCTCCCTCTCCGCTGCCTCCTTCTGCGTTATCACAATCTAGCAGAAGGAGGCAATCGCTGCTCTTGACCTCTCGCTGCCGATCATGTGGTCGACCACGACCGGCAACGGGAGGTCCATCCCAATAACGCCCCTTAGGTCTCTGCGCGGTGCCGACCACGCTGGACATTCTTCCAGCGTATGCCGCGCAGAGTCCTGGGCCTCCTCGCAGTGGTGGCACTGCGATCCTCCCAATGCCAGTTATGAACACACAGTTTGAGGAAACGGAGGTATGCAGGTAATTTAACTTATGCGCATGCATTGCTGCAACTTGTGCTGTATAATTTAGAATTTTTGTTACCGCGCCATCCGATTTTTATACATGTGCAAATACTCGTACACGCTGCATTGTATTTTTTTCCGCACGCGACAAGGAGGGGACAGAGGCGAGTTCCGGCTCGCGTCTGTCCCCTCCCCCCGTCCCACCACCCTGGTCAACCCGCATAAAACTTAAAAATATGATAAAATAAAAGATAAAATCAGTAAATGAAAAGGTGTATAGATAAAATAGATAAAATAAAAGTCAATAAATAAATAAATAATAATAAGTAAATAAATACAATGGACAAAACACAACAAACATAAGAAGGGTGGCAAAATAAAGGGGAATAAAAGATAAAGATAAAATTTATAATATAGAGTAAAATGAAATATTATAAAATAAAGGAGGGTGGTCGACCGGCAGGTCGCATCTTTGTAGAGGGGGGGAGGGGATTATTGCTCCACCTCGCCCCCCGCGACCTGTCCACCTCGGGGGCGCCTTAACGGGTTGCCCCGCCGATGCTAGCCTCCTGGCGGAGAGCGGGTCGGCTTCCCTCTCCCTCTCCGCTGCCTCCTTCTGCGTTATCACAATCTAGCAGAAGGAGGCAATCGCTGCTCTTGACCTCTCGCTGCCGATCATGTGGTCGACCACGACCGGCAACGGGAGGTCCATCCCAATAACGCCCCTTTGGTCTCTGCGCGGTGCCGACCACGCTGGACATTCTTCCAGCGTATGCCGCGCAGAGTCCTGGGCCTCCTTGCAGCGGTGGCACTGCGATCCTCCCAATGCCAGTTATGAACACACAGTTTGAGGAAACGGAGGTATGCAGGTAATTTAACTTATGCGCATGCATTGCTGCAACTTGTGCTGTATAATTTAGAATTTTTGTTACCGCGCCATCCGATTTTTATACATGTGCATATACTCGTACACGCTGCATTGTATTTTTTTCCGCACGCGACAAGGAGGGGACAGAGGCGAGTTCCGGCTCGCGTCTGTCCCCTCCCCCCGTCCCACCCCCTGGTCAACCCGCATAAAACTTAAAAATATGATAAAATACAAGATAAAATCAATAATTGAAAAGGTGTATAGATAAAATAGATAAAATAAAAGTCAATAAATAAATAAATAATAATAAGTAAATAAATACAATGGACAAAACACAACAAACATAAGAAGGGGGGCAAAATAAAGGGGAATAAAAGATAAAAATAAAATTTATAATACGGAGTAAAATGATATTTTATAAAATAAAAGCAGGGGGGTCGACCGGCAGGTCGCATCTTTGTAGAGAGGGGGGGAAAGGAATTATTGCGCCACCTCGCCCCCCGCGACCTGTCCACCTCGGAGGCGCCTTAACGGCCAGCCCCCCTTGGCGGCGGTGGAAGTACTAAGTAGTGCCACCGCCGCCATTACGTCTGCGGCCCCTTACGGGGGCCGTCGGCCTCGTCGGGGTTGCCCCGCCGATGCTAGCCTCCTGGCGGAGAGCGGGTCGGCTTCCCTCTCCCTCTCCGCTGCCTCCTTCTGCGTTATCACAATCTAGCAGAAGGAGGCAATCGCTGCTCTTGACCTCTCGCTGCCGATCATGTGGTCGACCACGACCGGCAACGGGAGGTCCATCCCAATAACGCCCCTTAGGTCTCTGCGCGGTGCCGACCACGCTGGACATTCTTCCAGCGTATGCCGCGCAGAGTCCTGGGCCTCCTCGCAGTGGTGGCACTGCGATCCTCACAATGCCAGTTATGAACACACAGTTTGAGGAAACGGAGGTATGCAGGTAATTTAACTTATGCGCATGCATTGCTGCAACTTGTGCTGTATAATTTAGAATTTTTGTTACCGCGCCATCCGATTTTTATACATGTGCAAATACTCGTACACGCTGCATTGTATTTTTTTCCGCACTCGACAAGGAGGGGACAGAGGCGAGTTCCGGCTCGCGTCTGTCCCCTCCCCCCGGCCCACCACCCTGGTCAACCCGCATAAAACTTAAAAATATGATAAAATAAAAGATAAAATCAGTAAATGAAAAGGTGTATAGATAAAATAGATAAAATAAAAGTCAATAAATAAATAAATAATAATAAGTAAATAAATACAATGGACAAAACACAACAAACATAAGAAGGGTGGCAAAATAAAGGGGAATAAAAGATAAAGATAAAATTTATAATATAGAGTAAAATGAAATATTATAAAATAAATGGAGGGTGGTCGACCGGCAGGTCGCATCTTTGTAGAGGGGGGGAGGGGATTATTGCTCCACCTCGCCCCCCGCGACCTGAACACCTCGGGGGCGCCTTAACGGCCAGCCCCCCTTGGCGGCGGTGGAAGTACTAAGTAGTTCCACCGCCGCCATTACGTCTGCGGCCCCTTACGGGGGCCGTCGGCCTCGTCGGGGTTGCCCCGCCGATGCTAGCCTCCTGGCGGGGAGCGGGTCGGCTTCCCTCTCCCTCTCCGCTGCCTCCTTCTGCGTTATCACAATCTAGCAGAAGGAGGCAATCGCTGCTCTTGACCTCTCGCTGCCGATCATGTGGTCGACCACGACCGGCAACGGGAGGTCCATCCCAATAACGCCCCTTAGGTCTCTGCGCGGTGCCGACCACGCTGGACATTCTTCCAGCGTATGCCGCGCAGAGTCCTGGGCCTCCTCGCAGTGGTGGCACTGCGATCCTCCCAATGCCAGTTATGAACACACAGTTTGAGGAAACGGAGGTATGCAGGTAATTTAACTTATGCGCATGCATTGCTGCAACTTGTGCTGTATAATTTAGAATTTTTGTTACCGCGCCATCCGATTTTTATACATGTGCAAATACTCGTACACGCTGCATTGTATTTTTTTCCGCACGCGACAAGGAGGGGACAGAGGCGAGTTCCGGCTCGCGTCTGTCCCCTCCCCCCGTCCCACCACCCTGGTCAACCCGCATAAAACTTAAAAATATGATAAAATAAAAGATAAAATCAGTAAATGAAAAGGTGTATAGATAAAATAGATAAAATAAAAGTCAATAAATAAATAAATAATAATAAGTAAATAAATACAATGGACAAAACACAACAAACATAAGAAGGGTGGCAAAATAAAGGGGAATAAAAGATAAAGATAAAATTTATAATATAGAGTAAAATGAAATATTATAAAATAAAGGAGGGTGGTCGACCGGCAGGTCGCATCTTTGTAGAGGGGGGGAGGGGATTATTGCTCCACCTCGCCCCCCGCGACCTGTCCACCTCGGGGGCGCCTTAACGGGTTGCCCCGCCGATGCTAGCCTCCTGGCGGAGAGCGGGTCGGCTTCCCTCTCCCTCTCCGCTGCCTCCTTCTGCGTTATCACAATCTAGCAGAAGGAGGCAATCGCTGCTCTTGACCTCTCGCTGCCGATCATGTGGTCGACCACGACCGGCAACGGGAGGTCCATCCCAATAACGCCCCTTTGGTCTCTGCGCGGTGCCGACCACGCTGGACATTCTTCCAGCGTATGCCGCGCAGAGTCCTGGGCCTCCTTGCAGCGGTGGCACTGCGATCCTCCCAATGCCAGTTATGAACACACAGTTTGAGGAAACGGAGGTATGCAGGTAATTTAACTTATGCGCATGCATTGCTGCAACTTGTGCTGTATAATTTAGAATTTTTGTTACCGCGCCATCCGATTTTTATACATGTGCATATACTCGTACACGCTGCATTGTATTTTTTTCCGCACGCGACAAGGAGGGGACAGAGGCGAGTTCCGGCTCGCGTCTGTCCCCTCCCCCCGTCCCACCCCCTGGTCAACCCGCATAAAACTTAAAAATATGATAAAATACAAGATAAAATCAATAATTGAAAAGGTGTATAGATAAAATAGATAAAATAAAAGTCAATAAATAAATAAATAATAATAAGTAAATAAATACAATGGACAAAACACAACAAACATAAGAAGGGGGGCAAAATAAAGGGGAATAAAAGATAAAAATAAAATTTATAATACGGAGTAAAATGATATTTTATAAAATAAAAGCAGGGGGGTCGACCGGCAGGTCGCATCTTTGTAGAGGGGGGGGGAGGGGATTATTGCTCCACCTCGCCCCCCGCGAACTGTCCACCTCGGGAGCGCCTTAACGGCCAGCCCCCCTTGGCGGCGGTGGAAGTACTAAGTAGTACCACCGCCGCCATTACGTCTGCGGCCCCTTACGGGGGCCGTCGGCCTCGTCGGGGTTGCCCCGCCGATGCTAGCCTCCTGGCGGAGAGCGGGTCGGCTTCCCTCTCCCTCTCCGCTGCCTCCTTCTGCGTTATCACAATCTCGCAGAAGGAGGCAATCGCTGCTCTTGACCTCTCGCTGCCGATCATGTGGTCGACCACGACCGGCAACGGTAGGTCCATCCCAATAACGCCCCTTAGGTCTCTGCGCGGTGCCGACCACGCTGGACATTCTTCCAGCGTATGCCGCGCAGAGTCCTGGGCCTCCTTGCAGTGGTGGCACTGCGATCCTCCCAATGCCAGTTATGAACACACAGTTTGAGGAAACGGAGGTATGCAGGTAATTTAACTTATGCGCATGCATTGCTGCAACTTGTGCTGTATAATTTAGAATTTTTGTTACCGCGCCATCCGATTTTTATACATGTGCAAATACTCGTACACGCTGCATTGTATTTTTTTCCGCACGCGACAAGGAGGGGACAGAGGCGAGTTCCGGCTCGCGTCTGTCCCCTCCCCCCGTCCCACCACCCTGGTCAACCCGCATAAAACTTAAAAATATGATAAAATACAAGATAAAATCAATAATTGTAAAGGTGTATAGATAAAATAAAAGTCATTAAATAAATAAATAATAATAAGTAAATAAATACAATGGACAAAACACAACAAACATAAGAAGAGGGGCAAAATAAAGGGGAATAAAAGATAAAGATAAAATTTATAATATAGAGTAAAATGAAATATTATACAATAAAAGGAGGGGGGTCGACCGGCAGTTCGCATCTTTGTAGAGAGGGGGGGAAGGGGATTATTGCTCCACCTCGCCCCCCGCGACCTGTCCACCTCGGGGGCGCCTTAACGGCCAGCCCCCCTTGGCGGCGGTGGAAGTACTAAGTAGTACCACCGCCGCCATTACGCCTGCGGCCCCTTACGGGGGCCGTCGGCCTCGTCGGGGTTGCCACGCCGATGCTAGCCTTCTGGCGGAGAGCGGGTCGGCTTCCCTCTCCCTCTCCGCTGCCTCCTTCTGCGTTATCACAATCTCGCAGAAGGAGGCAATCGCTGCTCTTGACCTCTCGCTGCCGATCATGTGGTCGACCACGACCGGCAACGGGAGGTCCATCCCAATAACTCCCCTTAGGTCTCTACGCGGTGCCGACCAGGCTGGACATTCTTCCAGCGTATGCCGCGCAGAGTCCTGGGCCTCCTCGCAGTGGTGGCACTGCGATCCTCCTAGTGCCAGTTATGAACACACAGTTTGAGGAAACGGAGGTATGCAGGTAATTTAACTTATGCGCATGCATTGCTGCAACCTGTGCTGTATAATTTAGAATTTTGGTTTCCGCGCCATCCGATTTTTATACATGTGCAAATACTCGTACACGCTGCATTGTATTTTTTTCCGCACGCGACAAGGAGGGGACAGAGGCGAGTTCCGGCTCGCGTCTGTCCCCTCCCCCCGTCCCACCACCCTGGTCAACCCGCATAAAACTTAAAAATATGATAAAATAAAACATAAAATCAGTAAATGAAAAGGTGTATAGATAAAATAGATAAAATAAAAGTCAATAAATAAATAAATTGTTACGTCCCGGGTCGGATATGATCCGACGAAACGACGCCCAGACGGGGCGGGGACGTAACCGACCAATTTATTTAAGACGATCTTAGATCCACGTGGCGCGTAACGTCCACGTCTGATCAGGGACCCGATACCGGCGTTCGTCGTTGTTGAAAAGGCGAAGAGGGGAATAAAATGCGAACCGAGACGGGCGTCGTCCGTCGTGAACACCGCGTAGAACTAACACGCGTCGCGGTAGTAGAGATGGTTCCCAGTGGTCGAAGTGTCACTATGCGGGTGTGTGCAACTCGTCCGAACGCGTGGGTTTGCTCGATTGGTGACAGGAGATTTCGATCGAAGGGAATTAGTGTTCTCTCGGTACCGAGCACCCTCTGGGCTCAGACGTACACGATTGATACACCAATTTTAGGGTTAGAAGAACGGACGTAGGAAGTCTAAGGAATTTGCGGAACAGGTCGGAGTCGAACAACCCGATGAAACACCACGCGCACACTCACTTTCGCGATCACTTTAACCGGTCACTGGGAACGACACTTTAGAAGTGGAAGATATCGAGGAGCGGGATGTTGCTGAATAAACTGCGAAATAGATGGTTTAAACAGACAGAATATAATGAATCAGAATGTGTACAAGAATAAGACTTGCGAGCAGAACTCGTGAACCAAATACAATGTCGGTTCGCTAGCGAGCTCGAACGAGATATATAGCACAGAATAGTAACAAGCAGGTTACGAGCGAGCTCATACAAAGCAAAATGGCACAAAAATAAGAATTATCAGCCTTGATTATAATGCGAGCAAGCTCGTACAACAAAATAGCACTAGATAATAGTTATCAATACGAATAGTAATGCGAGCAAGCTCGTATAAGCCAAATAACACAAAATTAACAATTGAAATGTGAATAATAAAGCGAGCAAGATCGCATAAACAAGATAGCACGAAAATAGTAATTACAAATTTGAAATGATAATGCGAGTAAGCTCGTACAACAAAATAACGGTGACGGTTTACGAGTAACCTCGTACAACCAATAAACCAGAATAATATCTGTAAATACGTAATAATAATCTACGAGCAGACTCGAATAACAATTTAGAACCAAATGATATATAAAGAAATAGTGTAAATGGTAAGGAGCAATACGACCTGAATATCGTGAACGATCTGAAATAGAGTCCGAAAACGTGAGAAAAGACTGAGTCGAACTGAATTCGATTGAAGACGCGAGAGAACTGAATTAGTAGAATTCCGAAACTGGAAGAGAGTGAACTAGAAGAGAGTCTGAACTGGAAGCGGGTCTGAACTAGAAGAGAATTTGAACTAGAAGAGAGCGATTCGCGCGATTTCGTCTTATTTATAATGAGAGCGCGGACCATAGGGATTCGGTGAACCGTGAAGTCCTTTGTCTAAATCGTACGAGGTACGGACGAATATGTTGTCGTCGATGTATACTTTTCGCTGTTTGAACGAGGCGACGGTTTAGATGTACGTACACCTGTACTCGCGGTTGCCATGCTGGCGTCCGCTTGTACCGGTGGCTATTGCGTCTTTTCCGATTCCCTATGTTCACGCTCACGGGGATATGTATATATATGTATATACGGCGAGAATTTGCTCGTATGAAGGAAGCCGACGCAAGACGTCGGTACGACGTTACACCTTACCCCTTGGGGGCGCGAATTTTTCCGGCGGGAATGTGGCGAAACGCGGATGCTGCTGGCGATTGTCGAGTATGGGGGGGGTGGGGTCAGCTGGGGAAACTCCAAATCCAACGTCGGACGACGTCACACCTTCCTCCTCGGGATGGCGACTTTCCGGGGGGGGCTCTTCGGGCGCGATGCCCTACCAGACGACGAAGTGGCATTAGGGCGCTGGACTGTTGGCTCTCGGTGGTAGCAGATATTGCCGGAGCTCCTCAACGTGTGGACTGTTCCTGAAGATCGTTTCGGCCACAACGATGCTCAGCCGTTCCCCGCATTCGCCGCAGTCCAACGGGGGTTGCGTACGAAACAGCGGGCCCTTGCAATTCGCGCAAGTGTTTCTCATCCACCTGATCCACTGAATGGAGTGGATGTGGAACGCCTCTCCGGTCCCTTGTATGTGTGGGCTGCAACGCTGGCAGACGTCCCGGCCTTTGGTGTCGGAGTAGACAGTTCCCCGGTAGCACTGGTGCCAGTCAAAGGGAGAGCTGAACCTGACGGCTTTCTCTTCAGGAGTAGGTGCTGGCTGTCCCAGAATACGACCCTGGTCATGGCTATTGCCAGCCGGTATGGGCATTTTTTGTAGTTTACAGGGTTCCACGAAGGTGGAGGCTGCACGCCCTGCACATCTTCGTTCCATTGGAATCGGAGAATATGGTCCCCTTGTAACCAGGGAACTCGTCGAATCGGCTCGTGTACTGGGCTGCCTTCTCGGCTGAAATAGCACAGCCATGATATGCTCTGCAGAGATTTGGCGTGTTGTGTCCCAAAACGTAGGGCCATCCTGCGTGTCGAGGCAGTTTCCTTTTTGGAAGGGACAGGTCTGTCCGGAGTGCAGGTGAATTGGAGGAGTCACCGTATGCGGTTCCAATGCTACGGCCATCGTTTCGGATCTCGCCGGGCAGTATGAGGCTACGGGAGGTCGTTGAGCTTGGTTGGGTTTGGGCGATTTGGGCGGGCGGCGTGATGTACGGTGTTCCCACGGAGCGTAGACTGAAGCAGGTTCCGTTGGTAGTTGACAACAGGTATCCTCGGCGTCTGTTGCGAACTACTGGGACGCGCGAATGTCGATCGTTTATATTTCCAGGCTGTACATTTTCCTTGGATAGCCTGTTTAATTTGTCGCGACGCTTCTTTGACTTCCTCCGCGCAATCCAAGAGGAAATTCTATGCGCATAGTCTGGAATTTGTGTCGAAGCAGCATTTGGTATTTCTGTGATTTTGTCGTTTATGATTTCCTCGTGGGTTGGCGGGGCTTGGTATTGGTGAACACGAGAAACGGTATCGCTAGTGGCGAGGATTTCGCGTTCGCATGCGTGGGCGTTTCCACGTCGATCTTTCTGGAGATAGGAGAGATCGTGGTTGTCTCGTGGTAAAGATTTTACCTTTTCAATCTCATCTGGATTGAGATGAGTCAGTGGGATTGTTTCGCAGAGTTCTGCCATACTCGGAGTAGCATCTTGTGGGGAGAAATGAACTCTCTTTGTTTTGAGTTCTGGAATTGGCGCGAGGTGATCATTTTTGATCGACTCGTACGGTCGAGTTGTACGAGATGTAGCGAGATGGTCCGAAACAGTTTCGGACTGTGGATTTGAATTAGAAATAGAATTATCCGGAGCCGATTCGGACTTTGGATTTGAGTTTGAAATAGAATGATCCGAAACCGATTCGGATATTGAGTTTGAATTAGGATTAGAGTAATCCGAAGCGGATTCGGATTTTGAATTTGAATTAGAATTAGAATGATCCGAAGCGGATTCGGATTTTGAGTTTGAGTTAGCAATAAAATAATCCGAAGCGGATTCGGATTTTGAATTTGAAATAGAAATAAAACAATCCGAAGCGGATTCGGATTTTGGGTTTGGCGCGAGCTGATCGATGTCGATCGACTCGCACGACCGGCTCGTGCGAGATGTGAAATTAGTAAACTGTTCCGAAACTGATCCGGAATCAGAAATGGGTTTGGGGTGGGAATAGAAAGGGTGGGCTTCGATCTCTTCTACCTTCAGTACCGGTAGGGAGGAGGTCGCCGCTTCGGTCAGTGCAACGCTGCACCGTGGGCTGGCCTTTCCGCGATTGTTTGTGACTCGGCAGTCACCTAAAACTACGCTCGGTTTAACATCTAGGCGAGAAATGTGCCCGGTATTTGGACTATTTACATTGACGGTGACGCACGCTACGGTACGGGCCTCAACCGTGTGCTCGCACGGATTTGAGAACGGAATAGAGACGTTATTGCGCACGACTGGTTGATTTGTGAAAGAGATTTCGGCTCGCTGTCTGTTCTGCGGGGGTTCGTATCGGCGCGGAGGCGGGAGGGGTCGAGACGCGTTTACAGAATATGAAGGATCCGCGGTACGCCAGGGTTCGCGGTACGCGGGCGTGGGTCGGTCAAAACCCGACGTCGTTCGTCGCTCAAAAGTAGGACTACGCGAATCGTATTCGTCGCGGGGAGGGTAGCCGTAGTAGTCGCGACGTTCAGGCGTACGATTGCGGGGTTTGTGAGATTCGCGAAGTTCGCGAGGAGGGGGATGATATTGGTCGCGATTCTCGGGGGTGCGACGTCGAGGCTCGGGGGAATAATAATCGCGGTGATTGGGCGTAGAGGAACGTGCCTCTGAAAAATGTGCGCGGCGACAATCGTCGCGAAGGGGTTCTTGGTATCGGAGTTTATCGAGTTCGTATTGTTTATAGGCGGAAATGGCCTCGTCGAAAACGATTCGTAACGGCTCATTTCGAAACGGGCGGACCTCTGCGCGTAATGTGGGGATGAGGCCGCGAATGAAACTGTCTATAGTAAGGGTGTCGATATCGTCGACGTTGGTCCCGTCGCGGTGGCAATCGAGGATCGCGGTGCGTAAGTCTTTTACGCGACTGATAAAGTCGAGCACGTGTTCGGTGGGCCGCTGCGAGATGCTTGCCAGTTCGCCTCGGTACTGGTCAACGAAGCGATGGGGACCCAGCACGTCTTTAAGACGGCTGCAGAGGTCTGAAATAGTGGAGCAATCTCCGTCCTCCACGGCCGCGTAGGCGCGACCGCGGAGCTTGTTGCAGACGAGTTTGGTCAGCGTGTGTTCTGCGTACGCGGGTATGACCTCGCGTGCGCGTTTGCACGCTCGGATGAATTGTAGGACGGTCATATTACTGCCATCGAAGGTGGGTATGAATTCTACTGCTTGCTTAACAGTGAAATTCACAGGGTCTGGGCGAGGAGCTTCGGTAAAGGGGGTTGAATCGTAGCGGGGGCGGAAGCGTGCAGCGTTCGAGTCAAGGTGGTTCAAACGCATCTCATGAAGGTCGCGACGCATTGCTAAGAGTTCATTTTCACGCGCGCGTTGTTCTGACTCGCGTAGGCTCGCCGCGGTTTCAAGGGCGGCGGCGCGCTCTTGGAGGGCGGCTTCCTTCTTGGCGAGTTCTAATTGGAACGCGAATAGGTCCTCCTCGGAGAGAGGTGAGGGCACGTTAGAATTCAATTTTGATGCAGCGGAATCCATCGTGGAGAGAGAGGGTTAGGCGATACAGGGCCGCCAAAGAGCGGGAAAGAAAAGGAATTTCGATTAGATTTTCAGCAACGAACAACCGGCTTTATTCGGCGATCGTCGTGTCCTACCGACTGCGCCAAAAATATCTCCTGTTACGTCCCGGGTCGGATATGATCCGACGAAACGACGCCCAGACGGGGCGGGGACGTAACCGACCAATTTATTTAAGACGATCTTAGATCCACGTGGCGCGTAACGTCCACGTCTGATCAGGGACCCGATACCGGCGTTCGTCGTTGTTGAAAAGGCGAAGAGGGGAATAAAATGCGAACCGAGACGGGCGTCGTCCGTCGTGAACACCGCGTAGAACTAACACGCGTCGCGGTAGTAGAGATGGTTCCCAGTGGTCGAAGTGTCACTATGCGGGTGTGTGCAACTCGTCCGAACGCGTGGGTTTGCTCGATTGGTGACAGGAGATTTCGATCGAAGGGAATTAGTGTTCTCTCGGTACCGAGCACCCTCTGGGCTCAGACGTACACGATTGATACACCAATTTTAGGGTTAGAAGAACGGACGTAGGAAGTCTAAGGAATTTGCGGAACAGGTCGGAGTCGAACAACCCGATGAAACACCACGCGCACACTCACTTTCGCGATCACTTTAACCGGTCACTGGGAACGACACTTTAGAAGTGGAAGATATCGAGGAGCGGGATGTTGCTGAATAAACTGCGAAATAGATGGTTTAAACAGACAGAATATAATGAATCAGAATGTGTACAAGAATAAGACTTGCGAGCAGAACTCGTGAACCAAATACAATGTCGGTTCGCTAGCGAGCTCGAACGAGATATATAGCACAGAATAGTAACAAGCAGGTTACGAGCGAGCTCATACAAAGCAAAATGGCACAAAAATAAGAATTATCAGCCTTGATTATAATGCGAGCAAGCTCGTACAACAAAATAGCACTAGATAATAGTTATCAATACGAATAGTAATGCGAGCAAGCTCGTATAAGCCAAATAACACAAAATTAACAATTGAAATGTGAATAATAAAGCGAGCAAGATCGCATAAACAAGATAGCACGAAAATAGTAATTACAAATTTGAAATGATAATGCGAGTAAGCTCGTACAACAAAATAACGGTGACGGTTTACGAGTAACCTCGTACAACCAATAAACCAGAATAATATCTGTAAATACGTAATAATAATCTACGAGCAGACTCGAGTAACAATTTAGAACCAAATGATATATAAAGAAATAGTGTAAATGGTAAGGAGCAATACGACCTGAATATCGTGAACGATCTGAAATAGAGTCCGAAAACGTGAGAAAAGACTGAGTCGAACTGAATTCGATTGAAGACGCGAGAGAACTGAATTAGTAGAATTCCGAAACTGGAAGAGAGTGAACTAGAAGAGAGTCTGAACTGGAAGCGGGTCTGAACTAGAAGAGAATTTGAACTAGAAGAGAGCGATTCGCGCGATTTCGTCTTATTTATAATGAGAGCGCGGACCATAGGGATTCGGTGAACCGTGAAGTCCTTTGTCTAAATCGTACGAGGTACGGACGAATATGTTGTCGTCGATGTATACTTTTCGCTGTTTGAACGAGGCGACGGTTTAGATGTACGTACACCTGTACTCGCGGTTGCCATGCTGGCGTCCGCTTGTACCGGTGGCTATTGCGTCTTTTCCGATTCCCTATGTTCACGCTCACGGGGATATGTATATATATGTATATACGGCGAGAATTTGCTCGTATGAAGGAAGCCGACGCAAGACGTCGGTACGACGTTACAAAATAATAATAAGTAAATAAATACAATGGACAAAACACAACAAACATAAGAAGGGTGGCAAAATAAAGGGGAATAAAAGATAAAGATAAAATTTATAATATAGAGTAAAATGAAATATTATAAAATAAAAGGAGGGTGGTCGACCGGCAGGACGCATCTTTGTAGAGGGGTGGGAGGGGATCATTGCTCCACCTCGCCCCCCGCGACCTGTCCACCTCGGGGGCGCCGTAACGGCCAGCCCCCCTTGGCGGCGGTGGAAGTACTAAGTAGTTCCACCGCCGCCATTACGTCTGCGGCCCCTTACGGGGGCCGTCGGCCTCGTCGGGGTTGCCCCGCCGATGCTAGCCTCCTGGCGGAGAGCGGGTCGGCTTCCCTCTCCCTCTCCGCTGCCTCCTTCTGCGTTATCACAATCTAGCAGAAGGAGGCAATCGCTGCTCTTGACCTCTCGCTGCCGATCATGTGGTCGACCACGACCGGCAACGGGAGGTCCATCCCAATAACGCCCCTTAGGTCTCTGCGCGGTGCCGACCACGCTGGACATTCTTCCAGCGTATGCCGCGCAGAGTCCTGGGCCTCCTCGCAGTGGTGGCACTGCGATCCTCCCAATGCCAGTTATGAACACACAGTTTGAGGAAACGGAGGTATGCAGGTAATTTAACTTATGCGCATGCATTGCTGCAACTTGTGCTGTATAATTTAGAATTTTTGTTACCGCGCCATCCGATTTTTATACATGTGCATATACTCGTACACGCTGCATTGTATTTTTTTCCGCACGCGACAAGAGGGGACAGAGGCGAGTTCCGGCTCGCGTCTGTCCCCTCCCCCCGTCCCACCCCCTGGTCAACCCGCATAAAACTTAAAAATATGATAAAATACAAGATAAAATCAATAATTGAAAAGGTGTATAGATAAAATAGATAAAATAAAAGTCAATAAATAAATAAATAATAATAAGTAAATAAATACAATGGACAAAACACAACAAACATAAGAAGGGGGGCAAAATAAAGGGGAATAAAAGATAAAGATAAAATTTATAATACGGAGTAAAATGATATTTTATAAAATAAAAGCAGGGGGGTCGACCGGCAGGTCGCATCTTTGTAGAGGGGGGGGAGGGGATTATTGCTCCACCTCGCCCCCCGCGAACTGTCCACCTCGGGAGCGCCTTAACGGCCAGCCCCCCTTGGCGGCGGTGGAAGTACTAAGTAGTACCACCGCCGCCATTACGTCTGCGGCCCCTTACGGGGGCCGTCGGCCTCGTCGGGGTTGCCCCGCCGATGCTAGCCTCCTGGCGGAGAGCGGATCGGCTTCCCTCTCCCTCTCCGCTGCCTCCTTCTGCGTTATCACAATCTCGCAGAAGGAGGCAATCGCTGCTCTTGACCTCTCGCTGCCGATCATGTGGTCGACCACGACCGGCAACGGGAGGTCCATCCCAATAACGCCCCTTAGGTCTCTGCGCAGTGCCGACCACGCTGGACATTCTTCCAGCGTATGCCGCGCAGAGTCCTGGACCTCCTCGCAGTGTTGGCACTGCGATCCTCCCAATGCCAGTTATGAACACACAGTTTGAGGAAACGGAGGTATGCAGGTAATTTAACTTATGCGCATGCATTGCTGCAACTTGTGCTGTATAATTTAGAATTTTTGTTACCGCGCCATCCGATTTTTATACATGTGCAAATACTCGTACACGCTGCATTGTATTTTTTTCCGCACGCGACAAGGAGGGGACAGAGGCGAGTTCCGGCTCGCGTCTGTCCCCTCCCCCCGTCCCACCCCCCTGGTCAACCCGCATAAAACTTAAAAATATGATAAAATACAAGATAAAATCAATAATTGTAAAGGTGTATAGATAAAATAGATAAAATAAAAGTCAATAAATAAATAAATAATAATAAGTAAATAAATACAATGGACAAAACACAATAAACATAAGAAGGGGGGCAAAATAAAGGGGAATAAAAGATAAAGATAAAATTTATAATATAGTGTAAAATGAAATATTATAAAATGAAAGGAGGGGGGTGGACCGGCAGGTCGCATCTTTGTAGAGAGGGGGGGAAAGGAATTATTGCGCCACCTCGCCCCCCGCGACCTGTCCACCTCGGAGGCGCCTTAACGGCCAGCCCCCCTTGGCGGCGGTGGAAGTACTAAGTAGTGCCACCGCCGCCATTACGTCTGCGGCCCCTTACGGGGGCCGTCGGCCTCGTCGGGGTTGCCCCGCCGATGCTAGCCTCCTGGCGGAGAGCGGGTCGGCTTCCCTCTCCCTCTCCGCTGCCTCCTTCTGCGTTATCACAATCTAGCAGAAGGAGGCAATCGCTGCTCTTGACCTCTCGCTGCCGATCATGTGGTCGACCACGACCGGCAACGGGAGGTCCATCCCAATAACGCCCCTTAGGTCTCTGCGCGGTGCCGACCACGCTGGACATTCTTCCAGCGTATGCCGCGCAGAGTCCTGGGCCTCCTCGCAGTGGTGGCACTGCGATCCTCACAATGCCAGTTATGAACACACAGTTTGAGGAAACGGAGGTATGCAGGTAATTTAACTTATGCGCATGCATTGCTGTAACTTGTGCTGTATAATTTAGAATTTTTGTTACCGCGCCATCCGATTTTTATACATGTGCAAATACTCGTACACGCTGCATTGTATTTTTTTCCGCACTCGACAAGGAGGGGACAGAGGCGAGTTCCGGCTCGCGTCTGTCCCCTCCCCCCGGCCCACCACCCTGGTCAACCCGCATAAAACTTAAAAATATGATAAAATAAAAGATAAAATCAGTAAATGAAAAGGTGTATAGATAAAATAGATAAAATAAAAGTCAATAAATAAATAAATAATAATAAGTAAATAAATACAATGGACAAAACACAACAAACATAAGAAGGGTGGCAAAATAAAGGGGAATAAAAGATAAAGATAAAATTTATAATATAGAGTAAAATGAAATATTATAAAATAAATGGAGGGTGGTCGACCGGCAGGTCGCATCTTTGTAGAGGGGGGGAGGGGATTATTGCTCCACCTCGCCCCCCGCGACCTGAACACCTCGGGGGCGCCTTAACGGCCAGCCCCCCTTGGCGGCGGTGGAAGTACTAAGTAGTTCCACCGCCGCCATTACGTCTGCGGCCCCTTACGGGGGCCGTCGGCCTCGTCGGGGTTGCCCCGCCGATGCTAGCCTCCTGGCGGAGAGCGGGTCGGCTTCCCTCTCCCTCTCCGCTGCCTCCTTCTGCGTTATCACAATCTAGCAGAAGGAGGCAATCGCTGCTCTTGACCTCTCGCTGCCGATCATGTGGTCGACCACGACCGGCAACGGGAGGTCCATCCCAATAACGCCCCTTAGGTCTCTGCGCGGTGCCGACCACGCTGGACATTCTTCCAGCGTATGCCGCGCAGAGTCCTGGGCCTCCTCGCAGTGGTGGCACTGCGATCCTCCCAATGCCAGTTATGAACACACAGTTTGAGGAAACGGAGGTATGCAGGTAATTTAACTTATGCGCATGCATTGCTGCAACTTGTGCTGTATAATTTAGAATTTTTGTTACCGCGCCATCCGATTTTTATACATGTGCATATACTCGTACACGCTGCATTGTATTTTTTTCCGCACGCGACAAGGAGGGGACAGAGGCGAGTTCCGGCTCGCGTCTGTCCCCTCCCCCCGTCCCACCCCCTGGTCAACCCGCATAAAACTTAAAAATATGATAAAATACAAGATAAAATCAATAATTGAAAAGGTGTATAGATAAA
This sequence comes from Lasioglossum baleicum, assembly GCF_051020765.1. Taxonomy (NCBI): domain Eukaryota; kingdom Metazoa; phylum Arthropoda; class Insecta; order Hymenoptera; family Halictidae; genus Lasioglossum; species Lasioglossum baleicum. The sequence continues at coordinate 920,052 of NW_027469089.1, read as the reverse complement.
ATAGATAAAATAAAAGTCAATAAATAAATAAATAATAATAAGTAAATAAATACAATGGACAAAACACAACAAACATAAGAAGGGGGGCAAAATAAAGGGGAATAAAAGATAAAGATAAAATTTATAATACGGAGTAAAATGATATTTTATAAAATAAAAGCAGGGGGGTCGACCGGCAGGTCGCATCTTTGTAGAGGGGGGGGGAGGGGATTATTGCTCCACCTCGCCCCCCGCGAACTGTCCACCTCGGGAGCGCCTTAACGGCCAGCCCCCCTTGGCGGCGGTGGAAGTACTAAGTAGTACCATCGCCGCCATTACGTCTGCGGCCCCTTACGGGGGCCGTCGGCCTCGTCGGGGTTGCCCCGCCGATGCTAGCCTCCTGGCGGAGAGCGGGTCGGCTTCCCTCTCCCTCTCCGCTGCCTCCTTCTGCGTTATCACAATCTCGCAGAAGGAGGCAATCGCTGCTCTTGACCTCTCGCTGCCGATCATGTGGTCGACCACGACCGGCAACGGGAGGTCCATCCCAATAACGCCCCTTAGGTCTCTGCGCGGTGCCGACCACGCTGGACATTCTTCCAGCGTATGCCGCGCAGAGTCCTGGGCCTCCTCGCAGTGGTGGCACTGCGATCCTCCCAATGCCAGTTATGAACACACAGTTTGAGGAAACGGAGGTATGCAGGTAATTTAACTTATGCGCATGCATTGCTGCAACTTGTGCTGTATAATTTAGAATTTTTGTTACCGCGCCATCCGATTTTTATACATGTGCAAATACTCGTACACGCTGCATTGTATTTTTTTCCGCACGCGACAAGGAGGGGACAGAGGCGAGTTCCGGCTCGCGTCTGTCCCCTCCCCCCGTCCCACCCCCCTGGTCAACCCGCATGAAACTTAAAAATATGATAAAATACAAGATAAAATCAATAATTGTAAAGGTGTATAGATAAAATAGATAAAATAAAAGTCAATAAATAAATAAATAATAATAAGTAAATAAATACAATGGACAAAACACAATAAACATAAGAAGGGGGGCAAAATAAAGGGGAATAAAAGATAAAGATAAAATTTATAATATAGTGTAAAATGAAATATTATAAAATGAAAGGAGGGGGGTGGACCGGCAGGTCGCATCTTTGTAGAGAGGGGGGGAAAGGAATTATTGCGCCACCTCGCCCCCCGCGACCTGTCCACCTCGGAGGCGCCTTAACGGCCAGCCCCCCTTGGCGGCGGTGGAAGTACTAAGTAGTGCCACCGCCGCCATTACGTCTGCGGCCCCTTACGGGGGCCGTCGGCCTCGTCGGGGTTGCCCCGCCGATGCTAGCCTCCTGGCGGAGAGCGGGTCGGCTTCCCTCTCCCTCTCCGCTGCCTCCTTCTGCGTTATCACAATCTAGCAGAAGGAGGCAATCGCTGCTCTTGACCTCTCGCTGCCGATCATGTGGTCGACCACGACCGGCAACGGGAGGTCCATCCCAATAACGCCCCTTAGGTCTCTGCGCGGTGCCGACCACGCTGGACATTCTTCCAGCGTATGCCGCGCAGAGTCCTGGGCCTCCTCGCAGTGGTGGCACTGCGATCCTCACAATGCCAGTTATGAACACACAGTTTGAGGAAACGGAGGTATGCAGGTAATTTAACTTATGCGCATGCATTGCTGCAACTTGTGCTGTATAATTTAGAATTTTTGTTACCGCGCCATCCGATTTTTATACATGTGCAAATACACGTACACGCTGCATTGTATTTTTTTCCGCACTCGACAAGGAGGGGACAGAGGCGAGTTCCGGCTCGCGTCTGTCCCCTCCCCCCGGCCCACCACCCTGGTCAACCCGCATAAAACTTAAAAATATGATAAAATAAAAGATAAAATCAGTAAATGAAAAGGTGTATAGATAAAATAGATAAAATAAAAGTCAATAAATAAATAAATAATAATAAGTAAATAAATACAATGGACAAAACACAACAAACATAAGAAGGGTGGCAAAATAAAGGGGAATAAAAGATAAAGATAAAATTTATAATATAGAGTAAAATGAAATATTATGAAATAAATGGAGGGTGGTCGACCGGCAGGTCGCATCTTTGTAGAGGGGGGGAGGGGATTATTGCTCCACCTCGCCCCCCGCGACCTGAACACCTCGGGGGCGCCTTAACGGCCAGCCCCCCTTGGCGGCGGTGGAAGTACTAAGTAGTTCCACCGCCGCCATTACGTCTGCGGCCCCTTACGGGGGCCGTCGGCCTCGTCGGGGTTGCCCCGCCGATGCTAGCCTCCTGGCGGAGAGCGGGTCGGCTTCCCTCTCCCTCTCCGCTGCCTCCTTCTGCGTTATCACAATCTCGCAGAAGGAGGCAATCGCTGCTCTTGACCTCTCACTGCCGATCATGTGGTCGACCACGACCGGCAACGGGAGGTCCATCCCAATAACGCCCCTTAGGTCTCTGCGCGGTGCCGACCACGCTGGACATTCTTCCAGCGTATGCCGCGCAGAGTCCTGGGCCTCCTCGCAGTGGTGGCACTGCGATCCTCCCAATGCCAGTTATGAACACACAGTTTGAGGAAACGGAGGTATGCAGGTAATTTAACTTATGCGCATGCATTGCTGCAACTTGTGCTGTATAATTTAGAATTTTTGTTACCGCGCCATCCGATTTTTATACATGTGCAAATACTCGTACACGCTGCATTGTATTTTTTTCCGCACGCGACAAGGAGGGGACAGAGGCGAGTTCCGGCTCGCGTCTGTCCCCTCCCCCCGTCCCACCCCCCTGGTCAACCCGCATAAAACTTAAAAATATGATAAAATACAAGATAAAATCAATAATTGTAAAGGTGTATAGATAAAATAGATAAAATAAAAGTCAATAAATAAATAAATAATAATAAGTAAATAAATACAATGGACAAAACACAACAAACATAAGAAGGGTGGCAAAATAAAGGGGAATAAAAGATAAAGATAAAATTTATAATATAGAGTAAAATGAAATATTATAAAATAAATGGAGGGTGGTCGACCGGCAGGTCGCATCTTTGTAGAGGGGGGGAGGGGATTATTGCTCCACCTCGCCCCCCGCGACCTGAACACCTCGGGGGCGCCTTAACGGCCAGCCCCCCTTGGCGGCGGTGGAAGTACTAAGTTGTTCCACCGCCGCCATTACGTCTGCGGCCCCTTACGGGGGCCGTCGGCCTCGTCGGGGTTGCCCCGCCGATGCTAGCCTCCTGGCGGAGAGCGGGTTGGCTTCCCTCTCCCTCTCCGCTGCCTCCTTCTGCGTTATCACAATCTCGCAGAAGGAGGCAATCGCTGCTCTTGACCTCTCACTGCCGATCATGTGGTCGACCACGACCGGCAACGGGAGGTCCATCCCAATAACGCCCCTTAGGTCTCTGCGCGGTGCCGACCACGCTGGACATTCTTCCAGCGTATGCCGCGCAGAGTCCTGGGCCTCCTCGCAGTGGTGGCACTGCGATCCTCCCAATGCCAGTTATGAACACACAGTTTGAGGAAACGGAGGTATGCAGGTAATTTAACTTATGCGCATGCATTGCTGCAACTTGTGCTGTATAATTTAGAATTTTTGTTACCGCGCCATCCGATTTTTATACATGTGCAAATACTCGTACACGCTGCATTGTATTTTTTTCCGCACGCGACAAGGAGGGGACAGAGGCGAGTTCCGGCTCGCGTCTGTCCCCTCCCCCCGTCCCACCCCCCTGGTCAACCCGCATAAAACTTAAAAATATGATAAAATACAAGATAAAATCAATAATTGTAAAGGTGTATAGATAAAATAGATAAAATAAAAGTCAATAAATAAATAAATAATAATAAGTAAATAAATACAATGGACAAAACACAACAAACATAAGAAGGGTGGCAAAATAAAGGGGAATAAAAGATAAAGATAAAATTTATAATATAGAGTAAAATGAAATATTATAAAATAAATGGAGGGTGGTCGACCGGCAGGTCGCATCTTTGTAGAGGGGGGGAGGGGATTATTGCTCCACCTCGCCCCCCGCGACCTGAACACCTCGGGGGCGCCTTAACGGCCAGCCCCCCTTGGCGGCGGTGGAAGTACTAAGTAGTTCCACCGCCGCCATTACGTCTGCGGCCCCTTACGGGGGCCGTCGGCCTCGTCGGGGTTGCCCCGCCGATGCTAGCCTCCTGGCGGAGAGCGGGTCGGCTTCCCTCTCCCTCTCCGCTGCCTCCTTCTGCGTTATCACAATCTCGCAGAAGGAGGCAATCGCTGCTCTTGACCTCTCACTGCCGATCATGTGGTCGACCACGACCGGCAACGGGAGGTCCATCCCAATAACGCCCCTTAGGTCTCTGCGCGGTGCCGACCACGCTGGACATTCTTCCAGCGTATGCCGCGCAGAGTCCTGGGCCTCCTCGCAGTGGTGGCACTGCGATCCTCCCAATGCCAGTTATGAACACACAGTTTGAGGAAACGGAGGTATGCAGGTAATTTAACTTATGCGCATGCATTGCTGCAACTTGTGCTGTATAATTTAGAATTTTTGTTACCGCGCCATCCGATTTTTATACATGTGCAAATACTCGTACACGCTGCATTGTATTTTTTTCCGCACGCGACAAGGAGGGGACAGAGGCGAGTTCCGGCTCGCGTCTGTCCCCTCCCCCCGTCCCACCCCCCTGGTCAACCCGCATAAAACTTAAAAATATGATAAAATACAAGATAAAATCAATAATTGTAAAGGTGTATAGATAAAATAGATAAAATAAAAGTCAATAAATAAATAAATAATAATAAGTAAATAAATACAATGGACAAAACACAACAAACATAAGAAGGGTGGCAAAATAAAGGGGAATAAAAGATAAAGATAAAATTTATAATATAGAGTAAAATGAAATATTATAAAATAAATGGAGGGTGGTCGACCGGCAGGTCGCATCTTTGTAGAGGGGGGGAGGGGATTATTGCTCCACCTCGCCCCCCGCGACCTGAACACCTCGGGGGCGCCTTAACGGCCAGCCCCCCTTGGCGGCGGTGGAAGTACTAAGTAGTTCCACCGCCGCCATTACGTCTGCGGCCCCTTACGGGGGCCGTCGGCCTCGTCGGGGTTGCCCCGCCGATGCTAGCCTCCTGGCGGAGAGCGGGTCGGCTTCCCTCTCCCTCTCCGCTGCCTCCTTCTGCGTTATCACAATCTCGCAGAAGGAGGCAATCGCTGCTCTTGACCTCTCACTGCCGATCATGTGGTCGACCACGACCGGCAACGGGAGGTCCATCCCAATAACGCCCCTTAGGTCTCTGCGCGGTGCCGACCACGCTGGACATTCTTCCAGCGTATGCCGCGCAGAGTCCTGGGCCTCCTCGCAGTGGTGGCACTGCGATCCTCCCAATGCCAGTTATGAACACACAGTTTGCGGAAACGGAGGTATGCAGGTAATTTAACTTATGCGCATGCATTGCTGCAACTTGTGCTGTATAATTTAGAATTTTTGTTACCGCGCCATCCGATTTTTATACATGTGCAAATACTCGTACACGCTGCATTGTATTTTTTTCCGCACGCGACAAGGAGGGGACAGAGGCGAGTTCCGGCTCGCGTCTGTCCCCTCCCCCCGTCCCACCCCCCTGGTCAACCCGCATAAAACTTAAAAATATGATAAAATACAAGATAAAATCAATAATTGTAAAGGTGTATAGATAAAATAGATAAAATAAAAGTCAATAAATAAATAAATAATAATAAGTAAATAAATACAATGGACAAAACACAATAAACATAAGAAGGGGGGCAAAATAAAGGGGAATAAAAGATAAAGATAAAATTTATAATATAGTGTAAAATGAAATATTATAAAATGAAAGGAGGGGGGTGGACCGGCAGGTCGCATCTTTGTAGAGAGGGGGGGAAAGGAATTATTGCGCCACCTCGCCCCCCGCGACCTGTCCACCTCGGAGGCGCCTTAACGGCCAGCCCCCCTTGGCGGCGGTGGAAGTACTAAGTAGTGCCACCGCCGCCATTACGTCTGCGGCCCCTTACGGGGGCCGTCGGCCTCGTCGGGGTTGCCCCGCCGATGCTAGCCTCCTGGCGGAGAGCGGGTCGGCTTCCCTCTCCCTCTCCGCTGCCTCCTTCTGCGTTATCACAATCTAGCAGAAGGAGGCAATCGCTGCTCTTGACCTCTCGCTGCCGATCATGTGGTCGACCACGACCGGCAACGGGAGGTCCATCCCAATAACGCCCCTTAGGTCTCTGCGCGGTGCCGACCACGCTGGACATTTTTCCAGCGTATGCCGCGCAGAGTCCTGGGCCTCCTCGCAGTGGTGGCACTGCGATCCTCACAATGCCAGTTATGAACACACAGTTTGAGGAAACGGAGGTATGCAGGTAATTTAACTTATGCGCATGCATTGCTGCAACTTGTGCTGTATAATTTAGAATTTTTGTTACCGCGCCATCCGATTTTTATACATGTGCAAATACTCGTACACGCTGCATTGTATTTTTTTCCGCACTCGACAAGGAGGGGACAGAGGCGAGTTCCGGCTCGCGTCTGTCCCCTCCCCCCGGCCCACCACCCTGGTCAACCCGCATAAAACTTAAAAATATGATAAAATAAAAGATAAAATCAGTAAATGAAAAGGTGTATAGATAAAATAGATAAAATAAAAGTCAATAAATAAATAAATAATAATAAGTAAATAAATACAATGGACAAAACACAACAAACATAAGAAGGGTGGCAAAATAAAGGGGAATAAATGATAAAGATAAAATTTATAATATAGAGTAAAATGAAATATTATAAAATAAATGGAGGGTGGTCGACCGGCAGGTCGCATCTTTGTAGAGGGGGGGAGGGGATTATTGCTCCACCTCGCTCCCCGCGACCTGTCCACCTCGGGGGCGCCTTAACGGCCAGCCCCCCTTGGCGGCGGTGGAAGTACTAAGTAGTACCACCGCCGCCATTACGTCTGCGGCCCCTTACGGGGGCCGTCGGCCTCGTCGGGGTTGCCCCGCCGATGCTAGCCACCTGGCGGAGAGCGGGTCGGCTTCCCTCTCCCTCTCCGCTGCCTCCTTCTGCGTTATCACAATCTAGCAGAAGGAGGCAATCGCTGCTCTTGACCTCTCACTGCCGATCATGTGGTCGACCACGACCGGCAACGGGAGGTCCATCCCAATAACGCCCCTTAGGTCTCTGCGCGGTGCCGACCACGCTGGACATTCTTCCAGCGTATGCCGCGCAGAGTCCTGGGCCTCCTCGCAGTGGTGGCTCTGCGATCCTCCCAATGCCAGTTATGAACACACAGTTTGAGGATACGGAGGTATGCAGGTAATTTAACTTATGCGCATGCATTGCTGCAACTTGTGCTGTATAATTTAGAATTTTTGTTACCGCGCCAACCGATTTTTATACATGTGCATATACTCGTACACGCTGCATTGTATTTTTTTCCGCACGCGACAAGGAGGGGACAGAGGCGAGTTCCGGCTCGCGTCTGTCCCCTCCCCCCGTCCCACCACCCTGGTCAACCCGCATAAAACTTAAAAATATGATAAAATAAAAGATAAAATCAGTAAATGAAAAGGTGTATAGATAAAATAGATAAAATAAAAGTCAATAAATAAATAAATAATAATAAGTAAATAAATACAATGGACAAAACACAACAAACATAAGGAGGGTGGCAAAATAAAGGGGAATAAAAGATAAAGATAAAATTTATAATATAGAGTAAAATGAAATATTATAAAATAAAAGGAGGGTGGTCGATCGGCAGGTCGCATCTTTGTAGAGGGGGGGGAGGGGATTATTGCTCCACCTCGCTCCCCGCGACCTGTCCACCTCGGGGGCGCCTTAACGGGTTGCCCCGCCGATGCTAGCCTCCTGGCGGAGAGCGGGTCGGCTTCCCTCTCCCTCTCCGCTGCCTCCTTCTGCGTTATCACAATCTAGCAGAAGGAGGCAATCGCTGCTCTTGACCTCTCGCTGCCGATCATGTGGTCGACCACGACCGGCAACGGGAGGTCCATCCCAATAACGCCCCTTAGGTCTCTGCGCGGTGCCGACCACGCTGGACATTCTTCCAGCGTATGCCGCGCAGAGTCCTGGGCCTCCTCGCAGTGGTGGCACTGCGATCCTCCCAATGCCAGTTATGAACACACAGTTTGAGGAAACGGAGGTATGCAGGTAATTTAACTTATGCGCATGCATTGCTGCAACTTGTGCTGTATAATTTAGAATTTTTGTTACCGCGCCATCCGATTTTTATACATGTGCATATACTCGTACACGCTGCATTGTATTTTTTTCCGCACGCGACAAGGAGGGGACAGAGGCGAGTTCCGGCTCGCGTCTGTCCCCTCCCCCCGTCCCACCCCCTGGTCAACCCGCATAAAACTTAAAAATATGATAAAATACAAGATAAAATCAATAATTGAAAAGGTGTATAGATAAAATAGATAAAATAAAAGTCAATAAATAAATAAATAATAATAAGTAAATAAATACAATGGACAAAACACAACAAACATAAGAAGGGGGGCAAAATAAAGGGGAATAAAAGATAAAGATAAAATTTATAATACGGAGTAAAATGATATTTTATAAAATAAAAGCAGGGGGGTCGACCGGCAGGTCGCATCTTTGTAGAGGGGGGGGAGGGGATTATTGCTCCACCTCGCCCCCCGCGAACTGTCCACCTCGGGAGCGCCTTAACGGCCAGCCCCCCTTGGCGGCGGTGGAAGTACTAAGTAGTACCACCGCCGCCATTACGTCTGCGGCCCCTTACGGGGGCCGTCGGCCTCGTCGGGGTTGCCCCGCCGATGCTAGCCTCCTGGCGGAGAGCGGGTCGGCTTCCCTCTCCCTCTCCGCTGCCTCCTTCTGCGTTATCACAATCTCGCAGAAGGAGGCAATCGCTGCTCTTGACCTCTCGCTGCCGATCATGTGGTCGACCACGACCGGCAACGGGAGGTCCATCCCAATAACGCCCCTTAGGTCTCTGCGCGGTGCCGACCACGCTGGACATTCTTCCAGCGTATGCCGCGCAGAGTCCTGGGCCTCCTCGCAGTGGTGGCACTGCGATCCTCCCAATGCCAGTTATGAACACACAGTTTGAGGAAACGGAGGTATGCAGGTAATTTAACTTATGCGCATGCATTGCTGCAACTTGTGCTGTATAATTTAGAATTTTTGTTACCGCGCCATCCGATTTTTATACATGTGCAAATATTCGTACACGCTGCATTGTATTTTTTTCCGCACGCGACAAGGAGGGGACAGAGGCGAGTTCCGGCTCGCGTCTGTCCCCTCCCCCCGTCCCACCCCCCTGGTCAACCCGCATAAAACTTAAAAATATGATAAAATACAAGATAAAATCAATAATTGTAAAGGTGTATAGATAAAATAGATAAAATAAAAGTCAATAAATAAATAAATAATAATAAGTAAATAAATACAATGGACAAAACACAATAAACATAAGAAGGGGGGCAAAATAAAGGGGAATAAAAGATAAAGATAAAATTTATAATATAGTGTAAAATGAAATATTATAAAATGAAAGGAGGGGGGTGGACCGGCAGGTCGCATCTTTGTAGAGAGGGGGGGAAAGGAATTATTGCGCCACCTCGCCCCCCGCGACCTGTCCACCTCGGAGGCGCCTTAACGGCCAGCCCCCCTTGGCGGCGGTGGAAGTACTAAGTAGTGCCACCGCCGCCATTACGTCTGCGGCCCCTTACGGGGGCCGTCGGCCTCGTCGGGGTTGCCCCGCCGATGCTAGCCTCCTGGCGGAGAGCGGGTCGGCTTCCCTCTCCCTCTCCGCTGCCTCCTTCTGCGTTATCACAATCTAGCAGAAGGAGGCAATCGCTGCTCTTGACCTCTCGCTGCCGATCATGTGGTCGACCACGACCGGCAACGGGAGGTCCATCCCAATAACGCCCCTTAGGTCTCTGCGCGGTGCCGACCACGCTGGACATTCTTCCAGCGTATGCCGCGCAGAGTCCTGGGCCTCCTCGCAGTGGTGGCACTGCGATCCTCACAATGCCAGTTATGAACACACAGTTTGAGGAAACGGAGGTATGCAGTTAATTTAACTTATGCGCATGCATTGCTGCAACTTGTGCTGTATAATTTAGAATTTTTGTTACCGCGCCATCCGATTTTTATACATGTGCAAATACTCGTACACGCTGCATTGTATTTTTTTCCGCACTCGACAAGGAGGGGACAGAGGCGAGTTCCGGCTCGCGTCTGTCCCCTCCCCCCGGCCCACCACCCTGGTCAACCCGCATAAAACTTAAAAATATGATAAAATAAAAGATAAAATCAGTAAATGAAAAGGTGTATAGATAAAATAGATAAAATAAAAGTCAATAAATAAATAAATAATAATAAGTAAATAAATACAATGGACAAAACACAACAAACATAAGAAGGGTGGCAAAATAAAGGGGAATAAAAGATAAAGATAAAATTTATAATATAGAGTAAAATGAAATATTATAAAATAAATGGAGGGTGGTCGACCGGCAGGTCGCATCTTTGTAGAGGGGGGGAGGGGATTATTGCTCCACCTCGCCCCCCGCGACCTGAACACCTCGGGGGCGCCTTAACGGCCAGCCCCCCTTGGCGGCGGTGGAAGTACTAAGTAGTTCCACCGCCGCCATTACGTCTGCGGCCCCTTACGGGGGCCGTCGGCCTCGTCGGGGTTGCCCCGCCGATGCTAGCCTCCTGGCGGAGAGCGGGTCGGCTTCCCTCTCCCTCTCCGCTGCCTCCTTCTGCGTTATCACAATCTAGCAGAAGGAGGCAATCGCTGCTCTTGACCTCTCGCTGCCGATCATGTGGTCGACCACGACCGGCAACGGGAGGTCCATCCCAATAACGCCCCTTAGGTCTCTGCGCGGTGCCGACCACGCTGGACATTCTTCCAGCGTATGCCGCGCAGAGTCCTGGGCCTCCTCGCAGTGGTGGCACTGCGATCCTCCCAATGCCAGTTATGAACACACAGTTTGAGGAAACGGAGGTATGCAGGTAATTTAACTTATGCGCATGCATTGCTGCAACTTGTGCTGTATAATTTAGAATTTTTGTTACCGCGCCATCCGATTTTTATACATGTGCATATACTCGTACACGCTGCATTGTATTTTTTTCCGCACGCGACAAGGAGGGGACAGAGGCGAGTTCCGGCTCGCGTCTGTCCCCTCCCCCCGTCCCACCCCCTGGTCAACCCGCATAAAACTTAAAAATATGATAAAATACAAGATAAAATCAATAATTGAAAAGGTGTATAGATAAAATAGATAAAATAAAAGTCAATAAATAAATAAATAATAATAAGTAAATAAATACAATGGACAAAACACAACAAACATAAGAAGGGGGGCAAAATAAAGGGGAATAAAAGATAAAGATAAAATTTATAATACGGAGTAAAATGATATTTTATAAAATAAAAGCAGGGGGGTCGACCGGCAGGTCGCATCTTTGTAGAGGGGGGGGAGGGGATTATTGCTCCACCTCGCCCCCCGCGAACTGTCCACCTCGGGAGCGCCTTAACGGCCAGCCCCCCTTGGCGGCGGTGGAAGTACTAAGTAGTACCACCGCCGCCATTACGTCTGCGGCCCCTTACGGGGGCCGTCGGCCTCGTCGGGGTTGCCCCGCCGATGCTAGCCTCCTGGCGGAGAGCGGGTCGGCTTCCCTCTCCCTCTCCGCTGCCTCCTTCTGCGTTATCACAATCTCGCAGAAGGAGGCAATCGCTGCTCTTGACCTCTCGCTGCCGATCATGTGGTCGACCACGACCGGCAACGGGAGGTCCATCCCAATAACGCCCTTTAGGTCTCTGCGCGGTGCCGACCACGCTGGACATTCTTCCAGCGTATGCCGCGCAGAGTCCTGGGCCTCCTCGCAGTGGTGGCACTGCGATCCTCCCAATGCCAGTTATGAACACACAGTTTGAGGAAACGGAGGTATGCAGGTAATTTAACTTATGCGCATGCATTGCTGCAACTTGTGCTGTATAATTTAGAATTTTTGTTACCGCGCCATCCGATTTTTATACATGTGCAAATATTCGTACACGCTGCATTGTATTTTTTTCCGCACGCGACAAGGAGGGGACAGAGGCGAGTTCCGGCTCGCGTCTGTCCCCTCCCCCCGTCCCACCCCCCTGGTCAACCCGCATAAAACTTAAAAATATGATAAAATACAAGATAAAATCAATAATTGTAAAGGTGTATAGATAAAATAGATAAAATAAAAGTCAATAAATAAATAAATAATAATAAGTAAATAAATACAATGGACAAAACACAATAAACATAAGAAGGGGGGCAAAATAAAGGGGAATAAAAGATAAAGATAAAATTTATAATATAGTGTAAAATGAAATATTATAAAATGAAAGGAGGGGGGTGGACCGGCAGGTCGCATCTTTGTAGAGAGGGGGGGAAAGGAATTATTGCGCCACCTCGCCCCCCGCGACCTGTCCACCTCGGAGGCGCCTTAACGGCCAGCCCCCCTTGGCGGCGGTGGAAGTACTAAGTAGTGCCACCGCCGCCATTACGTCTGCGGTCCCTTACGGGGGCCGTCGGCCTCGTCGGGGTTGCCCCGCCGATGCTAGCCTCCTGGCGGAGAGCGGGTCGGCTTCCCTCTCCCTCTCCGCTGCCTCCTTCTGCGTTATCACAATCTAGCAGAAGGAGGCAATCGCTGCTCTTGACCTCTCGCTGCCGATCATGTGGTCGACCACGACCGGCAACGGGAGGTCCATCCCAATAACGCCCCTTAGGTCTCTGCGCGGTGCCGACCACGCTGGACATTCTTCCAGCGTATGCCGCGCAGAGTCCTGGGCCTCCTCGCAGTGGTGGCACTGCGATCCTCACAATGCCAGTTATGAACACACAGTTTGAGGAAACGGAGGTATGCAGTTAATTTAACTTATGCGCATGCATTGCTGCAACTTGTGCTGTATAATTTAGAATTTTTGTTACCGCGCCATCCGATTTTTATACATGTGCAAATACTCGTACACGCTGCATTGTATTTTTTTCCGCACTCGACAAGGAGGGGACAGAGGCGAGTTCCGGCTCGCGTCTGTCCCCTCCCCCCGGCCCACCACCCTGGTCAACCCGCATAAAACTTAAAAATATGATAAAATAAAAGATAAAATCAGTAAATGAAAAGGTGTATAGATAAAATAGATAAAATAAAAGTCAATAAATAAATAAATAATAATAAGTAAATAAATACAATGGACAAAACACAACAAACATAAGAAGGGTGGCAAAATAAAGGGGAATAAAAGATAAAGATAAAATTTATAATACGGAGTAAAATGATATTTTATAAAATAAAAGCAGGGGGGTCGACCGGCAGGTCGCATCTTTGTAGAGGGGGTGGAGGGGATTATTGCTCCACCTCGCCCCCCGCGAACTGTCCACCTCGGGAGCGCCTTAACGGCCAGCCCCCCTTGGCGGCGGTGGAAGTACTAAGTAGTTCCACCGCCGCCATTACGTCTGCGGCCCCTTACGGGGGCCGTCGGCCTCGTCGGGGTTGCCCCGCCGATGCTAGCCTCCTGGCGGAGAGCGGGTCGGCTTCCCTCTCCCTCTCCGCTGCCTCCTTCTGCGTTATCACAATCTAGCAGAAGGAGGCAATCGCTGCTCTTGACCTCTCACTGCCGATCATGTGGTCGACCACGACCGGCAACGGGAGGTCCATCCCAATAACGCCCCTTAGGTCTCTGCGCGGTGCCGACCACGCTGGACATTCTTCCAGCGTATGCCGCGCAGAGTCCTGGGCCTCCTCGCAGTGGTGGCACTGCGATCCTCCCAATGCCAGTTATGAACACACAGTTTGAGGAAACGGAGGTATGCAGGTAATTTAACTTATGCGCATGCATTGCTGCAACTTGTGCTGTATAATTTAGAATTTTTGTTACCGCGCCATCCGATTTTTATACATGTGCAAATACTCGTACACGCTGCATTGTATTTTTTTCCGCACGCGACAAGGAGGGGACAGAGGCGAGTTCCGGCTCGCGTCTGTCCCCTCCCCCCGTCCCACCACCCTGGTCAACCCGCATAAAACTTAAAAATATGATAAAATAAAAGATAAAATCAGTAAATGAAAAGGTGTATAGATAAAATAGATAAAATAAAAGTCAATAAATAAATAAATAATAATAAGTAAATAAATACAATGGACAAAACACAACAAACATAAGAAGGGTGGCAAAATAAAGGGGAATAAAAGATAAAGATAAAATTTATAATATAGAGTAAAATGAAATATTATAAAATAAAGGAGGGTGGTCGACCGGCAGGTCGCATCTTTGTAGAGGGGGGGAGGGGATTATTGCTCCACCTCGCCCCCCGCGACCTGTCCACCTCGGGGGCGCCTTAACGGGTTGCCCCGCCGATGCTAGCCTCCTGGCGGAGAGCGGGTCGGCTTCCCTCTCCCTCTCCGCTGCCTCCTTCTGCGTTATCACAATCTAGCAGAAGGAGGCAATCGCTGCTCTTGACCTCTCGCTGCCGATCATGTGGTCGACCACGACCGGCAACGGGAGGTCCATCCCAATAACGCCCCTTTGGTCTCTGCGCGGTGCCGACCACGCTGGATATTCTTCCAGCGTATGCCGCGCAGAGTCCTGGGCCTCCTTGCAGCGGTGGCACTGCGATCCTCCCAATGCCAGTTATGAACACACAGTTTGAGGAAACGGAGGTATGCAGGTAATTTAACTTATGCGCATGCATTGCTGCAACTTGTGCTGTATAATTTAGAATTTTTGTTACCGCGCCATCCGATTTTTATACATGTGCAAATACTCGTACACGCTGCATTTTTTTTTTGCGCACGCGACAAGGAGGGGACAGAGGCGAGTTCCGGCTCGCGTCTGTCCCCTCCCCCCGTCCCACCACCCTGGTCAACCCGCATAAAACTTAAAAATATGATAAAATAAAAGATAAAATCAGTAAATGAAAAGGTGTATAGATAAAATAGATAAAATAAAAGTCAATAAATAAATAAATAATAATAAGTAAATAAATACAATGGACAAAACACAACAAACATAAGAAGGGTGGCAAAATAAAGGGGTATAAAAGATAAAGATAAAATTTATAATATAGAGTAAAATGAAATATTATAAAATAAATGGAGGGTGGTCGACCGGCAGGTCGCATCTTTGTAGAGGGGGGGAGGGGATTATTGCTCCACCTCGCCCCCCGCGACCTGAACACCTCGGGGGCGCCTTAACGGCCAGCCCCCCTTGGCGGCGGTGGAAGTACTAAGTAGTTCCACCGCCGCCATTACGTCTGCGGCCCCTTACGGGGGCCGTCGGCCTCGTCGGGGTTGCCCCGCCGATGCTAGCCTCCTGGCGGAGAGCGGGTCGGCTTCCCTCTCCCTCTCCGCTGCCTCCTTCTGCGTTATCACAATCTAGCAGAAGGAGGCAATCGCTGCTCTTGACCTCTCGCTGCCGATCATGTGGTCGACCACGACCGGCAACGGGAGGTCCATCCCAATAACGCCCCTTAGGTCTCTGCGCGGTGCCGACCACGCTGGACATTCTTCCAGCGTATGCCGCGCAGAGTCCTGGGCCTCCTCGCAGTGGTGGCACTGCGATCCTCCCAATGCCAGTTATGAACACACAGTTTGAGGAAACGGAGGTATGCAGGTAATTTAACTTATGCGCATGCATTGCTGCAACTTGTGCTGTATAATTTAGAATTTTTGTTACCGCGCCATCCGATTTTTATACATGTGCATATACTCGTACACGCTGCATTGTATTTTTTTCCGCACGCGACAAGGAGGGGACAGAGGCGAGTTCCGGCTCGCGTCTGTCCCCTCCCCCCGTCCCACCCCCTGGTCAACCCGCATAAAACTTAAAAATATGATAAAATACAAGATAAAATCAATAATTGAAAAGGTGTATAGATAAAATAGATAAAATAAAAGTCAATAAATAAATAAATAATAATAAGTAAATAAATACAATGGACAATACACAACAAACATAAGAAGGGGGGCAAAATAAAGGGGAATAAAAGATAAAGATAAAATTTATAATATAGAGTAAAATGAAATATTATAAAATAAAAGGAGGGTGGTCGACCGGCAGGTCGCATCTTTGTAGAGAGGGGGGGAAAGGAATTATTGCGCCACCTCGCCCCCCGCGACCTGTCCACCTCGGAGGCGCCTTAACGGCCAGCCCCCCTTGGCGGCGGTGGAAGTACTAAGTAGTTCCACCGCCGCCATTACGTCTGCGGCCCCTTACGGGGGCCGTCGGCCTCGTCGGGGTTGCCCCGTCGATGCTAGCCTCCTGGCGGAGAGCGGGTCGGCTTCCCTCTCCCTCTCCGCTGCCTCCTTCTGCGTTATCACAATCTAGCAGAAGGAGGCAATCGCTGCTCTTGACCTCTCGCTGCCGATCATGTGGTCGACCACGACCGGCAACGGGAGGTCCATCCCAATAACGCCCCTTAGGTCTCTGCGCGGTGCCGACCACGCTGGACATTCTTCCAGCGTATGCCGCGCAGAGTCCTGGGCCTCCTCGCAGTGGTGGCACTGCGATCCTCACAATGCCAGTTATGAACACACAGTTTGAGGAAACGGAGGTATGCAGGTAATTTAACTTATGCGCATGCATTGCTGCAACTTGTGCTGTATAATTTAGAATTTTTGTTACCGCGCCATCCGATTTTTATACATGTGCAAATACTCGTACACGCTGCATTGTATTTTTTTCCGCACGCGACAAGGAGGGGACAGAGGCGAGTTCCGGCTCGCGTCTGTCCCCTCCCCACGTCCCACCACCCTGGTCAACCCGCATAAAACTTAAAAATATGATAAAATAAAAGATAAAATCAGTAAATGAAAAGGTGTATAGATAAAATAGATAAAATAAAAGTCAGTAAATAAATAAATAATAATAAGTAAATAAATACAATGGACAAAACACAACAAACATAAGAATGGTGGCAAAATAAAGGGGAATAAAAGATAAAGATAAAATTTATAATATAGAGTAAAATGAAATATTATAAAATAAAAGGAGGGTGGTCGACCGGCAGGTCGCATCTTTGTAGAGGGGGGGAGGGGATTCTTGCTCCACCTCGCCCCCCGCGACCTGTCCACCTCGGGGGCGCCTTAACGGCCAGCCCCCCTTGGCGGCGGTGGAAGTACTAAGTAGTTCCACCGCCGCCATTACGTCTGCGGCCCCTTACGGGGGGCGTCGGCCTCGTCGGGGTTGCCCCGCCGATGCTAGCCTCCTGGCGGAGAGCGGGTCGGCTTCCCTCTCCCTCTCCGCTGCCTCCTTCTGCGTTATCACAATCTAGCAGAAGGAGGCAATCGCTGCTCTTGACCTCTCACTGCCGATCATGTGGTCGACCACGACCGGCAACGGGAGGTCCATCCCAATAACGCCCCTTAGGTCTCTGCGCGGTGCCGACCACGCTGGACATTCTTCCAGCGTATGCCGCGCAGAGTCCTGGGCCTCCTCGCAGTGGTGGCACTGCGATCCTCCCAATGCCAGTTATGAACACACAGTTTGAGGAAACGGAGGTATGCAGGTAATTTAACTTATGCGCATGCATTGCTGCAACTTGTGCTATATAATTTAGAATTTTTGTTACCGCGCCATCCGATTTTTATACATGTGCAAATACTCGTACACGCTGCATTGTATTTTTTTCCGCACGCGACAAGGAGGGGACAGAGGCGAGTTCCGGCTCGCGTCTGTCCCCTCCCCCCGTCCCACCACCCTGGTCAACCCGCATAAAACTTAAAAATATGATAAAATAAAAGATAAAATCAGTAAATGAAAAGGTGTATAGATAAAATAGATAAAATAAAAGTCAGTAAATAAATAAATAATAATAAGTAAATAAATACAATGGACAAAACACAACAAACATAAGAAGGGGGGCAAAATAAAGGGGAATAAAAGATAAAGATAAAATTTATAATATAGAGTAAAATGAAATATTATAAAATAAAAGGAGGGTGGTCGACCGGCAGGTCGCATCTTTGTAGAGGGGGGGAGGGGATTATTGCTCCACCTCGCCCCCCGCGACCTGTCCACCTCGGGGGCGCCTTAACGGCCAGCCCCCCTTGGCGGCGGTGGAAGTACTAAGTAGTTCCACCGCCGCCATTACGTTTGCGGCCCCTTACGGGGGCCGTCGGCCTCGTCGGGGTTGCCCCGCCGATGCTAGCCTCCTGGCGAAGAGCGGGCGGCTTCCCTCTCCCTCTCCGCTGCCTCCTTCTGCGTTATCACAATCTAGCAGAAGGAGGCAATCGCTGCTCTTGACCTCTCACTGCCGATCATGTGGTCGACCACGACCGGCAACGGGAGGTCCATCCCAATAACGCCCCTTAGGTCTCTGCGCGGTGCCGACCACGCTGGACATTCTTCCAGCGTATGCCGCGCAGAGTCCTGGGCCTCCTCGCAGTGGTGGCACTGCGATCCTCCCAATGCCAGTTATGAACACACAGTTTGAGGATACGGAGGTATGCAGGTAATTTAACTTATGCGCATGCATTGCTGCAACTTGTGCTGTATAATTTAGAATTTTTGTTACCGCGCCAACCGATTTTTATACATGTGCATATACTCGTACACGCTGCATTGTATTTTTTTCCGCACGCGACAAGGAGGGGACAGAGGCGAGTTCCGGCTCGCGTCTGTCCCCTCCCCCCGTCCCACCCCCCTGGTCAACCCGCATAAAACTTAAAAATATGATAAAATAAAAGATAAAATCAGTAAATGAAAAGGTGTATAGATAAAATAGATAAAATAAAAGTCAATAAATAAATAAATAATAATAAGTAAATAAATACAATGGACAAAACACAACAAACATAAGAAGGGTGGCAAAATAAAGGGGAATAAAAGATAAAGATAAAATTTATAATATAGAGTAAAATGAAATATTATAAAATAAAAGGAGGGTGGTCGATCGGCAGGTCGCATCTTTGTAGAGGGGGGGGAGGGGATTCTTGCTCCACCTCGCCCCCCGCGACCTGTCCACCTCGGGGGCGCCTTAACGGCCAGCCCCCCTTGGCGGCGGTGGAAGTACTAAGTAGTTCCACCGCCGCCATTACGTCTGCGGCCCCTTACGGGGGCCGTCGGCCTCGTCGGGGTTGCCCCGCCGATGCTAGCCTCCTGGCGGAGAGCGGGTCGGCTTCCCTCTCCCTCTCCGCTGCCTCCTTCTGCGTTATCACAATCTAGCAGAAGGAGGCAATCGCTGCTCTTGACCTCTCACTGCCGATCATGTGGTCGACCACGACCGGCAACGGGAGGTCCATCCCAATAACGCCCCTTAGGTCTCTGCGCGGTGCCGACCACGCTGGACATTCTTCCAGCGTATGCCGCGCAGAGTCCTGGGCCTCCTCGCAGTGGTGGCACTGCGATCCTCCCAATGCCAGTTATGAACACACAGTTTGAGGATACGGAGGTATGCAGGTAATTTAACTTATGCGCATGCATTGCTGCAACTTGTGCTGTATAATTTAGAATTTTTGTTACCGCGCCAACCGATTTTTATACATGTGCATATACTCGTACACGCTGCATTGTATTTTTTTCCGCACGCGACAAGGAGGGGACAGAGGCGAGTTCCGGCTCGCGTCTGTCCCCTCCCCCCGTCCCACCCCCCTGGTCAACCCGCATAAAACTTAAAAATATGATAAAATAAAAGATAAAATCAGTAAATGAAAAGGTGTATAGATAAAATAGATAAAATAAAAGTCAATAAATAAATAAATAATAATAAGTAAATAAATACAATGGACAAAACACAACAAACATAAGAAGGGTGGCAAAATAAAGGGGAATAAAAGATAAAGATAAAATTTATAATATAGAGTAAAATGAAATATTATAAAATAAAAGGAGGGTGGTCGATCGGCAGGTCGCATCTTTGTAGAGGGGGGGGAGGGGATTCTTGCTCCACCTCGCCCCCCGCGACCTGTCCACCTCGGGGGCGCCTTAACGGCCAGCCCCCCTTGGCGGCGGTGGAAGTACTAAGTAGTTCCACCGCCGCCATTACGTCTGCGGCCCCTTACGGGGGCCGTCGGCCTCGTCGGGGTTGCCCCGCCGATGCTAGCCTCCTGGCGGAGAGCGGGTCGGCTTCCCTCTCCCTCTCCGCTGCCTCCTTCTGCGTTATCACAATCTAGCAGAAGGAGGCAATCGCTGCTCTTGACCTCTCACTGCCGATCATGTGGTCGACCACGACCGGCAACGGGAGGTCCATCCCAATAACGCCCCTTAGGTCTCTGCGCGGTGCCGACCACGCTGGACATTCTTCCAGCGTATGCCGCGCAGAGTCCTGGGCCTCCTCGCAGTGGTGGCACTGCGATCCTCCCAATGCCAGTTATGAACACACAGTTTGAGGAAACGGAGGTATGCAGGTAATTTAACTTATGCGCATGCATTGCTGCAACTTGTGCTGTATAATTTAGAATTTTTGTTACCGCGCCATCCGATTTTTATACATGTGCAAATACTCGTACACGCTGCATTGTATTTTTTTCCGCACGCGACAAGGAGGGGACAGAGGCGAGTTCCGGCTCGCGTCTGTCCCCTCCCCCCGTCCCACCACCCTGGTCAACCCGCATAAAACTTAAAAATATGATAAAATAAAAGATAAAATCAGTAAATGAAAAGGTGTATAGATAAAATAGATAAAATAAAAGTCAATAAATAAATAAATAATAATAAGTAAATAAATACAATGGACAAAACACAACAAACATAAGAAGGGTGGCAAAATAAAGGGGAATAAAAGATAAAGATAAAATTTATAATATAGAGTAAAATGAAATATTATAAAATAAAGGAGGGTGGTCGACCGGCAGGTCGCATCTTTGTAGAGGGGGGGAGGGGATTATTGCTCCACCTCGCCCCCCGCGACCTGTCCACCTCGGGGGCGCCTTAACGGGTTGCCCCGCCGATGCTAGCCTCCTGGCGGAGAGCGGGTCGGCTTCCCTCTCCCTCTCCGCTGCCTCCTTCTGCGTTATCACATCTAGCAGAAGGAGGCAACCGCTGCTCTTGACCTCTCGCTGCCGATCATGTGGTCGACCACGACCGGCAACGGGAGGTCCATCCCAATAACGCCCCTTTGGTCTCTGCGCGGTGCCGACCACGCTGGATATTCTTCCAGCGTATGCCGCGCAGAGTCCTGGGCCTCCTTGCAGCGGTGGCACTGCGATCCTCCCAATGCCAGTTATGAACACACAGTTTGAGGAAACGGAGGTATGCAGGTAATTTAACTTATGCGCATGCATTGCTGCAACTTGTGCTGTATAATTTAGAATTTTTGTTACCGCGCCATCCGATTTTTATACATGTGCAAATACTCGTACACGCTGCATTTTTTTTTTGCGCACGCGACAAGGAGGGGACAGAGGCGAGTTCCGGCTCGCGTCTGTCCCCTCCCCCGTCCCACCACCCTGGTCAACCCGCATAAAACTTAAAATATGATAAAATAAAAGATAAAATCAGTAAATGAAAAGGTGTATAGATAAAATAGATAAAATAAAAGTCAATAAATAAATAAATAATAATAAGTAAATAAATACAATGGACAAAACACAACAAACATAAGAAGGGTGGCAAAATAAAGGGGTATAAAAGATAAAGATAAAATTTATAATATAGAGTAAAATGAAATATTATAAAATAAATGGAGGGTGGTCGACCGGCAGGTCGCATCTTTGTAGAGGGGGGGAGGGGATTATTGCTCCACCTCGCCCCCCGCGACCTGAACACCTCGGGGGCGCCTTAACGGCCAGCCCCCCTTGGCGGCGGTGGAAGTACTAAGTAGTTCCACCGCCGCCATTACGTCTGCGGCCCCTTACGGGGGCCGTCGGCCTCGTCGGGGTTGCCCCGCCGATGCTAGCCTCCTGGCGGAGAGCGGGTCGGCTTCCCTCTCCCTCTCCGCTGCCTCCTTCTGCGTTATCACAATCTAGCAGAAGGAGGCAATCGCTGCTCTTGACCTCTCGCTGCCGATCATGTGGTCGACCACGACCGGCAACGGGAGGTCCATCCCAATAACGCCCCTTAGGTCTCTGCGCGGTGCCGACCACGCTGGACATTCTTCCAGCGTATGCCGCGCAGAGTCCTGGGCCTCCTCGCAGTGGTGGCACTGCGATCCTCCCAATGCCAGTTATGAACACACAGTTTGAGGAAACGGAGGTATGCAGGTAATTTAACTTATGCGCATGCATTGCTGCAACTTGTGCTGTATAATTTAGAATTTTTGTTACCGCGCCATCCGATTTTTATACATGTGCATATACTCGTACACGCTGCATTGTATTTTTTTCCGCACGCGACAAGGAGGGGACAGAGGCGAGTTCCGGCTCGCGTCTGTCCCCTCCCCCCCGTCCCACCCCCTGGTCAACCCGCATAAAACTTAAAAATATGATAAAATACAAGATAAAATCAATAATTGAAAAGGTGTATAGATAAAATAGATAAAATAAAAGTCAATAAATAAATAAATAATAATAAGTAAATAAATACAATGGACAATACACAACAAACATAAGAAGGGGGGCAAAATAAAGGGGAATAAAAGATAAAGATAAAATTTATAATATAGAGTAAAATGAAATATTATAAAATAAAAGGAGGGTGGTCGACCGGCAGGTCGCATCTTTGTAGAGGGGGGGAGGGGATTCTTGCTCCACCTCGCCCCCCGCGACCTGTCCACCTCGGGGGCGCCTTAACGGCCAGCCCCCCTTGGCGGCGGTGGAAGTACTAAGTAGTTCCACCGCCGCCATTACGTCTGCGGCCCCTTACGGGGGCCGTCGGCCTCGTCGGGGTTGCCCCGTCGATGCTAGCCTCCTGGCGGAGAGCGGGTCGGCTTCCCTCTCCCTCTCCGCTGCCTCCTTCTGCGTTATCACAATCTAGCAGAAGGAGGCAATCGCTGCTCTTGACCTCTCGCTGCCGATCATGTGGTCGACCACGACCGGCAACGGGAGGTCCATCCCAATAACGCCCCTTAGGTCTCTGCGCGGTGCCGACCACGCTGGACATTCTTCCAGCGTATGCCGCGCAGAGTCCTGGGCCTCCTCGCAGTGGTGGCACTGCGATCCTCACAATGCCAGTTATGAACACACAGTTTGAGGAAACGGAGGTATGCAGGTAATTTAACTTATGCGCATGCATTGCTGCAACTTGTGCTGTATAATTTAGAATTTTTGTTACCGCGCCATCCGATTTTTATACATGTGCAAATACTCGTACACGCTGCATTGTATTTTTTTCCGCACGCGACAAGGAGGGGACAGAGGCGAGTTCCGGCTCGCGTCTGTCCCCTCCCCACGTCCCACCACCCTGGTCAACCCGCATAAAACTTAAAAATATGATAAAATAAAAGATAAAATCAGTAAATGAAAAGGTGTATAGATAAAATAGATAAAATAAAAGTCAGTAAATAAATAAATAATAATAAGTAAATAAATACAATGGACAAAACACAACAAACATAAGAAGGGTGGCAAAATAAAGGGGAATAAAAGATAAAGATAAAATTTATAATATAGAGTAAAATGAAATATTATAAAATAAAAGGAGGGTGGTCGACCGGCAGGTCGCATCTTTGTAGAGGGGGGGAGGGGATTCTTGCTCCACCTCGCCCCCCGCGACCTGTCCACCTCGGGGGCGCCTTAACGGCCAGCCCCCCTTGGCGGCGGTGGAAGTACTAAGTAGTTCCACCGCCGCCATTACGTCTGCGGCCCCTTACGGGGGGCGTCGGCCTCGTCGGGGTTGCCCCGCCGATGCTAGCCTCCTGGCGGAGAGCGGGTCGGCTTCCCTCTCCCTCTCCGCTGCCTCCTTCTGCGTTATCACAATCTAGCAGAAGGAGGCAATCGCTGCTCTTGACCTCTCACTGCCGATCATGTGGTCGACCACGACCGGCAACGGGAGGTCCATCCCAATAACGCCCCTTAGGTCTCTGCGCGGTGCCGACCACGCTGGACATTCTTCCAGCGTATGCCGCGCAGAGTCCTGGGCCTCCTCGCAGTGGTGGCACTGCGATCCTCCCAATGCCAGTTATGAACACACAGTTTGAGGAAACGGAGGTATGCAGGTAATTTAACTTATGCGCATGCATTGCTGCAACTTGTGCTATATAATTTAGAATTTTTGTTACCGCGCCATCCGATTTTTATACATGTGCAAATACTCGTACACGCTGCATTGTATTTTTTTCCGCACGCGACAAGGAGGGGACAGAGGCGAGTTCCGGCTCGCGTCTGTCCCCTCCCCCCGTCCCACCACCCTGGTCAACCCGCATAAAACTTAAAAATATGATAAAATAAAAGATAAAATCAGTAAATGAAAAGGTGTATAGATAAAATAGATAAAATAAAAGTCAGTAAATAAATAAATAATAATAAGTAAATAAATACAATGGACAAAACACAACAAACATAAGAAGGGGGGCAAAATAAAGGGGAATAAAAGATAAAGATAAAATTTATAATATAGAGTAAAATGAAATATTATAAAATAAAAGGAGGGTGGTCGACCGGCAGGTCGCATCTTTGTAGAGGGGGGGAGGGGATTATTGCTCCACCTCGCCCCCCGCGACCTGTCCACCTCGGGGGCGCCTTAACGGCCAGCCCCCCTTGGCGGCGGTGGAAGTACTAAGTAGTTCCACCGCCGCCATTACGTCTGCGGCCCCTTACGGGGGCCGTCGGCCTCGTCGGGGTTGCCCCGCCGATGCTAGCCTCCTGGCGGAGAGCGGGCGGCTTCCCTCTCCCTCTCCTCTGCCTCCTTCTGCGTTATCACAATCTAGCAGAAGGAGGCAATCGCTGCTCTTGACCTGTCACTGCCGATCATGTGGTCGACCACGACCGGCAACGGGAGGTCCATCCCAATAACGCCCCTTAGGTCTCTGCGCGGTGCCGACCACGCTGGACATTCTTCCAGCGTATGCCGCGCAGAGTCCTGGGCCTCCTCGCAGTGGTGGCACTGCGATCCTCCCAATGCCAGTTATGAACACACAGTTTGAGGAAACGGAGGTATGCAGGTAATTTAACTTATGCGCATGCATTGCTGCAACTTGTGCTGTATAATTTAGAATTTTTGTTACCGCGCCATCCGATTTTTATACATGTGCAAATACTCGTACACGCTGCATTGTATTTTTTTCCGCACGCGACAAGGAGGGGACAGAGGCGAGTTCCGGCTCGCGTCTGTCCCCTCCCCCCGTCCCACCACCCTGGTCAACCCGCATAAAACTTAAAAATATGATAAAATAAAAGATAAAATCAGTAAATGAAAAGGTGTATAGATAAAATAGATAAAATAAAAGTCAATAAATAAATAAATAATAATAAGTAAATAAATACAATGGACAAAACACAACAAACATAAGAAGGGTGGCAAAATAAAGGGGAATAAAAGATAAAGATAAAATTTATAATATAGAGTAAAATGAAATATTATAAAATAAAAGGAGGGTGGTCGACCGGCAGGTCGCATCTTTGTAGAGGGGGGGAGGGGATTATTGCTCCACCTCGCCCCCCGCGACCTGTCCACCTCGGGGGCGCCTTAACGGGTTGCCCCGCCGATGCTAGCCTCCTGGCGGAGAGCGGGTCGGCTTCCCTCTCCCTCTCCGCTGCCTCCTTCTGCGTTATCACAATCTAGCAGAAGGAGGCAATCGCTGCTCTTGACCTCTCGCTGCCGATCATGTGGTCGACCACGACCGGCAACGGGAGGTCCATCCCAATAACGCCCCTTAGGTCTCTGCGCGGTGCCGACCACGCTGGACATTCTTCCAGCGTATGCCGCGCAGAGTCCTGGGCCTCCTTGCAGCGGTGGCACTGCGATCCTCCCAATGCCAGTTATGAACACACAGTTTGAGGAAACGGAGGTATGCAGGTAATTTAACTTATGCGCATGCATTGCTGCAACTTGTGCTGTATAATTTAGAATTTTTGTTACCCGCGCCATCCGATTTTTATACATGTGCAAATACTCGTACACGCTGCATTTTTTTTTTTGCGCACGCGACAAGGAGGGGGACAGAGGCGAGTTCCGGCTCGCGTCTGTCCCCTCCCCCCGTCCCATCACCCTGGTCAACCCGCATAAAACTTAAAAATATGATAAAATAAAAGATAAAATCAGTAAATGAAAAGGTGTATAGATAAAATAGATAAAATAAAAGTCAATAAATAAATAAATAATAATAAGTAAATAAATACAATGGACAAAACACAACAAACATAAGAAGGGGGGCAAAATAAAGGGGAATAAAAGATAAAGATAAAATTTATAATATAGAGTAAAAAGAAATATTATAAAATAAAAGGAGGGGGTCGACCGGCAGGTCGCATCTTTGTAGAGAGGGGGGGGAGGGGATTATTGCTCCACCTCGCCCCCCGCGACCTGTCCACCTCGGGGTCGCCATAACGGCCAGCCCCCCTTGGCGCGGTGGAAGTACTAAGTAGTACCACCGCCGCCATTACGTCTGCGGCCCCTTACGGGGGCCGTCGGCCTCGTCGGGGTTGCCCCGTCGATGCTAGCCTCCTGGCGGAGAGCGGGTCGGCTTCCCTCTCCCTCTCCGCTGCCTCCTTCTGCGTTATCACAATCTCGCAGAAGGAGGCAATCGCTGCTCTTGACCTCTCGCTGCCGATCATGTGGTCGACCACGACCGGCAACGAGAGGTCCATCCCAATAACGCCCCTTAGGTCTCTGCGCGGTGCCGACCACGCTGGACATTCTTCCAGCGTATGCCGCGCAGAGTCCTGGGCCTCCTCGCAGTGGTGGCACTGCGATCCTCCCAATGGCAGTTATGAACACACAGTTTGAGGAAACGGAGGTATGCAGGTAATTTAACTTATGCGCATGCATTGCTGCAACTTGTGCTGTATAATTTAGAATTTTTGTTACCGCGCCATCCGATTTTTATACATGTGCAAATACTCGTACACGCTGCATTGTATTTTTTTTCCGCACGCGACAAGGAGGGGACAGAGGCGAGTTCCGGCTCGCGTCTGTCCCCTCCCCCCGTCCACCCACCCTGGTCAACCCGCATAAAACTTAAAAATATGATAAAATAAAAGATAAAATCAGTAAATGAAAAGGTGTATAGATAAAATAGATAAAATAAAAGTCAATAAATAAATAAATAATAATAAGTAAATAAATACAATGGACAAAACACAACAAACATAAGAAGGGTGGCAAAATAAAGGGGAATAAAAGATAAAGATAAAATTTATAATATAGAGTAAAATGAAATATTATAAAATAAAAGGGAGGGTGGTCGACCGGCAGGTCGCATCTTTGTAGAGGGGGGGGGGGGATTATTGCTCCACCTCGCCCCCCGCGACCTGTCCACCTCGGGGGCGCCTTAACGGCCAGCCCCCCCTTGGCGGCGGTGGAAGTACTAAGTAGTACCACCGCCGCCATTACGTCTGCGGCACCTTACGGGGGCCGTCTGCCTCGTCTGGGTTGCCCCGCCGATGCTAGCCTCCTGGCGGAGAGCGGGTCGGCTTCCCTCTCCCTCTCCGCTGCCTCCTTCTGCGTTATCACAATCTAGCAGAAGGAGGCAATCGCTGCTCTTGACCTCTCGCTGCCGATCATGTGGTCGACCACGACCGGCAACGGGAGGTCCATCCCAATAACGCCCCTTAGGTCTCTGCGCGGTGCCGACCACGCTGGACATTCTTCCAGCGTATGCCGCGCAGAGTCCTGGGCCTCCTCGCAGTGGTGGCACTGCGATCCTCACAATGCCAGTTATGAACACACAGTTTGAGGAAACGGAGGTATGCAGGTAATTTAACTTATGCGCATGCATTGCTGCAACTTGTGCTGTATAATTTAGAATTTTTGTTACCGCGCCATCCGATTTTTATACATGTGCAAATACTCGTACACGCTGCATTGTATTTTTTTCCGCACTCGACAAGGAGGGGACAGAGGCGAGTTCCGGCTCGCGTCTGTCCCCTCCCCCCGGCCCACCACCCTGGTCAACCCGCATAAAACTTAAAAATATGATAAAATAAAAGATAAAATCAGTAAATGAAAAGGTGTATAGATAAAATAGATAAAATAAAAGTCAATAAATAAATAAATAATAATAAGTAAATAAATACAATGGACAAAACACAACAAACATAAGAAGGGTGGCAAAATAAAGGGGAATAAAAGATAAAGATAAAATTTATAATATAGAGTAAAATGAAATATTATAAAATAAATGGAGGGTGGTCGACCGGCAGGTCGCATCTTTGTAGAGGGGGGGAGGGGATTCTTGCTCCACCTCGCCCCCCGCGACCTGTCCACATCGGGGGCGCCTTAACGGCCAGCCCCCCTTGGCGGCGGTGGAAGTACTAAGTAGTTCCACCGCCGCCATTACGTCTGCGGCCCCTTACGGGGGCCGTCGGCCTCGTCGGGGTTGCCCCGCCGATGCTAGCCTCCTGGCGGAGAGCGGGTCGGCTTCCCTCTCCCTCTCCGCTGCCTCCTTCTGCGTTATCACAATCTAGCAGAAGGAGGCAATCGCTGCTCTTGACCTCTCACTGCCGATCATGTGGTCGACCACGACCGGCAACGGGAGGTCCATCCCAATAACGCCCCTTAGGTCTCTGCGCGGTGCCGACCACGCTGGACATTCTTCCAGCGTATGCCGCGCAGAGTCCTGGGCCTCCTCGCAGTGGTGGCACTGCGATCCTCCCAATGCCAGTTATGAACACACAGTTTGAGGAAACGGAGGTATGCAGGTAATTTAACTTATGCGCATGCATTGCTGCAACTTGTGCTATATAATTTAGAATTTTTGTTACCGCGCCATCCGATTTTTATACATGTGCAAATACTCGTACACGCTGCATTGTATTTTTTTCCGCACGCGACAAGGAGGGGACAGAGGCGAGTTCCGGCTCGCGTCTGTCCCCTCCCCCCGTCCCACCACCCTGGTCAACCCGCATAAAACTTAAAAATATGATAAAATAAAAGATACAATCAGTAAATGAAAAGGTGTATAGATAAAATAGATAAAATAAAAGTCAGTAAATAAATAAATAATAATAAGTAAATAAATACAATGGACAAAACACAACAAACATAAGAAGGGTGGCAAAATAAAGGGGAATAAAAGATAAAGATAAAATTTATAATATAGAGTAAAATGAAATATTATAAAATAAAAGGAGGGTGGTCGACCGGCAGGTCGCATCTTTGTAGAGGGGGGAGGGGATTATTGCTCCACCTCGCCCCCCGCGACCTGTCCACCTCGGGGGCGCCTTAACGGCCATCCCCCCTTGGCGGCGGTGGAAGTACTAAGTAGTTCCACCGCCGCCATTACGTCTGCGGCCCCTTACGGGGGCCGTCGGCCTCGTCGGGGTTGCCCCGCCGATGCTAGCCTCCTGGCGGAGAGCGGGCGGCTTCCCTCTCCCTCTCCGCTGCCTCCTTCTGCGTTATCACAATCTAGCAGAAGGAGGCAATCGCTGCTCTTGACCTCTCACTGCCGATCATGTGGTCGACCACGACCGGCAACGGGAGGTCCATCCCAATAACGCCCCTTAGGTCTCTGCGCGGTGCCGACCACGCTGGACATTCTTCCAGCGTATGCCGCGCAGAGTCCTGGGCCTCCTCGCAGTGGTGGCACTGCGATCCTCCCAATGCCAGTTATGAACACACAGTTTGAGGAAACGGAGGTATGCAGGTAATTTAACTTATGCGCATGCATTGCTGCAACTTGTGCTGTATAATTTAGAATTTTTGTTACCGCGCCATCCGATTTTTATACATGTGCAAATACTCGTACACGCTGCATTGTATTTTTTTCCGCACGCGACAAGGAGGGGACAGAGGCGAGTTCCGGCTCGCGTCTGTCCCCTCCCCCCGTCCCACCACCCTGGTCAACCCGCATAAAACTTAAAAATATGATAAAATAAAAGATAAAATCAGTAAATGAAAAGGTGTATAGATAAAATAGATAAAATAAAAGTCAATAAATAAATAAATAATAATAAGTAAATAAATACAATGGACAAAACACAACAAACATAAGAAGGGTGGCAAAATAAAGGGGAATAAAAGATAAAGATAAAATTTATAATATAGAGTAAAATGAAATATTATAAAATAAAAGGAGGGTGGTCGACCGGCAGGTCGCATCTTTGTAGAGGGGCGGAGGGGATTATTGCTCCACCTCGCCCCCCGCGACCTGTCCACCTCGGGGGCGCCTTAACGGGTTGCCCCGCCGATGCTAGCCTCCTGGCGGAGAGCGGGTCGGCTTCCCTCTCCCTCTCCGCTGCCTCCTTCTGCGTTATCACAATCTAGCAGAAGGAGGCAGTCGCTGCTCTTGACCTCTCGCTGCCGATCATGTGGTCGACCACGACCGGCAACGGGAGGTCCATCCCAATAACGCCCCTTAGGTCTCTGCGCGGTGCCGACCACGCTGGACATTCTTCCAGCGTATGCCGCGCAGAGTCCTGGGCCTCCTTGCAGCGGTGGCACTGCGATCCTCCCAATGCCAGTTATGAACACACAGTTTGAGGAAACGGAGGTATGCAGGTAATTTAACTTATGCGCATGCATTGCTGCAACTTGTGCTGTATAATTTAGAATTTTTGTTACCGCGCCATCCGATTTTTATACATGTGCAAATACTCGTACACGCTGCATTTTTATTTTTGCGCACGCGACAAGGAGGGGACAGAGGCGAGTTCCGGCTCGCGTCTGTCCCTCCCCCCGTCCCACCACCCTGGTCAACCCGCATAAAACTTAAAAATATGATAAAACAAAAGATAAAATCAGTAAATGAAAAGGTGTATAGATAAAATAGATAAAATAAAAGTCAATAAATAAATAAATAATAATAAGTAAATAAATACAATGGACAAAACACAACAAACATAAGAAGGGGGGCAAAATAAAGGGGAATAAAAGATAAAGATAAAATTTATAATATAGAGTAAAAAGAAATATTATAAAATAAAAGGAGGGGGGTCGACCGGCAGGTCGCATCTTTGTAGAGAGGGGGGGAGGGGATTATTGCTCCACCTCGCCCCCCGCGACCTGTCCACCTCGGGGGCGCCTTAACGGCCAGCCCCCCTTGGCGGCGGTGGAAGTACTAAGTAGTTCCACCGCCGCCATTACGTCTGCGGCCCCTTACGGGGGGCGTCGGCCTCGTCGGGGTTGCCCCGCCGATGCTAGCCTCCTGGCGGAGAGCGGGTCGGCTTCCCTCTCCCTCTCCGCTGCCTCCTTCTGCGTTATCACAATCTAGCAGAAGGAGGCAATCGCTGCTCTTGACCTCTCACTGCCGATCATGTGGTCGACCACGACCGGCAACGGGAGGTCCATCCCAATAACGCCCCTTAGGTCTCTGCGCGGTGCCGACCACGCTGGACATTCTTCCAGCGTATGCCGCGCAGAGTCCTGGGCCTCCTCGCAGTGGTGGCACTGCGATCCTCCCAATGCCAGTTATGAACACACAGTTTGAGGAAACGGAGGTATGCAGGTAATTTAACTTATGCGCATGCATTGCTGCAACTTGTGCTATATAATTTAGAATTTTTGTTACCGCGCCATCCGATTTTTATACATGTGCAAATACTCGTACACGCTGCATTGTATTTTTTTCCGCACGCGACAAGGAGGGGACAGAGGCGAGTTCCGGCTCGCGTCTGTCCCCTCCCCCCGTCCCACCACCCTGGTCAACCCGCATAAAACTTAAAAATATGATAAAATAAAAGATAAAATCAGTAAATGAAAAGGTGTATAGATAAAATAGATAAAATAAAAGTCAGTAAATAAATAAATAATAATAAGTAAATAAATACAATGGACAAAACACAACAAACATAAGAAGGGTGGCAAAATAAAGGGGAATAAAAGATAAAGATAAAATTTATAATATAGAGTAAAATGAAATATTATAAAATAAAAGGAGGGTGGTCGACCGGCAGGTCGCATCTTTGTAGAGGGGGGGAGGGGATTATTGCTCCACCTCGCCCCCCGCGACCTGTCCACCTCGGGGGCGCCTTAACGGGTTGCCCCGCCGATGCTAGCCTCCTGGCGGAGAGCGGGTCGGCTTCCCTCTCCCTCTCCGCTGCCTCCTTCTGCGTTATCACAATCTAGCAGAAGGAGGCAGTCGCTGCTCTTGACCTCTCGCTGCCGATCATGTGGTCGACCACGACCGGCAACGGGAGGTCCATCCCAATAACGCCCCTTAGGTCTCTGCGCGGTGCCGACCACGCTGGACATTCTTCCAGCGTATGCCGCGCAGAGTCCTGGGCCTCCTTGCAGCGGTGGCACTGCGATCCTCCCAATGCCAGTTATGAACACACAGTTTGAGGAAACGGAGGTATGCAGGTAATTTAACTTATGCGCATGCATTGCTGCAACTTGTGCTATATAATTTAGAATTTTTGTTACCGCGCCATCCGATTTTTATACATGTGCAAATACTCGTACACGCTGCATTGTATTTTTTTCCGCACGCGACAAGGAGGGGACAGAGGCGAGTTCCGGCTCGCGTCTGTCCCCTCCCCCCGTCCACCCACCCTGGTCAACCCGCATAAAACTTAAAAATATGATAAAATAAAAGATAAAATCAGTAAATGAAAAGGTGTATAGATAAAATAGATAAAATAAAAGTCAATAAATAAATAAATAATAATAAGTAAATAAATACAATGGACAAAACACAACAAACATAAGAAGGGTGGCAAAATAAAGGGGAATAAAAGATAAAGATAAAATTTATAATATAGAGTAAAATGAAATATTATAAAATAAAAGGAGGGTGGTCGACCGGCAGGTCGCATCTTTGTAGAGGGGGGGAGGGGATTATTGCTCCACCTCGCCCCCCGCGACCTGTCCACCTCGGGGGCGCCTTAACGGCCAGCCCCCCTTGGCGGCGGTGGAAGTACTAAGTAGTACCACCGCCGCCATTACGTCTGCGGCACCTTACGGGGGCCG
Organism: Lasioglossum baleicum; assembly: GCF_051020765.1. Classification (NCBI taxonomy): domain Eukaryota; kingdom Metazoa; phylum Arthropoda; class Insecta; order Hymenoptera; family Halictidae; genus Lasioglossum; species Lasioglossum baleicum. The sequence goes on along the minus strand of NW_027469089.1, from coordinate 887,142 downwards.
TCTGCCTCGTCGGGGTTGCCCCGCCGATGCTAGCCTTCTGGCGGAGAGCGGGTCGGCTTCCCTCTCCCTCTCCGCTGCCTCCTTCTGCGTTATCACAATCTAGCAGAAGGAGGCAATCGCTGCTCTTGACCTCTCGCTGCCGATCATGTGGTCGACCACGACCGGCAACGGGAGGTCCATCCCAATAACGCCCCTTAGGTCTCTGCGCGGTGCCGACCACGCTGGACATTCTTCCAGCGTATGCCGCGCAGAGTCCTGGGCCTCCTCGCAGTGGTGGCACTGCGATCCTCACAATGCCAGTTATGAACACACAGTTTGAGGAAACGGAGGTATGCAGGTAATTTAACTTATGCGCATGCATTGCTGCAACTTGTGCTGTATAATTTAGAATTTTTGTTACCGCGCCATCCGATTTTTATACATGTGCAAATACTCGTACACGCTGCATTGTATTTTTTTCCGCACGCGACAAGGAGGGGACAGAGGCGAGTTCCGGCTCGCGTCTGTCCCCTCCCCCCGTCCCACCACCCTGGTCAACCCGCATAAAACTTAAAAATATGATAAAATAAAAGATAAAATCAGTAAATGAAAAGGTGTATAGATAAAATAGATAAAATAAAAGTCAGTAAATAAATAAATAATAATAAGTAAATAAATACAATGGACAAAACACAACAAACATAAGAAGGGTGGCAAAATAAAGGGGAATAAAAGATAAAGATAAAATTTATAATATAGAGTAAAATGAAATATTATAAAATAAAAGGAGGGTGGTCGACCGGCAGGTCGCATCTTTGTAGAGGGGGGGAGGGGATTCTTGCTCCACCTCGCCCCCCGCGACCTGTCCACCTCGGGGGCGCCTTAACGGCCAGCCCCCCTTGGCGGCGGTGGAAGTACTAAGTAGTTCCACCGCCGCCATTACGTCTGCGGCCCCTTACGGGGGGCGTCGGCCTCGTCGGGGTTGCCCCGCCGATGCTAGCCTCCTGGCGGAGAGCGGGTCGGCTTCCCTCTCCCTCTCCGCTGCCTCCTTCTGCGTTATCACAATCTAGCAGAAGGAGGCAATCGCTGCTCTTGACCTCTCACTGCCGATCATGTGGTCGACCACGACCGGCAACGGGAGGTCCATCCCAATAACGCCCCTTAGGTCTCTGCGCGGTGCCGACCACGCTGGACATTCTTCCAGCGTATGCCGCGCAGAGTCCTGGGCCTCCTCGCAGTGGTGGCACTGCGATCCTCCCAATGCCAGTTATGAACACACAGTTTGAGGAAACGGAGGTATGCAGGTAATTTAACTTATGCGCATGCATTGCTGCAACTTGTGCTGTATAATTTAGAATTTTTGTTACCGCGCCATCCGATTTTTATACATGTGCAAATACTCGTACACGCTGCATTGTATTTTTTTCCGCACGCGACAAGGAGGGGACAGAGGCGAGTTCCGGCTCGCGTCTGTCCCCTCCCCCCGTCCCACCACCCTGGTCAACCCGCATAAAACTTAAAAATATGATAAAATAAAAGATAAAATCAGTAAATGAAAAGGTGTATAGATAAAATAGATAAAATAAAAGTCAGTAAATAAATAAATAATAATAAGTAAATAAATACAATGGACAAAACACAACAAACATAAGAAGGGTGGCAAAATAAAGGGGAATAAAAGATAAAGATAAAATTTATAATATAGAGTAAAATGAAATATTATAAAATAAAAGGAGGGTGGTCGACCGGCAGGTCGCATCTTTGTAGAGGGGGGGAGGGGATTCTTGCTCCACCTCGCCCCCCGCGACCTGTCCACCTCGGGGGCGCCTTAACGGCCAGCCCCCCTTGGCGGCGGTGGAAGTACTAAGTAGTTCCACCGCCGCCATTACGTCTGCGGCCCCTTACGGGGGGCGTCGGCCTCGTCGGGGTTGCCCCGCCGATGCTAGCCTCCTGGCGGAGAGCGGGTCGGCTTCCCTCTCCCTCTCCGCTGCCTCCTTCTGCGTTATCACAATCTAGCAGAAGGAGGCAATCGCTGCTCTTGACCTCTCACTGCCGATCATGTGGTCGACCACGACCGGCAACGGGAGGTCCATCCCAATAACGCCCCTTAGGTCTCTGCGCGGTGCCGACCACGCTGGACATTCTTCCAGCGTATGCCGCGCAGAGTCCTGGGCCTCCTCGCAGTGGTGGCACTGCGATCCTCCCAATGCCAGTTATGAACACACAGTTTGAGGAAACGGAGGTATGCAGGTAATTTAACTTATGCGCATGCATTGCTGCAACTTGTGCTGTATAATTTAGAATTTTTGTTACCGCGCCATCCGATTTTTATACATGTGCAAATACTCGTACACGCTGCATTGTATTTTTTTCCGCACGCGACAAGGAGGGGACAGAGGCGAGTTCCGGCTCGCGTCTGTCCCCTCCCCCCGTCCCACCACCCTGGTCAACCCGCATAAAACTTAAAAATATGATAAAATAAAAGATAAAATCAGTAAATGAAAAGGTGTATAGATAAAATAGATAAAATAAAAGTCAGTAAATAAATAAATAATAATAAGTAAATAAATACAATGGACAAAACACAACAAACATAAGAAGGGTGGCAAAATAAAGGGGAATAAAAGATAAAGATAAAATTTATAATATAGAGTAAAATGAAATATTATAAAATAAAAGGAGGGTGGTCGACCGGCAGGTCGCATCTTTGTAGAGGGGGGAGGGGATTATTGCTCCACCTCGCCCCCCGCGACCTGTCCACCGCGGGGGCGCCTTAACGGCCAGCCCCCCTTGGCGGCGGTGGAAGTACTAAGTAGTTCCACCGCCGCCATTACGTCTGCGGCCCCTTACGGGGGCCGTCGGCCTCGTCGGGGTTGCCCCGCCGATGCTAGCCTCCTGGCGGAGAGCGGGCGGCTTCCCTCTCCCTCTCCGCTGCCTCCTTCTGCGTTATCACAATCTAGCAGAAGGAGGCAATCGCTGCTCTTGACCTCTCACTGCCGATCATGTGGTCGACCACGACCGGCAACGGGAGGTCCATCCCAATAACGCCCCTTAGGTCTCTGCGCGGTGCCGACCACGCTGGACATTCTTCCAGCGTATGCCGCGCAGAGTCCTGGGCCTCCTCGCAGTGGTGGCACTGCGATCCTCCCAATGCCAGTTATGAACACACAGTTTGAGGAAACGGAGGTATGCAGGTAATTTAACTTATGCGCATGCATTGCTGCAACTTGTGCTGTATTATTTAGAATTTTTGTTACCGCGCCATCCGATTTTTATACATGTGCAAATACTCGTACACGCTGCATTGTATTTTTTTCCGCACGCGACAAGGAGGGGACAGAGGCGAGTTCCGGCTCGCGTCTGTCCCCTCCCCCCGTCCCACCACCCTGGTCAACCCGCATAAAACTTAAAAATATGATAAAATAAAAGATAAAATCAGTAAATGAAAAGGTGTATAGATAAAATAGATAAAATAAAAGTCAATAAATAAATAAATAATAATAAGTAAATAAATACAATGGACAAAACACAACAAACATAAGAAGGGTGGCAAAATAAAGGGGAATAAAAGATAAAGATAAAATTTATAATATAGAGTAAAATGAAATATTATAAAATAAAAGGAGGGTGGTCGACCGGCAGGTCGCATCTTTGTAGAGGGGGGGAGGGGATTATTGCTCCACCTCGCCCCCCGCGACCTGTCCACCTCGGGGGCGCCTTAACGGGTTGCCCCGCCGATGCTAGCCTCCTGGCGGAGAGCGGGTCGGCTTCCCTCTCCCTCTCCGCTGCCTCCTTCTGCGTTATCAAAATCTAGCAGAAGGAGGCAATCGCTGCTCTTGACCTCTCGCTGCCGATCATGTGGTCGACCACGACCGGCAACGGGAGGTCCATCCCAATAACGCCCCTTAGGTCTCTGCGCGGTGCCGACCACGCTGGACATTCTTCCAGCGTATGCCGCGCAGAGTCCTGGGCCTCCTTGCAGCGGTGGCACTGCGATCCTCCCAATGCCAGTTATGAACACACAGTTTGAGGAAACGGAGGTATGCAGGTAATTTAACTTATGCGCATGCATTGCTGCAACTTGTGCTGTATAATTTAGAATTTTTGTTACCGCGCCATCCGATTTTTATACATGTGCAAATACTCGTACACGCTGCATTTTTTTTTGCGCACGCGACAAGGAGGGGACAGAGGCGAGTTCCGGCTCGCGTCTGTCCCCTCCCCCCGTCCCATCACCCTGGTCAACCCGCATAAAACTTAAAAATATGATAAAATAAAAGATAAAATCAGTAAATGAAAAGGTGTATAGATAAAATAGATAAAATAAAAGTCAATAAATAAATAAATAATAATAAGTAAATAAATACAATGGACAAAACACAACAAACATAAGAAGGGGGGCAAAATAAAGGGGAATAAAAGATAAAGATAAAATTTATAATATAGAGTAAAATGAAATATTATAAAATAAAAGGAGGGGGGTCGACCGGCAGGTCGCATCTTTGTAGAGAGGGGGGAGGGGATTATTGCTCCACCTCGCCCCCCGCGACCTGTCCACCTCGGGGTCGCCATAACGGCCAGCCCCCCTTGGCGCGGTGGAAGTACTAAGTAGTACCACCGCCGCCATTACGTCTGCGGCCCCTGACGGGGGCCGTCGGCCTCGTCGGGGTTGCCCCGTCGATGCTAGCCTCCTGGCGGAGAGCGGGTCGGCTTCCCTCTCCCTCTCCGCTGCCTCCTTCTGCGTTATCACAATCTCGCAGAAGGAGGCAATCGCTGCTCTTGACCTCTCGCTGCCGATCATGTGGTCGACCACGACCGGCAACGAGAGGTCCATCCCAATAACGCCCCTTAGGTCTCTGCGCGGTGCCGACCACGCTGGACATTCTTCCAGCGTATGCCGCGCAGAGTCCTGGGCCTCCTCGCAGTGGTGGCACTGCGATCTTCCCAATGGCAGTTATGAACACACAGTTTGAGGAAACGGAGGTATGCAGGTAATTTAACTTATGCGCATGCATTGCTGCAACTTGTGCTGTATAATTTAGAATTTTTGTTACCGCGCCATCCGATTTTTATACATGTGCAAATACTCGTACACGCTGCATTGTATTTTTTTCCGCACGCGACAAGGAGGGGACAGAGGCGAGTTCCGGCTCGCGTCTGTCCCCTCCCCCCGTCCACCCACCCTGGTCAACCCGCATAAAACTTAAAAATATGATAAAATAAAAGATAAAATCAGTAAATGAAAAGGTGTATAGATAAAATAGATAAAATAAAAGTCAATAAATAAATAAATAATAATAAGTAAATAAATACAATGGACAAAACACAACAAACATAAGAAGGGTGGCAAAATAAAGGGGAATAAAAGATAAAGATAAAATTTATAATATAGAGTAAAATGAAATATTATAAAATAAAAGGAGGGTGGTCGACCGGCAGGTCGCATCTTTGTAGAGGGGGGGAGGGGATTATTGCTCCACCTCGCCCCCCGCGACCTGTCCACCTCGGGGGCGCCTTAACGGCCAGCCCCCCTTGGCGGCGGTGGAAGTACTAAGTAGTACCACCGCCGCCATTACGTCTGCGGCACCTTACGGGGGCCGTCGGCCTCGTCGGGGTTGCCCCGCCGATGCTAGCCTCCTGGCGGAGAGCGGGTCGGCTTCCCTCTCCCTCTCCGCTGCCTCCTTCTGCGTTATCACAATCTAGCAGAAGGAGGCAATCTCTGCTCTTGACCTCTCGCTGCCGATCATGTGGTCGACCACGACCGGCAACGGGAGGTCCATCCCAATAACGCCCCTTAGGTCTCTGCGCGGTGCCGACCACGCTGGACATTCTTCCAGCGTATGCCGCGCAGAGTCCTGGGCCTCCTCGCAGTGGTGGCACTGCGATCCTCCCAATGCCAGTTATGAACACACAGTTTGAGGATACGGACGTATGCAGGTAATTTAACTTATGCGCATGCATTGCTGCAACTTGTGCTGTATAATTTAGAATTTTTGTTACCGCGCCAACCGATTTTTATACATGTGCAAATACTCGTACACGCTGCATTTTTTTTTTTGCGCACGCGACAAGGAGGGGACAGAGGCGAGTTCCGGCTCGCGTCTGTCCCCTCCCCCCGTCCCACCACCCTGGTCAACCCGCATAAAACTTAAAAATATGATAAAATAAAAGATAAAATCAGTAAATGAAAAGGTGTATAGATAAAATAGATAAAATAAAAGTCAATAAATAAATAAATAATAATAAGTAAATAAATACAATGGACAAAACACAACAAACATAAGAAGGGGGGCAAAATAAAGGGGAATAAAAGATAAAGATAAAATTTATAATATAGAGTAAAAAGAAATATTATAAAATAAAAGGAGGGGGGTCGACCGGCAGGTCGCATCTTTGTAGAGAGGGGGGGAGGGGATTATTGCTCCACCTCGCCCCCCGCGACCTGTCCACCTCGGGGTCGCCATAACGGCCAGCCCCCCTTGGCGCGGTGGAAGTACTAAGTAGTACCACCGCCGCCATTACGTCTGCGGCCCCTTACGGGGGCCGTCGGCCTCGTCGGGGTTGCCCCGTCGATGCTAGCCTCCTGGCGGAGAGCGGGTCGGCTTCCCTCTCCCTCTCCGCTGCCTCCTTCTGCGTTATCACAATCTCGCAGAAGGAGGCAATCGCTGCTCTTGACCTCTCGCTGCCGATCATGTGGTCGACCACGACCGGCAACGAGAGGTCCATCCCAATAACGCCCCTTAGGTCTCTGCGCGGTGCCGACCACGCTGGACATTCTTCCAGCGTATGCCGCGCAGAGTCCTGGGCCTCCTCGCAGTGGTGGCACTGCGATCCTCCCAATGGCAGTTATGAACACACAGTTTGAGGAAACGGAGGTATGCAGGTAATTTAACTTATGCGCATGCATTGCTGCAACTTGTGCTGTATAATTTAGAATTTTTGTTACCGCGCCATCCGATTTTTATACATGTGCAAATACTCGTACACGCTGCATTGTATTTTTTTCCGCACGCGACAAGGAGGGGACAGAGGCGAGTTCCGGCTCGCGTCTGTCCCCTCCCCCCGTCCACCCACCCTGGTCAACCCGCATAAAACTTAAAAATATGATAAAATAAAAGATAAAATCAGTAAATGAAAAGGTGTATAGATAAAATAGATAAAATAAAAGTCAATAAATAAATAAATAATAATAAGTAAATAAATACAATGGACAAAACACAACAAACATAAGAAGGGTGGCAAAATAAAGGGGAATAAAAGATAAAGATAAAATTTATAATATAGAGTAAAATGAAATATTATAAAATAAAAGGAGGGTGGTCGACCGGCAGGTCGCATCTTTGTAGAGGGGGGGAGGGGATTCTTGCTCCACCTCGCCCCCCGCGACCTGTCCACCTCGGGGGCGCCTTAACGGCCAGCCCCCCTTGGCGGCGGTGGAAGTACTAAGTAGTTCCACCGCCGCCATTACGTCTGCGGCCCCTTACGGGGGCCGTCGGCCTCGTCGGGGTTGCCCCGCCGATGCTAGCCTCCTGGCGGAGAGCGGGTCGGCTTCCCTCTCCCTCTCCGCTGCCTCCTTCTGCGTTATCACAATCTAGCAGAAGGAGGCAATCGCTGCTCTTGACCTCTCACTGCCGATCATGTGGTCGACCACGACCGGCAACGGGAGGTCCATCCCAATAACGCCCCTTAGGTCTCTGCGCGGTGCCGACCACGCTGGACATTCTTCCAGCGTATGCCGCGCAGAGTCCTGGGCCTCCTCGCAGTGGTGGCACTGCGATCCTCCCAATGCCAGTTATGAACACACAGTTTGAGGAAACGGAGGTATGCAGGTAATTTAACTTATGCGCATGCATTGCTGCAACTTGTGCTATATAATTTAGAATTTTTGTTACCGCGCCATCCGATTTTTATACATGTGCAAATACTCGTACACGCTGCATTGTATTTTTTTCCGCACGCGACAAGGAGGGGACAGAGGCGAGTTCCGGCTCGCGTCTGTCCCCTCCCCCCGTCCCACCACCCTGGTCAACCCGCATAAAACTTAAAAATATGATAAAATAAAAGATAAAATCAGTAAATGAAAAGGTGTATAGATAAAATAGATAAAATAAAAGTCAGTAAATAAATAAATAATAATAAGTAAATAAATACAATGGACAAAACACAACAAACATAAGAAGGGTGGCAAAATAAAGGGGAATAAAAGATAAAGATAAAATTTATAATATAGAGTAAAATGAAATATTATAAAATAAAAGGAGGGTGGTCGACCGGCAGGTCGCATCTTTGTAGAGGGGGGGAGGGGATTATTGCTCCACCTCGCCCCCCGCGACCTGTCCACCTCGGGGGCGCCTTAACGGGTTGCCCCGCCGATGCTAGCCTCCTGGCGGAGAGCGGGTCGGCTTCCCTCTCCCTCTCCGCTGCCTCCTTCTGCGTTATCACAATCTAGCAGAAGGAGGCAGTCGCTGCTCTTGACCTCTCGCTGCCGATCATGTGGTCGACCACGACCGGCAACGGGAGGTCCATCCCAATAACGCCCCTTAGGTCTCTGCGCGGTGCCGACCACGCTGGACATTCTTCCAGCGTATGCCGCGCAGAGTCCTGGGCCTCCTTGCAGCGGTGGCACTGCGATCCTCCCAATGCCAGTTATGAACACACAGTTTGAGGAAACGGAGGTATGCAGGTAATTTAACTTATGCGCATGCATTGCTGCAACTTGTGCTGTATAATTTAGAATTTTTGTTACCGCGCCATCCGATTTTTATACATGTGCAAATACTCGTACACGCTGCATTTTTTTTTTTGCGCACGCGACAAGGAGGGGACAGAGGCGAGTTCCGGCTCGCGTCTGTCCCCTCCCCCCGTCCCACCACCCTGGTCAACCCGCATAAAACTTAAAAATATGATAAAATAAAAGATAAAATCAGTAAATGAAAAGGTGTATGGATAAAATAGATAAAATAAAAGTCAATAAATAAATAAATAATAATAAGTAAATAAATACAATGGACAAAACACAACAAACATAAGAAGGGTGGCAAAATAAAGGGGAATAAAAGATAAAGATAAAATTTATAATATAGAGTAAAATGAAATATTATAAAATAAAAGGAGGGTGGTCGACCGGCAGGTCGCATCTTTGTAGAGGGGGGGAGGGGATTCTTGCTCCACCTCGCCCCCCGCGACCTGTCCACCTCGGGGGCGCCTTAACGGCCAGCCCCCCTTGGCGGCGGTGGAAGTACTAAGTAGTTCCACCGCCGCCATTACGTCTGCGGCCCCTTACGGGGGCCGTCGGCCTCGTCGGGGTTGCCCCGCCGATGCTAGCCTCCTGGCGGAGAGCGGGTCGGCTTCCCTCTCCCTCTCCGCTGCCTCCTTCTGCGTTATCACAATCTAGCAGAAGGAGGCAATCGCTGCTCTTGACCTCTCACTGCCGATCATGTGGTCGACCACGACCGGCAACGGGAGGTCCATCCCAATAACGCCCCTTAGGTCTCTGCGCGGTGCCGACCACGCTGGACATTCTTCCAGCGTATGCCGCGCAGAGTCCTGGGCCTCCTCGCAGTGGTGGCACTGCGATCCTCCCAATGCCAGTTATGAACACACAGTTTGAGGAAACGGAGGTATGCAGGTAATTTAACTTATGCGCATGCATTGCTGCAACTTGTGCTATATAATTTAGAATTTTTGTTACCGCGCCATCCGATTTTTATACATGTGCAAATACTCGTACACGCTGCATTGTATTTTTTTCCGCACGCGACAAGGAGGGGACAGAGGCGAGTTCCGGCTCGCGTCTGTCCCCTCCCCCCGTCCCACCACCCTGGTCAACCCGCATAAAACTTAAAAATATGATAAAATAAAAGATAAAATCAGTAAATGAAAAGGTGTATAGATAAAATAAAAGTCAATAAATAAATAAATAATAATAAGTAAATAAATACAATGGACAAAACACAACAAACATAAGAAGGGTGGCAAAATAAAGGGGAATAAAAGATAAAGATAAAATTTATAATATAGAGTAAAATGAAATATTATAAAATAAAAGGAGGGTGGTCGACCGGCAGGTCGCATCTTTGTAGAGGGGGGAGGGGATTATTGCTCCACCTCGCCCCCCGCGACCTGTCCACCTCGGGGGCGCCTTAACGGGTTGCCCCGCCGATGCTAGCCTCCTGGCGGAGAGCGGATCGGCTTCCCTCTCCCTCTCCGCTGCCTCCTTCTGCGTTATCACAATCTAGCAGAAGGAGGCAGTCGCTGCTCTTGACCTCTCGCTGCCGATCATGTGGTCGACCACGACCGGCAACGGGAGGTCCATCCCAATAACGCCCCTTAGGTCTCTGCTCGGTGCCGACCACGCTGGACATTCTTCCAGCGTATGCCGCGCAGAGTCCTGGGCCTCCTTGCAGCGGTGGCACTGCGATCCTCCCAATGCCAGTTATGAACACACAGTTTGAGGAAACGGAGGTATGCAGGTAATTTAACTTATGCGCATGCATTGCTGCAACTTGTGCTGTATAATTTAGAATTTTTGTTACCGCGCCATCCGATTTTTATACATGTGCAAATACTCGTACACGCTGCATTTTTTTTTTTGCGCACGCGACAAGGAGGGGACAGAGGCGAGTTCCGGCTCGCGTCTGTCCCCTCCCCCCGTCCCACCACCCTGGTCAACCCGCATAAAACTTAAAAATATGATAAAATAAAAGATAAAATCAGTAAATGAAAAGGTGTATAGATAAAATAGATAAAATAAAAGTCAATAAATAAATAAATAATAATAAGTAAATAAATACAATGGACAAAACACAACAAACATAAGAAGGGGGGCAAAATAAAGGGGAATAACAGATAAAGATAAAATTTATAATATAGAGTAAAAAGAAATATTATAAAATAAAAGGAGGGGGGTCGACCGGCAGGTCGCATCTTTGTAGAGAGGGGGGGAGGGGATTATTGCTCCACCTCGCCCCCCGCGACCTGTCCACCTCGGGGTCGCCATAACGGCCAGCCCCCCTTGGCGCGGTGGAAGTACTAAGTAGTACCACCGCCGCTATTACGTCTGCGGCCCCTTACGGGGGCCGTCGGCCTCGTCGGGGTTGCCCCGTCGATGCTAGCCTCCTGGCGGAGAGCGGGTTGGCTTCCCTCTCCCTCTCCGCTGCCTCCTTCTGCGTTATCACAATCTCGCAGAAGGAGGCAATCGCTGCTCTTGACCTCTCGCTGCCGATCATGTGGTCGACCACGACCGGCAACGAGAGGTCCATCCCAATAACGCCCCTTAGGTCTCTGCGCGGTGCCGACCACGCTGGACATTCTTCCAGCGTATGCCGCGCAGAGTCCTGGGCCTCCTCGCAGTGGTGGCACTGCGATCCTCCCAATGGCAGTTATGAACACACAGTTTGAGGAAACGGAGGTATGCAGGTAATTTAACTTATGCGCATGCATTGCTGCAACTTGTGCTGTATAATTTAGAATTTTTGTTACCGCGCCATCCGATTTTTATACATGTGCAAATACTCGTACACGCTGCATTGTATTTTTTTCCGCACGCGACAAGGAGGGGACAGAGGCGAGTTCCGGGTCGCGTCTGTCCCCTCCCCCCGTCCACCCACCCTGGTCAACCCGCATAAAACTTAAAAATATGATAAAATAAAAGATAAAATCAGTAAATGAAAAGGTGTATAGATAAAATAGATAAAATAAAAGTCAATAAATAAATAAATAATAATAAGTAAATAAATACAATGGACAAAACACAACAAACATAAGAAGGGTGGCAAAATAAAGGGGAAAAAAAGATAAAGATAAAATTTATAATATAGAGTAAAATGAAATATTATAAAATAAAAGGAGGGTGGTCGACCGGCAGGTCGCATCTTTGTAGAGGGGGGGAGGGGATTATTGCTCCACCTCGCCCCCCGCGACCTGTCCACCTCGGGGGCGCCTTAACGGCCAGCCCCCCTTGGCGGCGGTGGAAGTACTAAGTAGTACCACCGCCGCCATTACGTCTGCGGCCCCTTACGGGGGCCGTCGGCCTCGTCGGGGTTGCCCCGCCGATGCTAGCCTCCTGGCGGAGAGCGGGTCGGCTTCCCTCTCCCTCTCCGCTGCCTCCTTCTGCGTTATCACAATCTCGCAGAAGGAGGCAATCGCTGCTCTTGACCTCTCGCTGCCGATCATGTGGTCGACCACGACCGGCAACGAGAGGTCCACCCCAATAACGCCCCTTAGGTCTCTGCGCGGTGCCGACCACGCTGGACATTCTTCCAGCGTATGCCGCGCAGAGTCCTGGGCCTCCTCGCAGTGGTGGCACTGCGATCCTCCCAATGCCAGTTATGAACACACAGTTTGAGGAAACGGAGGTATGCAGGTAATTTAACTTATGCGCATGCGTTGCTGCAACTTGTGCTATATAATTTAGAATTTTTGTTACCGCGCCATCCGATTTTTATACATGTGCAAATACTCGTACACGCTGCATTGTATTTTTTTCCGCACGCGACAAGGAGGGGACAGAGGCGAGTTCCGGCTCGCGTCTGTCCCCTCCCCCCGTCCCACCACCCTGGTCAACCCGCATAAAACTTAAAAATATGATAAAATAAAAGATAAAATCAGTAAATGAAAAGGTGTATAGATAAAATAGATAAAATAAAAGTCAGTAAATAAATAAATAATAATAAGTAAATAAATACAATGGACAAAACACAACAAACATAAGAAGGGTGGCAAAATAAAGGGGAATAAAAGATAAAGATAAAATTTATAATATAGAGTAAAATGAAATATTATAAAATAAAAGGCGGGTGGTCGACCGGCAGGTCGCATCTTTGTAGAGGGGGGGAGGGGATTATTGCTCCACCTCGCCCCCCGCGACCTGTCCACCTCGGGGGCGCCTTAACGGCCAGCCCCCCTTGGCGGCGGTGGAAGTACTAAGTAGTTCCACCGCCGCCATTACGTCTGCGGCCCCTTACGGGGGCCGTCGGCCTCGTCGGGGTTGCCCCGCCGATGCTAGCCTCCTGGCGGAGAGCGGGCGGCTTCCCTCTCCCTCTCCGCTGCCTCCTTCTGCGTTATCACAATCTAGCAGAAGGAGGCAATCGCTACTCTTGACCTCTCACTGCCGATCATGTGGTCGACCACGACCGGCAACGGGAGGTCCATCCCAATAACGCCCCTTAGGTCTCTGCGCGGTGCCGACCACGCTGGACATTCTTCCAGCGTATGCCGCGCAGAGTCCTGGGCCTCCTCGCAGTGGTGGCACTGCGATCCTCCCAATGCCAGTTATGAACACACAGTTTGAGGAAACGGAGGTATGCAGGTAATTTAACTTATGCGCATGCATTGCTGCAACTTGTGCTGTATAATTTAGAATTTTTGTTACCGCGCCATCCGATTTTTATACATGTGCAAATACTCGTACACGCTGCATTGTATTTTTTTCCGCACGCGACAAGGAGGGGACAGAGGCGAGTTCCGGCTCGCGTCTGTCCCCTCCCCCCGTCCCACCACCCTGGTCAACCCGCATAAAACTTAAAAATATGATAAAATAAAAGATAAAATCAGTAAATGAAAAGGTGTATAGATAAAATAGATAAAATAAAAGTCAATAAATAAATAAATAATAATAAGTAAATAAATACAATGGACAAAACACAACAAACATAAGAAGGGTGGCAAAATAAAGGGGAATAAAAGATAAAGATAAAATTTATAATATAGAGTAAAATGAAATATTATAAAATAAAAGGAGGGTGGTCGACCGGCAGGTCGCATCTTTGTAGAGGGGGGGAGGGGATTATTGCTCCACCTCGCCCCCCGCGACCTGTCCACCTCGGGGGCGCCTTAACGGGTTGCCCCGCCGATGCTAGCCTCCTGGCGGAGAGCGGGTCGGCTTCCCTCTCCCTCTCCGCTGCCTCCTTCTGCGTTATCAAAATCTAGCAGAAGGAGGCAATCGCTGCTCTTGACCTCTCGCTGCCGATCATGTGGTCGACCACGACCGGCAACGGGAGGTCCATCCCAATAACGCCCCTTAGGTCTCTGCGCGGTGCCGACCACGCTGGACATTCTTCCAGCGTATGCCGCGCAGAGTCCTGGGCCTCCTTGCAGCGGTGGCACTGCGATCCTCCCAATGCCAGTTATGAACACACAGTTTGAGGAAACGGAGGTATGCAGGTAATTTAACTTATGCGCATGCATTGCTGCAACTTGTGCTGTATAATTTAGAATTTTTGTTACCGCGCCATCCGATTTTTATACATGTGCAAATACTCGTACACGCTGCATTTTTTTTTTGGCGCACGCGACAAGGAGGGGACAGAGGCGAGTTCCGGCTCGCGTCTGTCCCCTCCCCCCGTCCCATCACCCTGGTCAACCCGCATAAAACTTAAAAATATGATAAAATAAAAGATAAAATCAGTAAATGAAAAGGTGTATAGATAAAATAGATAAAATAAAAGTCAATAAATAAATAAATAATAATAAGTAAATAAATACAATGGACAAAACACAACAAACATAAGAAGGGGGGCAAAATAAAGGGGAATAAAAGATAAAGATAAAATTTATAATATAGAGTAAAAAGAAATATTATAAAATAAAAGGAGGGGGGTCGACCGGCAGGTCGCATCTTTGTAGAGAGGGGGGGAGGGGATTATTGCTCCACCTCGCCCCCCGCGACCTGTCCACCTCGGGGGCGCCTTAACGGCCAGCCCCCCTTGGCGGCGGTGGAAGTACTAAGTAGTACCACCGCCGCCATTACGTCTGCGGCCCCTTACGGGGGCCGTCGGCCTCGTCGGGGTTGCCCCGCCGATGCTAGCCTCCTGGCGGAGAGCGGGTCGGCTTCCCTCTCCCTCTCCGCTGCCTCCTTCTGCGTTATCACAATCTCGCAGAAGGAGGCAATCGCTGCTCTTGACCTCTCGCTGCCGATCATGTGGTCGACCACGACCGGCAACGAGAGGTCCACCCCAATAACGCCCCTTAGGTCTCTGCGCGGTGCCGACCACGCTGGACATTCTTCCAGCGTATGCCGCGCAGAGTCCTGGGCCTCCTCGCAGTGGTGGCACTGCGATCCTCCCAATGCCAGTTATGAACACACAGTTTGAGGAAACGGAGGTATGCAGGTAATTTAACTTATGCGCATGCGTTGCTGCAACTTGTGCTATATAATTTAGAATTTTTGTTACCGCGCCATCCGATTTTTATACATGTGCAAATACTCGTACACGCTGCATTGTATTTTTTTCCGCACGCGACAAGGAGGGGACAGAGGCGAGTTCCGGCTCGCGTCTGTCCCCTCCCCCCGTCCCACCACCCTGGTCAACCCGCATAAAACTTAAAAATATGATAAAATAAAAGATAAAATCAGTAAATGAAAAGGTGTATAGATAAAATAGATAAAATAAAAGTCAGTAAATAAATAAATAATAATAAGTAAATAAATACAATGGACAAAACACAACAAACATAAGAAGGGTGGCAAAATAAAGGGGAATAAAAGATAAAGATAAAATTTATAATATAGAGTAAAATGAAATATTATAAAATAAAAGGCGGGTGGTCGACCGGCAGGTCGCATCTTTGTAGAGGGGGGGAGGGGATTATTGCTCCACCTCGCCCCCCGCGACCTGTCCACCTCGGGGGCGCCTTAACGGCCAGCCCCCCTTGGCGGCGGTGGAAGTACTAAGTAGTTCCACCGCCGCCATTACGTCTGCGGCCCCTTACGGGGGCCGTCGGCCTCGTCGGGGTTGCCCCGCCGATGCTAGCCTCCTGGCGGAGAGCGGGCGGCTTCCCTCTCCCTCTCCGCTGCCTCCTTCTGCGTTATCACAATCTAGCAGAAGGAGGCAATCGCTACTCTTGACCTCTCACTGCCGATCATGTGGTCGACCACGACCGGCAACGGGAGGTCCATCCCAATAACGCCCCTTAGGTCTCTGCGCGGTGCCGACCACGCTGGACATTCTTCCAGCGTATGCCGCGCAGAGTCCTGGGCCTCCTCGCAGTGGTGGCACTGCGATCCTCCCAATGCCAGTTATGAACACACAGTTTGAGGAAACGGAGGTATGCAGGTAATTTAACTTATGCGCATGCATTGCTGCAACTTGTGCTGTATAATTTAGAATTTTTGTTACCGCGCCATCCGATTTTTATACATGTGCAAATACTCGTACACGCTGCATTGTATTTTTTTCCGCACGCGACAAGGAGGGGACAGAGGCGAGTTCCGGCTCGCGTCTGTCCCCTCCCCCCGTCCCACCACCCTGGTCAACCCGCATAAAACTTAAAAATATGATAAAATAAAAGATAAAATCAGTAAATGAAAAGGTGTATAGATAAAATAGATAAAATAAAAGTCAATAAATAAATAAATAATAATAAGTAAATAAATACAATGGACAAAACACAACAAACATAAGAAGGGTGGCAAAATAAAGGGGAATAAAAGATAAAGATAAAATTTATAATATAGAGTAAAATGAAATATTATAAAATAAAAGGAGGGTGGTCGACCGGCAGGTCGCATCTTTGTAGAGGGGGGGAGGGGATTATTGCTCCACCTCGCCCCCCGCGACCTGTCCACCTCGGGGGCGCCTTAACGGGTTGCCCCGCCGATGCTAGCCTCCTGGCGGAGAGCGGGTCGGCTTCCCTCTCCCTCTCCGCTGCCTCCTTCTGCGTTATCAAAATCTAGCAGAAGGAGGCAATCGCTGCTCTTGACCTCTCGCTGCCGATCATGTGGTCGACCACGACCGGCAACGGGAGGTCCATCCCAATAACGCCCCTTAGGTCTCTGCGCGGTGCCGACCACGCTGGACATTCTTCCAGCGTATGCCGCGCAGAGTCCTGGGCCTCCTTGCAGCGGTGGCACTGCGATCCTCCCAATGCCAGTTATGAACACACAGTTTGAGGAAACGGAGGTATGCAGGTAATTTAACTTATGCGCATGCATTGCTGCAACTTGTGCTGTATAATTTAGAATTTTTGTTACCGCGCCATCCGATTTTTATACATGTGCAAATACTCGTACACGCTGCATTTTTTTTTTGGCGCACGCGACAAGGAGGGGACAGAGGCGAGTTCCGGCTCGCGTCTGTCCCCTCCCCCCGTCCCATCACCCTGGTCAACCCGCATAAAACTTAAAAATATGATAAAATAAAAGATAAAATCAGTAAATGAAAAGGTGTATAGATAAAATAGATAAAATAAAAGTCAATAAATAAATAAATAATAATAAGTAAATAAATACAATGGACAAAACACAACAAACATAAGAAGGGGGGCAAAATAAAGGGGAATAAAAGATAAAGATAAAATTTATAATATAGAGTAAAAAGAAATATTATAAAATAAAAGGAGGGGGGTCGACCGGCAGGTCGCATCTTTGTAGAGAGGGGGGGAGGGGATTATTGCTCCACCTCGCCCCCCGCGACCTGTCCACCTCGGGGTCGCCTTAACGGCCAGCCCCCCTTGGCGGCGGTGGAAGTACTAAGTAGTTCCACCGCCGCCATTACGTCTGCGGCCCCTTACGGGGGCCGTCGGCCTCGTCGGGGTTGCCCCGCCGATGCTAGCCTCCTGGCGGAGAGCGGGTCGGCTTCCCTCTCCCTCTCCGCTGCCTCCTTCTGCGTTATCACAATCTAGCAGAAGGAGGCAATCGCTGCTCTTGACCTCTCACTGCCGATCATGTGGTCGACCACGACCGGCAACGGGAGGTCCATCCCAATAACGCCCCTTAGGTCTCTGCGCGGTGCCGACCACGCTGGACATTCTTCCAGCGTATGCCGCGCAGAGTCCTGGGCCTCCTCGCAGTGGTGGCACTGCGATCCTCCCAATGGCAGTTATGAACACACAGTTTGAGGAAACGGAGGTATGCAGGTAATTTAACTTATGCGCATGCATTGCTGCAAC
The DNA here is from genome assembly GCF_051020765.1 of Lasioglossum baleicum. NCBI lineage: Eukaryota > Metazoa > Arthropoda > Insecta > Hymenoptera > Halictidae > Lasioglossum > Lasioglossum baleicum. The sequence continues at coordinate 869,274 of NW_027469089.1, read as the reverse complement.
TTGTGCTGTATAATTTAGAATTTTTGTTACCGCGCCATCCGATTTTTATACATGTGCAAATACTCGTACACGCTGCATTGTATTTTTTTCCGCACGCGACAAGGAGGGGACAGAGGCGAGTTCCGGCTCGCGTCTGTCCCCTCCCCCCGTCCACCCACCCTGGTCAACCCGCATAAAACTTAAAAATATGATAAAATAAAAGATAAAATCAGTAAATGAAAAGGTGTATAGATAAAATAGATAAAATAAAAATCAATAAATAAATAAATAATAATAAGTAAATAAATACAATGGACAAAACACAACAAACATAAGAAGGGTGGCAAAATAAAGGGGAATAAAAGATAAAGATAAAATTTATAATATAGAGTAAAATGAAATATTATAAAATAAAAGGAGGGTGGTCGACCGGCAGGTCGCATCTTTGTAGAGGGGGGGGGATTATTGCTCCACCTCGCCCCCCGCGACCTGTCCACCTCGGGGGCGCCTTAACGGCCAGCCCCCCTTGGCGGCGGTGGAAGTACTAAGTAGTACCACCGCCGCCATTACGTCTGCGGCACCTTACGGGGGCCGTCTGCCTCGTCGGGGTTGCCCCGCCGATGCTAGCCTCCTGGCGGAGAGCGGGTCGGCTTCCCACTCCCTCTCCGCTGCCTCCTTCTGCGTTATCACAATCTAGCAGAAGGAGGCAATCGCTGCTCTTGACCTCTCACTGCCGATCATGTGGTCGACCACGACCGGCAACGGGAGGTCCATCCCAATAACGCCCCTTAGGTCTCTGCGCGGTGCCGACCACGCTGGACATTCTTCCAGCGTATGCCGCGCAGAGTCCTGGGCCTCCTCGCAGTGGTGGCACTGCGATCCTCACAATGCCAGTTATGAACACACAGTTTGAGGAAACGGAGGTATGCAGGTAATTTAACTTATGCGCATGCATTGCTGCAACTTGTGCTATATAATTTAGAATTTTTGTTACCGCGCCATCCGATTTTTATACATGTGCAAATACTCGTACACGCTGCATTGTATTTTTTTCCGCACGCGACAAGGAGGGGACAGAGGCGAGTTCCGGCTCGCGTCTGTCCCCTCCCCCCGTCCCACCACCCTGGTCAACCCGCATAAAACTTAAAAATATGATAAAATAAAAGATAAAATCAGTAAATGAAAAGGTGTATAGATAAAATAGATAAAATAAAAGTCAGTAAATAAATAAATAATAATAAGTAAATAAATACAATGGACAAAACACAACAAACATAAGAAGGGTGGCAAAATAAAGGGGAATAAAAGATAAAGATAAAATTTATAATATAGAGTAAAATGAAATATTATAAAATAAAAGGAGGGTGGTCGACCGGCAGGTCGCATCTTTGTAGAGGGGGGAGGGGATTATTGCTCCACCTCGCCCCCCGCGACCTGTCCACCTCGGGGGCGCCTTAACGGCCAGCCCCCCTTGGCGGCGGTGGAAGTACTAAGTAGTTCCACCGCCGCCATTACGTCTGCGGCCCCTTACGGGGGCCGTCGGCCTCGTCGGGGTTGCCCCGCCGATGCTAGCCTCCTGGCGGAGAGCGGGCGGCTTCCCTCTCCCTCTCCGCTGCCTCCTTCTGCGTTATCACAATCTAGCAGAAGGAGGCAATCGCTGCTCTTGACCTCTCACTGCCGATCATGTGGTCGACCACGACCGGCAACGGGAGGTCCATCCCAATAACGCCCCTTAGGTCTCTGCGCGGTGCCGACCACGCTGGACATTCTTCCAGCGTATGCCGCGCAGAGTCCTGGGCCTCCTCGCAGTGGTGGCACTGCGATCCTCCCAATGGCAGTTATGAACACACAGTTTGAGGAAACGGAGGTATGCAGGTTATTTAACTTATGCGCATGCATTGCTGCAACTTGTGCTGTATAATTTAGAATTTTTGTTACCGCGCCATCCGATTTTTATACATGTGCAAATACTCGTACACGCTGCATTGTATTTTTTTCCGCACGCGACAAGGAGGGGACAGAGGCGAGTTCCGGCTCGCGTCTGTCCCCTCCCCCCGTCCCACCCCCCTGGTCAACCCGCATAAAACTTAAAAATATGATAAAATACAAGATAAAATCAATAATTGAAAAGGTGTATAGATAAAATAGATAAAATAAAAGTCAATAAATAAATAAATAATAATAAGTAAATAAATACAATGGACAAAACACAACAAACATAAGAAGGGGGGCAAAATAAAGGGGAATAAAAGATAAAGATAAAATTTATAATCTGGAGTAAAATGATATTTTATAAAATAAAAGCAGGGGGGTCGACCGGCAGGTCGCATCTTTGTATAGGAGGGGGAGGGGATTATTGCTCCACCTCGCCCCCCGCGAACTGTCCACCTCGGGAGCGCCTTAACGGCCAGCCCCCCTTGGCGGCGGTGGAAGTACTAAGTAGTACCACCGCCGCCATTACGTCTGCGGCCCCTTACGGGGGCCGTCGGCCTCGTCGGGGTTGCCCCGCCGATGCTAGCCTCCTGGCGGAGAGCGGTTCGGCTTCCCTCTCCCTCTCCGCTGCCTCCTTCTGCGTTATCACAATCTCGCAGAAGGAGGCAATCGCTGCTCTTGACCTCTCGCTGCCGATCATGTGGTCGACCACGACCGGCAACGGGAGGTCCATCCCAATAACGCCCCTTAGGTCTCTGCGCGGTGCCGACCACGCTGGACATTCTTCCAGCGTATGCCGCGCAGAGTCCTGGGCCTCCTCGCAGTGGTGGCACTGCGATCCTCCCAATGCCAGTTATGGACACACAGTTTGAGGAAACGGAGGTATGCAGGTAATTTAACTTATGCGCATGCATTGCTGCAACTTGTGCTGTATAATTTAGAATTTTTGTTACCGCGCCAACCGATTTTTATACATGTGCATATACTCGTACACGCTGCATTGTATTTTTTTCCGCACGCGACAAGGAGGGGACAGAGGCGAGTTCCGGCTCGCGTCTGTCCCCTCCCCCCGTCCCACCCCCCTGGTCAACCCGCATAAAACTTAAAAATATGATAAAATACAAGATAAAATCAATAATTGAAAAGGTGTATAGATAAAATAGATAAAATAAAAGTCAATAAATAAATAAATAATAATAAGTAAATAAATACAATGGACAAAACACAACAAACATAAGAAGGGGGGCAAAATAAAGGGGAATAAAAGATAAAGATAAAATTTATAATCTGGAGTAAAATGATATTTTATAAAATAAAAGCAGGGGGGTCGACCGGCAGGTCGCATCTTTGTATAGGAGGGGGAGGGGATTATTGCTCCACCTCGCCCCCCGCGAACTGTCCACCTCGGGAGCGCCTTAACGGCCAGCCCCCCTTGGCGGCGGTGGAAGTACTAAGTAGTACCACCGCCGCCATTACGTCTGCGGCCCCTTACGGGGGCCGTCGGCCTCGTCGGGGTTGCCCCGCCGATGCTAGCCTCCTGGCGGAGAGCGGGTCGGCTTCCCTCTCCCTCTCCGCTGCCTCCTTCTGCGTTATCACAATCTCGCAGAAGGAGGCAATCGCTGCTCTTGACCTCTCGCTGCCGATCATGTGGTCGACCACGACCGGCAACGGGAGGTCCATCCCAATAACTCCCCTTAGGTCTCTACGCGGTGCCGACCAGGCTGGACATTCTTCCAGCGTATGCCGCGCAGAGTCCTGGGCCTCCTCGCAGTGGTGGCACTGCGATCCTCCTAGTGCCAGTTATGAACACACAGTTTGAGGAAACGGAGGTATGCAGGTAATTTAACTTATGCGCATGCATTGCTGCAACCTGTGCTGTATAATTTAGAATTTTTATTACCGCGCCATCCGATTTTTATACATGTGCAAATACTCGTACACGCTGCATTGTATTTTTTTCCGCACGCGACAAGGAGGGGACAGAGGCGAGTTCCGGCTCGCGTCTGTCCCCCCCCGTCCCTCCACCCTGGTCAACCCGCATAAAACTTAAAAATATGATAAAATACAAGATAAAATCAATAATTGAAAAGGTGTATAGATAAAATAGATAAAATAAAAGTCAATAAATAAATAAATAATAATAAGTAAATAAATACAATGGACAAAACATAACAAACATAAGAAGGGGGGGCAAAATAAAGGGGAATAAAAGATAAAGATCAAATTTATAATATAGAGTAAAATGAAATATTATAAAATAAAAGGAGGGGGGTCGACCGGCAGGTCGCATCTTTGTAGAGGGGGGGAGGGGATTATTGCTCCACCTCGCCCCCCGCGACCTGTCAACCTCGGGGGCGCCTTAACGGCCAGCCCCCCTTGGCGGCGGTGGAAGTACTAAGTAGTACCACCGCCGCCATTACGTGTGCGGCCCCTTACGGGGGCCGTAGGCCTCGTCTGGGTTGCCCCGCCGATGTTAGCCTCCTGGCGGAGAGCGGGTCGGCTTCCCTCTCCCTCTCCGCTGCCACCTTCTGCGTTATCACAATCTAGCAGAAGGAGGCAATCGCTGCTCTTGACCTCTCGCTGCCGATCATGTGGTCGACCACGACCGGCAACGGGAGGTCCATCCCAATAACGCCCCTTAGGTCTCTGCGCGGTGCCGACCACGCTGGACATTCTTCCAGCGTATGCCGCGCAGAGTCCTGGGCCTCCTCGCAGTGGTGGCACTGCGATCCTCCCAATGCCAGTTATGAACACACAGTTTGAGGAAACGGAGGTATGCAGGTAATTTAACTTATGCGCATGCATTGCTGCAACTTGTGCTGTATAATTTAGAATTTTTGTTACCGCGCCATCCGATTTTTATACATGTGCATATACTCGTACACGCTGCATTGTATTTTTTTCCGCACGCGACAAGGAGGGGACAGAGGCGAGTTCCGGCTCGCGTCTGTCCCCTCCCCCCGTCCCACCCCCTGGTCAACCCGCATAAAACTTAAAAATATGATAAAGTACAAGATAAAATCAATAATTGAAAAGGTGTATAGATAAAATAGATAAAATAAAAGTCAATAAATAAATAAATAATAATAAGTAAATAAATACAATGGACAAAACACAACAAACATAAGAAGGGGGGCAAAATAAAGGGGAATAAAAGATAAAGATAAAATTTATAATACGGAGTAAAATGATATTTTATAAAATAAAAGCAGGGGGGTCGACCGGCAGGTCGCATCTTTGTAGAGGGGGGGGAGGGGATTATTGCTCCACCTCGCCCCCCGCGAACTGTCCACCTCGGGAGCGCCTTAACGGCCAGCCCCCCTTGGCGGCGGTGGAAGTACTAAGTAGTACCACCGCCGCCATTACGTCTGCGGCCCCTTACGGGGGCCGTCGGCCTCGTCGGGGTTGCCCCGCCGATGCTAGCCTCCTGGCGGAGAGCGGGTCGGCTTCCCTCTCCCTCTCCGCTGCCTCCTTCTGCGTTATCACAATCTCGCAGAAGGAGGCAATCGCTGCTCTTGACCTCTCGCTGCCGATCATGTGGTCGACCACGACCGGCAACGGGAGGTCCATCCCAATAACGCCCCTTAGGTCTCTGCGCGGTGCCGACCACGCTGGACATTCTTCCAGCGTATGCCGCGCAGAGTCCTGGGCCTCCTCGCAGTGGTGGCACTACGATCCTCCCAATGCCAGATATGAACACACAGTTTGAGGAAACGGAGGTATGCAGGTAATTTAACTTATGCGCATGCATTGCTGCAACTTGTGCTGTATAATTTAGAATTTTTGTTACCGCGCCATCCGATTTTTATACATGTGCAAATACTCGTACACGCTGCATTGTATTTTTTTCCGCACGCGACAAGGAGGGGACAGAGGCGAGTTCCGGCTCGCGTCTGTCCCCTCCCCCCGTCCCATCCCCCCGGGTCAACCCGCATAAAACTTAAAAATATGATAAAATACAAGATAAAATCAATAATTGTAAAGGTGTATAGATAAAATAGATAAAATAAAAGTCAATAAATAAATAAATAATAATAAGTAAATAAATACAATGGACAAAACACAATAAACATAAGAAGGGGGGCAAAATAAAGGGGAATAAAAGATAAAGATAAAATTTATAATATAGTGTAAAATGAAATATTATAAAATGAAAGGAGGGGGGTGGACCGGCAGGTCGCATCTTTGTAGAGAGGGGGGGAAAGGAATTCTTGCGCCACCTCGCCCCCCGCGACCTGTCCACCTCGGAGGCGCCTTAACGGCCAGCCCCCCTTGGCGGCGGTGGAAGTACTAAGTAGTGCCACCGCCGCCATTACGTCTGCGGCCCCTTACGGGGGGCGTCGGCCTCGTCGGGGTTGCCCCGCCGATGCTAGCCTCCTGGCGGAGAGCAGGTCGGCTTCCCTCTCCCTCTCCGCTGCCTCCTTCTGCGTTATCACAATCTAGCAGAAGGAGGCAATCGTTGCTCTTGACCTCTCGCTGCCGATCATGTGGTCGACCACGACCGGCAACGGGAGGTCCATCCCAATAACGCCCCTTAGGTCTCTGCGCGGTGCCGACCACGCTGGACATTCTTCCAGCGTATGCCGCGCAGAGTCCTGGGCCTCCTCGCAGTGGTGGCACTGCGATCCTCACAATGCCAGTTATGAACACACAGTTTGAGGAAACGGAGGTATGCAGGTAATTTAACTTATGCGCATGCATTGCTGCAACTTGTGCTGTATAATTTAGAATTTTTGTTACCGCGCCATCCGATTTTTATACATGTGCAAATACTCGTACACGCTGCATTGTATTTTTTTCCGCACGCGACAAGGAGGGGACAGAGGCGAGTTCCGGCTCGCGTCTGTCCCCTCCCCCCGTCCCACCACCCTGGTCAACCCGCATAAAACTTAAAAATATGATAAAATAAAAGATAAAATCAGTAAATGAAACGGTGTATAGATAAAATAGATAAAATAAAAGTCAATAAATAAATAAATAATAATAAGTAAATAAATACAATGGACAAAACACAACAAACATAAGAAGGGTGGCAAAATAAAGGGGAATAAAAGATAAAGATAAAATTTATAATATAGAGTAAAATGAAATATTATAAAATAAATGGAGGGTGGTCGACCGGCAGGTCGCATCTTTGTAGAGGGGGGGAGGGGATTATTGCTCCACCTCGCCCCCCGCGACCTGTCCACCTCGGGGGCGCCTTAACGGCCAGCCCCCCTTGGCGGCGGTGGAAGTACTAAGTAGTTCCACCGCCGCCATTACGTCTGCGGCCCCTTACGGGGGCCGTCGGCCTCGTCGGGGTTGCCCCGCCGATGCTGGCCTGCTGGCGGAGAGCGGGTCGGCTTCCCTCTCCCTCTCCGCTGCCTCCTTCTGCGTTATCACAATCTAGCAGAAGGAGGCAATCGCTGCTCTTGACCTCTCACTGCCGATCATGTGGTCGACCACGACCGGCAACGGGAGGTCCATCCCAATAACGCCCCTTAGGTCTCTGCGCGGTGTCGACCACGCTGGACATTCTTCCAGCGTATGCCGCGCAGAGTCCTGGGCCTCCTCGCAGTGGTGGCACTGCGATCCTCCCAATGCCAGTTATGAACACACAGTTTGAGGAAACGGAGGTATGCAGGTAATTTAACTTATGCGCATGCATTGCTGCAACTTGTGCTGTATAATTTAGAATTTTTGTTACCGCGCCATCCGATTTTTATACATGTGCATATACTCGTACACGCTGCATTGTATTTTTTTCCGCACGCGACAAGGAGGGGACAGAGGCGAGTTCCGGCTCGCGTCTGTCCCCTCCCCCCGTCCCACCCTCTGGTCAACCGACATAAAACTTAAAAATATGATAAAATACAAGATAAAATCAATAATTGAAAAGGTGTATAGATAAAATAGATAAAATAAAAGTCAATAAATAAATAAATAATAATAAGTAAATAAATACAATGGACAAAACACAACAAACATAAGAAGGGGGGCAAAATAAAGGGGAATAAAAGATAAAGATAAAATTTATAATATAGAGTAAAATGAAATATTATAAAATGAAAGGAGGGGGGTGGACCGGCAGGTCGCATCTTTGTAGAGAGGGGGGGAGGGGATTATTGCGCCACCTCGCCCCCCGCGACCTGTCCACCTCGGGGGCGCCTTAACGGCCAGCCCCCCTTGGCGGCGGTGGAAGTACTAAGTAGTGCCACCGCCGCCATTACGTCTGCGGCCCCTTACGGGGGCCGTCTACCTCGTCGGGGTTGCCCCGCCGATGCTAGCCTCCTGGCGGAGAGCGGGTCGGCTTCCCTCTCCCTCTCCGCTGCCTCCTTCTGCGTTATCACAATCTAGCAGAAGGAGGCAATCTGTGCTCTTGGCCTCTCGCTGCCGATCATGTGGTCGACCACGACCGGCAACGGGAGGTCCATCCCAATAACGCCCCTTAGGTCTCTGCGCGGTGCCGACCACGCTGGACATTCTTCCAGCGTATGCCGCGCAGAGTCCTGGGCCTTCTCGCAGTGGTGGCACTGCGATCCTCCCAATGCCAGTTATGAACACACAGTTTGAGGAAACGGAGGTATGCAGGTAATTTAACTTATGCGCATGCATTGCTGCAACTTGTGCTGTATAATTTAGAATTTTTGTTACCGCGCCATCCGATTTTTATACATGTGCATATACTCGTACACGCTGCATTGTATTTTTTTCCGCACGCGACAAGGAGGGGACAGAGGCGAGTTCCGGCTCGCGTCTGTCCCCTCCCCCCGTCCCACCCCCCTGGTCAACCCGCATAAAACTTAAAAATATGATAAAATACAAGATAAAATCAGTAAATGAAAAGGTGTATAGATAAAATAGATAAAATAAAAGTCAATAAATAAATAAATAATAATAAGTAAATAAATACAATGGACAAAACACAACAAACATAAGAAGGGTGGCAAAATAAAGGGGAATAAAAGATAAAGATAAAATTTATAATATAGAGTAAAATGAAATATTATAAAATAAAAGGAGGGTGGTCGACCGGCAGGTCGCATCTTTGTAGAGGGGGGGAGGGGATTATTGCTCCACCACGCCCCCCGCGACCTGTCCACCTCGGGGGCGCCTTAACGGCCAGCCCCCCTTGGCGGCGGTGGAAGTACTAAGTAGTTCCACCGCCGCCATTACGTCTGCGGCCCCTTACGGGGGCCGTCGGCCTCGTCGGGGTTGCCCCGCCGATGCTAGCCTCCTGGCGGAGAGCGGGTCGGCTTCCCTCTCCCTCTCCGCTGCCTCCTTCTGCGTTATCACAATCTAGCAGAAGGAGGCAATCGCTGCTCTTGACCTCTCGCTGCCGATCATGTGGTCGACCACGACCGGCAACGGGAGGTCCATCCCAATAACGCCCCTTAGGTCCCTGCGCGGTGCCGACCACGCTGGACATTCTTCCAGCGTATGCCGCGCAGAGTCCTGGGCCTCCTTGCTGCGGTGGCACTGCGATCCTCCCAATGCCAGTTATGAACACACAGTTTGAGGAAACGGAGGTATGCAGGTAATTTAACTTATGCGCATGCATTGCTGCAACTTGTGCTGTATAATTTAGAATTTTTGTTACCGCGCCATCCGATTTTTATACATGTGCAAATACTCGTACACGCTGCATTGTATTTTTTTCCGCACGCGACAAGGAGGGGACAGAGGCGAGTTCCGGCTCGCGTCTGTCCCCTCCCCCCGTCCCACCCCCCTGGTCAACCCGCATAAAACTTAAAAATATGATAAAATACAAGATAAAATCAATAATTGTAAAGGTGTATAGATAAAATAGATAAAATAAAAGTCAATAAATAAATAAATAATAATAAGTAAATAAATACAATGGACAAAACACAATAAACATAAGAAGGGGGGCAAAATAAAGGGGAATAAAAGATAAAGATAAAATTTATAATATAGTGTAAAATGAAATATTGTAAAATGAAAGGAGGGGGGTGGACCGGCAGGTCGCATATTTGTAGAGAGGGGGGGAAAGGAATTATTGCGCCACCTCGCCCCTCGCGACCTGTCCACCTCGGAGGCGCCTTAACGGCCAGCCCCCCTTGGCGGCGGTGGAAGTACTAAGTAGTGCCACCGCCGCCATTACGTCTGCGGCCCCTTACGGGGGCCGTCGGCCTCGTCGGGGTTGCCCCGCCGATGCTAGCCTCCTGGCGGAGAGCAGGTCGGCTTCCCTCTCCCTCTCCGCTGCCTCCTTCTGCGTTATCACAATCTAGCAGAAGGAGGCAATCGCTGCTCTTGACCTCTCGCTGCCGATCATGTGGTCGACCACGACCGGCAACGGGAGGTCCATCCCAATAACGCCCCTTAGGTCTCTGCGCGGTGCCGACCACGCTGGACATTCTTCCAGCGTATGCCGCGCAGAGTCCTGGGCCTCCTCGCAGTGGTGGCACTGCGATCCTCACAATGCCAGTTATGATCACACAGTTTGAGGAAACGGAGGTATGCAGGTAATTTAACTTATGCGCATGCATTGCTGCAACTTGTGCTGTATAATTTAGAATTTTTGTTACCGCGCCATCCGATTTTTATACATGTGCAAATACTCGTACACGCTGCATTGTATTTTTTTCCGCACGCGACAAGGAGGGGACAGAGGCGAGTTCCGGCTCGCGTCTGTCCCCTCCCCCCGTCCCACCACCCTGGTCAACCCGCATAAAACTTAAAAATATGATAAAATAAAAGATAAAATCAGTAAATGAAACGGTGTATAGATAAAATAGATAAAATAAAAGTCAATAAATAAATAAATAATAATAAGTAAATAAATACAATGGACAAAACACAACAAACATAAGAAGGGTGGCAAAATAAAGGGGAATAAAAGATAAAGATAAAATTTATAATATAGAGTAAAATGAAATATTATAAAATAAATGGAGGGTGGTCGACCGGCAGGTCGCATCTTTGTAGAGGGGGGGAGGGGATTATTGCTCCACCTCGCCCCCCGCGACCTGTCCACCTCGGGGGCGCCTTAACGGCCAGCCCCCCTTGGCGGCGGTGGAAGTACTAAGTAGTTCCACCGCCGCCATTACGTCTGCGGCCCCTTACGGGGGCCGTCGGCCTCGTCGGGGTTGCCCCGCCGATGCTGGCCTGCTGGCGGAGAGCGGGTCGGCTTCCCTCTCCCTCTCCGCTGCCTCCTTCTGCGTTATCACAATCTAGCAGAAGGAGGCAATCGCTGCTCTTGACCTCTCACTGCCGATCATGTGGTCGACCACGACCGGCAACGGGAGGTCCATCCCAATAACGCCCCTTAGGTCTCTGCGCGGTGTCGACCACGCTGGACATTCTTCCAGCGTATGCCGCGCAGAGTCCTGGGCCTCCTCGCAGTGGTGGCACTGCGATCCTCCCAATGCCAGTTATGAACACACAGTTTGAGGAAACGGAGGTATGCAGGTAATTTAACTTATGCGCATGCATTGCTGCAACTTGTGCTGTATAATTTAGAATTTTTGTTACCGCGCCATCCGATTTTTATACATGTGCATATACTCGTACACGCTGCATTGTATTTTTTTCCGCACGCGACAAGGAGGGGACAGAGGCGAGTTCCGGCTCGCGTCTGTCCCCTCCCCCCGTCCCACCCTCTGGTCAACCGACATAAAACTTAAAAATATGATAAAATACAAGATAAAATCAATAATTGAAAAGGTGTATAGATAAAATAGATAAAATAAAAGTCAATAAATAAATAAATAATAATAAGTAAATAAATACAATGGACAAAACACAACAAACATAAGAAGGGGGGCAAAATAAAGGGGAATAAAAGATAAAGATAAAATTTATAATATAGAGTAAAATGAAATATTATAAAATGAAAGGAGGGGGGTGGACCGGCAGGTCGCATCTTTGTAGAGAGGGGGGGAGGGGATTATTGCGCCACCTCGCCCCCCGCGACCTGTCCACCTCGGGGGCGCCTTAACGGCCAGCCCCCCTTGGCGGCGGTGGAAGTACTAAGTAGTGCCACCGCCGCCATTACGTCTGCGGCCCCTTACGGGGGCCGTCTACCTCGTCGGGGTTGCCCCGCCGATGCTAGCCTCCTGGCGGAGAGCGGGTCGGCTTCCCTCTCCCTCTCCGCTGCCTCCTTCTGCGTTATCACAATCTAGCAGAAGGAGGCAATCTGTGCTCTTGGCCTCTCGCTGCCGATCATGTGGTCGACCACGACCGGCAACGGGAGGTCCATCCCAATAACGCCCCTTAGGTCTCTGCGCGGTGCCGACCACGCTGGACATTCTTCCAGCGTATGCCGCGCAGAGTCCTGGGCCTTCTCGCAGTGGTGGCACTGCGATCCTCCCAATGCCAGTTATGAACACACAGTTTGAGGAAACGGAGGTATGCAGGTAATTTAACTTATGCGCATGCATTGCTGCAACTTGTGCTGTATAATTTAGAATTTTTGTTACCGCGCCATCCGATTTTTATACATGTGCATATACTCGTACACGCTGCATTGTATTTTTTTCCGCACGCGACAAGGAGGGGACAGAGGCGAGTTCCGGCTCGCGTCTGTCCCCTCCCCCCGTCCCACCCCCCTGGTCAACCCGCATAAAACTTAAAAATATGATAAAATACAAGATAAAATCAGTAAATGAAAAGGTGTATAGATAAAATAGATAAAATAAAAGTCAATAAATAAATAAATAATAATAAGTAAATAAATACAATGGACAAAACACAACAAACATAAGAAGGGTGGCAAAATAAAGGGGAATAAAAGATAAAGATAAAATTTATAATATAGAGTAAAATGAAATATTATAAAATAAAAGGAGGGTGGTCGACCGGCAGGTCGCATCTTTGTAGAGGGGGGGAGGGGATTATTGCTCCACCACGCCCCCCGCGACCTGTCCACCTCGGGGGCGCCTTAACGGCCAGCCCCCCTTGGCGGCGGTGGAAGTACTAAGTAGTTCCACCGCCGCCATTACGTCTGCGGCCCCTTACGGGGGCCGTCGGCCTCGTCGGGGTTGCCCCGCCGATGCTAGCCTCCTGGCGGAGAGCGGGTCGGCTTCCCTCTCCCTCTCCGCTGCCTCCTTCTGCGTTATCACAATCTAGCAGAAGGAGGCAATCGCTGCTCTTGACCTCTCGCTGCCGATCATGTGGTCGACCACGACCGGCAACGGGAGGTCCATCCCAATAACGCCCCTTAGGTCCCTGCGCGGTGCCGACCACGCTGGACATTCTTCCAGCGTATGCCGCGCAGAGTCCTGGGCCTCCTTGCTGCGGTGGCACTGCGATCCTCCCAATGCCAGTTATGAACACACAGTTTGAGGAAACGGAGGTATGCAGGTAATTTAACTTATGCGCATGCATTGCTGCAACTTGTGCTGTATAATTTAGAATTTTTGTTACCGCGCCATCCGATTTTTATACATGTGCAAATACTCGTACACGCTGCATTGTATTTTTTTCCGCACGCGACAAGGAGGGGACAGAGGCGAGTTCCGGCTCGCGTCTGTCCCCTCCCCCCGTCCCACCCCCCTGGTCAACCCGCATAAAACTTAAAAATATGATAAAATACAAGATAAAATCAATAATTGTAAAGGTGTATAGATAAAATAGATAAAATAAAAGTCAATAAATAAATAAATAATAATAAGTAAATAAATACAATGGACAAAACACAATAAACATAAGAAGGGGGGCAAAATAAAGGGGAATAAAAGATAAAGATAAAATTTATAATATAGTGTAAAATGAAATATTGTAAAATGAAAGGAGGGGGGTGGACCGGCAGGTCGCATATTTGTAGAGAGGGGGGGAAAGGAATTATTGCGCCACCTCGCCCCTCGCGACCTGTCCACCTCGGAGGCGCCTTAACGGCCAGCCCCCCTTGGCGGCGGTGGAAGTACTAAGTAGTGCCACCGCCGCCATTACGTCTGCGGCCCCTTACGGGGGCCGTCGGCCTCGTCGGGGTTGCCCCGCCGATGCTAGCCTCCTGGCGGAGAGCAGGTCGGCTTCCCTCTCCCTCTCCGCTGCCTCCTTCTGCGTTATCACAATCTAGCAGAAGGAGGCAATCGCTGCTCTTGACCTCTCGCTGCCGATCATGTGGTCGACCACGACCGGCAACGGGAGGTCCATCCCAATAACGCCCCTTAGGTCTCTGCGCGGTGCCGACCACGCTGGACATTCTTCCAGCGTATGCCGCGCAGAGTCCTGGGCCTCCTCGCAGTGGTGGCACTGCGATCCTCACAATGCCAGTTATGATCACACAGTTTGAGGAAACGGAGGTATGCAGGTAATTTAACTTATGCGCATGCATTGCTGCAACTTGTGCTGTATAATTTAGAATTTTTGTTACCGCGCCATCCGATTTTTATACATGTGCAAATACTCGTACACGCTGCATTGTATTTTTTTCCGCACGCGACAAGGAGGGGACAGAGGCGAGTTCCGGCTCGCGTCTGTCCCCTCCCCCCGTCCCACCACCCTGGTCAACCCGCATAAAACTTAAAAATATGATAAAATAAAAGATAAAATCAGTAAATGAAAAGGTGTATAGATAAAATAGATAAAATAAAAGTCAATAAATAAATAAATAATAATAAGTAAATAAATACAATGGACAAAACACAACAAACATAAGAAGGGTGGCAAAATAAAGGGGAATAAAAGATAAAGATAAAATTTATAATATAGAGTAAAATGAAATATTATAAAATAAAAGGAGGGTGGTCGACCGGCAGGTCGCATCTTTGTAGAGGGGGGGAGGGGATTATTGCTCCACCTCGCCCCCCGCGACCTGTCCACCTCGGGGGCGCCTTAACGGCCAGCCCCCCTTGGCGGCGGTGGAAGTACTAAGTAGTTCCACCGCCGCCATTACGTCTGCGGCCCCTTACGGGGGCCGTCGGCCTCGTCGGGGTTGCCCCGCCGATGCTAGCCTCCTGGCGGAGAGCGGGTCGGCTTCCCTCTCCCTCTCCGCTGGCTCCTTCTGCGTTATCACAATCTAGCAGAAGGAGGCAATCGCTGCTCTTGACCTCTCGCTGCCGATCATGTGGTCGACCACGACCGGCAACGGGAGGTCCATCCCAATAACGCCCCTTAGGTCTCTGCGCGGTGCCGACCACGCTGGACATTCTTCCAGCGTATGCCGCGCAGAGTCCTGGGCCTCCTTGCTGCGGTGGCACTGCGATCCTCCCAATGCCAGTTATGAACACACAGTTTGAGGAAACGGAGGTATGCAGGTAATTTAACTTATGCGCATGCATTGCTGCAACTTGTGCTGTATAATTTAGAATTTTTGTTACCGCGCCATCCGATTTTTATACATGTGCAAATTCTCGTACACGCTGCATTGTATTTTTTTCCGCACGCGACAAGGAGGGGACAGAGGCGAGTTCCGGCTCGCGTCTGTCCCCTCCCCCCGTCCCACCCTCTGGTCAACCCGCATAAAACTTAAAAATATGATAAAATACAAGATAAAATCAATAATTGAAAAGGTGTATAGATAAAATAGATAAAATAAAAGTCAATAAATAAATAAATAATAATAAGTAAATAAATACAATGGACAAAACACAACAAACATAAGAAGGGGGGCAAAATAAAGGGGAATAAAAGATAAAGATAAAATTTATAATATAGAGTAAAATGAAATATTATAAAATAAAAGGAGGGTGGTCGACCGGTAGGTCGCATCTTTGTAGAGGGGGGGAGGGGATTATTGCTCCACCTCGCCCCCCGCGACCTGTCCACCTCGGGGGCGCCTTAACGGCCAGCCCCCCTTGGCGGCGGTGGAAGTACTAAGTAGTTCCACCGCCGCCATTACGTCTGCGGCCCCTTACGGGGGCCGTCGGCCTCGTCGGGGTTGCCCCGCCGATGCTAGCCTCCTGGCGGAGAGCGGGTCGGCTTCCCTCTCCCTCTCCGCTGCCTCCTTCTGCGTTATCACAATCTAGCAGAAGGAGGCAATCGCTGCTCTTGACCTCTCGCTGCCGATCATGTGGTCGACCACGACTGGCAACGGGAGGTCCATCCCAATAACGCCCCTTAGGTCTCTGCGCGGTGCCGACCACGCTGGACATTCTTCCAGCGTATGCCACGCAGAGTCCTGGGCCTCCTTGCTGCGGTGGCACTGCGATCCTCCCAATGCCAGTTATGAACACACAGTTTGAGGAAACGGAGGTATGCAGGTAATTTAACTTATGCGCATGCATTGCTGCAACTTGTGCTGTATAATTTAGAATTTTTGTTACCGCGCCATCCGATTTTTATACATGTGCAAATTCTCGTACACGCTGCATTGTATTTTTTTCCGCACGCGACAAGGAGGGGACAGAGGCGAGTTCCGGCTCGCGTCTGTCCCCTCCCCCCGTCCCACCCTCTGGTCAACCCGCATAAAACTTAAAAATATGATAAAATACAAGATAAAATCAATAATTGAAAAGGTGTATAGATAAAATAGATAAAATAAAAGTCAATAAATAAATAAATAATAATAAGTAAATAAATACAATGGACAAAACACAACAAACATAAGAAGGGGGGCAAAATAAAGGGGAATAAAAGATAAAGATAAAATTTATAATATAGAGTAAAATGAAATATTATAAAATGAAAGGAGGGGGGTGGACCGGCAGGTCGCATCTTTGTAGAGAGGGGGGGAGGGGATTATTGCGCCACCTCGCCCCCCGCGACCTGTCCACCTCGGGGGCGCCATAACGGCCAGCCCCCCTTGGCGGCGGTGGAAGTACTAAGTAGTACCACTGCCGCCATTACGTCTGAGGCCCATTACGGGGGCCGTCGGCCTCGTTTGGGTTGCCCCGCCGATGCTAGCCTCCTGGCGGAGAGCGGGTCGGCTTCCCTCTCCCTCCCCGCTGCCTCCTTCTGCGTTATCACAATCTAGCAGAAGGAGGCAATCGCTGCTCTTGACCTCTCGCTGCCGATCATGTGGTCGACCACGACCGGCAACGGAAGGTCCATCCCAATAACGCCCCTTAGGTCTCTGCGCGGTGCCGACCACGCTGGACATTCTTCCAGCGTATGCCGCGCAGAGTCCTGGGCCTCCTCGCAGTGGTGGCACTGCGATCCTCCCAGTGCCAGTTATGAACACACAGTTTGAGGAAACGGCTGCATGCAGGTAATTTAACTTATGCGCATGCATTGCTGCAACTTGCGCTGTATAATTTAGAATTTTTGTTACCGAACCATCCGATTTTTATACATGTGCAAATACTCGTACACGCTGCATTGCATTTTTTCCGCACGCGACAAGGAGGGGACAGAGGCGAGTTCCGGCTCGCGTCTGCCCCCTCCCCCCGTCCCACCCCCCTGGTCAACCCGCATAAAACTTAAAAATATGATAAAATAAAAGATAAAATCAGTAAATGAAAAGGTGTATAGATAAAATAAAAGTCAATAAATAAATAAATAATAATAAGTAAATAAATACAATGAACAAAACACAACAAACATAAGAAGGGGTGCCAAAATAAAGGGGAATAAAAGATAAAGATGAAATTTATAATATAGAGTAAAATGAAATATTATAAAATAAAAGGAGGGGGGTCGACCGGCAGGTCGCTTCTTTGTAGAGGGGGGGAGGGGATTATTGCTACACCACGCCTCCCGCGACCTGTCCACCTCGGGGGCGCCATAACGGCCAGCCCCCCTTGGCGGCGGTGGAAGTACTAAGTAGTACCACCGCCGCCATTACGTCTGAGGGCCGTCGGACTCGTGGGGGTTGCCCCGCCGATGCTAGCCTCCTGGCGGAGAGCGGGTCGGCTTCCCTCTCCCTCTCCGCTGCCTCCTTCTGCGTTATCACAATCTCGCAGAAGGAAGCAATCGCTGCTCTTGACCACTCGCTGCCGATCATGTGGTCGACCACGACCGGCAACGGGAGATCCATCCCAATAACGCCCCTTAGGTCTCTGCGCGGTGCCGACCACGCTGGACATTCTTCCAGCGTATGCCGCGCAGAGTCCTGGGCCTCCTCGCAGTGGTGGCACTGCGATCCTCCTAGTGCCAGTTATGAACACACAGTTTGAGGAAACGGCGGTATGCAGGTAATTTCACTTATGCGCATGCATTGCTGCAACTTGTGCTGTATAATTTAGAATTTTTGTTACCACGCCATCCGATTTTTATACATGTGCAAATACTCGTACACGCTGCATTGTATTTTTTTCCGCACGCGACAAGGAGGGGACAGAGGCGAGTTCCGGCACGCGTCTGTCCCCTCCCCCCGTCCCACCACCCTGGTCAACCCGCATAAAACTTTAAAATATGATAAAATAAAAGATAAAATCAGTAAATGAAAAGGTGTATAGATAAAATAAAAGTCAATAAATAAATAAATAATAATAAGTAAATAAATACAATGGACAAAACACAACAAACATAAGAAGGGGGACCAAAATAAAGGGGAATAAAAGATAAAGATAAAATTTATAATATAGAGTAAAATGAAATATTATAAAATAAAAGGAGGGGGGTCGACCGGCAGGTCGCATCTTTGTAGAGGGGGGGAGGGGATTATTGCTCCACCACGCCCCCCGCGACCTGTCCACCTCGGGGGCGCCATATCGGCCAGCCCCCCTTGGCGGCGGTGGAAGTACTAAGTAGTACCACCGCCGCCATTACGTCTGAGGCCCATTACGAGGGCCGTCGGCCTCGTGGGGGTTGCCCCGCCGATGCTAGCCTCCTGGCGGAGAGCGGGTCGGCTTCCCTCTCCCTCTCCGCTGCCTCCTTCTGCGTTATCACAATCTCGCAGAAGGAGGCAATCGCTGCTCTTGACCACTCGCTGCCGATCATGTGGTCGACCACGACCGGCAACGGGAGATCCATCCCAATAACGCCCCTTAGGTCTCTGCGCGGTGCCGACCACGCTGGACATTCTTCCAGCGTATGCCGCACAGAGTCCTGGGCCTCCTCGCAGTGGTGGCACTGCGATCCTCCTAGTGCCAGTTATGAACACACAGTTTGAGGAAACGGCGGTATGCAGGTAATTTCACTTATGCGCATGCATTGCTGCAACTTGTGCTGTATAATTTAGAATTTTTGTTACCACGCCATCCGATTTTTATACATGTGCAAATACTCGTACACGCTGCATTGTATTTTTTTCCGCACGCGACAAGGAGGGGACAGAGGCGAGTTCCGGCACGCGTCTGTCCCCTCCCCCCGTCCCACCCCCCTGGTCAACCCGCATAAAACTTTAAAATATGATAAAATAAAAGATAAAATCAGTAAATGAAAAGGTGTATAGATAAAATAAAAGTCAATAAATAAATAAATAATAATAAGTAAATAAATACAATGGACAAAACACAACAAACATAAGAAGGGGGGCCAAAATAAAGGGGAATAAAAGATAAAGATAAAATTTATAATATAGAGTAAAATGAAATATTATAAAATAAAAGGAGGGGGGTGGACCGGCAGGTCGCATCTTTGTAGAGAGGGGGGAGGGGATTATTGCGCCACCTCGCCCCCCGCGACCTGTCCACCTCGGAGGCGCCTTAACGGCCAGCCCCCCTTGGCGCGGTGGAAGTACTAAGTAGTACCACCGCCGCCATTACGTCTGCGGCCCCTTACGGGGGCCGTCGGCCTCGTCGGGGTTGCCCCGCCGATGCTAGCCTCCTGGCGGAGAGCGGGTCGGCTTCCCTCTCCCTCTCCGCTGCCTCCTTCTGCGTTATCACAATCTCGCAGATGGAGGCAATCGCTGCTCTTGACCTCTCGCTGCCGATCATGTGGTCGACCACGACCGGCAACGAGAGGTCCATCCCAATAACGCCCCTTAGGTCTCTACGCGGTGCCGACCACGCTGGACATTCTTCCAGCGTATGCCGCGCAGAGTCCTGGGCCTCCTCGCAGTGGTGGCACTGCGATCCTCCTAGTGCCAGTTATGAACACACAGTTTGAGGAAACGGCGGTATGCAGGTAATTTCACTTATGCGCATGCATTGCTGCAACTTGTGCTGTATAATTTAGAATTTTTGTTACCACGCCATCCGATTTTTATACATGTGCAAATACTCGTACACGCTGCATTGTATTTTTTTCCGCACGCGACAAGGAGGGGACAGAGGCGAGTTCCGGCTCGCGTCTGTCCCCTCCCCCCGTCCCGCCCCCCCGTCAACCCGCATAAAACTTAAAAATATGATAAAATACAAGATAAAATCAATAATTGAAAAGGTGTATAGATAAAATAGATAAAATAAAAGTCAATAAATAAATAAATAATAAGTAAATAAATACAATGGACAAAACACAATAAACATAAGAAGGGGGGCAAAATAAAGGGGAATAAAAGATAAAGATAAAATTTATAATATAGAGTAAAAAGAAATATTATAAAATGAAAGGAGGGGGTGGACCGGCAGGTCGCATCTTTGTAGAGTGGGGGGGGAGGGGATTATTGCGCCACCTCGCCCCCCGCGACCTGTCCACCTCGGGGGCGCCATAACGGCCAGCCCCCCTTGGCGGCGGTGGAAGTACTAAGTAGTACCACTGCCGCCATTACGTCTGAGGCCCATTACGGGGGCCGTCGGCCTCGTTTGGGTTGCCCCGCCGATGCTAGCCTCCTGGCGGAGAGCGGGTCGGCTTCCCTCTCCCGCCCCGCTGCCTCCTTCTGCGTTATCACAATCTCGCAGAAGGAAGCAATCGCTGCTCTTGACCACTCGCTGCCGATCATGTGGTCGACCACGACCGGCAACGGGTGATCCATCCCAATAACGCCCCTTAGGTCTCTGCGCGGTGCCGACCACGCTGGACATTCTTCCAGCGTATGCCGCGCAGAGTCCTGGGCCTCCTCGCAGTGGTGGCACTGCGATCCTCCTAGTGCCAGTTATGAACACACAGTTTGAGGAAACGGCGGTATGCAGGTAATTTCACTTATGCGCATGCATTGCTGCAACTTGTGCTGTATAATTTAGAATTTTTGTTACCACGCCATCAGATTTTTATACATGTGCAAATACTCGTACACGCTGCATTGTATTTTTTTCCGCACGCGACAAGGAGGGGACAGAGGCGAGTTCCGGCACGCGTCTGTGCCCTCTCCCCGTCCCACCCCCCTGGTCAACCCGCATAAAACTTAAAAATATGATAAAATAAAAGATAAAATCAGTAAATGTAAAGGTGTATAGATAAAATAGATAAAATAAAAGTCATTAAATAAATAAATAATAATAAGTAAATAAATACAATGGACAAAACACAACAAACATAAGAAGGGGGGCAAAATAAAGGGGAATAAAAGATAAAGATAATATTTATAATATAGAGTAAAATGAAATATTATAAAATGAAAGGAGGGGGGTGGACCGGCAGGTCGCATCTTTGTAGAGTGGGGGGGGGAGGGGATTATTGCGCCACCTCGCCCCCCGCGACCTGTCCACCTCGGGGGCGCCATAACGGCCAGCCCCCCTTGGCGGCGGTGGAAGTACTAAGTAGTACCACTGCCGCCATTACGTCTGAGGCCCATTACGGGGGCCGTCGGCCTCGTTTGGGTTGCCCCGCCGATGCTAGCCTCCTGGCGGAGAGCGGGTCGGCTTCCCTCTCCCTTCCCGCTGCCTCCTTCTGCGTTATCACAATCTCGCAGAAGGAAGCAATCGCTGCTCTTGACCACTCGCTGCCGATCATGTGGTCGACCACGACCGGCAACGGGAGATCCATCCCAATAACGCCCCTTAGGTCTCTGCGCGGTGCCGACCACGCTGGACATTCTTCCAGCGTATGCCGCGCAGAGTCCTGGGCCTCCTCGCAGTGGTGGCACTGCGATCCTCCTAGTGCCAGTTATGAACACACAGTTTGAGGAAACGGCGGTATGCAGGTAATTTCACTTATGCGCATGCATTGCTGCAACTTGTGCTGTATAATTTAGAATTTTTGTTACCACGCCATCCGATTTTTATACATGTGCAAATACTCGTACACGCTGCATTGTATTTTTTTCCGCACGCGACAAGGAGGGGACAGAGGCGAGTTCCGGCACGCGTCTGTCCCCTCCCCCCGTCCCACCCCCCTGGTCAACCCGCATAAAACTTTAAAATATGATAAAATAAAAGATAAAATCAGTAAATGAAAAGGTGTATAGATAAAATAAAAGTCAATAAATAAATAAATAATAATAAGTAAATAAATACAATGGACAAAACACAACAAACATAAGAAGGGGGGCCAAAATAAAGGGGAATAAAAGATAAAGATAAAATTTATAATATAGAGTAAAATGAAATATTATAAAATAAAAGGAGGGGGGTGGACCGGCAGGTCGCATCTTTGTAGAGAGGGGGGGAGGGGAATATTGCGCCACCTCGCCCCCCGCGACCTGTCCACCTCGGAGGCGCCTTAACGGCCAGCCCCCCTTGGCGGCGGTGGAAGTACTAAGTAGTGCCACCGCCGCCATTACGTCTGCGGCCCCTTACGGGGGCCGTCTGCCTCGTCGGGGTTGCCCCGCCGATGCTAGCCTCCTGGCGGAGAGCGGGTCGGCTTCCCTCTCCCTCTCCGCTGCCTCCTTCTGCGTTATCACAATCTAGCAGAAGGAGGCAATCGCTGCTCTTGACCTCTCGCTGCCGATCATGTGGTCGACCACGACCGGCAACGGGAGGTCCATCCCAATAACGCCCCTTAGGTCTCTGCGCGGTGCCGACCACGCTGGACATTCTTCCAGCGTATGCCGCGCAGAGTCCTGGGCCTCCTCGCAGTGGTGGCACTGCGATCCTCACAATGCCAGTTATGAACACACAG
The DNA here is from genome assembly GCF_051020765.1 of Lasioglossum baleicum. Lineage (NCBI taxonomy): Eukaryota > Metazoa > Arthropoda > Insecta > Hymenoptera > Halictidae > Lasioglossum > Lasioglossum baleicum. Next base: position 846,660 of record NW_027469089.1, on the reverse strand, counting down.
TTTGAGGAAACGGAGGTATGCAGGTAATTTATCTTATGCGCATGCATTGCGGCAACCTGTGCTGTATAATTTAGAATTTTTGTTACCGCGCCATCCGATTTTTATACATGTGCAAATACTCGTACACGCTGCATTTTTTTTTTGCGCACGCGACAAGGAGGGGACAGAGGCGAGTTCCGGCTCGCGTCTGTCCCCTCCCCCCGTCCCACCACCCTGGTCAACCCGCATAAAACTTAAAAATATGATAAAATAAAAGATAAAATCAGTAAATGAAAAGGTGTATAGATAAAATAGATAAAATAAAAGTCAATAAATAAATAAATAATAATAAGTAAATAAATACAATGGACAAAACACAACAAACATAAGAAGGGTGGCAAAATAAAGGGGAATAAAAGATAAAGATAAAATTTATAATATAGAGTAAAAAGAAATATTATAAAATAAAAGGAGGGGGGTCGACCGGCAGGTCGCATCTTTGTAGAGGGGGGGGAGGGGATTATTGCTCCATCTCGCCCCCCGCGACCTGTCCACCTCGGGGTCGCCATAACGGCCAGCCCCCCTTGGCGCGGTGGAAGTACTAAGTAGTACCACCGCCGCCATTACGTCTGCGGCCCCTTACGGGGGCCGTCGGCCTCGTCGGGGTTGCCCCGCCGATGCTAGCCTCCTGGCGGAGAGCGGGTCGGCTTCCCTCTCCCTCTCCGCTGCCTCCTTCTGCGTTATCACAATCTCGCAGATGGAGGCAATCGCTGCTCTTGACCTCTCGCTGCCGATCATGTGGTCGACCACGACCGGCAACGAGAGGTCCATCCCAATAACGCCCCTTAGGTCTCTGCGCGGTGCCGACCACGCTGGACATTCTTCCAGCGTATGCCGCGCAGAGTCCTGGGCCTCCTCGCAGTGGTGGCACTGCGATCCTCCTAGTGCCAGTTATGAACACACAGTTTGAGGAAACGGCGGTATGCAGGTAATTTCACTTATGCGCATGCATTGCTGCAACTTGTGCTGTATAATTTAGAATTTTTGTTACCACGCCATCCGATTTTTATACATGTGCAAATACTCGTACACGCTGCATTGTATTTTTTTCCGCACGCGACAAGGAGGGGACAGAGGCGAGTTCCGGCTCGCGTCTGTCCCCTCCCCCCGTCCCACCCCCCCGTCAACCCGCATAAAACTTAAAAATATGATAAAATACAAGATAAAATCAATAATTGAAAAGGTGTATAGATAAAATAGATAAAATAAAAGTCAATAAATAAATAAATAATAAGTAAATAAATACAATGGACAAAACACAATAAACATAAGAAGGGGGGCAAAATAAAGGGGAATAAAAGATAAAGATAAAATTTATAATATAGAGTAAAAAGAAATATTATAAAATGAAAGGAGGGGGTGGACCGGCAGGTCGCATCTTTGTAGAGTGGGGGGGGAGGGGATTATTGCGCCACCTCGCCCCCCGCGACCTGTCCACCTCGGGGGCGCCATAACGGCCAGCCCCCCTTGGCGGCGGTGGAAGTACTAAGTAGTACCACTGCCGCCATTACGTCTGAGGCCCATTACGGGGGCCGTCGGCCTCGTTTGGGTTGCCCCGCCGATGCTAGCCTCCTGGCGGAGAGCGGGTCGGCTTCCCTCTCCCGCCCCGCTGCCTCCTTCTGCGTTATCACAATCTCGCAGAAGGAAGCAATCGCTGCTCTTGACCACTCGCTGCCGATCATGTGGTCGACCACGACCGGCAACGGGTGATCCATCCCAATAACGCCCCTTAGGTCTCTGCGCGGTGCCGACCACGCTGGACATTCTTCCAGCGTATGCCGCGCAGAGTCCTGGGCCTCCTCGCAGTGGTGGCACTGCGATCCTCCTAGTGCCAGTTATGAACACACAGTTTGAGGAAACGGCGGTATGCAGGTAATTTCACTTATGCGCATGCATTGCTGCAACTTGTGCTGTATAATTTAGAATTTTTGTTACCACGCCATCAGATTTTTATACATGTGCAAATACTCGTACACGCTGCATTGTATTTTTTTCCGCACGCGACAAGGAGGGGACAGAGGCGAGTTCCGGCACGCGTCTGTCCCCTCTCCCCGTCCCACCCCCCTGGTCAACCCGCATAAAACTTAAAAATATGATAAAATAAAAGATAAAATCAGTAAATGTAAAGGTGTATAGATAAAATAGATAAAATAAAAGTCATTAAATAAATAAATAATAATAAGTAAATAAATACAATGGACAAAACACAACAAACATAAGAAGGGGGGCAAAATAAAGGGGAATAAAAGATAAAGATAATATTTATAATATAGAGTAAAATGAAATATTATAAAATGAAAGGAGGGGGGTGGACCGGCAGGTCGCATCTTTGTAGAGTGGGGGGGGGAGGGGATTATTGCGCCACCTCGCCCCCCGCGACCTGTCCACCTCGGGGGCGCCATAACGGCCAGCCCCCCTTGGCGGCGGTGGAAGTACTAAGTAGTACCACTGCCGCCATTACGTCTGAGGCCCATTACGGGGGCCGTCGGCCTCGTTTGGGTTGCCCCGCCGATGCTAGCCTCCTGGCGGAGAGCGGGTCGGCTTCCCTCTCCCTTCCCGCTGCCTCCTTCTGCGTTATCACAATCTCGCAGAAGGAAGCAATCGCTGCTCTTGACCACTCGCTGCCGATCATGTGGTCGACCACGACCGGCAACGGGTGATCCATCCCAATAACGCCCCTTAGGTCTCTGCGCGGTGCCGACCACGCTGGACATTCTTCCAGCGTATGCCGCGCAGAGTTCTGGGCCTCCTCGCAGTGGTGGCACTGCGATCCTCCTAGTGCCAGTTATGAACACACAGTTTGAGGAAACGGCGGTATGCAGGTAATTTCACTTATGCGCATGCATTGCTGCAACTTGTGCTGTATAATTTAGAATTTTTGTTACCACGCCATCAGATTTTTATACATGTGCAAATACTCGTACACGCTGCATTGTATTTTTTTCCGCACGCGACAAGGAGGGGACAGAGGCGAGTTCCGGCACGCGTCTGTCCCCTCTCCCCGTCCCACCCCCCTGGTCAACCCGCATAAAACTTAAAAATATGATAAAATAAAAGATAAAATCAGTAAATGTAAAGGTGTATAGATAAAATAGATAAAATAGATAAAATAAAAGTCATTAAATAAATAAATAATAATAAGTAAATAAATACAATGGACAAAACACAACAAACATAAGAAGGGGGGCAAAATAAAGGGGAATAAAAGATAAAGATAAAATTTATAATATAGAGTAAAATGAAATATTATAAAATGAAAGGAGGGGGGTGGACCGGCAGGTCGCATCTTTGTAGAGAGGGGGGGAGGGGATTATTGCGCCACCTCGCCCCCCGCGACCTGTCCACCTCGGGGGCGCCATAACGGCCAGCCCCCCTTGGCGGCGGTGGAAGTACTAAGTAGTACCACTGCCGCCATTACGTCTGAGGCCCATTACGGGGGCCGTCGGCCTCGTTTGGGTTGCCCCGACGATGCTAGCCTCCTGGCGGAGAGCGGGTCGGCTTCCCTCTCCCTCCCCGCTGCCTCCTTCTGCGTTATCACAATCTAGCAGAAGGAGGCAATCGCTGCTCTTGACCTCTCGCTGCCGATCATGTGGTCGACCACGACCGGCAACGGAAGGTCCATCCCAATAACGCCCCTTAGGTCTCTGCGCGGTGCCGACCACGCTGGACATTCTTCCAGCGTATGCCGCGCAGAGTCCTGGGCCTCCTCGCAGTGGTGGCACTGCGATCCTCCCAGTGCCAGTTATGAACACACAGTTTGAGGAAACGGCTGCATGCAGGTAATTTAACTTATGCGCATGCATTGCTGCAACTTGCGCTGTATAATTTAGAATTTTTGTTACCGCGCCATCCGATTTTTATACATGTGCAAATACTCGTACACGCTGCATTGCATTTTTTCCGCACGCGACAAGGAGGGGACAGAGGCGAGTTCCGGCTCGCGTCTGCCCCCTCCCCCCGTCCCACCCCCCTGGTCAACCCGCATAAAACTTAAAAATATGATAAAATAAAAGATAAAATCAGTAAATGAAAAGGTGTATAGATAAAATAAAAGTCAATAAATAAATAAATAATAATAAGTAAATAAATACAATGAACAAAACACAACAAACATAAGAAGGGGTGCCAAAATAAAGGGGAATAAAAGATAAAGATGAAATTTATAATATAGAGTAAAATGAAATATTATAAAATAAAAGGAGGGGGGTCGACCGGCAGGTCGCATCTTTGTAGAGGGGGGGAGGGGATTATTGCTACACCACGCCCCCCGCGACCTGTCCACCTCGGGGGCGCCATAACGGCCAGCCCCCCTTGGCGGCGGTGGAAGTACTAAGTAGTACCACCGCCGCCATTACGTCTGAGGGCCGTCGGACTCGTGGGGGTTGCCCCGCCGATGCTAGCCTCCTGGCGGAGAGCGGGTCGGCTTCCCTCTCCCTCTCCGCTGCCTCCTTCTGCGTTATCACAATCTCGCAGAAGGAAGCAATCGCTGCTCTTGACCACTCGCTGCCGATCATGTGGTCGACCACGACCGGCAACGGGAGATCCATCCCAATAACGCCCCTTAGGTCTCTGCGCGGTGCCGACCACGCTGGACATTCTTCCAGCGTATGCCGCGCAGAGTCCTGGGCCTCCTCGCAGTGGTGGCACTGCGATCCTCCTAGTGCCAGTTATGAACACACAGTTTGAGGAAACGGCGGTATGCAGGTAATTTCACTTATGCGCATGCAATGCTGCAACTTGTGCTGTATAATTTAGAATTTTTGTTACCACGCCATCCGATTTTTATACATGTGCAAATACTCGTACACGCTGCATTGTATTTTTTTCCGCACGCGACAAGGAGGGGACAGAGGCGAGTTCCGGCACGCGTCTGTCCCCTCCCCCCGTCCCACCCCCCTGGTCAACCCGCATAAAACTTTAAAATATGATAAAATAAAAGATAAAATCAGTAAATGAAAAGGTGTATAGATAAAATAAAAGTCAATAAATAAATAAATAATAATAAGTAAATAAATACAATGGACAAAACACAACAAACATAAGAAGGGGGGCCAAAATAAAGGGGAATAAAAGATAAAGATAAAATTTATAATATAGAGTAAAATGAAATATTATAAAATAAAAGGAGGGGGGTCGACCGGCAGGTCGCATCTTTGTAGAGGGGGGGGAGGGGATTATTGCTCCACCACGCCCCCCGCGACCTGTCCACCTCGGGGGCGCCATATCGGCCAGCCCCCCTTGGCGGCGGTGGAAGTACTAAGTAGTACCACCGCCGCCATTACGTCTGAGGCCCATTACGAGGGCCGTCGGCCTCGTGGGGGTTGCCCCGCCGATGCTAGCCTCCTGGCGGAGAGCGGGTCGGCTTCCCTCTCCCTCTCCGCTGCCTCCTTCTGCGTTATCACAATCTCGCAGAAGGAAGCAATCGCTGCTCTTGACCACTCGCTGCCGATCATGTGGTCGACCACGACCGGCAACGGGAGATCCATCCCAATAACGCCCCTTAGGTCTCTGCGCGGTGCCGACCACGCTGGACATTCTTCCAGCGTATGCCGCGCAGAGTCCTGGGCCTCCTCGCAGTGGTGGCACTGCGATCCTCCTAGTGCCAGTTATGAACACACAGTTTGAGGAAACGGCGGTATGCAGGTAATTTCACTTATGCGCATGCATTGCTGCAACTTGTGCTGTATAATTTAGAATTTTTGTTACCACGCCATCCGATTTTTATACATGTGCAAATACTCGTACACGCTGCATTGTATTTTTTTCCGCACGCGACAAGGAGGGGACAGAGGCGAGTTCCGGCACGCGTCTGTCCCCTCCCCCCGTCCCACCCCCCTGGTCAACCCGCATAAAACTTTAAAATATGATAAAATAAAAGATAAAATCAGTAAATGAAAAGGTGTATAGATAAAATAAAAGTCAATAAATAAATAAATAATAATAAGTAAATAAATACAATGGACAAAACACAACAAACATAAGAAGGGGGGCCAAAATAAAGGGGAATAAAAGATAAAGATAAAATTTATAATATAGAGTAAAATGAAATATTATAAAATAAAAGGAGGGGGGTCGACCGGCAGGTCGCATCTTTGTAGAGGGGGGGGAGGGGATTATTGCTCCACCACGCCCCCCGCGACCTGTCCACCTCGGGGGCGCCATATCGGCCAGCCCCCCTTGGCGGCGGTGGAAGTACTAAGTAGTACCACCGCCGCCATTACGTCTGAGGCCCATTACGAGGGCCGTCGGCCTCGTGGGGGTTGCCCCGCCGATGCTAGCCTCCTGGCGGAGAGCGGGTCGGCTTCCCTCTCCCTCTCCGCTGCCTCCTTCTGCGTTATCACAATCTCGCAGAAGGAGGCAATCGCTGCTCTTGACCACTCGCTGCCGATCATGTGGTCGACCACGACCGGCAACGGGAGATCCATCCCAATAACGCCCCTTAGGTCTCTGCGCGGTGCCGACCACGCTGGACATTCTTCCAGCGTATGCCGCGCAGAGTCCTGGGCCTCCTCGCAGTGGTGGCAGTGCGATCCTCCTAGTGCCAGTTATGAACACACAGTTTGAGGAAACGGCGGTATGCAGGTAATTTCACTTATGCGCATGCATTGCTGCAACTTGTGCTGTATAATTTAGAATTTTTGTTACCACGCCATCCGATTTTTATACATGTGCAAATACTCGTACACGCTGCATTGTATTTTTTTCCGCACGCGACAAGGAGGGGACAGAGGCGAGTTCCGGCACGCGTCTGTCCCCTCCCCCCGTCCCACCCCCCTGGTCAACCCGCATAAAACTTTAAAATATGATAAAATAAAAGATAAAATCAGTAAATGAAAAGGTGTATAGATAAAATAAAAGTCAATAAATAAATAAATAATAATAAGTAAATAAATACAATGGACAAAACACAACAAACATAAGAAGGGGGGCCAAAATAAAGGGGAATAAAAGATAAAGATAAAATTTATAATATAGAGTAAAATGAAATATTATAAAATAAAAGGAGGGGGGTGGACCGGCAGGTCGCATCTTTGTAGAGAGGGGGGGAGGGGATTATTGCGCCACCTCGCCCCCCACGACCTGTCCACCTCGGAGGCGCCTTAACGGCCAGCCCCCCTTGGCGGCGGTGGAAGTACTAAGTAGTGCCACCGCCGCCATTACGTCTGCGGCCCCTTACGGGGGCCGTCTGCCTCGTCGGGGTTGCCCCGCCGATGCTAGCCTCCTGGCGGAGAGCGGGTCGGCTTCCCTCTCCCTTTCCGCTGCCTCCTTCTGCGTTATCACAATCTAGCAGAAGGAGGCAATCGCTGCTCTTGACCTCTCGCTGCCGATCATGTGGTCGACCACGACCGGCAACGGGAGGTCCATCCCAATAACGCCCCTTAGGTCTCTGCGCGGTGCCGACCACGCTGGACATTCTTCCAGCGTATGCCGCGCAGAGTCCTGGGCCTCCTCGCAGTGGTGGCACTGCGATCCTCCCAATGGCAGTTATGAACACACAGTTTGAGGAAACGGAGGTATGCAGGTAATTTAACTTATGCGCATGCATTGCTGCAACTTGTGCTGTATAATTTAGAATTTTTGTTACCACGCCATCCGATTTTTATACATGTGCAAATACTCGTACACGCTGCATTGTATTTTTTTCCGCACGCGACAAGGAGGGGACAGAGGCGAGTTCCGGCTCTCGTCTGTCCCCTCCCCCCGCCCCCCCACCCTGGTCAACCCGCATAAAACTTAAAAATATGATAAAATAAAAGATGAAATCATTAAATGAAAAGGTGTATAGATAAAATAGATAAAATAAAAGTCAATAAATAAATAAATAATAATAAGTAAATAAATACAATGGACAAAACACAACAAACATAAGAAGGGGGGGCAAAATAAAGGGGAATAAAAGATAAAGATAAAATTTATAATATAGAGTAAAATGAAATATTATAAAATAAAAGGAGGGGGGTCGACCGGCAGGTCGCATCTTTGTAGAGGGGGGGGAGGGGATTATTGCTCCACCTCGCCCCCCGCGACCTGTCAACCTCGGGGGCGCCTTAACCGCCAGCCCCCCTGGCGGCGGTGGAAGTACTAAGTAATACCACAGCCGCCATTACGCCTGCGGCCCCTTACGGGGGCCGTCGGCCTCGTCGGGGTTGCCCCGCCGATGCTAGCCTTCTGGCGGAGAGCGGGTCGGCTTCCCTCTCCCTCTCCGCTGCCTCCTTCTGCGTTATCACAATCTCGCAGAAGGAGGCAATCGCTGCTCTTGACCTCTCGCTGCCGATCATGTGGGCGACCACGACCGGCAACGGGAGGTCCATCCCAATAACTCCCCTTAGGTCTCTGCGCGGTGCCGACCACGCTGGACATTCTTCCAGCGTATGCCGCGCAGAGTCCTGGGCCTCCTCGCAGTGGTGGCACTGCGATCCTCCCAATGCCAGTTATGAACACACAGTTTGAGGAAACGGAGGTATGCAGGTAATTTAACTTATGCGCATGCATTGCTGCAACTTGTGCTGTATAATTAAGAATTTTTGTTACCGCGCCATCCGATTTTTATACATGTGCATATACTCGTACACGCTGCATTGTATTTTTTTCCGCACGCGACAAGGAGGGGACAGAGGCGAGTTCCGGCTCGCATCTGTCCCCCCCCCGTCCCTCCACCCTGGTCAACCCGCATAAAACTTAAAAATATGATAAAATACAAGATAAAATCAATAATTGAAAAGGTGTATAGATAAAATAGATAAAATAAAAGTCAATAAATAAATAAATAATAATAAGTAAATAAATACAATGGACAAAACACAACAAACATAAGAAGGGGGCAAAATAAAGGGGAATAAAAGATAAAGATAAAATTTATAATATGGAGTAAAATGATATTTTATAAAATAAAAGGAGGGGGGTCGACCGGCAGGTCGCATCTTTGTAGAGGGGTGGAGGGGATTATTGCTCCACCTCGCCCCCCGCGACCTGTCCACCTCGGGGGCGCCTTAACGGCCAGCCCCCCTTGGCGGCGGTGGAAGTACTAAGTAGTTCCACCGCCGCCACTACGTCTGCGGCCCCTTACGGGGGCCGTCGGCCTCGTCTGGGTTGCCCCGCCGATGTTAGCCTCCTGGCGGAGAGCGGGTCGGCTTCCCTCTCCCTCTCCGCTGCCTCCTTCTGCGTTATCACAATCTAGCAGAAGGAGGCAATCGCTGCTCTTGACCTCTCGCTGCCGATCATGTGGTCGACCACGACCGGCAACGGGAGGTCCATCCCAATAACGCCCCTTAGGTCTCTGCGCGGTGCCGACCACGCTGGACATTCTTCCAGCGTATGCCGCGCAGAGTCCTGGGCCTCCTCGCAGTTGTGGCACTGCGATCCTCCCAATGCCAGTTATGAACACACAGTTTGAGGAAACGGAGGTATGCAGGTAATTTAACTTATGCGCATGCATTGCTGCAACTTGTGCTGTATAATTTAGAATTTTTGTTACCGCGCCATCCGATTTTTATACATGTGCAAATACTCGTACACGCTGCATTGTATTTTTTTCCGCACGCGACAAGGAGGGGACAGAGGCGAGTTCCGGCTCGCGTCTGTCCCCTCCCCCCGTCCCACCACCCTGGTCAACCCGCATAAAACTTAAAAATATGATAAAATAAAAGATAAAATCAGTAAATGAAAAGGTGTATAGATAAAATAGATAAAATAAAAGTCAATAAATAAATAAATAATAATAAGTAAATAAATACAATGGACAAAACACAACAAACATAAGAAGGGGGCAAAATAAAGGGGAATAAAAGATAAAGATAAAATTTATAATATAGAGTAAAATGAAATATTATAAAATAAAAGGAGGGTGGTCGACCGGCAGGTCGCATCTTTGTAGAGGGGGGGAGGGGATTATTGCTCCACCTCGCCCCCCGCGACCTGTCCACCTCGGGGGCGCCTTAACGGCCAGCCCCCCTTGGCGGCGGTGGAAATACTAAGTAGTTCCACCGCCGCCATTACGTCTGCGGCCCCTTACGGGGGCCGTCGGCCTCGTCGGGGTTGCCCCGCCGATGCTAGCCTCCTGGCGGAGAGCGGGTCGGCTTCCCTCTCCCTCTCCGCTGCCTCCTTCTGCGTTATCACAATCTAGCAGAAGGAGGCAATCGCTGCTCTTGACCTCTCGCTGCCGATCATGTGGTCGACCACGACCGGCAACGGGAGGTCCATCCGAATAACGCCCCTTAGGTCTCTGCGCGGTGCCGACCACGCTGGACATTCTTCCAGCGTATGCCGCGCAGAGTCCTGGGCCTTCTCGCAGTGGTGGCACTGCGATCCTCCCAATGCCAGTTATGAACACACAGTTTGAGGAAACGGAGGTATGCAGGTAATTTAACTTATGCGCATGCATTGCTGCAACTTGTGCTGTATAATTTAGAATTTTTGTTACCGCGCCATCCGATTTTTATACATGTGCATATACTCGTACACGCTGCATTGTATTTTTTTCCGCACGCGACAAGGAGGGGACAGAGGCGAGTTCCGGCTCGCTTCTGTCCCCTCCCCCCGTCCTACCCCCTGGTCAACCCGCATAAAACTTAAAAATATGATAAAATACAAGATAAAATCAATAATTGAAAAGGTGTATAGACAAAATAGATAAAATAAAAGTCAATAAATAAATAAATAATAATAAGTAAATAAATACAATGGACAAAACACAACAAACATAAGAAGGGGGGCAAAATAAAGGGGAATAAAAGATAAAGATAAAATTTATAATATAGAGTAAAATGAAATATTATAAAATAAAAGGAGGGGGGTCGACCGGCAGGTCGCATCTTTGTAGAGGGGGGGGAGGGGATTATTGCTCCACCTCGCCCCCCGCGACCTGTCCACCTCGGGAGCGCCTTAACGGCCAGCCCCCCTTGGCGGCGGTGGAAGTACTAAGTAGTACCACCGCCGCCATTACGTCTGCGGCCCCTTACGGGGGCCGTCGGCCTCGTCGGGGTTGCCCCGCCGATGCTAGCCTCCTGGCGGAGAGCGGGTCGGCTTCCCTCTCCCTCTCCGCTGCCTCCTTCTGCGTTATCACAATCTCGCAGAAGGAGGCAATCGCTGCTCTTGACCTCTCGCTGCCGATCATGTGGTCGACCACGACCGGCAACGGGAGGTCCATCCCAATAACGCCCCTTAGGTCTCTACGCGGTGCCGACCACGCTGGATATTCTTCCAGCGTATGCCGCGCAGAATCCTGGGCCTCCTCGCAGTGGTGGCACTGCGATCCTCCTAGTGCCAGTTATGAACACACAGTTTGTGGAAACGGCGGTATGCAGGTAATTTAACTTATGCGCATGCATTGCTGCAACTTGTGCTGTATAATTTAGAATTTTTGTTACCGCGCCATCCGATTTTTATACATGTGCAAATACTCGTACACGCTGCATTGTATTTTTTTCCGCACGCGACAAGGAGGGGACAGAGGCGAGTTCCGGCACGCGTCTGTCCCCTCCCCCCGTCCCACCCCCCTGGTCAACCCGCATAAAACTTAAAAATATGATAAAATAAAAGATAAAATCAATTATTGAAAAGGAGTATAGATAAAATAGATAAAATAAAAGTCAACAAATAAATAAATAATAATAAGTAAATAAATACAATGGACAAAACACAACAAACATAAGAAGGGGGTGCAAAATAAAGGGGAATAAAAGATAAAGATAAAATTTATAATATAGAGTAAAATGAAATATAATAAAATAAAAGGAGGGGGGTCGACCGGCAGGTCGCATCTTTGTAGAGGGGGGGGAGGGGATTATTGCTCCACCTCGCCCCCCGCGACCTGTCCACCTCGGGGGCGCCTTAACCGCCAGCCCCCCCTGGCGGCGGTGGAAGTACTAAGTAATACCACCGCCGCCATTACGCCTGCGGCCCCTTACGGGGGCCGTCGGCCTCGTCGGGGTTGCCCCGCCGATGCTAGCCTTCTGGCGGAGAGCGGGTCGGCTTCCCTCTCCCTCTCCGCTGCCTCCATCTGCGTTATCACAATCTCGCAGAAGGAGGCAATCGCTGCTCTTGACCTCTCGCTGCCGATCATGTGGGCGACCACGACCGGCAACGGGAGGTCCATCCCAATAACTCCCCTTAGGTCTCTGCGCGGTGCCGACCACGCTGGACATTCTTCCAGCGTATGCCGCGCAGAGTCCTGGGCCTCCTCGCAGTGGTGGCACTACGATCCTCCCAATGCCAGTTATGAACACACAGTTTGAGGAAACGGAGGTATGCAGATAATTTAACTTATGCGCATGCATTGCTGCAACTGGTGCTGTATAATTAAGAATTTTTGTTACCGCGCCATCCGATTTTTATACATGTGCATATACTCGTACACGCTGCATTGTATTTTTTTCCGCACGCGACAAGGAGGGGACAGAGGCGAGTTCCGGCTCGCGTCTGTCCCCCCCCCGTCCCTCCACCCTGGTCAACCCGCATAAAACTTAAAAATATGATAAAATACAAGATAAAATCAATAATTGAAAAGGTGTATAGATAAAATAGATAAAATAAAAGTCAATATATAAATAAATAATAATAAGTAAATAAATACAATGGACAAAACATAACAAACATAAGAAGGGGGGGCAAAATAAAGGGGAATAAAAGATAAAGATAAAATTTATAATATAGAGTAAAATGAAATATTATAAAATAAAAGGAGGGGGGTCGACCGGCAGGTCGCATCTTTGTAGAGGGGGGGGAGGGGATTATTGCTCCACCTCGCCTCCCGCGACCTGTCCACCTCGGGGGCGCCTTAACGGCCAGCCCCCCTTGGCGGCGGTGGAAGTAGTAAGTAGTACCACCGCCGCCATTACGTCTGCGGCCCCTTACGGGGGCCGTCGGCCTCGTCTGGGTTGCCCCGCCGATGTTAGCCTCCTGGCGGAGAGCGGGTCGGCTTCCCTCTCCCTCTCCGCTGCCTCCTTCTGCGTTATCACAATCTCGCAGAAGGAGGCAATCGCTGCTCTTGACCTCTCGCTGCCGATCATGTGGTCGACCACGACCGGCAACAGGAGGTCCATCCCAATAACGCCCCTTAGGTCTCTGCGCGGTGCCGACCACGCTGGACATTCTTCTAGCGTATGCCGCGCAGAGTCCTGGGCCTCCTCGCAGTGGTGGCACTGCGATCCTCCTAGTGCCAGTTATGAACACACTGTATGAGGAAACGGCGGTATGCAGGTAATTTAACTTATGCGCATGCATTGCTGCAACTTGTGCTGTATAATTTAGAATTTTTGTTACCGCGCCATCCGATTTTTATACATGTGCAAATACTCGTACACGCTGCATTGTATTTTTTTCCGCACGCGACAAGGAGGGGACCGAGGCGAGTTCCGGCTCGCGTCTGTCCCCCCCCCCCGTCTCCCCACCCTGGTCAACCCGCATAAAACTTAAAAATATGATAAAATAAAAGATAAAATCAGTAAATGAAAAGGTGTATAGATAAAATAGATAAAATAAAAGTCAATAAATAAATAAATAATAATAAGTAAATAAATACAATGGACAAAACACAACAAACATAAGAAGGGGGGCCAAAATAAAGGGGAATAAAAGATAAAGATAAAATTTATAATATAGAGTAAAATGAAATATTATAAAATAAAAGGAGGGGGGTCGACCGGCAGGTCGCATCTTTGTAGAGGGGGGGGGAGGGGATTATTGCTCCACCACGCCCCCCGCGACCTGTCCACCTCGGGGGCGCCATAACGGCCAGCCCCCCTTGGCGGCGGTGGAAGTACTAAGTAGTACCACCGCCGCCATTACGTCTGCGGCCCCTTACGGGGGCCGTCGGCCTCGTCGGGGTTGCCCCGCCGATGCTAGCCTCCTGGCGGAGAGCGGGTCGGCTTCCCTCTCCCTCTCCGCTGCCTCCTTCTGCGTTATCACAATCTCGCAGACGGAGGCAATCGCTGCTCTTGACCGCTCGCTGCCGATCATGTGGTCGACCACGACCGGCAACGGGAGGTCCATCCCAATAACGCCCCTTAGGTCTCTACGCGGTGCCGACCACGCTGGATATTCTTCCAGCGTATGCCGCGCAGAATCCTGGGCCTCCTCGCAGTGGTGGCACTGCGATCCTCCTAGTGCCAGTTATGAACACACAGTTTGTGGAAACGGCGGTATGCAGGTAATTTAACTTATGCGCATGCATTGCTGCAACTTGTGCTGTATAATTTAGAATTTTTGTTACCGCGCCATCCGATTTTTATACATGTGCAAATACTCGTACACGCTGCATTGTATTTTTTTCCGCATGCGACAAGGAGGGGACAGAGGCGAGTTCCGGCACGCGTCTGTCCCCTCCCCCGTCCCACCCCCCTGGTCAACCCGCATAAAACTTAAAAATATGATAAAATAAAAGATAAAATCAGTAAATGAAAAGGTGTATAGATAAAATAAAAGTCAATAAATAAATAAATAATAATAAGTAAATAAATACAATGGACAAAACATAACAAACATAAGAAGGGGGGGCAAAATAAAGGGGAATAAAAGATAAAGATAAAATTTATAATATAGAGTAAAATGAAATATTATAAAATAAAAGGAGGGGGGTCGACCGGCAGGTCGCATCTTTGTAGAGGGGGGGAGGGGATTATTGCTCCACCTCGCCCCCCGCGACCTGTCCACCTCGGGAGCGCCTTAACGGCCAGCCCCCCTTGGCGGCGGTGGAAGTACTAAGTAGTACCACTGCCGCCATTACGTCTGAGGCCCATTACGAGGGCCGTTGGCCTCGTGGGGGTTGCCCCGCCGATGCTAGCCTCCTGGCGGAGAGCGGGTCGGCTTCCCTCTCCCTCCCCGCTGCCTCCTTCTGCGTTATCACAATCTCGCAGAAGGAGGCAAACGCTGCTCTTGACCTCTCGCTGCCGATCATGTGGTCGACCACGACCGGCAACGAGAGGTCCATCCCAATAACGCCCCTTAGGTCTCTGCGCGGTGCCGACCACGCTGGACATTCTTCCAGCGTATGCCGCGCAGAGTCCTGGGCCTCCTCGCAGTGGTGGCACTGCGATCCTCCTAGTGCCAGTTATGAACACACAGTTTGAGGAAACGGCGGTATGCGGGTAATTTAACTTATGCGCATGCATTGCTGCAAGTTGTGCTGTATAATTTAGAATTTTTGTTACCGCGCCATCCGATTTTTATACATGTGCAAATACTCGTACACGCTGCATTGTATTTTTTTTCCGCACGCGACAAGGAGGGGACAGAGGCGAGTTCCGGCTCGCGTCTGTCCCCTCCCCCAGTCCCACCCGCCTGGTCAACCCGCATAAAACTTAAAAATATGATAAAATAAAAGATAAAATCAGTAAATGAAAAGGTGTATAGATAAAATAAAAGTCAATAAATAAATAAATAATAATAAGTAAATAAATACAATGGACAAAACACAACAAACATAAGAAGGGGGGGCAAAATAAAGGGGAATAAAAGATAAAGATAAAATTTATAATATAGAGTAAAATGAAATATTATAAAATAAAAGGAGGGGGGTCGACCGGCAGGTCGCATCTTTGTAGAGGGGGGGGAGGGGATTATTGCTCCACCACGCCCCCCGCGACCTGTCCACCTCGGGGGCGCCATAACGGCCAGCCCCCCTTGGCGGCGGTGGAAGTACTAAGTAGTACCACCGCCGCCATTACGTCTGAGGCCCATTACGAGGGCCGTCGGCCTCGTGGGGGTTGCCCCGCCGATGCTAGCCTCCTGGCGGAGAGCGGGTCGGCTTCCCTCTCCCTCTCCGCTGCCTCCTTCTGCGTTATCACAATCTCGCAGAAGGAAGCAATCGCTGCTCTTGACCACTCGCTGCCGATCATGTGGTCGACCACGATCGGCAACGGGAGGTCCAACCCAATAACGCCCTTAGGTCTCTGCGCGGTGCCGACCACGCTGGACATTCTTCCAGCGTATGCCGCGCAGAGTCCTGGGCCTCCTCGCAGTGGTGGCACTGCGATCCTCCTAGTGCCAGTTATGAACACACAGTTTGAGGAAACGGCGGTATGCGGGTAATTTAACTTATGCGCATGCATTGCTGCAACTTGTGCTGTATAATTTAGAATTTTTGTTACCGCGCCATCCGATTTTTATACATGTGCAAATACTCGTACACGCTGCATTGTATTTCTTTCCGCACGCGACAAGGAGGGGACAGAGGCGAGTTCCGGCTCGCGTCTGTCCCCTCCCCCCGTCCCACCCCCCTGATCAACCCGCATAAAACTTAAAAATATGATAAAATAAAAGATAAAATCAGTAAATGAAAAGGTGTATAGATAAAATAAAAGTCATTAAATAAATAAATAATAATAAGTAAATAAATACAATGGACAAAACACAACAAACATAAGAAGGGTGGCAAAATAAAGGGGAATAAAAGATAAAGATAAAATTTATAATATAGAGTAAAATGAAATATTATAAAATAAAAGGTGGGGGGTAGACCGGCAGGTCGCATCTTTGTAGAGGGGGGGGGACGGGATTATTGCTCCACCTCGCCCCCCGCGGCCTGTCCACCTCGGGGGCGCCATAACGGCCAGCCCCCCTTGGCGGCGGTGGAAGTACTAAGTAGTACCACTGCCGCCATTACATCTGAGGCCCATTACGGGAGCCGTCGGCCTCGTGGGGGTTGCCCCGCCGATGCTAGCCACCTGGTGGAGAGCGGGTCGGCTTCCCTCTCCCTCCCCGCTGCCTCCTTCTGCGTTATCACAATCTCGCAGAAGGAGGCAAACGCTGCTCTTGACCTCTCGCTGCCGATCATGTGGTCGACTACGACCGGCAACGAGAGGTCCATCCCAATAACGCCCCTTAGGTCTCTGCGCGGTGCCGACCACGCTGGACATTCTTCCAGCGTATGCCGCGCAGAGTCCTGGGCCTCCTCGCAGTGGTGGCACTGCGATCCTCCCAGTGCCAGTTATGAACACACAGTTTGAGGAAACGGCTGTATGCAGGTAATTTAACTTATGCGCATGCATTGCTGCAACTTGCGCTGTATAATTTAGAATTTTTGTTACCGCGCCATCCGATTTTTATACATGTGCAAATACTCGTACACGCTGCATTGCATTTTTTCCGCACGCGACAAGGAGGGGACTGAGAAGAGTTCCGGCTCGCGTCTGCCCCGTCCCCCCGTCCCACCCCCCTGGTCAACCCGCATAAAACTTAAAAATATGATAAAATAAAAGATAAAATCAGTAAATGAAAAGGTGTATAGATAAAATAAAAGTCAATAAATAAATAAATAATAATAAGTAAATAAATACAATGGACAAAACACAACAAACATAAGAAGGGGGGGCAAAATAAAGGGGAATAAAAGATAAAGATAAAATTTATAATATAGAGTAAAATGAAATATTATAAAATAAAAGGAGGGGGTCGACCGGCAGGTCGCATCTTTGTAGAGGGGGGGGGAGGGGATTATTGCTCCACCTCGCCCCCCGCGACCTGTCCACCTCGGGGGCGCCTTAACGGCCAGCCCCCCTTGGCGGCGCTGGAAGTACTAAGTAGTACCACCGCCGCCATTACGTCTGCGGCCCCTTACGGGGGCCGTCGGCCTCGTCGGGGTTGCCCCGCCGATGTTAGCCTCCTGGCGGAGAGCGGGTCGGCTTCCCTCTCCCTCTCCGCTGCCTCCTTCTGCGTTATCACAATCTCGCAGAAGGAAGCAATCGCTGCTCTTGACCACTCGCTGCCGATCATGTGGTCGACCACGATTGGCAACGGGAGGTCCAACCCAATAACGCCCCTTAGGTCTCTGCGCGGTGCCGACCACGCTGGACATTCTTCCAGCGTATGCCGCGCAGAGTCCTGGGCCTCCTCGCAGTGGTGGCACTGCGATCCTCCTAGTGCCAGTTATGAACACACAGTTTGAGGAAACGGCGGTATGCGGGTAATTTAATTTATGCGCATGCATTGCTGCAACTTGTGCTGTATAATTTAGAATTTTTGTTACCGCGCCATCCGATTTTTATACATGTGCAAATACTCGTACACGCTGCATTGTATTTTTTTCCGCACGCGACAAGGAGGGGACAGAGGCGAGTTCCGGCTCGCGTCTGTCCCCTCCCCCCGTCCCACCCCCCTGGTCAACCCGCATAAAACTTAAAAATATGATAAAATAAAAGATAAAATCAGTAAATGAAAAGGTGTATAGATAAAATAAAAGTCAATAAATAAATAAATAATAATAAGTAAATAAATACAATGGACAAAACATAACAAACATAAGAAGGGGGGGCAAAATAAAGGGGAATAAAAGATAAAGATAAAATTTATAATATAGAGTAAAATGAAATATTATAAAATAAAAGGAGGGGGGTCGACCGGCAGGTCGCATCTTTGTAGAGGGGGGGAGGGGATTATTGCTCCACCTCGCCCCCCGCGACCTGTCCACCTCGGGAGCGCCTTAACGGCCAGCCCCCCTTGGCGGCGGTGGAAGTACTAAGTAGTACCACTGCCGCCATTACGTCTGAGGCCCATTACGGGGGCCGTCGGCCTCGTGGGGGTTGCCCCGCCGATGCTAGCCTCCTGGCGGAGAGCGGGTCGGCTTCCCTCTCCCTCTCCGCTGCCTCCTTCTGCGTTATCACAATCTCGCAGAAGGAGGCAAACGCTGCTCTTGACCTCTCGCTGCCGATCATGTGGTCGACCACGACCGGCAACGAGAGGTCCATCCCAATAACGCCCCTTAGGTCTCTGCGCGGTGCCGACCACGCTGGACATTCTTCCAGCGTATGCCGCGCAGAGTCCTGGGCCTCCTCGCAGTGGTGGCACTGCGATCCTCCTAGTGCCAGTTATGAACACACAGTTTGAGGAAACGGCGGTATGCGGGTAATTTAACTTATGCGCATGCATTGCTGCAACTTGTGCTGTATAATTAAGAATTTTTGTTACCGCGCCACCCGATTTTTATACATGTGCATATACTCGTACACGCTGCATTGTATTTTTTTCCGCACGCGACAAGGAGGGGACAGAGGCGAGTTCCGGCTCGCGTCTGTCCCCCCCCGTCCCTCCACCCTGGTCAACCCGCATAAAACTTAAAAATATGATAAAATACAAGATAAAATCAATAATTGAAAAGGTGTATAGATAAAATAGATAAAATAAAAGTCAATAAATAAATAAATAATAATAAGTAAATAAATACAATGGACAAAACATAACAAACATAAGAAGGGGGGGCAAAATAAAGGGGAATAAAAGATAAAGATAAAATTTATAATATAGAGTAAAATGAAATATTATAAAATAAAAGGAGGGGGGTCGACCGGCAGGTCGCATCTTTGTAGAGGGGGGGAGGGGATTATTGCTCCACCTCGCCCCCCGCGACCTGTCCACCTCGGGAGCGCCTTAACGGCCAGCCCCCCTTGGCGGCGGTGGAAGTACTAAGTAGTACCACTGCCGCCATTACGTCTGAGGCCCATTACGGGGGCCGTCGGCCTCGTGGGGGTTGCCCCGCCGATGCTAGCCTCCTGGCGGAGAGCGGGTCGGCTTCCCTCTCCCTCTCCGCTGCCTCCTTCTGCGTTATCACAATCTCGCAGAAGGAGGCAAACGCTGCTCTTGACCTCTCGCTGCCGATCATGTGGTCGACCACGACCGGCAACGAGAGGTCCATCCCAATAACGCCCCTTAGGTCTCTGCGCGGTGCCGACCACGCTGGACATTCTTCCAGCGTATGCCGCGCAGAGTCCTGGGCCTCCTCGCAGTGGTGGCACTGCGATCCTCCTAGTGCCAGTTATGAACACACAGTTTGAGGAAACGGCGGTATGCGGGTAATTTAACTTATGCGCATGCATTGCTGCAACTTGTGCTGTATAATTAAGAATTTTTGTTACCGCGCCACCCGATTTTTATACATGTGCATATACTCGTACACGCTGCATTGTATTTTTTTCCGCACGCGACAAGGAGGGGACAGAGGCGAGTTCCGGCTCGCGTCTGTCCCCCCACGTCCCTCCACCCTGGTCAACCCGCATAAAACTTAAAAATATGATAAAATACAAGATAAAATCAATAATTGAAAAGGTGTATAGATAAAATAGATAAAATAAAAGTCAATAAATAAATAAATAACAATAAGTAAATAAATACACTGGACAAAACATAACAAACATAAGAAGGGGGGGCAAAATAAAGGGGAATAACAGATAAAGATAAAATTTATAATATAGAGTAAAATGAAATATTATAAAATAAAAGGAGGGGGGTCGACCGGCAGGTCGCATCTTTGTAGAGGGGGGGAGGGGATTATTGCTCCACCTCGCCCCCCGCGACCTGTCCACCTCGGGAGCGCCTTAACGGCCAGCCCCCCTTGGCGGCGGTGGAAGTACTAAGTAGTACCACTGCCGCCATTACGTCTGAGGCCCATTACGGGGGCCGTCGGCCTCGTGGGGGTTGCCCCGCCGATGCTAGCCTCCTGGCGGAGAGCGGGTCGGCTTCCCTCTCCCTCTCCGCTGCCTCCTTCTGCGTTATCACAATCTCGCAGAAGGAGGCAAACGCTGCTCTTGACCTCTCGCTGCCGATCATGTGGTCGACCACGACCGGCAACGAGAGGTCCATCCCAATAACGCCCCTTAGGTCTCTGCGCGGTGCCGACCACGCTGGACATTCTTCCAGCGTATGCCGCGCAGAGTCCTGGGCCTCCTCGCAGTGGTGGCACTGCGATCCTCCTAGTGCCAGTTATGAACACACAGTTTGAGGAAACGGCGGTATGCGGGTAATTTAACTTATGCGCATGCATTGCTGCAAGTTGTGCTGTATAATTTAGAATTTTTGTTACCGCGCCATCCGATTTTTATACATGTGCAAATACTCGTACACGCTGCATTGTATTTTTTTTCCGCACGCGACAAGGAGGGGACAGAGGCGAGTTCCGGCTCGCGTCTGTCCCCTCCCCCAGCCCCACCCCCCTGGTCAACCCGCATAAAACTTAAAAATATGATAAAATAAAAGATAAAATCAGTAAATGAAAAGGTGTATAGATAAAATAAAAGTCAATAAATAAATAAATAATAATAAGTAAATAAATACAATGGACAAAACACAACAAACATAAGAAGGGGGTGCAAAATAAAGGGGAATAAAAGATAAAGATAAAATTTATAATATAGAGTAAAATGAAATATTATAAAATAAAAGGAGGGGGGTCGACCGGCAGGTCGCATCTTTGTAGAGGGGGGGAGGGCATTATTGCTCCACCTCGCCCCCCGCGACCTGTCCACCTCGGGGGCGCCTTAACCGCCAGCCCCCCCTGGCGGCGGTGGAAGTACTAAGTAATACCACCGCCGCCATTACGCCTGCGGCCCCTTACGGGGGCCGTCGGCCTCGTCGGGGTTGCCCCGCCGATGCTAGCCTTCTGGCGGAGAGCGGGTCGGCTTCCCTCTCCCTCTCCGCTGCCTCCTTCTGCGTTATCACAATCTCGCAGAAGGAGGCAATCGCTGCTCTTGACCTCTCGCTGCCGATCATGTGGGCGACCACGACCGGCAACGGGAGGTCCATCCCAATAACTCCCCTTAGGTCTCTGCGCGGTGCCGACCACGCTGGACATTCTTCCAGCGTATGCCGCGCAGAGTCCTGGGCCTCCTCGCAGTGGTGGCACTGCGATCCTCCCAATGCCGGTTATGAACACACAGTTTGAGGAAACGGAGGTATGCAGGTAATTTAACTTATGCGCATGCATTGCTGCAACTTGTGCTGTATAATTAAGAATTTTTGTTACCGCGCCACCCGATTTTTATACATGTGCATATACTCGTACACGCTGCATTGTATTTTTTTCCGCACGCGACAAGGAGGGGACAGAGGCGAGTTCCGGCTCGCGTCTGTCCCCCCCCGTCCCTCCACCCTGGTCAACCCGCATAAAACTTAAAAATATGATAAAATACAAGATAAAATCAATAATTGAAAAGGTGTATAGATAAAATAGATAAAATAAAAGTCAATAAATAAATAAATAATAATAAGTAAATAAATACAATGGACAAAACATAACAAACATAAGAAGGGGGGGCAAAATAAAGGGGAATAAAAGATAAAGATAAAATTTATAATATAGAGTAAAATGAAATATTATAAAATAAAAGGAGGGGGGTCGACCGGCAGGTCGCATCTTTGTAGAGGGGGGGAGGGGATTATTGCTCCACCTCGCCCCCCGCGACCTGTCCACCTCGGGAGCGCCTTAACGGCCAGCCCCCCTTGGCGGCGGTGGAAGTACTAAGTAGTACCACTGCCGCCATTACGTCTGAGGCCCATTACGGGGGCCGTCGGCCTCGTGGGGGTTGCCCCGCCGATGCTAGCCTCCTGGCGGAGAGCGGGTCGGCTTCCCTCTCCCTCCCCGCTGCCTCCTTCTGCGTTATCACAATCTCGCAGAAGGAGGCAAACGCTGCTCTTGACCTCTCGCTGCCGATCATGTGGTCGACCACGACCGGCAACGAGAGGTCCATCCCAATAACGCCCCTTAGGTCTCTGCGCGGTGCCGACCACGCTGGACATTCTTCCAGCGTATGCCGCGCAGAGTCCTGGGCCTCCTCGCAGTGGTGGCACTGCGATCCTCCTAGTGCCAGTTATGAACACACAGTTTGAGGAAACGGCGGTATGCGGGTAATTTAACTTATGCGCATGCATTGCTGCAAGTTGTGCTGTATAATTTAGAATTTTTGTTACCGCGCCATCCGATTTTTATACATGTGCAAATACTCGTACACGCTGCATTGTATTTTTTTTCCGCACGCGACAAGGAGGGGACAGAGGCGAGTTCCGGCTCGCGTCTGTCCCCTCCCCCAGTCCCACCCGCCTGGTCAACCCGCATAAAACTTAAAAATATGATAAAATAAAAGATAAAATCAGTAAATGAAAAGGTGTATAGATAAAATAAAAGTCAATAAATAAATAAATAATAATAAGTAAATAAATACAATGGACAAAACACAACAAACATAAGAAGGGGGGGCAAAATAAAGGGGAATAAAAGATAAAGATAAAATTTATAATATAGAGTAAAATGAAATATTATAAAATAAAAGGTGGGGGGTCGACCGGCAGGTCGCATCTTTGTAGAGGGGGGGGGGGGGACGGGATTATTGCTCCACCTCGCCCCCCGCGGCCTGTCCACCTCGGGGGCGCCATAACGGCCAGCCCCCCTTGGCGGCGGTGGAAGTACTAAGTAGTACCACTGCCGCCATTACATCTGAGGCCCATTACGGGAGCCGTCGGCCTCGTGGGGGTTGCCCCGCCGATGCTAGCCACCTGGTGGAGAGCGGGTCGGCTTCCCTCTCCCTCACCGCTGCCTCCTTCTGCGTTATCACAATCTCGCAGAAGGAGGCAAACGCTGCTCTTGACCTCTCGCTGCCGATCATGTGGTCGACCACGACCGGCAACGGGAGGTCCATCCCAATAACGCCCCTTAGGTCTCTGCGCGGTGCCGACCACGCTGGACATTCTTCCAGCGTATGCCGCGCAGAGTCCTGGGCCTCCTCGCAGTGGTGGCACTGCGATCCTCCCAGTGCCAGTTATGAACACACAGTTTGAGGAAACGGCTGTATGCAGGTAATTTAACTTATGCGCATGCATTGCTGCAACTTGCGCTGTATAATTTAGAATTTTTGTTACCGCGCCATCCGATTTTTATACATGTGCAAATACTCGTACACGCTGCATTGCATTTTTTCCGCACGCGACAAGGAGGGGACTGAGAAGAGTTCCGGCTCGCGTCTGCCCCGTCCCCCCGTCCCACCCCCCTGGTCAACCCGCATAAAACTTAAAAATATGATAAAATAAAAGATAAAATCAGTAAATGAAAAGGTGTATAGATAAAATAAAAGTCAATAAATAAATAAATAATAATAAGTAAATAAATACAATGGACAAAACACAACAAACATAAGAAGGGGGGGCAAAATAAAGGGGAATAAAAGATAAAGATAAAATTTATAATATAGAGTAAAATGAAATATTATAAAATAAAAGGAGGGGGTCGACCGGCAGGTCGCATCTTTGTAGAGGGGGGGGGGAGGGGATTATTGCTCCACCTCGCCCCCCGCGACCTGTCCACCTCGGGGGCGCCTTAACGGCCAGCCTCCCTTGGCGGCGCTGGAAGTACTAAGTAGTACCACCGCCGCCATTACGTCTGCGGCCCCTTACGGGGGCCGTCGGCCTCGTCGGGGTTGCCCCGCCGATGTTAGCCTCCTGGCGGAGAGCGGGTCGGCTTCCCTCTCCCTCTCCGCTGCCTCCTTCTGCGTTATCACAATCTCGCAGAAGGAAGCAATCGCTGCTCTTGACCACTCGCTGCCGATCATGTGGTCGACCACGATCGGCAACGGGAGGTCCAACCCAATAACGCCCCTTAGGTCTCTGCGCGGTGCCGACCACGCTGGACATTCTTCCAGCGTATGCCGCGCAGAGTCCTGGGCCTCCTCGCAGTGGTGGCACTGCGATCCTCCTAGTGCCAGTTATGAACACACAGTTTGAGGAAACGGCGGTATGCGGGTAATTTAATTTATGCGCATGCATTGCTGCAACTTGTGCTGTATAATTTAGAATTTTTGTTACCGCGCCATCCGATTTTTATACATGTGCAAATACTCGTACACGCTGCATTGTATTTTTTTCCGCACGCGACAAGGAGGGGACAGAGGCGAGTTCCGGCTCGCGTCTGTCCCCTCCCCCCGTCCCACCCCCCTGGTCAACCCGCATAAAACTTAAAAATATGATAAAATAAAAGATAAAATCAGTAAATGAAAAGGTGTATAGATAAAATAAAAGTCAATAAATAAATAAATAATAATAAGTAAATAAATACAATGGACAAAACATAACAAACATAAGAAGGGGGGGCAAAATAAAGGGGAATAAAAGATAAAGATAAAATTTATAATATAGAGTAAAATGAAATATTATAAAATAAAAGGAGGGGGGTCGACCGGCAGGTCGCATCTTTGTAGAGGGGGGGAGGGGATTATTGCTCCACCTCGCCCCCCGCGACCTGTCCACCTCGGGAGCGCCTTAACGGCCAGCCCCCCTTGGCGGCGGTGGAAGTACTAAGTAGTACCACTGCCGCCATTACGTGTGAGGCCCATTACGGGGGCCGTCGGCCTCGTGGGGGTTGCCCCGCCGATGCTAGCCTCCTGGCGGAGAGCGGGTCGGCTTCCCTCTCCCTCTCCGCTGCCTCCTTCTGCGTTATCACAATCTCGCAGAAGGAGGCAAACGCTGCTCTTGACCTCTCGCTGCCGATCATGTGGTCGACCACGACCGGCAACGAGAGGTCCATCCCAATAACGCCCCTTAGGTCTCTGCGCGGTGCCGACCACGCTGGACATTCTTCCAGCGTATGCCGCGCAGAGTCCTGGGCCTCCTCGCAGTGGTGGCACTGCGATCCTCCTAGTGCCAGTTATGAACACACAGTTTGAGGAAACGGCGGTATGCGGGTAATTTAACTTATGCGCATGCATTGCTGCAACTTGTGCTGTATAATTAAGAATTTTTGTTACCGCGCCACCCGATTTTTATACATGTGCATATACTCGTACACGCTGCATTGTATTTTTTTCCGCACGCGACAAGGAGGGGACAGAGGCGAGTTCCGGCTCGCGTCTGTCCCCTCCCCCAGTCCCACCCCCCTGGTCAACCCGCATAAAACTTAAAAATATGATAAAATACAAGATAAAATCAATAATTGAAAAGGTGTATAGATAAAATAGATAAAATAAAAGTCAATAAATAAATAAATAATAATAAGTAAATAAATACAATGGACAAAACATAACAAACATAAGAAGGGGGGGCAAAATAAAGGGGAATAAAAGATAAAGATAAAATTTATAATATAGAGTAAAATGAAATATTATAAAATAAAAGGAGGGGGGTCGACCGGCAGGTCGCATCTTTGTAGAGGGGGGGAGGGCATTATTGCTCCACCTCGCCCCCCGCGACCTGTCCACCTCGGGGGCGCCTTAACCGCCAGCCCCCCCTGGCGGCGGTGGAAGTACTAAGTAATACCACCGCCGCCATTACGCCTGCGGCCCCTTACGGGGGCCGTCGGCCTCGTCGGGGTTGCCCCGCCGATGCTAGCCTTCTGGCGGAGAGCGGGTCGGCTTCCCTCTCCCTCTCCGCTGCCTCCTTCTGCGTTATCACAATCTCGCAGAAGGAGGCAATCGCTGCTCTTGACCTCTCGCTGCCGATCATGTGGGCGACCACGACCGGCAACGGGAGGTCCATCCCAATAACTCCCCTTAGGTCTCTGCGCGGTGCCGACCACGCTGGACATTCTTCCAGCGTATGCCGCGCAGAGTCCTGGGCCTCCTCGCAGTGGTGGCACTGCGATCCTCCCAATGCCGGTTATGAACACACAGTTTGAGGAAACGGAGGTATGCAGGTAATTTAACTTATGCGCATGCATTGCTGCAACTTGTGCTGTATAATTAAGAATTTTTGTTACCGCGCCACCCGATTTTTATACATGTGCATATACTCGTACACGCTGCATTGTATTTTTTTCCGCACGCGACAAGGAGGGGACAGAGGCGAGTTCCGGCTCGCGTCTGTCCCCCCCCGTCCCTCCACCCTGGTCAACCCGCATAAAACTTAAAAATATGATAAAATACAAGATAAAATCAATAATTGAAAAGGTGTATAGATAAAATAGATAAAATAAAAGTCAATAAATAAATAAATAACAATAAGTAAATAAATACACTGGACAAAACATAACAAACATAAGAAGGGGGGGCAAAATAAAGGGGAATAAAAGATAAAGATAAAATTTATAATATAGAGTAAAATGAAATATTATAAAATAAAAGGAGGGGGGTCGACCGGCAGGTCGCATCTTTGTAGAGGGGGGGAGGGGATTATTGCTCCACCTCGCCCCCCGCGACCTGTCCACCTCGGGAGCGCCTTAACGGCCAGCCCCCCTTGGCGGCGGTGGAAGTACTAAGTAGTACCACTGCCGCCATTACGTCTGAGGCCCATTACGGGGGCCGTCGGCCTCGTGGGGGTTGCCCCGCCGATGCTAGCCTCCTGGCGGAGAGCGGGTCGGCTTCCCTCTCCCTCCCCGCTGCCTCCTTCTGCGTTATCACAATCTCGCAGAAGGAGGCAAACGCTGCTCTTGACCTCTCGCTGCCGATCATGTGGTCGACCACGACCGGCAACGAGAGGTCCATCCCAATAACGCCCCTTAGGTCTCTGCGCGGTGCCGACCACGCTGGACATTCTTCCAGCGTATGCCGCGCAGAGTCCTGGGCCTCCTCGCAGTGGTGGCACTGCGATCCTCCTAGTGCCAGTTATGAACACACAGTTTGAGGAAACGGCGGTATGCGGGTAATTTAACTTATGCGCATGCATTGCTGCAAGTTGTGCTGTATAATTTAGAATTTTTGTTACCGCGCCATCCGATTTTTATACATGTGCAAATACTCGTACACGCTGCATTGTATTTTTTTTCCGCACGCGACAAGGAGGGGACAGAGGCGAGTTCCGGCTCGCGTCTGTCCCCTCCCCCAGTCCCACCCGCCTGGTCAACCCGCATAAAACTTAAAAATATGATAAAATAAAAGATAAAATCAGTAAATGAAAAGGTGTATAGATAAAATAAAAGTCAATAAATAAATAAATAATAATAAGTAAATAAATACAATGGACAAAACACAACAAACATAAGAAGGGGGGGAAAAATAAAGGGGAATAAAAGATAAAGATAAAATTTATAATATAGAGTAAAATGAAATATTATAAAATAAAAGGTGGGGGGTCGACCGGCAGGTCGCATCTTTGTAGAGGGGGGGGGGACGGGATTATTGCTCCACCTCGCCCCCCGCGGCCTGTCCACCTCGGGGGCGCCATAACGGCCAGCCCCCCTTGGCGGCGGTGGAAGTACTAAGTAGTACCACTGCCGCCATTACATCTGAGGCCCATTACGGGAGCCGTCGGCCTCGTGGGGGTTGCCTCGCCGATGCTAGCCACCTGGTGGAGAGCGGGTCGGCTTCCCTCTCCCTCACCGCTGCCTCCTTCTGCGTTATCACAATCTCGCAGAAGGAGGCAAACGCTGCTCTTGACCTCTCGCTGCCGATCATGTGGTCGACCACGACCGGCAACGGGAGGTCCATCCCAATAACGCCCCTTAGGTCTCTGCGCGGTGCCGACCACGCTGGACATTCTTCCAGCGTATGCCGCGCAGAGTCCTGGGCCTCCTCGCAGTGGTGGCACTGCGATCCTCCCAGTGCCAGTTATGAACACACAGTTTGAGGAAACGGCTGTATGCAGGTAATTTAACTTATGCGCATGCATTGCTGCAACTTGCGCTGTATAATTTAGAATTTTTGTTACCGCGCCATCCGATTTTTATACATGTGCAAATACTCGTACACGCTGCATTGCATTTTTTCCGCACGCGACAAGGAGGGGACTGAGAAGAGTTCCGGCTCGCGTCTGCCCCGTCCCCCCGTCCCACCCCCCTGGTCAACCCGCATAAAACTTAAAAATATGATAAAATAAAAGATAAAATCAGTAAATGAAAAGGTGTATAGATAAAATAAAAGTCAATAAATAAATAAATAATAATAAGCAAATAAATACAATGGACAAAACACAACAAACATAAGAAGGGGGGGCAAAATAAAGGGGAATAAAAGATAAAGATAAAATTTATAATATAGAGTAAAATGAAATATTATAAAATAAAAGGAGGGGGTCGACCGGCAGGTCGCATCTTTGTAGAGGGGGGGGGGGGAGGGGATTATTGCTCCACCTCGCCCCCCGCGACCTGTCCACCTCGGGGGCGCCTTAACGGCCAGCCCCCCTTGGCGGCGCTGGAAGTACTAAGTAGTACCACCGCCGCCATTACGTCTGCGGCCCCTTACGGGGGCCGTCGGCCTCGTCGGGGTTGCCCCGCCGATGTTAGCCTCCTGGCGGAGAGCGGGTCGGCTTCCCTCTCCCTCTCCGCTGCCTCCTTCTGCGTTATCACAATCTCGCAGAAGGAAGCAATCGCTGCTCTTGACCACTCGCTGCCGATCATGTGGTCGACCACGATCGGCAACGGGAGGTCCAACCCAATAACGCCCCTTAGGTCTCTGCGCGGTGCCGACCACGCTGGACATTCTTCCAGCGTATGCCGCGCAGAGTCCTGGGCCTCCTCGCAGTGGTGGCACTGCGATCCTCCTAGTGCCAGTTATGAACACACAGTTTGAGGAAACGGCGGTATGCGGGTAATTTAATTTATGCGCATGCATTGCTGCAACTTGTGCTGTATAATTTAGAATTTTTGTTACCGCGCCATCCGATTTTTATACATGTGCAAATACTCGTACACGCTGCATTGTATTTTTTTCCGCACGCGACAAGGAGGGGACAGAGGCGAGTTCCGGCTCGCGTCTGTCCCCTCCCCCCGTCCCACCCCCCTGGTCAACCCGCATAAAACTTAAAAATATGATAAAATAAAAGATAAAATCAGTAAATGAAAAGGTGTATAGATAAAATAAAAGTCAATAAATAAATAAATAATAATAAGTAAATAAATACAATGGACAAAACATAACAAACATAAGAAGGGGGGGCAAAATAAAGGGGAATAAAAGATAAAGATAAAATTTATAATATAGAGTAAAATGAAATATTATAAAATAAAAGGAGGGGGGTCGACCGGCAGGTCGCATCTTTGTAGAGGGGGGGAGGGGATTATTGCTCCACCTCGCCCCCCGCGACCTGTCCACCTCGGGAGCGCCTTAACGGCCAGCCCCCCTTGGCGGCGGTGGAAGTACTAAGTAGTACCACTGCCGCCATTACGTCTGAGGCCCATTACGGGGGCCGTCGGCCTCGTGGGGGTTGCCCCGCCGATGCTAGCCTCCTGGCGGAGAGCGGGTCGGCTTCCCTCTCCCTCTCCGCTGCCTCCTTCTGCGTTATCACAATCTCGCAGAAGGAGGCAAACGCTGCTCTTGACCTCTCGCTGCCGATCATGTGGTCGACCACGACCGGCAACGAGAGGTCCATCCCAATAACGCCCCTTAGGTCTCTGCGCGGTGCCGACCACGCTGGACATTCTTCCAGCGTATGCCGCGCAGAGTCCTGGGCCTCCTCGCAGTGGTGGCACTGCGATCCTCCTAGTGCCAGTTATGAACACACAGTTTGAGGAAACGGCGGTATGCGGGTAATTTAACTTATGCGCATGCATTGCTGCAACTTGTGCTGTATAATTAAGAATTTTTGTTACCGCGCCACCCGATTTTTATACATGTGCATATACTCGTACACGCTGCATTGTATTTTTTTCCGCACGCGACAAGGAGGGGACAGAGGCGAGTTCCGGCTCGCGTCTGTCCCCCCCCGTCCCTCCACCCTGGTCAACCCGCATAAAACTTAAAAATATGATAAAATACAAGATAAAATCAGTAATTGAAAAGGTGTATAGATAAAATAGATAAAATAAAAGTCAATAAATAAATAAATAATAATAAGTAAATAAATACAATGGACAAAACATAACAAACATAAGAAGGGGGGGGCAAAATAAAGGGGAATAAAAGATAAAGATAAAATTTATAATATAGAGTAAAATGAAATATTATAAAATAAAAGGAGGGGGGTCGACCGGCAGGTCGCATCTTTGTAGAGGGGGGGAGGGGATTATTGCTCCACCTCGCCCCCCGCGACCTGTCCACCTCGGGAGCGCCTTAACGGCCAGCCCCCCTTGGCGGCGGTGGAAGTACTAAGTAGTACCACTGCCGCCATTACGTCTGAGGCCCATTACGGGGGCCGTCGGCCTCGTGGGGGTTGCCCCGCCGATGCTAGCCTCCTGGCGGAGAGCGGGTCGGCTTCCCTCTCCCTCTCCGCTGCCTCCTTCTGCGTTATCACAATCTCGCAGAAGGAGGCAAACGCTGCTCTTGACCTCTCGCTGCCGATCATGTGGTCGACCACGACCGGCAACGAGAGGTCCATCCCAATAACGCCCCTTAGGTCTCTGCGCGGTGCCGACCACGCTGGACATTCTTCCAGCGTATGCCGCGCAGAGTCCTGGGCCTCCTCGCAGTGGTGGCACTGCGATCCTCCTAGTGCCAGTTATGAACACACAGTTTGAGGAAACGGCGGTATGCGGGTAATTTAACTTATGCGCATGCATTGCTGCAAGTTGTGCTGTATAATTTAGAATTTTTGTTACCGCGCCATCCGATTTTTATACATGTGCAAATACTCGTACACGCTGCATTGTATTTTTTTTCCGCACGCGACAAGGAGGGGACAGAGGCGAGTTCCGGCTCGCGTCTGTCCCCTCCCCCAGTCCCACCCCCCTGGTCAACCCGCATAAAACTTAAAAATATGATAAAATAAAAGATAAAATCAGTAAATGAAAAGGTGTATAGATAAAATAAAAGTCAATAAATAAATAAATAATAATAAGTAAATAAATACAATGGACAAAACACAACAAACATAAGAAGGGGGTGCAAAATAAAGGGGAATAAAAGATAAAGATAAAATTTATAATATAGAGTAAAATGAAATATTATAAAATAAAAGGAGGGGGGTCGACCGGCAGGTCGCATCTTTGTAGAGGGGGGGAGGGCATTATTGCTCCACCTCGCCCCCCGCGACCTGTCCACCTCGGGGGCGCCTTAACCGCCAGCCCCCCCTGGCGGCGGTGGAAGTACTAAGTAATACCACCGCCGCCATTACGCCTGCGGCCCCTTACGGGGGCCGTCGGCCTCGTCGGGGTTGCCCCGCCGATGCTAGCCTTCTGGCGGAGAGCGGGTCGGCTTCCCTCTCCCTCTCCGCTGCCTCCTTCTGCGTTATCACAATCTCGCAGAAGGAGGCAATCGCTGCTCTTGACCTCTCGCTGCCGATCATGTGGGCGACCACGACCGGCAACGGGAGGTCCATCCCAATAACTCCCCTTAGGTCTCTGCGCGGTGCCGACCACGCTGGACATTCTTCCAGCGTATGCCGCGCAGAGTCCTGGGCCTCCTCGCAGTGGTGGCATTGCGATCCTCCCAATGCCGGTTATGAACACACAGTTTGAGGAAACGGAGGTATGCAGGTAATTTAACTTATGCGCATGCATTGCTGCAACTTGTGCTGTATAATTAAGAATTTTTGTTACCGCGCCACCCGATTTTTATACATGTGCATATACTCGTACACGCTGCATTGTATTTTTTCCGCACGCGACAAGGAGGGGACAGAGGCGAGTTCCGGCTCGCGTCTGTCCCCCCCCGTCCCTCCACCCTGGTCAACCCGCATAAAACTTAAAAATATGATAAAATACAAGATAAAATCAATAATTGAAAAGGTGTATAGATAAAATAGATAAAATAAAAGTCAATAAATAAATAAATAATAATAAGTAAATAAATACAATGGACAAAACATAACAAACATAAGAAGGGGGGGCAAAATAAAGGGGAATAAAAGATAAAGATAAAATTTATAATATAGAGTAAAATGAAATATTATAAAATAAAAGGAGGGGGGTCGACCGGCAGGTCGCATCTTTGTAGAGGGGGGGAGGGGATTATTGCTCCACCTCGCCCCCCGCGACCTGTCCACCTCGGGAGCGCCTTAACGGCCAGCCCCCCTTGGCGGCGGTGGAAGTACTAAGTAGTACCACTGCCGCCATTACGTCTGAGGCCCATTACGGGGGCCGTCGGCCTCGTGGGGGTTGCCCCGCCGATGCTAGCCTCCTGGCGGAGAGCGGGTCGGCTTCCCTCTCCCTCCCCGCTGCCTCCTTCTGCGTTATCACAATCTCGCAGAAGGAGGCAAACGCTGCTCTTGACCTCTCGCTGCCGATCATGTGGTCGACCACGACCGGCAACGAGAGGTCCATCCCAATAACGCCCCTTAGGTCTCTGCGCGGTGCCGACCACGCTGGACATTCTTCCAGCGTATGCCGCGCAGAGTCCTGGGCCTCCTCGCAGTGGTGGCACTGCGATCCTCCTAGTGCCAGTTATGAACACACAGTTTGAGGAAACGGCGGTATGCGGGTAATTTAACTTATGCGCATGCATTGCTGCAAGTTGTGCTGTATAATTTAGAATTTTTGTTACCGCGCCATCCGATTTTTATACATGTGCAAATACTCGTACACGCTGCATTGTATTTTTTTTCCGCACGCGACAAGGAGGGGACAGAGGCGAGTTCCGGCTCGCGTCTGTCCCCTCCCCCAGTCCCACCCGCCTGGTCAACCCGCATAAAACTTAAAAATATGATAAAATAAAAGATAAAATCAGTAAATGAAAAGGTGTATAGATAAAATAAAAGTCAATAAATAAATAAATAATAATAAGTAAATAAATACAATGGACAAAACACAACAAACATAAGAAGGGGGGGCAAAATAAAGGGGAATAAAAGATAAAGATAAAATTTATAATATAGAGTAAAATGAAATATTATAAAATAAAAGGAGGGGGGTCGACCGGCAGGTCGCATCTTTGTAGAGGGGGGGGGAGGGGATTATTGCTCCACCACGCCCCCCGCGACCTGTCCACCTCGGGGGCGCCATAACGGCCAGCCCCCCTTGGCGGCGGTGGAAGTACTAAGTAGTACCACCGCCGCCATTACGTCTGAGGCCCATTACGAGGGCCGTCGGCCTCGTGGGGGTTGCCCCGCCGATGCTAGCCTCCTGGCGGAGAGCGGGTCAGCTTCCCTCTCCCTCTCCGCTGCCTCCTTCTGCGTTATCACAATCTCGCAGAAGGAAGCAATCGCTGCTCTTGACCACTCGCTGCCGATCATGTGGTCGACCACGATCGGCAACGGGAGGTCCAACCCAATAACGCCCCTTAGGTCTCTGCGCGGTGCCGACCACGCTGGACATTCTTCCAGCGTATGCCGCGCAGAGTCCTGGGCCTCCTCGCAGTGGTGGCACTGCGATCCTCCTAGTGCCAGTTATGAACACACAGTTTGAGGAAACGGCGGTATGCGGGTAATTTAACTTATGCGCATGCATTGCTGCAACTTGTGCTGTATAATTTAGAATTTTTGTTACCGCGCCATCCGATTTTTATACATGTGCAAATACTCGTACACGCTGCATTGTATTTCTTTCCGCACGCGACAAGGAGGGGACAGAGGCGAGTTCCGGCTCGCGTCTGTCCCCTCCCCCCGTCCCACCCCCCTGGTCAACCCGCATAAAACTTAAAAATATGATAAAATAAAAGATAAAATCAGTAAATGAAAAGGTGTATAGATAAAATAAAAGTCATTAAATAAATAAATAATAATAAGTAAATAAATACAATGGACAAAACACAACAAACATAAGAAGGGTGGCAAAATAAAGGGGAATAAAAGATAAAGATAAAATTTATAATATAGAGTAAAATGAAATATTATAAAATAAAAGGTGGGGGGTCGACCGGCAGGTCGCATCTTTGTAGAGGGGGGGGGACGGGATTATTGCTCCACCTCGCCCCCCGCGGCCTGTCCACCTCGGGGGCGCCATAACGGCCAGCCCCCCTTGGCGGCGGTGGAAGTACTAAGTAGTACCACTGCCGCCATTACATCTGAGGCCCATTACGGGAGCCGTCGGCCTCGTGGGGGTTGCCCCGCCGATGCTAGCCACCTGGTGGAGAGCGGGTCGGCTTCCCTCTCCCTCCCCGCTGCCTCCTTCTGCGTTATCACAATCTCGCAGAAGGAGGCAAACGCTGCTCTTGACCTCTCGCTGCCGATCATGTGGTCGACCACGACCGGCAACGAGAGGTCCATCCCAATAACGCCCCTTAGGTCTCTGCGCGGTGCCGACCACGCTGGACATTCTTCCAGCGTATGCCGCGCAGAGTCCTGGGCCTCCTCGCAGTGGTGGCACTGCGATCCTCCCAGTGCCAGTTATGAACACACAGTTTGAGGAAACGGCTGTATGCAGGTAATTTAACTTATGCGCATGCATTGCTGCAACTTGCGCTGTATAATTTAGAATTTTTGTTACCGCGCCATCCGATTTTTATACATGTGCAAATACTCGTACACGCTGCATTGCATTTTTTCCGCACGCGACAAGGAGGGGACTGAGAAGAGTTCCGGCTCGCGTCTGCCCCGTCCCCCCGTCCCACCCCCCTGGTCAACCCGCATAAAACTTAAAAATATGATAAAATAAAAGATAAAATCAGTAAATGAAAAGGTGTGTAGATAAAATAAAAGTCAATAAATAAATAAATAATAATAAGTAAATAAATACAATGGACAAAACACAACAAACATAAGAAGGGGGGCAAAATAAAGGGGAATAAAAGATAAAGATAAAATTTATAATATAGAGTAAAATGAAATATTATAAAATAAAAGGAGGGGGTCGACCGGCAGGTCGCATCTTTGTAGAGGGGGGGGGGGAGGGGATTATTGCTCCACCTCGCCCCCCGCGACCTGTCCACCTCGGGGGCGCCTTAACGGCCAGCCCCCCTTGGCGGCGCTGGAAGTACTAAGTAGTACCACCGCCGCCATTACGTCTGCGGCCCCTTACGGGGGCCGTCGGCCTCGTCGGGGTTGCCCCGCCGATGTTAGCCTCCTGGCGGAGAGCGGGTCGGCTTCCCTCTCCCTCTCCGCTGCCTCGTTCTGCGTTATCACAATCTCGCAGAAGGAAGCAATCGCTGCTCTTGACCACTCGCTGCCGATCATGTGGTCGACCACGATCGGCAACGGGAGGTCCAACCCAATAACGCCCCTTAGGTCTCTGCGCGGTGCCGACCACGCTGGACATTCTTCCAGCGTATGCCGCGCAGAGTCCTGGGCCTCCTCGCAGTGGTGGCACTGCGATCCTCCTAGTGCCAGTTATGAACACACAGTTTGAGGAAACGGCGGTATGCGGGTAATTTAATTTATGCGCATGCATTGCTGCAACTTGTGCTGTATAATTTAGAATTTTTGTTACCGCGCCATCCGATTTTTATACATGTGCAAATACTCGTACACGCTGCATTGTATTTTTTTCCGCACGCGACAAGGAGGGGACAGAGGCGAGTTCCGGCTCGCGTCTGTCCCCTCCCCCCGTCCCACCCCCCTGGTCAACCCGCATAAAACTTAAAAATATGATAAAATACAAGATAAAATCAATAATTGAAAAGGTGTATAGATAAAATAGATAAAATAAAAGTCAATAAATAAATAAATAATAATAAGTAAATAAATACAATGGACAAAACACAACAAACATAAGAAGGGGGGGCAAAATAAAGGGGAATAAAAGATAAAGATAAAATTTATAATATAGAGTAAAATGAAATATTATAAAATAAAAGGAGGGGGGTCGACCGGCAGGTCGCATCTTTGTAGAGGGGGGGAGGGGATTATTGCTCCACCTCGCCCCCCGCGACCTGTCCACCTCGGGGGCGCCTTCACGGCCAGCCCCCCTTGGCGGCGGTGGAAGTACTAAGTAGTACCACCGCCGCCATTACGTCTGCGGCCCCTTACGGGGGCCGTCGGCCTCGTCGGGGTTGCCCCGCCGATGTTAGCCTCCTGGCGGAGAGCGGGTCGGCTTCCCTCTCCCTCTCCGCTGCCTCCTTCTGCGTAATCACAATCTCGCAGAAGGAGGCAATCGCTGCTCTTGACCTCTCGCTGCCGATCATGTGGTCGACCACGACCGGCAACAGGAGGTCCATCCCAATAACGCCCCTTAGGTCTCTGCGCGGTGCCGACCACGCTGGACATTCTTCTAGCGTATGCCGCGCAGAGTCCTGGGCCTCCTCGCAGTGGTGGCACTGCGATCCTCCTAGTGCCAGTTATGAACACACTGTATGAGGAAACGGCGGTATGCAGGTAATTTAACTTATGCGCATGCATTGCTGCAACTTGTGCTGTATAATTTAGAATTTTTGTTACCGCGCCATCCGATTTTTATACATGTGCAAATACTCGTACACGCTGCATTGTATTTTTTTCTGCACGCGACACGGAGGGGACAGAGGCGAGTTCCGGCTCGCGTCTGTCCCCCCCCCGTCCCTCCACCCTGGTCAACCCGCATAAAACTTAAAAATATGATAAAATAAAAGATAAAATCAGTAAACGAAAAGGTGTATAGATAAAATAGATAAAATAAAAGTCAATAAATAAATAAATAATAATAAGTAAATAAATACAATGGACAAAACACAACAAACATAAGAAGGGGGGCCAAAAAAAAGGGGAATAAAAGATAAAGATAAAATTTATAATATAGAGTAAAATGAAATATTATAAAATAAAAGGAGGGGGGTCGACCGGCAGGTCGCATCTTTGTAGAGAGGGGGAGGGGATTATTGCTCCACCACGCCCCCCGCGACCTGCCCACCTCGGGGGCGCCATAACGGCCAGCCCCCCTTGGCGGCGGTGGAAGTACTAAGTAGTACCACCGCCGCCATTACGTCTGAGGCCCATTACGAGGGCCGTCGGCCTCGTGGGGGTTGCCCCGCCGATGCTAGCCTCCTGGCGGAGAGCGGGTCGGCTTCCCTCTCCCTCTCCGCTGCCTCCTTCTGCGTTATCACAATCTCGCAGAAGGAAGCAATCGCTGCTCTTGACCACTCGCTGCCGATCATGTGGTCGACCACGATCGGCAACGGGAGGTCCAACCCAATAACGCCCCTTAGGTCTCTGCGCGGTGCCGACCACGCTGGACATTCTTCCAGCGTATGCCGCGCAGAGTCCTGGGCCTCCTCGCAGTGGTGGCACTGCGATCCTCCTAGTGCCAGTTATGAACACACAGTTTGAGGAAACGGCGGTATGCGGGTAATTTAACTTATGCGCATGCATTGCTGCAACTTGTGCTGTATAATTTAGAATTTTTGTTACCGCGCCATCCGATTTTTATACATGTGCAAATACTCGTACACGCTGCATTGTATTTCTTTCCGCACGCGACAAGGAGGGGACAGAGGCGAGTTCCGGCTCGCGTCTGTCCCCTCCCCCCGTCCCACCCCCCTGGTCAACCCGCATAAAACTTAAAAATATGATAAAATAAAAGATAAAATCAGTAAATGAAAAGGTGTATAGATAAAATAAAAGTCATTAAATAAATAAATAATAATAAGTAAATAAATACAATGGACAAAACACAACAAACATAAGGGTGGCAAAATAAAGGGGAATAAAAGATAAAGATAAAATTTATAATATAGAGTAAAATGAAATATTATAAAATAAAAGGTGGGGGGTCGACCGGCAGGTCGCATCTTTGTAGAGGGGGGGGGGGGACGGGATTATTGCTCCACCTCGCCCCCCGCGGCCTGTCCACCTCGGGGGCGCCATAACGGCCAGCCCCCCTTGGCGGCGGTGGAAGTACTAAGTAGTACCACTGCCGCCATTACATCTGAGGCCCATTACGGGAGCCGTCGGCCTCGTGGGGGTTGCCCCGCCGATGCTAGCCACCTGGTGGAGAGCGGGTCGGCTTCCCTCTCCCTCCCCGCTGCCTCCTTCTGCGTTATCACAATCTCGCAGAAGGAGGCAAACGCTGCTCTTGACCTCTCGCTGCCGATCATGTGGTCGACCACGACCGGCAACGAGAGGTCCATCCCAATAACGCCCCTTAGGTCTCTGCGCGGTGCCGACCACGCTGGACATTCTTCCAGCGTATGCCGCGCAGAGTCCTGGGCCTCCTCGCAGTGGTGGCACTGCGATCCTCCCAGTGCCAGTTATGAACACACAGTTTGAGGAAACGGCTGTATGCAGGTAATTTAACTTATGCGCATGCATTGCTGCAACTTGCGCTGTATAATTTAGAATTTTTGTTACCGCGCCATCCGATTTTTATACATGTGCAAATACTCGTACACGCTGCATTGCATTTTTTCCGCACGCGACAAGGAGGGGACTGAGAAGAGTTCCGGCTCGCGTCTGCCCCGTCCCCCCGTCCCACCCCCCTGGTCAACCCGCATAAAACTTAAAAATATGATAAAATAAAAGATAAAATCAGTAAATGAAAAGGTGTATAGATAAAATAAAAGTCAATAAATAAATAAATAATAATAAGTAAATAAATACAATGGACAAAACACAACAAACATAAGAAGGGGGGGCAAAATAAAGGGGAATAAAAGATAAAGATAAAATTTATAATATAGAGTAAAATGAAATATTATAAAATAAAAGGAGGGGGTCGACCGGCAGGTCGCATCTTTGTAGAGGGGGGGGGAGGGGATTATTGCTCCACCTCGCCCCCCGCGACCTGTCCACCTCGGGGGCGCCTTAACGGCCAGCCCCCCTTGGCGGCGCTGGAAGTACTAAGTAGTACCACCGCCGCCATTACGTCTGAGGCCCATTACGGGGGCCGTTGGCCTCGTGGGGGTTGCCCCGCCGATGCTAGCCTCCTGGCGGAGAGCGGGTCAGCTTCCCTCTCCCTCCCCGCTGCCTCCTTCTGCGTTATCACAATCTCGCAGAAGGAGGCAAACGCTGCTCTTGACCTCTCGCTGCCGATCATGTGGTCGACCACGACCGGCAACGAGAGGTCCATCCCAATAACGCCCCTTATGTCTCTGCGCGGTGCCGACCACGCTGGACATTCTTCCAGCGTATGCCGCGCAGAGTCCTGGGCCTCCTCGCAGTGGTGGCACTGCGATCCTCCTAGTGCCAGTTAAGAACACACTGTATGAGGAAACGGCGGTATGCAGGTAATTTAACTTATGCGCATGCATTGCTGCAACTTGTGCTGTATAATTTAGAATTTTTGTTACCGCGCCATCCGATTT
The DNA here is from genome assembly GCF_051020765.1 of Lasioglossum baleicum. NCBI lineage: Eukaryota > Metazoa > Arthropoda > Insecta > Hymenoptera > Halictidae > Lasioglossum > Lasioglossum baleicum. The sequence goes on along the minus strand of NW_027469089.1, from coordinate 806,986 downwards.
TTATACATGTGCAAATACTCGTACACGCTGCATTGTATTTTTTTCCGCACGCGACAAGGAGGGGACAGAGGCGAGTTCCGGCTCGCGTCTGTCCCCCCCCCCGTCCCTCCACCCTGGTCAACCCGCATAAAACTTAAAAATATGATAAAATAAAAGATAAAATCAGTAAATGAAAAGGTGTATAGATAAAATAAAAGTCATTAAATAAATAAATAATAATAAGTAAATAAATACAATGGACAAAACACAACAAACATAAGGGTGGCAAAATAAAGGGGAATAAAAGATAAAGATAAAATTTATAATATAGAGTAAAATGAAATATTATAAAATAAAAGGTGGGGGGTCGACCGGCAGGTCGCATCTTTGTAGAGGGGGGGGGGGGGGACGGGATTATTGCTCCACCTCGCCCCCCGCGGCCTGTCCACCTCGGGGGCGCCATAACGGCCAGCCCCCCTTGGCGGCGGTGGAAGTACTAAGTAGTACCACTGCCGCCATTACATCTGAGGCCCATTACGGGAGCCGTCGGCCTCGTGGGGGTTGCCCCGCCGATGCTAGCCACCTGGTGGAGAGCGGGTCGGCTTCCCTCTCCCTCCCCGCTGCCTCCTTCTGCGTTATCACAATCTCGCAGAAGGAGGCAAACGCTGCTCTTGACCTCTCGCTGCCGATCATGTGGTCGACCACGACCGGCAACGAGAGGTCCATCCCAATAACGCCCCTTAGGTCTCTGCGCGGTGCCGACCACGCTGGACATTCTTCCAGCGTATGCCGCGCAGAGTCCTGGGCCTCCTCGCAGTGGTGGCACTGCGATCCTCCCAGTGCCAGTTATGAACACACAGTTTGAGGAAACGGCTGTATGCAGGTAATTTAACTTATGCGCATGCATTGCTGCAACTTGCGCTGTATAATTTAGAATTTTTGTTACCGCGCCATCCGATTTTTATACATGTGCAAATACTCGTACACGCTGCATTGCATTTTTTCCGCACGCGACAAGGAGGGGACTGAGAAGAGTTCCGGCTCGCGTCTGCCCCGTCCCCCCGTCCCACCCCCCTGGTCAACCCGCATAAAACTTAAAAATATGATAAAATAAAAGATAAAATCAGTAAATGAAAAGGTGTATAGATAAAATAAAAGTCAATAAATAAATAAATAATAATAAGTAAATAAATACAATGGACAAAACACAACAAACATAAGAAGGGGGGGCAAAATAAAGGGGAATAAAAGATAAAGATAAAATTTATAATATAGAGTAAAATGAAATATTATAAAATAAAAGGAGGGGGTCGACCGGCAGGTCGCATCTTTGTAGAGGGGGGGGGAGGGGATTATTGCTCCACCTCGCCCCCCGCGACCTGTCCACCTCGGGGGCGCCTTAACGGCCAGCCCCCCTTGGCGGCGCTGGAAGTACTAAGTAGTACCACCGCCGCCATTACGTCTGAGGCCCATTACGGGGGCCGTTGGCCTCGTGGGGGTTGCCCCGCCGATGCTAGCCTCCTGGCGGAGAGCGGGTCAGCTTCCCTCTCCCTCCCCGCTGCCTCCTTCTGCGTTATCACAATCTCGCAGAAGGAGGCAAACGCTGCTCTTGACCTCTCGCTGCCGATCATGTGGTCGACCACGACCGGCAACGAGAGGTCCATCCCAATAACGCCCCTTATGTCTCTGCGCGGTGCCGACCACGCTGGACATTCTTCCAGCGTATGCCGCGCAGAGTCCTGGGCCTCCTCGCAGTGGTGGCACTGCGATCCTCCTAGTGCCAGTTAAGAACACACTGTATGAGGAAACGGCGGTATGCAGGTAATTTAACTTATGCGCATGCATTGCTGCAACTTGTGCTGTATAATTTAGAATTTTTGTTACCGCGCCATCCGATTTTTATACATGTGCAAATACTCGTACACGCTGCATTGTATTTTTTTCCGCACGCGACAAGGAGGGGACAGAGGCGAGTTCCGGCTCGCGTCTGTCCCCCCCCCCGTCCCTCCACCCTGGTCAACCCGCATAAAACTTAAAAATATGATAAAATAAAAGATAAAATCAGTAAATGAAAAGGTGTATAGATAAAATAGATAAAATAAATAAATAAATAATAATAAGTAAATAAATACAATGGACAAAACACAACAAACATAAGAAGGGGGGGCAAAATAAAGGGGAATAAAAGATAAAGATAAAATTTATAATATAGAGTAAAATGAAATATTATAAAATAAAAGGAGGGGGTCGACCGGCAGGTCGCATCTTTGTAGAGGGGGGGGAGGGGATTATTGCTCCACCTCGCCCCCCGCGACCTGTCCACCTCGGGGGCGCCTTAACGGCCAGCCCCCCTTGGCGGCGGTGGAAGTACTAAGTAGTACCACCGCCGCCATTACGTCTGCGGCCCCTCACGGGGGCCGTCGGCCTCGTCGGGGTTGCCCCGCCGATGCGGCGGAGAGCGGGTCGGCTTCCCTCTCCCTCTCCGCTGCCTCCTTCTGCGTTATCACAATCTCGCAGAAGGAGGCAATCGCTGCTCTTGACCTCTCGCTGCCGATCATGTGGTCGACCACGACCGGCAACAGGAGGTCCATCCCAATAACGCCCCTTAGGTCTCTGCGCGGTGCCGACCACGCTGGACATTCTTCCAGCGTATGCCGCGCAGAGTCCTGGGCCTCCTCGCAGTGGTGGCACTGCGATCCTCCTAGTGCCAGTTATGAACACACTGTATGAGGAAACGGCGGTATGCAGGTAATTTAACTTATGCGCATGCATTGCTGCAACTTGTGCTGTATAATTAACTTCCCGATTTTATAGGGAAGTTATTGTAATGACCCCGAAAATCGAAAATCGATTTTTTAGCAGATCTTCACGTTTCACGGTCATTGCAGTCATTTTAGACTATTTTCAGCAAAATGTTCGTATGTGTGTGTGTGTGTGTGTGTGTGTGTGTGTGTGTGTGTGTGTGTGTGTGCGTATGTCTGTTTCTATGGTATCAAATTTTTCGTTAACGTTTTCAGAAAAAGTAACAACGCGATCAGGATGATGTATGATGCAATCGATGTGCCCCGCTGTAACTTAGAGCTGATTAGATTTTGGTCCATTTTGGTCAAGTAGTTTTTTAGTTTTTTTAGTTTTTTTCGAAAGAAGTTCATTCAACAATGCAATTTATACGAGAGAACGGAAAGTTTCCACCGAAGAAACAAACGTAATTACACAAAAAAAATTTTTTTCGATTTTTTTAAAATTAAGAAAAAAAATTTTTTTTTAAATATTTTTTTATACCTTACGATGATGTTACCGCTTACAATAATCAAAAATATCCCACTGCAAGAGTGAGTTAATCATCTCTACTGCCGAGAATACATTTTCGAAGAATATCGATGAAAGTACAAAAAAATTTATATTACAATCTTTAAAAACACAATCAGTTCAAAACGAATTATTAACTGAGATTAAATTGAAAATTAATATAAAATATATGATAATTAATAACATTGATGTTGAAGACGTATTGGTTAATGGAGCATGCGGAATATTAAAATTTATTACTTTTCAAGAAAATACTAAAATTCCGTCTATATTGTGGTTAGATTTTCAATTGCCCAGAGTAGGAGTGAAAGTAAGAACTCGTTATCGTAATTATATGAAAAATGCAAATATTGATCAAAATTTAACACCAATAATAAAAGTATCGAATCAAGTAAATATGTCGAGTGAGGAAAAATATCAAATCACACGTAGTCAATTTCCAGTGGTTCCTGCTGAAGCGATTACAATTCATAAAAGTCAGGGACAAACATACGAGAAAGTATGTTTGGATTTTAAAAAATCAGAAAGGCGAACTTTACAAATGTTGTATGTAGCACTGGGCAGAGTTTCAAAATTGAGCGCGGTTTATATATTTTGGGACAATTTAACTTAACAGTATCGAAGAAAACCAAGATCTATACTGCAAACCCGGATAATGAGAAGTTGTATCGTTTGCGAAAAAATAATTAATTTTTTTTTAATTAAAAAAAATTTTTTTTTTTAATTATGCAACTAATGCTAATGTTACCGCTTACAATAATCAAAAAACATCCCAATGCAAGAGTGAGTTAATCATCTCTACTGCCGAGAATACATTTTCGAAGAATATCGATGAAAGTACAAAAAAAAAATTTTACATTACATTTTCTCTATTATATAAAATAGTTCTGTCACGATAAGACGCCGAGTGGGTTGCCTTCCGAAGGAGAACCGAAAATTTAGAATCGGGTTGCCTACTGTAGCGGAACCGAAAATTGAGCGCCATGGAGATAGAGAGAGAGAGAGTGGGCGAGAGAGAGAGAGTGGGAGGGAGAGAGAGCGCGAGAGAGAGAGATATATATATATATATAATTTGATTGTATCCAGAATTAATATTTATACATATATAATGAATTGATATCATATTGAAAAATATAATTAATTTGGACGACGCTTGCGCGTTGAAATTTCGGACATCACGTGCTGTGATGTTTTCTGTTTTATATTTCGCATCTGCCGATGGTATGCGGCTAACGCTGTTGTCAACACGGTTGTCGTATCGAACAAAATAAAGGAAACGAAGTATGAATCGTTGTCCTCAGTGGGGAATTCGCGAAACATGTGTACTTATAGCATCAGTTTGATAGTGCTTCTCGAGCTGTACGGTTTACAGGTAAGTCTCCATAGGTACACTAATCTGATTTTCTAACAAGTTTATTTTTAACTTCCCGATTCATATCCATATTAACTTCCAAGTTACTGTAATTCCAGATTGAAAAAAAGGCTGACTAACAGTATCAACAAAAAATATGGAACGGAATCCAAATGAAGAGGTGACCAGTAAGTATATAATATTAACACTAATCATATATTTCCTATAAAATAATTCTTTTCTTCATCAATGCTGTTTAACATTTTTTTTTATTCAAGATTTACAGAAACAAATGGAGGTCATGATTATGGGGGCGCCTCCCTCACCGGGCACCTCAGCGGGCCACAGCGAAGCACAACCGCCACTTCCTCTGCGACCACCGTCACCACCTCCTCCACTGCCAGCACGGAGGGATACGACGGATACGACCGTTGTTGAGCACAATGTGGAGGTTCCCGTTGCATTAATGCAACGCCTCCTCCAAGCTTTGGAAGTGCAGAATAAAAGTAAGTGTTTCCTTGAATTTTTCAGGATATATATGGGTCATATTTTCGAAAAAAAACCGGGCAGACATAATAATATGGGAATATATAATTAATGTTTTGTCCGTTTCCGAGAGCATGGTGAGAAGGTGTTTGTTTTCGAGTGTGGGAGAAAGATGTGATGTTAACAAGAGAAAGGCAGGGAGGAAGAGCAGGAAAGTGGCGCAATAAGAAAAAGAAGTACTGAGAAGAGGTTGGAAATAAGAATGTGAAAAAAAATAAGTTGGAGAAGAAGAGAGGAGAAAAAGATAAGTGAGCAGAAATTGAGGTTAGGAGTGCAGTGAGAAAAAGGCGGTAGAGGCGTGCAGAGACAGAAGTGACGGTGAAGAGAGCTACATCGTACGGGAAAAGAACGAAGGGCAGAGGACAGAAGACGGGAAGGCAGATAAAGACGGGAAATAAATATGAAAACAAAACGAAAAAATTAACACAGAGGTTAGGAAAGAACAGGAAAGAACAGGAATGACAGTAAAAAAGGATGGAGAGGACAGGCAAGATAAGAGTGGGACGGAGGAAGACGGAGGAAGGAGTGAATTTAGAGAAATCAGAGAGTGGCTAAGGGAACAGACGAACCAGACATGGTGGAGGGACTTCAACATGGGGGAAAGAAAAGAAAAGGAAGGAACAGAAAAGGAAGGAAAGGAAAGAGAAAGCGTAAGAAAGGCAAAGAAGATGGAAGAACATGGAAGAAAAAGCAGTGATACATTACGGAAATAGAGAGAAGGATAGAGGAAAAAGGAAAAGTGAGATAGAGTGAGGGAAGAGAAGAAAAGGAAGAGGAAGTAATTAAGGTAAGCCAAAGGATAGAAAGAAAGCCGGAAAAAAAGGATAAAGAAGGCAAGCAAGAAAGGACTTGGATGGAAGAAATCAGAGAGATGATATGGGAAGAAATTAAGGAGGGAATAAGAGAGACGTGGAGACAAGGATGGAAAGAGATAAAGGGAGTGATGAACGATCTGAAAGAAATGAGAGAAGAGTGGGAAAAGGAAAGGAAAAAGGACAGAAAATCGCTGAGGGAAATAGAAGAGAGCATAAAGAAGATAGAGATGAAAGGGAAAATAGAGGATAAAAAATAGAAGAAAGGCTAGAAGAGATAGAGAATAAGACAGGAAAAGAACATGGGGAAAGGAAAAGTGAAGAATTGGAAAGTAGGCTGAAGGTGCTGCAGATGAAGTGGGAAAGAAAGGAAAGGGAGATAAGGAAAAGGAATATAATAATAAAGGGTATAGAAATGAAAGATAGTGGAGATGGACAAGAAGAAGTACGGAACTTAATAGGGGTGATAGGAGAAAAGATCGAAATTGAAGAAGTCAGGAGAGGGGGCAGAAAGGGGATAGGAAAGGGAGAATGGGCGGTGGTAAAAATAGCGACAATGGAACAGAAAACAAGAATAATGGCAGAAAAAAAGAGATTGGCAGGGAGAAAAGAAAGGATAGAAGACGACCTCACATGGGAAGAAAGAAAAGTGCAATGGAGGTTAAGATAGGTAACGGAGAAGGAAAGAGGAAAGGGGGAAAATAGTCAAAACAGGATATATGAAATTATGGATAGAAGGGAAGATGTGGAAGTGGGACGAGAAAGAAGAAGTACTGAGGGACAGAGAAGGAAACGAATGGAGAGAGAAGGAGAAGGAATGGGAGGGGGAGATGAAAAAGATAATAAAAATAAAACAAAGATATGAAGACATTAGAAAAGAGATGTAGGCATAAGGAAGAAAAGCAGATTCTCCGGGAGGTAGAGCAGAAAAGATAGGAAAAGACGATGGACCCTGGAAAGATCTAGGAAGAAGGAATGCAATGCCACTGGTGGAGACGTGGATACAAGTAAAATGAGGGAACTGGCAAAACGAAGACTAGGAGAAGGACAAGGGAGGGAGAGGAAGGTGGAATGTGTGTGTGTGGTGAGAGAGAGAGAGAGAGAGAGAGAGAGAGAGAGAGAGAGAGAGAGAGAGAGAGAGAGAGAGAGAGAGAGAGAGAGAGAGAGAGAGAGAGAGAGAGAGAGAGAGAGAGAGAGAGAGAGAGAGAGAGAGAGAGAGAGAGAGAGAGAGAGAGAGAGAGAGAGAGAGAGAGAGAGAGAGAGTAAAATGTAATTATGTAAGAAATGTCGAAATGCAGGAGGAAGAGAAAAAAATGTAACGCCGAAAGGCATATATTTGAGAATGAATTTTATATATATAATTAATGTTTTTTTCTTTTTCAGATCGTGGCACCAATGGCGGCGCATCGCGGGAGCGTTGGCTCCATCGTACCAATGGACGAAGGGGTAGAGGAGCTGGTCGTGGGGGAAGAGGAAGAGGCCGTGGCCGTGGTGGAGGTACCAATGTTACCGTAACGCAACATTTCCATTACGGTTAATGTTTGTAAATAATAAATATTAATTAATTAATAAAAATAAAGAATTATTAACTTTCCGATTTTTTATTATTGTTATTATTATTAACTTCCCGATATATTATTATTATTAGTAGTAGTAGTAGTATTGTAATTAGTTATACGTTTATGAAGTGATTGTGTGTGTGTGAATGTCATGATTTCTTATCATTTATACTATACTAGCTTTCCCCCGCCATGCGTTGCTGTGGCACAGTATTTTTTAAAAGCATATGTATTGAACGTGTTTGTGATAATCTATTTCGTTCAATTCCATTTCGCTTTTCGCGTTGCTTTGTAGCTCTCTCTCTCTGTTTCTCTCTCTCTCTCGCACTCACCTACGTAGAAAGCTGCGGTTTGAACCGTTAGACGCGGCGTTTCTTCGGCAAGGAATTAGAGCAAACCGCATTCAAAAAAGTCCATTTGTTGAAAAGTTATAAGCAGAAACGTGCCCAAAAGAGAGCGAAAAAGTTGACTTTTTTCACTAATGACGTGACAACTTTTGAACCAATAGACTTTTTTGAATGCGGTTTGTTCCTAAACCTTCCCGAAGAAACGCCGCGTCTAATGGTTCAAGCCCCATCTTTCTACGTTGAGCCGTTCTCAAGTGATGCCGTTACAAACATACATATGTACATACGTACATACATACATACAGAGAGACAGACACGATTTTATGTATATTATATTATTTATATAGAAGATTCCTCGTTCTCAAATACCTATGTATACCAATTTTCATAGCGATAGGTTCAACGGTATAGAAGTTGATGTATTGCAGCGCCATCTACAGCGGCGAGTTACAACAAATTGAATAGCGTAAAAACCTTCTCCATGAAAAAATACATATATGTGCCAAGTTTCATGTTGATCGGTTAAACAGTTTCGAAGTCTATTAATTATATATATACAGTAATTTTTCGATCGGAGTCTCCACACCCGGGAGTTGGACGGACTTGGGTAGAGTACGGAGGCTATATTTTTATGACTGCGTCTACCTCGCCGAGACTTCAAACGATGAGCCGAACATAGAGAAGGACAGAATGAAATAGGATCGCGTGTCACCGTCGCCGGCACAGTTTAAAGGCCCGTGCGTCATAACAATGAAACACCAAGACCTCAGCTTTCTTATTTTCTATGATATCATTATGGAACTTTCACCAACATATTCGTGGCATTTCTCTGATTAAAATGATACCAAACACGATATAATTTGGCCAATATTTAGTGGTTTAATCGACGATGAAAGTTTCGAACGCAACGAAGAAGAGCGTATTGGAAAGAAAGAGACGCGAACAGTAGCCGCCGCTGGTTCGCATCTCTTTCTTTCCAATACGCTCTTCTTCGTTGCGTTCGAAACTTTTACCGTCGATTAAACCACTAAATAACGTTGAAATTATATCGTGTTTGGTATCATTTTAATCAGAGAAACGCCAGGAATAAGCTAGTAAAAGTCCCATAAACCGATCATTAAAATTAAGAAGTTTGAGAACTCGATTCACTCGAGTCAATGTGTGGTGTTCACACCGATATACCCGAGCCGAGATCAATCATCGCCGCTCTACGGCGCGGAGCAGCGTTGGCCGGCAGTGGAGTGAGTAGGCACTGGACTCCGATGGAAGACACCCCCCAGGACTCCGATCGAAGAATTACTGTATACACAAACATCCATTTTTTTTTATATATTAGATTTATTCATCTACGAGCGGCCCTGCGCTCGTTTATGGTAGCAGTACTTTTTTCCTTGCCCGTGAACGTCTCACCTTTGTCTCACCTACTGTACCTGGTACATTCTAACCAATTAAAGAAAACAAACGACGAAATATATTTGAGTGTGGATGTGGATGAGTGAGGAATTCACTGTAAATATTTTCATTATCAGTACTACTGTGACACTCATGGTGATCACTTCGTATATGAGTGAATATAACTTATGAGTTTCTTTTCATATTGAAACAGGTAAGAATTTTGTCTGCTTATATACAAATTATTCTTAACTTCCCGATTATATATAATATACATACATTTTTATATTGTCTATAATATACATACATTTATATTATATATTTGTATATAATAGAAATTTTTGAATAACATACAATTGTCAGCCGTAGGCGACACAAAGTACTAATAAATAACATACAATTGTCAGCCGTAGGCAACACAAAGTACTAATAAAAAATAACATACAATTGTCAGCCGTAGGCGACACAAAGTACTAAAAAATAACATACAATTGTCAGCCGTAGGCGACACAAAGTACTAATAAATAACATACAATTGTCAGCCGTAGGCGACACAAAGTACTAAATAAAAAATATTGTCTTGTCAGCCAAGGGCGACACTCATTTTTGAATAAAATACAATTGTCAGCCGTAGGCGACACAAAGTACTGAATAAAAAAATATTGTCTTGTCAGCCAAGGGCGACACTCATTTTTGAATAAAATACAATTGTCAGCCATAGGCGACACAAAGTACTAAATAAAAAAATATTGTCTTGTCAGCCAAGGCGACACCAATTTTTGAAAAAAATACAATTGTCAGCCAGGGGCGACACCTTTTGAATAATAAATAGTATACAATTTTCCGACAATACGAAAATGAAGGTAAAACGTCAATCACGAAAAGCCATCAATAAAAAACGAAAATATGATTATCTCTCCCTTAATAATAATGTTGTGAATGAGAGCGAAAAAGAAGAAAAACGTAATAAACAAATAAGACAGGCCAAGAAAAAATTACGGTCTAAAAGTACATATAAAAATGATGAAAATTTGAAAAATCGAATGCGAAACAGACAAATATATCGTGATAATATTGATTGGAGGAAAAAACACATTGAATCTACTCGCAAACAACTACAACGGAAACGACTGAAAGACGATTTTCGTAAAAAAGAAAATGAAAAAGAGCTAAATCGAAAGAAACGTAAAAGAGAACATGACGATTATCGTAACAAAGAGAATGAAAGAAATTTACATCGAATTAAACGTAAACGAGAAAATCCAGATTTCAAACATTTGGAAAATAGAATAACACTACGTAGGATGAAGATATTGAGACAAAGAATAAATTATATTGCAAAAGAAATTGCCAAAAATTCTGCAAGAAATAAGATACTACGGCATAATGATGCATATAAGTCCCGAGAACTTGCTGAAAATATTGCACGAAATAAAATACTACGGCATAATGATGCATATAAGTCCCGAGAACTTGCTGAAAATATTGCACGAAATAAAATACTACGGCATAATGATGCATATAAGTCCCGAGAACTTGCTGAAAATATTGCACGAAATAAAATACTACGGCATAATGATGCATATAAGTCCCGAGAACTTGCTGAAAATATTGCACGAAATAAAATACTACGGCATAATGATGCATATAAGTCCCGAGAACTTGCTGAAAATATTGCACGAAATAAAATACTACGGCATAATGATGCATATAAGTCCCGAGAACTTGCTGAAAATATTGCACGAAATAAGATGTTGCGGACGAATCTTGTGTATAAGAAAAAAGGAATTACAACAAAATATTAACCACATGAGAATAATGAGGAAACATAAAAAATACAAATGTAAAGAAAGACTTAATAATGTTCTAAGAATACGAAAATTAAGACAAAGCTTGAGATATAAATATCAAGAATCATTAAAAAAAACAATATGTCAACAAGAAAAGAGAGACATTGATGTATTAAAGTTTCGAGATAATTTATATAACTGTTTATTGAATCAAAAAGATGATAATACCACTGCGAAATTGAAATGGCAATTTATCAAATGTCGTATGGAAACGCCTTCGTTCATATGTTGCTGTTGTGAAGGTCTTTTTTTTAAATCTGCCGTTGTAAAATTAAATGTATTGAGAATCGATAAAGCAAATGATGAAAAAATATTATCTCAAATAAATAATTTTCCGTCAGGTTTTATTTGTGGAACTTGTAAAAATTATGCTTATAGAGGCAAGGTATATAAGTTGTCAACAAGCAATGGTCTCAAGTTTCCCACAGTTCCAAAATCAGTGAAAGAATTGACTGATCTTGAAGAAAGAATGGTATCACCGATTTTGAATTTTATGCAAATTCGCGCACTGAAACCATATGCTTTAAATCCACAATTAGGCCTCAAAGGTAGTGTTGTTAATATTCAAATCGATGTGAATAATATGTTAGAAGTATTGCCTCGAAAATTTACGGAAATGGAAACAATTCAACTGAAATTAAAACGTCATATAGATCATAAAAGTGATTATATGTTCGAATCAGTCAGACCAGGAGTAATTTGTAAAGCATTACAACATTTAGTGAAAACACCATTGTATGTGAAATATGCTATTAAAGTAGATGAAAAGTATTTTCAAAATTATGCAAGTTATGGTAGCGAAGAAATTAATTTCATAGTTGACAATAATGATGAAGTAGATGAGAAAGAAATGATTGACAATATGGAATTGGAAAATAAAAATGCAATCAGTTTAGATCAAATAAATAATGATGAAGTATTACTTGTTGATAATAATGCTGCAGTAGCAGAAGGGCATTCTTCCGTTGTGAATATTATTGCACCAGGACAGGGAAAATATCCATTACCATGGCATAAAATGGATGATTTGGATGAATTGTGTTTCCCAAGAATATTTGCTGGATATTCTTTCAATTTGCCGAAATCAGTATCCTATTCGGATCGTATAAGATCCGAAGTTAGACGGTATGATCGAAGATCATGCATTCCTTCTAGGATTTTATTTATGGCTAAAAAATGTTTAGAGATATCATGTTTATCTAGTATAAATGTCTGTTTGAGACGAATAAAAATGAATACGAATAAGAATTTACGTGCTCAAGATGTTTTGAATCCGGATTTTATGAATAATTTGATTGAATTTGATGACGGATTCAAGTTACTTAAAAATATTCGTTCATCGCCAGCATATTGGGAACAAAAAAAGAAAGAGTTACTAGCAATGATCCGTCAATTGGGTAAACCCACTTTCTTTATGACAGTGTCGGCTGCAGAAAGTTACTGGCCTGAGTTATTGCAGACATTGATGAAATATCGCGATGATGGAAAAACGTTATCTGTACAAGACGCATTCAATTTGGATTACAATACCAAAACTGATCTAATTAGAAATGATCCCGTTACATGCGCTCGATATTTCGATCATAAAGCACATAAGCTTATGTGGTTATTAAGACAAAAACAAAGTATTTTCGGAGAATATGAGGTTGTGGATAGTTATGAACGAGTGGAAATTCAGCAACGTGGAAGTCCACATGAACATATTTTTCTGTGGTTGAAAGGAGCACCTATGTACAATAGTGTTAAAGATAGACACGATCATGTTGATAACAAAGAATTGATTGATTTAATTGACCGATTTATCACATGTAGATATGACGAAAATAATCCATATATTAAATTTCAAATGCACAAACATAATCATAGTTGTTACAAAGGACAAAAAAATAAGCGGTGTCGATTTCATATCCCTTATCCAGTAATGAGAAGAACGATGATTCTGGAACCATTAAATAAAAATGAAATAGCACCTAAATCCTATAAACTTATTGATGAATTATTAAATGAAATTTATAAGAAAAAAATAGTTATGAGCTATGATGAAATTCTAGAGAAACTGAATATGACTGATGAAGAATACCTATTAGCTATTCGAAGTAGTTTAAAACAAAAACGGGTATTCTTAAAACGATCCAGCCTTGAAGTAAATATTAATGGTTATAATGCAGATATTTTACAATTATTCGAATCGAATATGGATTTACAGTTTGTACTTGACGAATATTCGGCGGTGAGTTATGTAACTAATTACATTAGTAAAATTGAAGGAGGTTTATCAAAATTATTAAGGGAAGCTGCTATCGATTGTGATAATAACAATAAGACTGTTAGAGAAAAATTTCGAAATATTACCAATGTTTTTTTAAATAGTAATTTAATGTCTGCACAAGAAGCAGCCTATCATGTTTTATCATTACCTTTATCAAAACAAAGTAGAAAGACAGTATACATTAATACCAATCCGATATCAGAACGTGTATTAATGTTAAAATCTGAGAATGCTTTAAAAAAATTAAATGAAGACTCCACCGAAATTTATATGGATGATATATTTGATAATTATAGTAGAAGAGATATTGATTTACATGATATGTGCCTCGCTGATTTTGCAGCTAATTACCAAAAGATCAGGAAAAAGAAACAAGAGGAAGGTGATGCTGACAATAATGATGAAAATGACGAAGTAAATGATTTCAGATTTCGGCATCAAACAGCTATTATTAGATACAGACGATATAACTTGAAACAAGATCCATCAAATTATTATAGAGAGAGAATATTGTTATTCATGCCTTGGCTTGATGAACCAAGTGAAGTTGAAAATATTGATCATGAAATGGTTTATAAAAATAATATAAATGTTATTGAAACAAATCAAGAAAAATTTTCAATAATTAGTGATAAAGCTATGGATGATGCTTTGGAACAAGTGGGAAATGATAATCGTGAAATAGAGAACCAGAAAGCAGAACAATATGTTGCTAAAGAAAATTCGTGTACTCAACATATTGATATATTCAAACAAGGTGGTGAACAAGACAATGCTAAAGAAAAAAATATAAAAAAAGATTCTCATAAAAGTAGATACACATGTCCGGCAAGAGTAAACGAAAATGAACTTCATGATATGGTAAAAGAATTAAATTGTAAACAAAAAGAATTTGTAATGCATACATTGAATTGTTTTAAATTGCATAAAGTTCCATTTAAAATTTTTTTAAGTGGTTCAGCTGGTGTTGGAAAAAGTAGAGTGATTAAAACACTATATCAATTAATAACTAATTATTTTGATAAATTGCCCGGCGGAGATATGGATAAAATAATAGTATTATTATGTGCTCCTTCCGGCAAGGCTGCTTTTTTAATTAATGGAGTAACAATTCATTCTGCTTTCGCTTTACCAATTAATCAATTTGGAGTTAGTTTACCACAATTGTCAAGCGACTTAGCCAACAATATTCGTGAAAAATTATCAAAAGTACAATTACTCATAATTGATGAAATATCGATGGTAAGTTGCACAATACTAGGCTACATTGATACACGTTTAAGGCAAATAAATGGTATAAATGAATCATTTGGTGGTCTTTCTGTATTAGCAGTTGGGGATTTAAATCAATTACCACCTGTACGAGATAAACCTGTTTATCAAGTCTCGAGACGAAACGAAATGGCTCCCTTTATTGATATTAATCCACTATGGAACGAATTTGAATTTTATGAATTGACGGAAGTTATGCGACAAAAAGATGATTTGGCGTTTATAAATGCTCTAAATAATTTAGCTCTTGGAGAAATGTCTGAAGATGACATAAAATTAATTAAATCGAGAGAAATTAAAAATCAAAATGATGTTCCAGATATAGCAATAAGATTATATGCAACTAATGCTAATGTTACCGCTTACAATAATCGAAAAATATCCCAATGCAAGAGTGAGTTAATCATCTCTACTGCCGAGAATACATTTTCGAAGAATATCGATGAAAGTACAAAAAAATTTATATTACAATCTTTAAAAACACAATCAGTTCAAAACGAATTATTAACTGAGATTAAATTGAAAATTAATATAAAATATATGATAATTAATAACATTGATGTTGAAGACGGATTGGTTAATGGAGCATGCGGAATATTAAAATTTATTACTTTTCAAGAAAATACTAAAATTCCGTCTATATTGTGGTTAGATTTTCAATTGCCCAGAGTAGGAGTGAAAGTAAGAACTCGTTATCGTAATTATATGAAAAATGCAAATATTGATCAAAATTTAACACCAATAATAAAAGTATCGAATCAAGTAAATATGTCGAGTGAGGAAAAATATCAAATCACACGTAGTCAATTTCCAGTGGTTCCTGCTGAAGCGATTACAATTCATAAAAGTCAGGGACAAACATACGAGAAAGTATGTTTGGATTTTAAAAAATCAGAAAGGCGAACTTTACAAATGTTGTATGTAGCACTGGGCAGAGTTTCAAAATTGAGCGCGGTTTATATATTTTGGGACAATTTAACTTAACAGTATCGAAGAAAACCAAGATCTATACTGCAAACCCGGATAATGAGAAGTTGTATCGTTTGCGAAAAAATAATTAATTTTTTTTTAATTAAAAAAAATTTTTTTTTTTAATTATGCAACTAATGCTAATGTTACCGCTTACAATAATCAAAAAACATCCCAATGCAAGAGTGAGTTAATCATCTCTACTGCCGAGAATACATTTTCGAAGAATATCGATGAAAGTACAAAAAAAAAATTTTACATTACATTTTCTCTATTATATAAAATAGTTCTGTCACGATAAGACGCCGAGTGGGTTGCCTTCCGAAGGAGAACCGAAAATTTAGAATCGGGTTGCCTACTGTAGCGGAACCGAAAATTGAGCGCCATGGAGATAGAGAGAGAGAGAGTGGGCGAGAGAGAGAGAGTGGGAGGGAGAGAGAGCGCGAGAGAGAGAGATATATATATATATATATAATTTGATTGTATCCAGAATTAATATTTATACATATATAATGAATTGATATCATATTGAAAAATATAATTAATTTGGACGACGCTTGCGCGTTGAAATTTCGGACATCACGTGCTGTGATGTTTTCTGTTTTATATTTCGCATCTGCCGATGGTATGCGGCTAACGCTGTTGTCAACACGGTTGTCGTATCGAACAAAATAAAGGAAACGAAGTATGAATCGTTGTCCTCAGTGGGGAATTCGCGAAACATGTGTACTTATAGCATCAGTTTGATAGTGCTTCTCGAGCTGTACGGTTTACAGGTAAGTCTCCATAGGTACACTAATCTGATTTTCTAACAAGTTTATTTTTAACTTCCCGATTCATATCCATATTAACTTCCAAGTTACTGTAATTCCAGATTGAAAAAAAGGCTGACTAACAGTATCAACAAAAAATATGGAACGGAATCCAAATGAAGAGGTGACCAGTAAGTATATAATATTAACACTAATCATATATTTCCTATAAAATAATTCTTTTCTTCATCAATGCTGTTTAACATTTTTTTTTATTCAAGATTTACAGAAACAAATGGAGGTCATGATTATGGGGGCGCCTCCCTCACCGGGCACCTCAGCGGGCCACAGCGAAGCACAACCGCCACTTCCTCTGCGACCACCGTCACCACCTCCTCCACTGCCAGCACGGAGGGATACGACGGATACGACCGTTGTTGAGCACAATGTGGAGGTTCCCGTTGCATTAATGCAACGCCTCCTCCAAGCTTTGGAAGTGCAGAATAAAAGTAAGTGTTTCCTTGAATTTTTCAGGATATATATGGGTCATATTTTCGAAAAAAAACCGGGCAGACATAATAATATGGGAATATATAATTAATGTTTTGTCCGTTTCCGAGAGCATGGTGAGAAGGTGTTTGTTTTCGAGTGTGGGAGAAAGATGTGATGTTAACAAGAGAAAGGCAGGGAGGAAGAGCAGGAAAGTGGCGCAATAAGAAAAAGAAGTACTGAGAAGAGGTTGGAAATAAGAATGTGAAAAAAAATAAGTTGGAGAAGAAGAGAGGAGAAAAAGATAAGTGAGCAGAAATTGAGGTTAGGAGTGCAGTGAGAAAAAGGCGGTAGAGGCGTGCAGAGACAGAAGTGACGGTGAAGAGAGCTACATCGTACGGGAAAAGAACGAAGGGCAGAGGACAGAAGACGGGAAGGCAGATAAAGACGGGAAATAAATATGAAAACAAAACGAAAAAATTAACACAGAGGTTAGGAAAGAACAGGAAAGAACAGGAATGACAGTAAAAAAGGATGGAGAGGACAGGCAAGATAAGAGTGGGACGGAGGAAGACGGAGGAAGGAGTGAATTTAGAGAAATCAGAGAGTGGCTAAGGGAACAGACGAACCAGACATGGTGGAGGGACTTCAACATGGGGGAAAGAAAAGAAAAGGAAGGAACAGAAAAGGAAGGAAAGGAAAGAGAAAGCGTAAGAAAGGCAAAGAAGATGGAAGAACATGGAAGAAAAAGCAGTGATACATTACGGAAATAGAGAGAAGGATAGAGGAAAAAGGAAAAGTGAGATAGAGTGAGGGAAGAGAAGAAAAGGAAGAGGAAGTAATTAAGGTAAGCCAAAGGATAGAAAGAAAGCCGGAAAAAAAGGATAAAGAAGGCAAGCAAGAAAGGACTTGGATGGAAGAAATCAGAGAGATGATATGGGAAGAAATTAAGGAGGGAATAAGAGAGACGTGGAGACAAGGATGGAAAGAGATAAAGGGAGTGATGAACGATCTGAAAGAAATGAGAGAAGAGTGGGAAAAGGAAAGGAAAAAGGACAGAAAATCGCTGAGGGAAATAGAAGAGAGCATAAAGAAGATAGAGATGAAAGGGAAAATAGAGGATAAAAAATAGAAGAAAGGCTAGAAGAGATAGAGAATAAGACAGGAAAAGAACATGGGGAAAGGAAAAGTGAAGAATTGGAAAGTAGGCTGAAGGTGCTGCAGATGAAGTGGGAAAGAAAGGAAAGGGAGATAAGGAAAAGGAATATAATAATAAAGGGTATAGAAATGAAAGATAGTGGAGATGGACAAGAAGAAGTACGGAACTTAATAGGGGTGATAGGAGAAAAGATCGAAATTGAAGAAGTCAGGAGAGGGGGCAGAAAGGGGATAGGAAAGGGAGAATGGGCGGTGGTAAAAATAGCGACAATGGAACAGAAAACAAGAATAATGGCAGAAAAAAAGAGATTGGCAGGGAGAAAAGAAAGGATAGAAGACGACCTCACATGGGAAGAAAGAAAAGTGCAATGGAGGTTAAGATAGGTAACGGAGAAGGAAAGAGGAAAGGGGGAAAATAGTCAAAACAGGATATATGAAATTATGGATAGAAGGGAAGATGTGGAAGTGGGACGAGAAAGAAGAAGTACTGAGGGACAGAGAAGGAAACGAATGGAGAGAGAAGGAGAAGGAATGGGAGGGGGAGATGAAAAAGATAATAAAAATAAAACAAAGATATGAAGACATTAGAAAAGAGATGTAGGCATAAGGAAGAAAAGCAGATTCTCCGGGAGGTAGAGCAGAAAAGATAGGAAAAGACGATGGACCCTGGAAAGATCTAGGAAGAAGGAATGCAATGCCACTGGTGGAGACGTGGATACAAGTAAAATGAGGGAACTGGCAAAACGAAGACTAGGAGAAGGACAAGGGAGGGAGAGGAAGGTGGAATGTGTGTGTGTGGTGAGAGAGAGAGAGAGAGAGAGAGAGAGAGAGAGAGAGAGAGAGAGAGAGAGAGAGAGTAAAATGTAATTATGTAAGAAATGTCGAAATGCAGGAGGAAGAGAAAAAAATGTAACGCCGAAAGGCATATATTTGAGAATGAATTTTATATATATAATTAATGTTTTTTTCTTTTTCAGATCGTGGCACCAATGGCGGCGCATCGCGGGAGCGTTGGCTCCATCGTACCAATGGACGAAGGGGTAGAGGAGCTGGTCGTGGGGGAAGAGGAAGAGGCCGTGGCCGTGGTGGAGGTACCAATGTTACCGTAACGCAACATTTCCATTACGGTTAATGTTTGTAAATAATAAATATTAATTAATTAATAAAAATAAAGAATTATTAACTTTCCGATTTTTTATTATTGTTATTATTATTAACTTCCCGATATATTATTATTATTAGTAGTAGTAGTAGTATTGTAATTAGTTATACGTTTATGAAGTGATTGTGTGTGTGTGAATGTCATGATTTCTTATCATTTATACTATACTAGCTTTCCCCCGCCATGCGTTGCTGTGGCACAGTATTTTTTAAAAGCATATGTATTGAACGTGTTTGTGATAATCTATTTCGTTCAATTCCATTTCGCTTTTCGCGTTGCTTTGTAGCTCTCTCTCTCTGTTTCTCTCTCTCTCTCGCACTCACCTACGTAGAAAGCTGCGGTTTGAACCGTTAGACGCGGCGTTTCTTCGGCAAGGAATTAGAGCAAACCGCATTCAAAAAAGTCCATTTGTTGAAAAGTTATAAGCAGAAACGTGCCCAAAAGAGAGCGAAAAAGTTGACTTTTTTCACTAATGACGTGACAACTTTTGAACCAATAGACTTTTTTGAATGCGGTTTGTTCCTAAACCTTCCCGAAGAAACGCCGCGTCTAATGGTTCAAGCCCCATCTTTCTACGTTGAGCCGTTCTCAAGTGATGCCGTTACAAACATACATATGTACATACGTACATACATACATACAGAGAGACAGACACGATTTTATGTATATTATATTATTTATATAGAAGATTCCTCGTTCTCAAATACCTATGTATACCAATTTTCATAGCGATAGGTTCAACGGTATAGAAGTTGATGTATTGCAGCGCCATCTACAGCGGCGAGTTACAACAAATTGAATAGCGTAAAAACCTTCTCCATGAAAAAATACATATATGTGCCAAGTTTCATGTTGATCGGTTAAACAGTTTCGAAGTCTATTAATTATATATATACAGTAATTTTTCGATCGGAGTCTCCACACCCGGGAGTTGGACGGACTTGGGTAGAGTACGGAGGCTATATTTTTATGACTGCGTCTACCTCGCCGAGACTTCAAACGATGAGCCGAACATAGAGAAGGACAGAATGAAATAGGATCGCGTGTCACCGTCGCCGGCACAGTTTAAAGGCCCGTGCGTCATAACAATGAAACACCAAGACCTCAGCTTTCTTATTTTCTATGATATCATTATGGAACTTTCACCAACATATTCGTGGCATTTCTCTGATTAAAATGATACCAAACACGATATAATTTGGCCAATATTTAGTGGTTTAATCGACGATGAAAGTTTCGAACGCAACGAAGAAGAGCGTATTGGAAAGAAAGAGACGCGAACAGTAGCCGCCGCTGGTTCGCATCTCTTTCTTTCCAATACGCTCTTCTTCGTTGCGTTCGAAACTTTTACCGTCGATTAAACCACTAAATAACGTTGAAATTATATCGTGTTTGGTATCATTTTAATCAGAGAAACGCCAGGAATAAGCTAGTAAAAGTCCCATAAACCGATCATTAAAATTAAGAAGTTTGAGAACTCGATTCACTCGAGTCAATGTGTGGTGTTCACACCGATATACCCGAGCCGAGATCAATCATCGCCGCTCTACGGCGCGGAGCAGCGTTGGCCGGCAGTGGAGTGAGTAGGCACTGGACTCCGATGGAAGACACCCCCCAGGACTCCGATCGAAGAATTACTGTATACACAAACATCCATTTTTTTTTATATATTAGATTTATTCATCTACGAGCGGCCCTGCGCTCGTTTATGGTAGCAGTACTTTTTTCCTTGCCCGTGAACGTCTCACCTTTGTCTCACCTACTGTACCTGGTACATTCTAACCAATTAAAGAAAACAAACGACGAAATATATTTGAGTGTGGATGTGGATGAGTGAGGAATTCACTGTAAATATTTTCATTATCAGTACTACTGTGACACTCATGGTGATCACTTCGTATATGAGTGAATATAACTTATGAGTTTCTTTTCATATTGAAACAGGTAAGAATTTTGTCTGCTTATATACAAATTATTCTTAACTTCCCGATTATATATAATATACATACATTTTTATATTGTCTATAATATACATACATTTATATTATATATTTGTATATAATAGAAATTTTTGAATAACATACAATTGTCAGCCGTAGGCGACACAAAGTACTAATAAATAACATACAATTGTCAGCCGTAGGCAACACAAAGTACTAATAAAAAATAACATACAATTGTCAGCCGTAGGCGACACAAAGTACTAAAAAATAACATACAATTGTCAGCCGTAGGCGACACAAAGTACTAATAAATAACATACAATTGTCAGCCGTAGGCGACACAAAGTACTAAATAAAAAATATTGTCTTGTCAGCCAAGGGCGACACTCATTTTTGAATAAAATACAATTGTCAGCCGTAGGCGACACAAAGTACTGAATAAAAAAATATTGTCTTGTCAGCCAAGGGCGACACTCATTTTTGAATAAAATACAATTGTCAGCCATAGGCGACACAAAGTACTAAATAAAAAAATATTGTCTTGTCAGCCAAGGCGACACCAATTTTTGAAAAAAATACAATTGTCAGCCAGGGGCGACACCTTTTGAATAATAAATAGTATACAATTTTCCGACAATACGAAAATGAAGGTAAAACGTCAATCACGAAAAGCCATCAATAAAAAACGAAAATATGATTATCTCTCCCTTAATAATAATGTTGTGAATGAGAGCGAAAAAGAAGAAAAACGTAATAAACAAATAAGACAGGCCAAGAAAAAATTACGGTCTAAAAGTACATATAAAAATGATGAAAATTTGAAAAATCGAATGCGAAACAGACAAATATATCGTGATAATATTGATTGGAGGAAAAAACACATTGAATCTACTCGCAAACAACTACAACGGAAACGACTGAAAGACGATTTTCGTAAAAAAGAAAATGAAAAAGAGCTAAATCGAAAGAAACGTAAAAGAGAACATGACGATTATCGTAACAAAGAGAATGAAAGAAATTTACATCGAATTAAACGTAAACGAGAAAATCCAGATTTCAAACATTTGGAAAATAGAATAACACTACGTAGGATGAAGATATTGAGACAAAGAATAAATTATATTGCAAAAGAAATTGCCAAAAATTCTGCAAGAAATAAGATACTACGGCATAATGATGCATATAAGTCCCGAGAACTTGCTGAAAATATTGCACGAAATAAAATACTACGGCATAATGATGCATATAAGTCCCGAGAACTTGCTGAAAATATTGCACGAAATAAAATACTACGGCATAATGATGCATATAAGTCCCGAGAACTTGCTGAAAATATTGCACGAAATAAAATACTACGGCATAATGATGCATATAAGTCCCGAGAACTTGCTGAAAATATTGCACGAAATAAAATACTACGGCATAATGATGCATATAAGTCCCGAGAACTTGCTGAAAATATTGCACGAAATAAAATACTACGGCATAATGATGCATATAAGTCCCGAGAACTTGCTGAAAATATTGCACGAAATAAGATGTTGCGGACGAATCTTGTGTATAAGAAAAAAGGAATTACAACAAAATATTAACCACATGAGAATAATGAGGAAACATAAAAAATACAAATGTAAAGAAAGACTTAATAATGTTCTAAGAATACGAAAATTAAGACAAAGCTTGAGATATAAATATCAAGAATCATTAAAAAAAACAATATGTCAACAAGAAAAGAGAGACATTGATGTATTAAAGTTTCGAGATAATTTATATAACTGTTTATTGAATCAAAAAGATGATAATACCACTGCGAAATTGAAATGGCAATTTATCAAATGTCGTATGGAAACGCCTTCGTTCATATGTTGCTGTTGTGAAGGTCTTTTTTTTAAATCTGCCGTTGTAAAATTAAATGTATTGAGAATCGATAAAGCAAATGATGAAAAAATATTATCTCAAATAAATAATTTTCCGTCAGGTTTTATTTGTGGAACTTGTAAAAATTATGCTTATAGAGGCAAGGTATATAAGTTGTCAACAAGCAATGGTCTCAAGTTTCCCACAGTTCCAAAATCAGTGAAAGAATTGACTGATCTTGAAGAAAGAATGGTATCACCGATTTTGAATTTTATGCAAATTCGCGCACTGAAACCATATGCTTTAAATCCACAATTAGGCCTCAAAGGTAGTGTTGTTAATATTCAAATCGATGTGAATAATATGTTAGAAGTATTGCCTCGAAAATTTACGGAAATGGAAACAATTCAACTGAAATTAAAACGTCATATAGATCATAAAAGTGATTATATGTTCGAATCAGTCAGACCAGGAGTAATTTGTAAAGCATTACAACATTTAGTGAAAACACCATTGTATGTGAAATATGCTATTAAAGTAGATGAAAAGTATTTTCAAAATTATGCAAGTTATGGTAGCGAAGAAATTAATTTCATAGTTGACAATAATGATGAAGTAGATGAGAAAGAAATGATTGACAATATGGAATTGGAAAATAAAAATGCAATCAGTTTAGATCAAATAAATAATGATGAAGTATTACTTGTTGATAATAATGCTGCAGTAGCAGAAGGGCATTCTTCCGTTGTGAATATTATTGCACCAGGACAGGGAAAATATCCATTACCATGGCATAAAATGGATGATTTGGATGAATTGTGTTTCCCAAGAATATTTGCTGGATATTCTTTCAATTTGCCGAAATCAGTATCCTATTCGGATCGTATAAGATCCGAAGTTAGACGGTATGATCGAAGATCATGCATTCCTTCTAGGATTTTATTTATGGCTAAAAAATGTTTAGAGATATCATGTTTATCTAGTATAAATGTCTGTTTGAGACGAATAAAAATGAATACGAATAAGAATTTACGTGCTCAAGATGTTTTGAATCCGGATTTTATGAATAATTTGATTGAATTTGATGACGGATTCAAGTTACTTAAAAATATTCGTTCATCGCCAGCATATTGGGAACAAAAAAAGAAAGAGTTACTAGCAATGATCCGTCAATTGGGTAAACCCACTTTCTTTATGACAGTGTCGGCTGCAGAAAGTTACTGGCCTGAGTTATTGCAGACATTGATGAAATATCGCGATGATGGAAAAACGTTATCTGTACAAGACGCATTCAATTTGGATTACAATACCAAAACTGATCTAATTAGAAATGATCCCGTTACATGCGCTCGATATTTCGATCATAAAGCACATAAGCTTATGTGGTTATTAAGACAAAAACAAAGTATTTTCGGAGAATATGAGGTTGTGGATAGTTATGAACGAGTGGAAATTCAGCAACGTGGAAGTCCACATGAACATATTTTTCTGTGGTTGAAAGGAGCACCTATGTACAATAGTGTTAAAGATAGACACGATCATGTTGATAACAAAGAATTGATTGATTTAATTGACCGATTTATCACATGTAGATATGACGAAAATAATCCATATATTAAATTTCAAATGCACAAACATAATCATAGTTGTTACAAAGGACAAAAAAATAAGCGGTGTCGATTTCATATCCCTTATCCAGTAATGAGAAGAACGATGATTCTGGAACCATTAAATAAAAATGAAATAGCACCTAAATCCTATAAACTTATTGATGAATTATTAAATGAAATTTATAAGAAAAAAATAGTTATGAGCTATGATGAAATTCTAGAGAAACTGAATATGACTGATGAAGAATACCTATTAGCTATTCGAAGTAGTTTAAAACAAAAACGGGTATTCTTAAAACGATCCAGCCTTGAAGTAAATATTAATGGTTATAATGCAGATATTTTACAATTATTCGAATCGAATATGGATTTACAGTTTGTACTTGACGAATATTCGGCGGTGAGTTATGTAACTAATTACATTAGTAAAATTGAAGGAGGTTTATCAAAATTATTAAGGGAAGCTGCTATCGATTGTGATAATAACAATAAGACTGTTAGAGAAAAATTTCGAAATATTACCAATGTTTTTTTAAATAGTAATTTAATGTCTGCACAAGAAGCAGCCTATCATGTTTTATCATTACCTTTATCAAAACAAAGTAGAAAGACAGTATACATTAATACCAATCCGATATCAGAACGTGTATTAATGTTAAAATCTGAGAATGCTTTAAAAAAATTAAATGAAGACTCCACCGAAATTTATATGGATGATATATTTGATAATTATAGTAGAAGAGATATTGATTTACATGATATGTGCCTCGCTGATTTTGCAGCTAATTACCAAAAGATCAGGAAAAAGAAACAAGAGGAAGGTGATGCTGACAATAATGATGAAAATGACGAAGTAAATGATTTCAGATTTCGGCATCAAACAGCTATTATTAGATACAGACGATATAACTTGAAACAAGATCCATCAAATTATTATAGAGAGAGAATATTGTTATTCATGCCTTGGCTTGATGAACCAAGTGAAGTTGAAAATATTGATCATGAAATGGTTTATAAAAATAATATAAATGTTATTGAAACAAATCAAGAAAAATTTTCAATAATTAGTGATAAAGCTATGGATGATGCTTTGGAACAAGTGGGAAATGATAATCGTGAAATAGAGAACCAGAAAGCAGAACAATATGTTGCTAAAGAAAATTCGTGTACTCAACATATTGATATATTCAAACAAGGTGGTGAACAAGACAATGCTAAAGAAAAAAATATAAAAAAAGATTCTCATAAAAGTAGATACACATGTCCGGCAAGAGTAAACGAAAATGAACTTCATGATATGGTAAAAGAATTAAATTGTAAACAAAAAGAATTTGTAATGCATACATTGAATTGTTTTAAATTGCATAAAGTTCCATTTAAAATTTTTTTAAGTGGTTCAGCTGGTGTTGGAAAAAGTAGAGTGATTAAAACACTATATCAATTAATAACTAATTATTTTGATAAATTGCCCGGCGGAGATATGGATAAAATAATAGTATTATTATGTGCTCCTTCCGGCAAGGCTGCTTTTTTAATTAATGGAGTAACAATTCATTCTGCTTTCGCTTTACCAATTAATCAATTTGGAGTTAGTTTACCACAATTGTCAAGCGACTTAGCCAACAATATTCGTGAAAAATTATCAAAAGTACAATTACTCATAATTGATGAAATATCGATGGTAAGTTGCACAATACTAGGCTACATTGATACACGTTTAAGGCAAATAAATGGTATAAATGAATCATTTGGTGGTCTTTCTGTATTAGCAGTTGGGGATTTAAATCAATTACCACCTGTACGAGATAAACCTGTTTATCAAGTCTCGAGACGAAACGAAATGGCTCCCTTTATTGATATTAATCCACTATGGAACGAATTTGAATTTTATGAATTGACGGAAGTTATGCGACAAAAAGATGATTTGGCGTTTATAAATGCTCTAAATAATTTAGCTCTTGGAGAAATGTCTGAAGATGACATAAAATTAATTAAATCGAGAGAAATTAAAAATCAAAATGATGTTCCAGATATAGCAATAAGATTATATGCAACTAATGCTAATGTTACCGCTTACAATAATCGAAAAATATCCCAATGCAAGAGTGAGTTAATCATCTCTACTGCCGAGAATACATTTTCGAAGAATATCGATGAAAGTACAAAAAAATTTATATTACAATCTTTAAAAACACAATCAGTTCAAAACGAATTATTAACTGAGATTAAATTGAAAATTAATATAAAATATATGATAATTAATAACATTGATGTTGAAGACGGATTGGTTAATGGAGCATGCGGAATATTAAAATTTATTACTTTTCAAGAAAATACTAAAATTCCGTCTATATTGTGGTTAGATTTTCAATTGCCCAGAGTAGGAGTGAAAGTAAGAACTCGTTATCGTAATTATATGAAAAATGCAAATATTGATCAAAATTTAACACCAATAATAAAAGTATCGAATCAAGTAAATATGTCGAGTGAGGAAAAATATCAAATCACACGTAGTCAATTTCCAGTGGTTCCTGCTGAAGCGATTACAATTCATAAAAGTCAGGGACAAACATACGAGAAAGTATGTTTGGATTTTAAAAAATCAGAAAGGCGAACTTTACAAATGTTGTATGTAGCACTGAGCAGAGTTTCAAAATTGAGCGGTTTATATATTTTGGGACAATTTAAATTAACAGTATCGAAGAAAACCAAGTTCAATACTGCAAACCCGGCTAACGATGAATTGTATCGTTTGCGAAAAACTAAACAATTAAAATTATCATTCAATAATTTGGTCAATGAGAACGGATTAATAGTTATATATCAAAATATTGGTACTTTGACAAGTAAATTAATTCATATAAATAAAGATTCATGGTTTCAGCGAAGCGATATATTAATTTTTAGTGAAACATTAACGAAAACAGATGATGAGTTGAATATTTTAAATTATGACATATTATTCCGATCCGACATTGACAACAACAGCCGCGGATTAATTTGTTATGGAAAAACAGAATTATTAATAGAAAAATTATTTGTTGAACAGGAATTTAGTTCAAATGCGCATGTAGAACTGTTTACTTTTAGAATCAGAAATTATTATATAATAAGTGGTTATAAATCACCAAAAGCTACTAATTCTATGTTTGGTAGCGTTGTACAACGAATAATGAATAAAATTAAAATTGAAAGTGAAAAGATTTTGATAGGTGATTTCAATTACAATATATTAAATTGCAAGGATAATGATAATAATTATTTGATTAACCTTTTGAACAAGTACAATTTAAAAACTAAATTACCATCCAATAGTATAACGACCAATTTGAATACGCAAATAGATATCATTTTCTCAAATGTTGATGATATAGATTGCGGTGTTTATGAAACATATTTCAGCTATCATAAGCCCATTTATGCAATCCTCGATAAGAAGGTTGTCAAATATAGAAAAGAAGAGAATGTAGAGATAACAGATGTAACAATCACAAATCAAAAAATGAATCCTGAAAATTTTACAAATTTTGATGAATGTATAATGATCTCGGACCAGCATATCGAGCAAATTAATCATGAATATGCAGTGCCTGCAGAATGTTTCCTCAATGATGGTTATAACTATGCTTTAGAAACAGCCGAATGTAAAGAAGTCATAAAACCTGATTGTTATTTACAAGATAAACATATTAATTTATTTCACGAAATTATGAACAGAAATCTAAACGAGCGTGGAATATACAACTTTGCTCAAGATACTGGTTACGTTCGAGCTTTTTTGAATAATTTACAAGAGATCCCAGAACATGAGACGAATATTCAGATAATATACAGTGGTGAAATTGGAAAAAAGGTAGTAGGACATTGGATTTGCACAAGATCTGATGGTAACGGCAATGTACACATTTATGATAGTTTTAATGCTAATCATTTGAACCATGATGTAATAGATTATTTGAATGCCCTTTACAAATATAATAAGAAATATATATATCACAGAGTACAATATCAAAACAATACGTTTGATTGTGGAGCATTTGCAATTTATTTTGCAACATTACTCTGCTATAACAAGGAACCAAGCGAGCAACGAGCATACGATGTTGGTTTAATGCGACGCCATATAGCAAACATTTTGATAAGTAGAAAACTATTGAATTTCCCTGAAAACGTATAATCTTCTTAAAACGTACACTTAATAATGATAATAATATACTGCAACTAACGAATCGGGAAGTTCTTTGTGTGGCTCGTGGAGAGTCACACACCAAATAAAAAAAAAAACATTAATAGCTATAGGTACTACTAGCCATGCGTAACACTAACCCTTTCGCAAGAGCAGTCCTATCCGCGAGCGAGCAAAGCGAGCGAGCAAAAACAACCCTACTCGCGAGCGAGCGAAGCGAGCGAGCAACAATAACCCTCTAGTTTAGAATTTTTGTTACCGCGCCATCCGATTTTTATACATGTGCAAATACTCGTACACGCTGCATTGCATTTTTTCCGCACGCGACAAGGAGGGGACTGAGAAGAGTTCCGGCTCGCGTCTGCCCCCTCCCCCCGTCCCACCCCCCTGGTCAACCCGCATAAAACTTAAAAATATGATAAAATAAAAGATAAAATCAGTAAATGAAAAGGTGTATAGATAAAATAAAAGTCAATAAATAAATAAATAATAATAAGTAAATAAATACAATGGACAAAACACAACAAACATAAGAAGGGGGGGCAAAATAAAGGGGAATAAAAGATAAAGATAAAATTTATAATATAGAGTAAAATGAAATATTATAAAATAAAAGGAGGGGGTCGACCGGCAGGTCGCATCTTTGTAGAGGGGGGGGAGGGGATTATTGCTCCACCTCGCCCTCCGCGACCTGTCCACCTCGGGGGCGCCTTAACGGCCAGCCCCCCTTGGCGGCGGTGGAAGTACTAAGTAGTACCACCGCCGCCATTACGTCTGCGGCCCCTTACGGGGGCCGTCGGCCTCGTCGGGGTTGCCCCGCCGATGTTAGCCTCCTGGCGGAGAGCGGGTCGGCTTCCCTCTCCCTCTCCGCTGCCTCCTTCTGCGTTATCACAATCTCGCAGAAGGAGGCAATCGCTGCTCTTGACCTCTCGCTGCCGATCATGTGGTCGACCACGACCGGCAACAGGAGGTCCATCCCAATAACGCCCCTTAGGTCTCTGCGCGGTGCCGACCACGCTGGACATTCTTCCAGCGTATGCCGCGCAGAGTCCTGGGCCTCCTCGCAGTGGTGGCACTGCGATCCTCCTAGTGCCAGTTATGAACACACTGTATGAGGAAACGGCGGTATGCAGGTAATTTAACTTATGCGCATGCATTGCTGCAACTTGTGCTGTATAATTTAGAATTTTTGTTACCGCGCCATCCGATTTTTATACATGTGCAAATACTCGTACACGCTGCATTGTATTTTTTTCCGCACGCGACAAGGAGGGGACAGAGGCGAGTTCCGGCTCGCGTCTGTCCCCCCCCCCCCGTCCCTCCACCCTGGTCAACCCGCATAAAACTTAAAAATATGATAAAATAAAAGATAAAATCAGTAAATGAAAAGGCGTATAGATAAAATAGATAAAATAAAAGTCAATAAATAAATAAATAATAATAAGTAAATAAATACAATGGACAAAACAAAACAAACATAAGAAGGGGGGGGCAAAATAAAGGGGAATAAAAGATAAAGATAAAATTTATAATAAAGAGTAAAATGAAATATTATAAAATAAAAGGAGGGGATCGACCGGCAGGTCGCATCTTTATAGAGGGGGGGGGAGGGGATTATTGCTCCACCTCGCCCCCCGCGACCTGTCCACCTCGGGGGCGCCTTAACGGCCAGCCCCCCTTGGCGGCGGTGGAAGTACTAAGTAGTACCACCGCCGCCATTACGTCTGCGGCCCCTTACGGGGGCCGTCGGCCTCGTCGGGGTTGCCCCGCCGATGTTAGCCTCCTGGCGGAGAGCGGGTCGGCTTCCCTCTCCCTCTCCGCTGCCTCCTTCTGCGTTATCACAATCTCGCAGAAGGAGGCAATCGCTGCTCTTGACCTCTCGCTGCCGATCATGTGGTCGACCACGACCGGCAACAGGAGGTCCATCCCAATAACGCCCCTTAGGTCTCTGCGCGGTGCCGACCACGCTGGACATTCTTCCAGCGTATGCCGCGCGGAGTCCTGGGCCTCCTCGCAGTGGTGGCACTGCGATCCTCCTAGTGCCAGTTATGAACACACTGTATGAGGAAACGGCGGTATGCAGGTAATTTAACTTATGCGCATGCATTGCTGCAACTTGTGCTGTATAATTTAGAATTTTT
The DNA here is from genome assembly GCF_051020765.1 of Lasioglossum baleicum. Taxonomy (NCBI): domain Eukaryota; kingdom Metazoa; phylum Arthropoda; class Insecta; order Hymenoptera; family Halictidae; genus Lasioglossum; species Lasioglossum baleicum. Next base: position 776,033 of record NW_027469089.1, on the reverse strand, counting down.
GTTACCGCGCCATCCGATTTTTATACATGTGCAAATACTCGTACACGCTGCATTGCATTTTTTCCGCACGCGACAAGGAGGGGACTGAGAAGAGTTCCGGCTCGCGTCTGCCCCCTCCCCCCGTCCCACCCCCCTGGTCAACCCGCATAAAACTTAAAAATATGATAAAATAAAAGATAAAATCAGTAAATGAAAAGGTGTATAGATAAAATAAAAGTCAATAAATAAATAAATAATAATAAGTAAATAAATACAATGGACAAAACACAACAAACATAAGAAGGGGGGGCAAAATAAAGGGGAATAAAAGATAAAGATAAAATTTATAATATAGAGTAAAATGAAATATTATAAAATAAAAGGAGGGGGTCGACCGGCAGGTCGCATCTTTGTAGAGGGGGGGGAGGGGATTATTGCTCCACCTCGCCCCCCGCGACCTGTCCACCTCGGGGGCGCCTTAACGGCCAGCCCCCCTTGGCGGCGGTGGAAGTACTAAGTAGTACCACCGCCGCCATTACGTCTGCGGCCCCTCACGGGGGCCGTCGGCCTCGTCGGGGTTGCCCCGCCGATGTTAGCCTCCTGGCGATGAGCGGGTCGGCTTCCCTCTCCCTCCCCGCTGCCTCCTTCTGCGTTATCACAATCTCGCAGAAGGAGGCAATCGCTGCTCTTGACCTCTCGCTGCCGATCATGTGGTCGACCACGACCGGCAACAGGAGGTCCATCCCAATAACGCCCCTTAGGTCTCTGCGCGGTGCCGACCACGCTGGACATTCTTCCAGCGTATGCCGCGCAGAGTCCTGGGCCTCCTCGCAGTGGTGGCACTGCGATCCTCCTAGTGCCAGTTATGAACACACTGTATGAGGAAACGGCGGTATACAGGTAATTTAACTTATGCGCATGCATTGCTGCAACTTGTGCTGTATAATTTAGAATTTTTGTTACCGCGCCATCCGATTTTTATACATGTGCAAATACTCGTACACGCTGCATTGTATTTTTTTCCGCACGCGACAAGGAGGGGACAGAGGCGAGTTCCGGCTCGCGTCTGTCCCCCCCCCCGTCCCTCCACCCTGGTCAACCCGCATAAAACTTAAAAATATGATAAAATAAAAGATAAAATCAGTAAATGAAAAGGTGTATAGATAAAATAGATAAAATAAAAGTCAATAAATAAATAAATAATAATAAGTAAATAAATACAATGGACAAAACACAACAAACATAAGAAGGGGGGACAAAATAAAGGGGAATAAAAGATAAAGATAAAATTTATAATATAGAGTAAAATGAAATATTATAAAATAAAAGGAGGGGGGTCGACCGGCAGGTCGCATCTTTGTAGAGGGGGGGGGAGGGGATTATTGCTCCACCTCGCCCCCCGCGACCTGTCCACCTCGGGGGCGCCATAATGGCCAGCCCCCCTTGGCGGCGGTGGAAGTACTAAGTAGTACCACTGCCGCCATTACGTCTGAGGCCCATTACGGGAGCCGTCGGCCTCGTGGGGGTTGTCCCGCCGATGCTAGCCTCCTGGCGGAGAGCGTGTCGGCTTCCCTCTCCCTCCCCGCTGCCTCCTTCTGCGTTATCACAATCTCGCAGAAGGAGGCAAACGCTGCTCTTGACCTCTCGCTGCCGATCATGTGGTCGACCACGACCGGCAACAGGAGGTCCATCCCAATAACGCCCCTTAGGTCTCTGCGCGGTGCCGACCACGCTGGACATTCTTCCAGCGTATGCCGCGCGGAGTCCTGGGCCTCCTCGCAGTGGTGGCACTGCGATCCTCCTAGTGCCAGTTATGAACACACTGTATGAGGAAACGGCGGTATGCAGGTAATTTAACTTATGCGCATGCATTGCTGCAACTTGTGCTGTATAATTTAGAATTTTTGTTACCGCGCCATCCGATTTTTATACATGTGCAAATACTCGTACACGCTGCATTGCATTTTTTCCGCACGCGACAAGGAGGGGACTGAGAAGAGTTCCGGCTCGCGTCTGCCCCCTCCCCCCGTCCCACCCCCCTGGTCAACCCGCATAAAACTTAAAAATATGATAAAATAAAAGATAAAATCAGTAAATGAAAAGGTGTATAGATAAAATAAAAGTCAATAAATAAATAAATAATAATAAGTAAATAAATACAATGGACAAAACACAACAAACATAAGAAGGGGGGGCAAAATAAAGGGGAATAAAAGATAAAGATAAAATTTATAATATAGAGTAAAATGAAATATTATAAAATAAAAGGAGGGGGTCGACCGGCAGGTCGCATCTTTGTAGAGGGGGGGGAGGGGATTATTGCTCCACCTCGCCCCCCGCGACCTGTCCACCTCGGGGGCGCCTTAACGGCCAGCCCCCCTTGGCGGCGGTGGAAGTACTAAGTAGTACCACCGCCGCCATTACGTCTGCGGCCCCTCACGGGGGCCGTCGGCCTCGTCGGGGTTGCCCCGCCGATGTTAGCCTCCTGGCGATGAGCGGGTCGGCTTCCCTCTCCCTCCCCGCTGCCTCCTTCTGCGTTATCACAATCTCGCAGAAGGAGGCAATCGCTGCTCTTGACCTCTCGCTGCCGATCATGTGGTCGACCACGACCGGCAACAGGAGGTCCATCCCAATAACGCCCCTTAGGTCTCTGCGCGGTGCCGACCACGCTGGACATTCTTCCAGCGTATGCCGCGCAGAGTCCTGGGCCTCCTCGCAGTGGTGGCACTGCGATCCTCCTAGTGCCAGTTATGAACACACTGTATGAGGAAACGGCGGTATACAGGTAATTTAACTTATGCGCATGCATTGCTGCAACTTGTGCTGTATAATTTAGAATTTTTGTTACCGCGCCATCCGATTTTTATACATGTGCAAATACTCGTACACGCTGCATTGTATTTTTTTCCGCACGCGACAAGGAGGGGACAGAGGCGAGTTCCGGCTCGCGTCTGTCCCCCCCCCCGTCCCTCCACCCTGGTCAACCCGCATAAAACTTAAAAATATGATAAAATAAAAGATAAAATCAGTAAATGAAAAGGTGTATAGATAAAATAGATAAAATAAAAGTCAATAAATAAATAAATAATAATAAGTAAATAAATACAATGGACAAAACACAACAAACATAAGAAGGGGGGACAAAATAAAGGGGAATAAAAGATAAAGATAAAATTTATAATATAGAGTAAAATGAAATATTATAAAATAAAAGGAGGGGGTCGACCGGCAGGTCGCATCTTTGTAGAGGGGGGGGAGGGGATTATTGCTCCACCTCGCCCCCCGCGACCTGTCCACCTCGGGGGCGCCTTAACGGCCAGCCCCCCTTGGCGGCGGTGGAAGTACTAAGTAGTACCACCGCCGCCATTACGTCTGCGGCCCCTCACGGGGGCCGTCGGCCTCGTCGGGGTTGCCCCGCCGATGTTAGCCTCCTGGCGATGAGCGGGTCGGCTTCCCTCTCCCTCCCCGCTGCCTCCTTCTGCGTTATCACAATCTCGCAGAAGGAGGCAATCGCTGCTCTTGACCTCTCGCTGCCGATCATGTGGTCGACCACGACCGGCAACAGGAGGTCCATCCCAATAACGCCCCTTAGGTCTCTGCGCGGTGCCGACCACGCTGGACATTCTTCCAGCGTATGCCGCGCAGAGTCCTGGGCCTCCTCGCAGTGGTGGCACTGCGATCCTCCTAGTGCCAGTTATGAACACACTGTATGAGGAAACGGCGGTATACAGGTAATTTAACTTATGCGCATGCATTGCTGCAACTTGTGCTGTATAATTTAGAATTTTTGTTACCGCGCCATCCGATTTTTATACATGTGCAAATACTCGTACACGCTGCATTGTATTTTTTTCCGCACGCGACAAGGAGGGGACAGAGGCGAGTTCCGGCTCGCGTCTGTCCCCCCCCCCGTCCCTCCACCCTGGTCAACCCGCATAAAACTTAAAAATATGATAAAATAAAAGATAAAATCAGTAAATGAAAAGGTGTATAGATAAAATAGATAAAATAAAAGTCAATAAATAAATAAATAATAATAAGTAAATAAATACAATGGACAAAACACAACAAACATAAGAAGGGGGGACAAAATAAAGGGGAATAAAAGATAAAGATAAAATTTATAATATAGAGTAAAATGAAATATTATAAAATAAAAGGAGGGGGGTCGACCGGCAGGTCGCATCTTTGTAGAGGGGGGGGGAGGGGATTATTGCTCCACCTCGCCCCCCGCGACCTGTCCACCTCGGGGGCGCCATAATGGCCAGCCCCCCTTGGCGGCGGTGGAAGTACTAAGTAGTACCACTGCCGCCATTACGTCTGAGGCCCATTACGGGAGCCGTCGGCCTCGTGGGGGTTGTCCCGCCGATGCTAGCCTCCTGGCGGAGAGCGTGTCGGCTTCCCTCTCCCTCCCCGCTGCCTCCTTCTGCGTTATCACAATCTCGCAGAAGGAGGCAAACGCTGCTCTTGACCTCTCGCTGCCGATCATGTGGTCGACCACGACCGGCAACAGGAGGTCCATCCCAATAACGCCCCTTAGGTCTCTGCGCGGTGCCGACCACGCTGGACATTCTTCCAGCGTATGCCGCGCGGAGTCCTGGGCCTCCTCGCAGTGGTGGCACTGCGATCCTCCTAGTGCCAGTTATGAACACACTGTATGAGGAAACGGCGGTATGCAGGTAATTTAACTTATGCGCATGCATTGCTGCAACTTGTGCTGTATAATTTAGAATTTTTGTTACCGCGCCATCCGATTTTTATACATGTGCAAATACTCGTACACGCTGCATTGCATTTTTTCCGCACGCGACAAGGAGGGGACTGAGAAGAGTTCCGGCTCGCGTCTGCCCCCTCCCCCCGTCCCACCCCCCTGGTCAACCCGCATAAAACTTAAAAATATGATAAAATAAAAGATAAAATCAGTAAATGAAAAGGTGTATAGATAAAATAAAAGTCAATAAATAAATAAATAATAATAAGTAAATAAATACAATGGACAAAACACAACAAACATAAGAAGGGGGGGCAAAATAAAGGGGAATAAAAGATAAAGATAAAATTTATAATATAGAGTAAAATGAAATATTATAAAATAAAAGGAGGGGGTCGACCGGCAGGTCGCATCTTTGTAGAGGGGGGGGAGGGGATTATTGCTCCACCTCGCCCCCCGCGACCTGTCCACCTCGGGGGCGCCTTAACGGCCAGCCCCCCTTGGCGGCGGTGGAAGTACTAAGTAGTACCACCGCCGCCATTACGTCTGCGGCCCCTCACGGGGGCCGTCGGCCTCGTCGGGGTTGCCCCGCCGATGTTAGCCTCCTGGCGATGAGCGGGTCGGCTTCCCTCTCCCTCCCCGCTGCCTCCTTCTGCGTTATCACAATCTCGCAGAAGGAGGCAATCGCTGCTCTTGACCTCTCGCTGCCGATCATGTGGTCGACCACGACCGGCAACAGGAGGTCCATCCCAATAACGCCCCTTAGGTCTCTGCGCGGTGCCGACCACGCTGGACATTCTTCCAGCGTATGCCGCGCAGAGTCCTGGGCCTCCTCGCAGTGGTGGCACTGCGATCCTCCTAGTGCCAGTTATGAACACACTGTATGAGGAAACGGCGGTATACAGGTAATTTAACTTATGCGCATGCATTGCTGCAACTTGTGCTGTATAATTTAGAATTTTTGTTACCGCGCCATCCGATTTTTATACATGTGCAAATACTCGTACACGCTGCATTGTATTTTTTTCCGCACGCGACAAGGAGGGGACAGAGGCGAGTTCCGGCTCGCGTCTGTCCCCCCCCCCGTCCCTCCACCCTGGTCAACCCGCATAAAACTTAAAAATATGATAAAATAAAAGATAAAATCAGTAAATGAAAAGGTGTATAGATAAAATAGATAAAATAAAAGTCAATAAATAAATAAATAATAATAAGTAAATAAATACAATGGACAAAACACAACAAACATAAGAAGGGGGGACAAAATAAAGGGGAATAAAAGATAAAGATAAAATTTATAATATAGAGTAAAATGAAATATTATAAAATAAAAGGAGGGGGGTCGACCGGCAGGTCGCATCTTTGTAGAGGGGGGGGGAGGGGATTATTGCTCCACCTCGCCCCCCGCGACCTGTCCACCTCGGGGGCGCCATAATGGCCAGCCCCCCTTGGCGGCGGTGGAAGTACTAAGTAGTACCACTGCCGCCATTACGTCTGAGGCCCATTACGGGAGCCGTCGGCCTCGTGGGGGTTGTCCCGCCGATGCTAGCCTCCTGGCGGAGAGCGTGTCGGCTTCCCTCTCCCTCCCCGCTGCCTCCTTCTGCGTTATCACAATCTCGCAGAAGGAGGCAAACGCTGCTCTTGACCTCTCGCTGCCGATCATGTGGTCGACCACGACCGGCAACGAGAGGTCCAACCCAATAACGCCCCTTAGGTCTCTGCGCGGTGCCGACCACGCTGGACATTCTTCCAGCGTATGCCGCGCAGAGTCCTGGGCCTCCTCGCAGTTGTGGCACTGCGATCCTCCCAGTGCCAGTTATGAACACACAGTTTGAGGAAACGGCTGTATGCAGATAATTTAACTTATGCGCATGCATTGCTGCAACTTGCGCTGTATAATTTAGAATTATTGTTACCGCGCCATCCGATTTTTATACATGTGCAAATACTCGTACACGCTGCATTGCAATTTTTCCGCACGCGACAAGGAGGGGACAGAGGCGAGTTCCGGCTCGCGTCTGCCCCCTCCCCCCGTCCCACCCCCCTGGTCAACCCGCATAAAACTTAAAAATATGATAAAATAAAAGACAAAATCAGTAAATGAAAAGGTGCACAGATAAAATAAAAGTCAATAAATAAATAAATAATAATAAGTAAATAAATACAATGGACAAAACACAACAAACATAAGAAGGGGGGCCAAAATAAAGGGGAATAAAAGATAAAGATAAAATTTATAATATAGAGTAAAATGAAATATTATAAAATAAAAGGAGGGGGGTCTACCGGCAGGTCGCATCTTTGTAGAGGGGGGGGGAGGGGATTATTGCTCCACCACGCCCCCCGCGACCTGTCCACCTCGGGGGCGCCATAACGGCCAGCCCCCCTTGGCGGCGGTGGAAGTACTAAGTAGTACCACCGCCGCCATTACGTCTGAGGCCCATTACGAGGGCCGTCGGCCTCGTGGGGGTTGCCCCGCCGATGCTAGCCTCCTGGCGGAGAGCGGGTCGGCTTCCCTCTCCCTCTCCGCTGCCTCCTTCTGCGTTATCACAATCTCGCAGAAGGAAGCAATCGCTGCTCTTGACCACTCGCTGTCGATCATGTGGTCGACCACGATCGGCAACGGGAGGTCCAACCCAATAACGCCCCTTAGGTCTCTGCGCGGTGCCGACCACGCTGGACATTCTTCCAGCGTATGCCGCGCAGAGTCCTGGGCCTCCTCGCAGTGGTGGCACTGCGATCCTCCTAGTGCCAGTTATGAACACACAGTTTGAGGAAACGGCGGTATGCGTGTAATTTAACTTATGCGCATGCATTGTTGCAACTTGTGCTGTATAATTTAGAATTTTTGTTACCGCGCCATCCGATTTTTATACATGTGCAAATACTCGTACACGCTGCATTGTATTTCTTTCCGCACGCGACAAGGAGGGGACAGAGGCGAGTTCCGGCTCGCGTCTGTCCCCTCCCCCCGTCCCACCCCCCTCGTCAACCCGCATAAAACTTAAAAATATGATAAAATAAAAGATAAAATCAGTAAATGAAAAGGCGTATAGATAAAATAGATAAAATAAAAGTCAATAAATAAATAAATAATAATAAGTAAATAAATACAATGGACAAAACACAACAAACATAAGAAGGGGGGGCAAAATAAAGGGGAATAAAAGATAAAGATAAAATTTATAATATAGAGTAAAATGAAATATTATAAAATAAAAGGAGGGGGTCGACCGGCAGGTCGCATCTTTGTAGAGGGGGGGGAGGGGATTATTGCTCCACCTCGTCCCCCGCGACCTGTCCACCTCGGGGGCGCCTTAACGGCCAGCCCCCCTTGGCGGCGGTGGAAGTACTAAGTAGTACCACCGCCGCCATTACGTCTGCGGCCCCTTACGGGGGCCGTCGGCCTCGTCGGGGTTGCCCCGCCGATGTTAGCCTCCTGGCGGAGAGCGGGTCGGCTTCCCTCTCCCTCCCCGCTGCCTCCTTCTGCGTTATCACAATCTCGCAGAAGGAGGCAAACGCTGCTCTTGACCTCTCGCTGCCGATCATGTGGTCGACCACGACCGGCAACGAGAGGTCCATCCCAATAACGCCCCTTAGGTCTCTGCGCGGTGCCGACCACGCTGGACATTCTTCCAGCGTATGCCGCGCAGAGTCCTGGGCCTCCTCGCAGTGGTGGCACTGCGATCCTCCTAGTGCCAGTTATGAACACACTGTATGAGGAAACGGCGGTGATGCAGGTAATTTAACTTATGCGCATGCATTGCTGCAACTTGTGCTGTATAATTTAGAATTTTTGTTACCGCGCCATCCGATTTTTATACATGTGCAAATACTCGTACACGCTGCATTGTATTTTTTTCCGCACGCGACAAGGAGGGGACAGAGGCGAGTTCCGGCTCGCGTCTGTCCCCTCCCCCCGTCCCACCCCCCTGGTCAACCCGCATAAAACTTAAAAAAAAGATAAAATAAAAGATAAAATCAGTAAATGAAAAGGTGTATAGATAAAATAAAAGTCAATAAATAAATAAATAATAATAAGTAAATAAATACAATGGACAAAACACAACAAACATAAGAAGGGTGGCCAAAATAAAGGGGAATAAAAGATAAAGATAAAATTTATAATATAGAGTAAAATGAAATATTATAAAATAAAAGGCGGGGGGTCGACCGGCAGATCGCATCTTTGTAGAGGGGGAGGGGAGGGGATTATTGCTCCACCTCGCCCCCCGCGACCTGTCCACCTCGGGGGCGCCTTAACGGCCAGCCCCCCTTGGCGGCGGTGGAAGTACTAAGTAGTACCACCGCCGCCATTACGTCTGCGGCCCCCTACGGGGGCCGTCGGCCTCGTCGGGGTTGCCCCGCCGATGTTAGCCTCCTGGCGGAGAGCGGGTCGGCTTCCCTCTCCCTCTCCGCTGCCTCCTTCTGCGTTATCACAATCTCGCAGAAGGAGGCAATCGCTGCTCTTGACCTCTCGCTGCCGATCATGTGGTCGACCACGACCAGCAACAGGAGGTCCATCCCAATAACGCCCCTTAGGTCTCTGCGCGGTGCCGACCACGCTGGACATTCTTCCAGCCTATGCCGCGCAGAGTCCTGGGCTTCCTCGCAGTGGTGGCACTGCGATCCTCCTAGTGCCAGTTATGAACACACTGTATGAGGAAACGGCGGTATGCTGGTAATTTAACTTATGCGCATGCATTGCTGCAACTTGTGCTGTATAATTTAGAATTTTGGTTACCGCGCCATCCGATTTTTATACATGTGCAAATACTCGTACACGCTGCATTGTATTTTTTTCCGCACGCGACAAGGAGGGGACAGAGGCGAGTTCCGGCTCGCGTCTGTCCCCCCCCGTCCCTCCACCCTGGTCAAACCGCATAAAACTTAAAAATATGATAAAATAAAAGATAAAATCAGTAAATGAAAAGGTGTATAGATAAAATAGATAAAATAAAAGTCAATAAATAAATAAATAATAATAAGTAAATAAATACAATGGACAAAACACAACAAACATAAGAAGGGGGGCCAAAATAAAGGGGAATAAAAGATAAAGATAAAATTTATAATATAGAGTAAAATGAAATATTATAAAATAAAAGGAGGGGGGTCGACCGGCAGGTCGCATCTTTGTAGAGGGGGGGGAGGGGATTATTGCTCCACCACGCCCCCCGCGACCTGTCCACCTCGGGGGCGCCATAACGGCCAGCCCCCCTTGGCGGCGGTGGAAGTACTAAGTAGTACCACCGCCGCCATTACGTCTGAGGCCCATTACGAGGGCCGTCGGCCTCGTGGGGGTTGCCCCGCCGATGCTAGCCTCCTGGCGGAGAGCGGGTCAGCTTCCCTCTCCCTCTCCGCTGCCTCCTTCTGCGTTATCACAATCTCGCAGAAGGAAGCAATCGCTGCTCTTGACCACTCGCTGCCGATCATGTGGTCGACCACGATCGGCAACGGGAGGTCCAACCCAATAACGCCCCATAGGTCTCTGCGCGGTGCCGACCACGCTGGACATTCTTCTAGCGTATGCCGCGCAGAGTCCTGGGCCTCCTCGTAGTGGTGGCACTGCGTTCCTCCTAGTGCCAGTTATGAACACACAGTTTGAGGAAACGGCGGTATGCAGGTAATTTAACTTATGCGCATGCATTGCTGCAACTTGTGCTGTATAATTTAGAATTTTTGTTACCGCGCCATCCGATTTTTATACATGTGCAAATACTCGTACACGCTGCATTGTATTTTTTTCCGCACGCGACAAGGAGGGGACAGAGGCGAGTTCCGGCTCGCGTCTGTCCCCTCCCCCCGTCCCACCCCCCTGGTCAACCCGCATAAAACTTAAAAATATGATAAAATAAAAGATAAAATCAGTAAATGAAAAGGTGTATAGATAAAATAAAAGTCATTAAATAAATAAATAATAATAAGTAAATAAATACAATGGACAAAACACAACAAACATAAGAAGGGTGGCAAAATAAAGGGGAATAAAAGATAAAGATAAAATTTATAATATAGAGTAAAATGAAATATTATAAAATAAAAGGAGGGGGGTCGACCGGCAGGTCGCATCTTTGTAGAGGGGGGGGAGGGGATTATTGCTCCACCTCGCCCCCCGCGACCTGTCCACCTCGGGGGCGCCTTAACGGCCAGCCCCCCTTGGCGGCGGTGGAAGTACTAAGTTGTACCACCGCCGCCATTACGTCTGCGGCCCCTTACGGGGGCCGTCGGCCTCGTCGGGGTTGCCCCGCCGATGTTAGCCTCCTGGCGGAGAGCGGGTCGGCTTCCCTCTCCCTCTCCGCTGCCTCCTTCTGCGTTATCACAATCTCGCAGAAGGAGGCAATCGCTGCTCTTGACCTCTCGCTGCCGATCATGTGGTCGACCACGACCGGTAACAGGAGGTCCATCCCAATAACGCCCCTTAGGTCTCTGCCCGGTGCCGACCACGCTGGACATTCTTCCAGCGTATGCCGCGCAGAGTCCTGGGCCTCCTCGCAGTGGTGGCACTGCGATCCTCCTAGTGCCAGTTATGAACACACTGTATGAGGAAACGGCGGTATGCAGGTAATTTAACTTATGCGCATGCATTGCTGCAACTTGTGCTGTATAATTTAGAATTTTTGTTACCGCGCCATCCGATTTTTATACATGTGCAAATACTCGTACACGCTGCATTGTATTTTTTTCCGCACGCGACAAGGAGGGGACAGAGGCGAGTTCCGGCTCGCGTCTGTCCCCCCCCCCGTCCCTCCACCCTGGTCAACCCGCATGAAACTTAAAAATATGATAAAATAAAAGATAAAATCAGTAAATGAAAAGGTGTATAGATAAAATAGATAAAATAAAAGTCAATAAATAAATAAATAATAATAAGTAAATAAATACAATGGACAAAACAAAACAAACATAAGAAGGGGGGCCAAAATAAAGGGGAATAAAAGATAAAGATAAAATTTATAATATAGAGTAAAATGAAATATTATAAAATAAAAGGAGGGGGGTCGACCGGCAGGTCGCATCTTTGTAGAGGGGGGGAGGGGATTATTGCTCCACCACGCCCCCCGCGACCTGTCCACCTCGGGGACGCCATAACGGCCAGCCCCCCTTGGCGGCGGTGGAAGTACTAAGTAGTACCACCGCCGCCATTACGTCTGAGGCCCATTACGGGGGCCGTCGGCCTCGTGGGAGTTGCCCCGCCGATGCTAGCCTCCTGGCGGAGAGCGGGTCGGCTTCCCTCTCCCTCTCCGCTGCCTCCTTCTGCGTTATCACAATCTCGCAGAAGGAGGCAATCGCTGCTCTTGACCTCTCGCTGCCGATCATGTGGTCGACCACGACCGGCAACAGGAGGTCCATCCCAATAACGCCCCTTAGCTCTCTGCGCGGTGCCGACCACGCTGGACATTCTTCTAGCGTATGCCGCGCAGAGTCCTGGGCCTCCTCGCAGTGGTGGCACTGCGATCCTCCTAGTGCCAGTTATGAACACACTGTATGAGGAAACGGCGGTATGCAGGTAATTTAACTTATGCGCATGCATTGCTGCAACTTGTGCTGTATAATTTAGAATTTTTGTTACCGCGCCATCCGATTTTTATACATGTGCAAATACTCGTACACGCTGCATTGTATTTTTTTCCGCACGCGACAAGGAGGGGACAGAGGCGAGTTCCGGCTCGCGTCTGTCCCCCCCCGTCCCCCCACCCTGGTCAACCCGCATAAAACTTAAAAATATGATAAAATAAAAGATAAAATCAGTAAATGAAAAGGTGTATAGATAAAATAGATAAAATAAAAGTCAATAAATAAATAAATAATAATAAGTAAATAAATACAATGGACAAAACACAACAAACATAAGAAGGGGGGCCAAAATAAAGGGGAATAAGAGATAAAGATAAAATTTATAATATAGAGTAAAATGAAATATTATAAAATAAAAGAAGGGGGGTCGACCGGCAGGTCGCATCTTTGTAGAGGGGGGGGGAGGGGATTATTGCTCCACCACGCCCCCCGCGACCTGTCCACCTCGGGGGCGCCATAACGGCCAGCCCCCCTTGGCGGCGGTGGAAGTACTAAGTAGTACCACTGCCGCCATTACGTCTGAGGCCCATTACGGGGGCCGTCGGCCTCGTGGGGGTTGCCCCGCCGATGCTAGCCTCCTGGTGGAGAGCGGGTCGGCTTCCCTCTCCCTCCCCGCTGCCTCCTTCTGCGTTATCACAATCTCGCAGAAGGAGGCAAACGCTGCTCTTGACCTCTCGCTGCCGATCATGTGGTCGACCACGACCGGCAACGAGAGGTCCATCCCAATAACGCCCCTTAGGTCTCTGCGCGGTGCCGACCACGCTGGACATTCTTCTAGCGTATGCCGCGCAGAGTCCTGGGCCTCCTCGCAGTGGTGGCACTGCGATCCTCCCAGTGCCAGTTATGAACACACAGTTTGAGGAAACGGCTGTATGCAGGTAATTTATCTTATGCGCATGCATTGCTGCAACTTGCGCTGTATAATTTAGAATTTTTGTTACCGCGCCATCCGATTTGTATACATGTGCAAATACTCGTACACGCTGCATTGCATTTTTTCCGCACGCGACAAGGAGGGGACAGAGGCGAGTTCCGGCTCGCGTCTGCCCCCTCCCCCCGTCCCACCCCCCTGGTCAACCCGCATAAAACTTAAAAATATGATAAAATAAAAGATAAAATCAGTAAATGAAAAGGTGTATAGATAAAATAAAAGTCAATAAATAAATAAATAATAATAAGTAAATAAATACAATGGACAAAACACAACAAACATAAGAAGGGGGGCCAAAATAAAGGGGAATAAAAGATAAAGATAAAATTTATAATATAGAGTAAAATGAAATATTATAAAATAAAAGGAGGGGGGTCGACCGGCAGGTCGCATCTTTGTAGAGGGGGGGGAGGGGATTATTGCTCCACCACGCCCCCCGCGACCTGTCCACCTCGGGGGCGCCATAACGGCCAGCCCCCCTTGGCGGCGGTGGAAGTACTAAGTAGTACCACTGCCGCCATTACGTCTGAGGCCCATTACGGGGGCCGTCGGCCTCGTGGGGGTTGCCCCGCCGATGCTAGCCTCCTGGCGGAGAGCGGGTCGGCTTCCCTCTCCCTCCCCGCTGCCTCCTTCTGCGTTATCACAATCTCGCAGAAGGAGGCAAACGCTGCTCTTGACCTCTCGCTGCCGATCATGTGGTCGACCACGACCGGCAACAGGAGGTCCATCCCAATAACGCCCCTTAGGTCTCTGCGCGGTGCCGACCACGCTGGACATTCTTCCAGCGTATGCCGCGCAGAGTCCTGGGCCTCCTCGCAGTGGTGGCACTGCGATCCTCCTAGTGCCAGTTATGAACACGCTGTATGAGGAAACGGCGGTATGCAGGTAATTTAACTTATGCGCATGCATTGCTGCAACTTGTGCTGTATAATTTAGAATTTTTGTTACCGCGCCATCCGATTTTTATACATGTGCAAATACTCGTACACGCTGCATTGCATTTTTTCCGCACGCGACAAGGAGGGGACAGAGGCGAGTTCCGGCTCGCGTCTGCCCCCTCCCCCCGTCCCACCCCCCTGGTCAACCCGCATAAAACTTAAAAATATGATAAAATAAAAGATAAAGTCAGTAAATGAAAAGGTGTATAGATAAAATAAAAGTCAATAAATAAATAAATAATAATAAGTAAATAAATACAATGGACAAAACACAACAAACATAAGAAGGGTGGCAAAATAAAGGGGAATAAAAGATAAAGATAAAATTTATAATATAGAGTAAAATGAAATATTATAAAATAAAAGGAGGGGGGTCGACCGGCAGGTCGCATCTTTGTAGAGGGGGGGGAGGGGATTATTGCTCCACCACGCCCCCCGCGACCTGTCCACCTCGGGGGCGCCATAACGGCCAGCCCCCCTTGGCGGCGGTGGAAGTACTAAGTAGTACCACTGCCGCCATTACGTCTGAGGCCCATTACGGGGGCCGTCGGCCTCGTGGGGTTTGCCCCGCCGATGCTAGCCTCCTGGCGGAGAGCGGGTCGGCTTCCCTCTCCCTCCCCGCTGCCTCCTTCTGCGTTATTACAATCTCGCAGACGGAGGCAAACGCTGCTCTTGAACTCTCGCTGCCGATCATGTGGTCGACCACGACCGGCAACGAGAGGTCCATCCCAATAACGCCCCTTAGGTCTCTGCGCGGTGCCGACCACGCTGGACATTCTTCCAGCGTATGCCGCGCAGAGTCCTGGGCCTCCTCGCAGTGGTGGCACTGCGATCCTCCTAGTGCCAGTTATGAACACACTGTATGAGGAAACGGCGGTATGCAGGTAATTTAACTTATGCGCATGCATTGCTGCAACTTGTGCTGTATAATTTAGAATTTTTGTTACCGCGCCATCCGATTTTTATACATGTGCAAATACTCCTACACGCTGCATTGCATTTTTTCCGCACGCGACAAGGAGGGGACAGAGGCGAGTTCCGGCTCGTGTCTGCCCCCTCCCCCCGACCCACCCCCCTGGTCAACCCGCATAAAACTTAAAAATATGATAAAATAAAAGATAAAATCAGTAAATGAAAAGGTGTATGGATAAAATAAAAGTCAATAAATAAATAAATAATAATAAGTAAATAAATACAATGGACAAAACACAACAAACATAAGAAGGGGGGCCAAAATAAAGGGGAATAAAAGATAAAGATAAAATTTATAATATAGAGTAAAATGAAATATTATAAAATAAAAGGAGGGGGGTCCACCGGCAGGTCGCATCTTTGTAGAGGGGGGGAGGGGATTATTGCTCCACCACGGCCCCCGCGACCTGTCCACCTCGGGGGCGCCATAACGGCCAGCCCCCCTTGGCGGCGGTGGAAGTACTAAGTAGTACCACTGCCGCCATTACGTCTGAGGCCCATTACGGGGGCCGTCGGCCTCGTGGGGGTTGCCCCGCCGATGCTAGCCTCCTGGTGGAGAGCGGGTCGGCTTCCCTCTCCCTCCCCGCTGCCTCCTTCTGCGTTATCACAATCTCGCAGAAGGAGGCAAACGCTGCTCTTGACCTCTCGCTGCCGATCATGTGGTCGACCACGACCGGCAACGAGAGGTCCATCCCAATAACGCCCCTTAGGTCTCTGCGCGGTGCCGACCACGCTGGACATTCTTCTAGCGTATGCCGCGCAGAGTCCTGGGCCTCCTCGCAGTGGTGGCACTGCGATCCTCCCAGTGCCAGTTATGAACACACAGTTTGAGGAAACGGCTGTATGCAGGTAATTTATCTTATGCGCATGCATTGCTGCAACTTGCGCTGTATAATTTAGAATTTTTGTTACCGCGCCATCCGATTTGTATACATGTGCAAATACTCGTACACGCTGCATTGCATTTTTTCCGCACGCGACAAGGAGGGGACAGAGGCGAGTTCCGGCTCGCGTCTGCCCCCTCCCCCCGTCCCACCCCCCTGGTCAACCCGCATAAAACTTAAAAATATGATAAAATAAAAGATAAAATCAGTAAATGAAAAGGTGTATAGATAAAATAAAAGTCAATAAATAAATAAATAATAATAAGTAAATAAATACAATGGACAAAACACAACAAACATAAGAAGGGGGGCCAAAATAAAGGGGAATAAAAGATAAAGATAAAATTTATAATATAGAGTAAAATGAAATATTATAAAATAAAAGGAGGGGGGTCGACCGGCAGGTCGCATCTTTGTAGAGGGGGGGGAGGGGATTATTGCTCCACCACGCCCCCCGCGACCTGTCCACCTCGGGGGCGCCATAACGGCCAGCCCCCCTTGGCGGCGGTGGAAGTACTAAGTAGTACCACTGCCGCCATTACGTCTGAGGCCCATTACGGGGGCCGTCGGCCTCGTGGGGGTTGCCCCGCCGATGCTAGCCTCCTGGCGGAGAGCGGGTCGGCTTCCCTCTCCCTCCCCGCTGCCTCCTTCTGCGTTATCACAATCTCGCAGAAGGAGGCAAACGCTGCTCTTGACCTCTCGCTGCCGATCATGTGGTCGACCACGACCGGCAACAGGAGGTCCATCCCAATAACGCCCCTTAGGTCTCTGCGCGGTGCCGACCACGCTGGACATTCTTCCAGCGTATGCCGCGCAGAGTCCTGGGCCTCCTCGCAGTGGTGGCACTGCGATCCTCCTAGTGCCAGTTATGAACACGCTGTATGAGGAAACGGCGGTATGCAGGTAATTTAACTTATGCGCATGCATTGCTGCAACTTGTGCTGTATAATTTAGAATTTTTGTTACCGCGCCATCCGATTTTTATACATGTGCAAATACTCGTACACGCTGCATTGCATTTTTTCCGCACGCGACAAGGAGGGGACAGAGGCGAGTTCCGGCTCGCGTCTGCCCCCTCCCCCCGTCCCACCCCCCTGGTCAACCCGCATAAAACTTAAAAATATGATAAAATAAAAGATAAAGTCAGTAAATGAAAAGGTGTATAGATAAAATAAAAGTCAATAAATAAATAAATAATAATAAGTAAATAAATACAATGGACAAAACACAACAAACATAAGAAGGGTGGCAAAATAAAGGGGAATAAAAGATAAAGATAAAATTTATAATATAGAGTAAAATGAAATATTATAAAATAAAAGGAGGGGGGTCGACCGGCAGGTCGCATCTTTGTAGAGGGGGGGGAGGGGATTATTGCTCCACCACGCCCCCCGCGACCTGTCCACCTCGGGGGCGCCATAACGGCCAGCCCCCCTTGGCGGCGGTGGAAGTACTAAGTAGTACCACTGCCGCCATTACGTCTGAGGCCCATTACGGGGGCCGTCGGCCTCGTGGGGTTTGCCCCGCCGATGCTAGCCTCCTGGCGGAGAGCGGGTCGGCTTCCCTCTCCCTCCCCGCTGCCTCCTTCTGCGTTATTACAATCTCGCAGACGGAGGCAAACGCTGCTCTTGAACTCTCGCTGCCGATCATGTGGTCGACCACGACCGGCAACGAGAGGTCCATCCCAATAACGCCCCTTAGGTCTCTGCGCGGTGCCGACCACGCTGGACATTCTTCCAGCGTATGCCGCGCAGAGTCCTGGGCCTCCTCGCAGTGGTGGCACTGCGATCCTCCTAGTGCCAGTTATGAACACACTGTATGAGGAAACGGCGGTATGCAGGTAATTTAACTTATGCGCATGCATTGCTGCAACTTGTGCTGTATAATTTAGAATTTTTGTTACCGCGCCATCCGATTTTTATACATGTGCAAATACTCCTACACGCTGCATTGCATTTTTTCCGCACGCGACAAGGAGGGGACAGAGGCGAGTTCCGGCTCGTGTCTGCCCCCTCCCCCCGACCCACCCCCCTGGTCAACCCGCATAAAACTTAAAAATATGATAAAATAAAAGATAAAATCAGTAAATGAAAAGGTGTATGGATAAAATAAAAGTCAATAAATAAATAAATAATAATAAGTAAATAAATACAATGGACAAAACACAACAAACATAAGAAGGGGGGCCAAAATAAAGGGGAATAAAAGATAAAGATAAAATTTATAATATAGAGTAAAATGAAATATTATAAAATAAAAGGAGGGGGGTCCACCGGCAGGTCGCATCTTTGTAGAGGGGGGGAGGGGATTATTGCTCCACCACGGCCCCCGCGACCTGTCCACCTCGGGGGCGCCATAACGGCCAGCCCCCCTTGGCGGCGGTGGAAGTACTAAGTAGTACCACTGCCGCCATTACGTCTGAGGCCCATTACGGGGGCCGTCGGCCTCGTGGGGGTTGCCCCGCCGATGCTAGCCTCCTGGCGGAGAGCGGGTCGGCTTCCCTCTCCCTCTCCGCTGCCTCCTTCTGCGTTATCACAATCTCGCAGAAGGAAGCAATCGCTGCTCTTGACCACTCGCTGCCGATCATGTGGTCGACCACGATCGGCAACGGGAGGTCCAACCCAATAACGCCCCTTAGGTCTCTGCCCGGTGCCGACCACGCTGGACATTCTTCCAGCGTATGCCGCGCAGAGTCCTGGGCCTCCTCGCAGTGGTGACACTGCGATCCTCCCAGTGCCAGTTATGAACACACAGTTTGAGGAAACGGCGGTATGCAGGTAATTTAACTTATGCGCATGCATTGCTGCAACTTGTGCTGTATAATTTAGAATTTTTGTTACCGCGCCATCCGATTTTTATACATGTGCAAATACTCGTACACGCTGCATTGTATTTTTTTCCGCACGCGACAAGGAGGGGACAGAGGCGAGTTCCGGCTCGCGTCTGTCCCCTCCCCCCGTCCCACCACCCTGGTCAACCCGCATAAAACTTAAAAATATGATAAAATAAAAGATAAAATCAGTACATGATAAGGTGTATAGATAAAATAAAAGTCATTAAATAAATAAATAATAATAAGTAAATAAATACAATGGACAAAACACAACAAACATAAGAAGGGTGGCAAAATAAAAGGGAATAAAAGATAAAGATAAAATTTATAATATAGAGTAAAATGAAATATTATAAAATAAACGGAGGGGGGTCGACCGGCAGGTCGCATCTTTGTAGAGGGGGGGGGACGGGATTATTGCTCCACCTCGCCCCCCGCGGCCTGTCCTCCTCGGGGACGCCTTAACGGCCAGCCCCCCTTGGCGGCGGTGGAAGTACTAAGTAGTACCACCGCCGCCATTACGTCTGCGGCCCCTTACGGGGGCCGTCGGCCTCGTCGGGGTTGCTCCGCCGATGTTAGCCTCCTGGCGGAGAGCGGGTCGGCTTCCCTCTCCCTCTCCGCTGCCTCCTTCTGCGTTATCACAATCTCGCAGAAGGAGGCAATCGCTGCTCTTGACCTCTCGCTGCCGATCATGTGGTCGACCACGACCGGCAACGAGAGGTCCATCCCAATAACGCCCCTTAGGTCTCTGCGCGGTGCCGACCACGCTGGACATTCTTCCAGCGTATGCCGCGCAGAGTCCTGGGCCTCCTCGCAGTGGTGGCACTGCGATCCTCCTAGTGCCAGTTATGAACACACTGTATGAGGAAACGGCGGTATGCAGGTAATTTAACTTATGCGCATGCATTGCTGCAACTTGTGCTGTATAATTTAGAATTTTTGTTACCGCGCCATCCGATTTTTATACATGTGCAAATACTCGTAAGCGCTGCATTGCATTTTTTCCGCACGCGACAAGGAGGGGACAGAGGCGAGTTCCGGCTCGCGTCTGCCCCCTCCCCCCGTCCCACCCCTCTGGTCAACCCGCATAAAACTTAAAAATATGATAAAATAAAAGATAAAATCAGTAAATGAAAAGGTGTATAGATAAAATAAAAGTCAATAAATAAATAAATAATAATAAGTAAATAAATACAATGGACAAAACACAACAAACATAAGAAGGGTGGCAAAATAAAGGGGAATAAAAGATAAAGATAAAATTTATAATATAGAGTAAAATGAAATATTATAAAATAAAAGGAGGGGGGTCGACCGGCAGGTCGCATCTTTGTAGAGGGGGGGGACGGGATTATTGCTCCACCTCGCCCCCCGCGGCCTGTCCACCTCGGGGGCGCCTTAACGGCCAGCCCCCCTTGGCGGCGGTGGAAGTACTAAGTAGTACCACCGCCGCCATTACGTCTGCGGCCCCTTACGGGGGCCGTCGGCCTCGTCGGGGTTGCCCCGCCGATGCTAGCCTCCTGGCGGAGAGCGGGTCGGTTTCCCTCTCCCTCCCCGCTGCCTCCTTCTGCGTTATCACAATCTCGCAGAAGGAGGCAAACGCTGCTCTTGACCTCTCGCTGCCGATCATGTGGTCGACCACGACCGGCAACGAGAGGTCCATCCCAATAACGCCCCTTAGGTCTCTGCGCGGTGCCGACCACGCTGGACATTCTTCCAGCGTATGCCGCGCAGAGTCCTGGGCCTCCTCGCAGTGGTGGCACTGCGATCCTCCCAGTGCCAGTTATGAACACACAGTTTGAGGAAACGGCTGTATGCAGGTAATTTAACTTATGCGCATGCATTGCTGCAACTTGCGATGTATAATTTAGAATTTTTGTTACCGCGCCATCCGATTTTTATACATGTGCAAATACTCGTACACGCTGCATTGCATTTTTTCCGCACGCGACAAGGAGGGGACAGAGGCCAGTTCCGGCTCGCGTCTGCCCCCTCCCCCCGTCCCACCCCCCTGGTCAACCCGCATAAAACTTAAAAATATGATAAAATAAAAGATAAAATCAGTAAATGAAAAGGTGTATAGATAAAATAAAAGTCAATAAATAAATAAATAATAATAAGTAAATAAATACAATGGACAAAACACAACAAACATAAGAAGGGTGGCAAAATAAAGGGGAATAAAAGATAAAGATAAAATTTATAATATAGAGTAAAATGAAATATTATAAAATAAAAGGAGGGGGGTCGACCGGCAGGTCGCATCTTTGTAGAGGGGGGGACGGGATTATTGCTCCACCTCGCCCCCCGCGGCCTGTCCACCTCGGGGGCGCCTTAACGGCCAGCCCCCCTTGGCGGCGGTGGAAGTACTAAGTAGTACCACCGCCGCCATTACGTCTGAGGCCCATTACGAGGGCCGTCGGCCTCGTGGGGGTTGCCCCGCCGATGCTAGCCTCCTGGCGGAGAGCGGGTCGGCTTCCCTCTCCCTCTCCGCTGCCTCCTTCTGCGTTATCACAATCTCGCAGAAGGAAGCAATCGCTGCTCTTGACCACTCGCTGCCGATCATGTGGTCGACCACGATCGGCAACGGGAGGTCCAACCCAATAACGCCCCTTAGGTCTCTGCCCGGTGCCGACCACGCTGGACATTCTTCCAGCGTATGCCGCGCAGAGTCCTGGGCCTCCTCGCAGTGGTGGCACTGCGATCCTCCCAGTGCCAGTTATGAACACACAGTTTGAGGAAACGGCGGTATGCAGGTAATTTAACTTATGCGCATGCATTGCTGCAACTTGTGCTGTATAATTTAGAATTTTTGTTACCGCGCTATCCGATTTTTATACATTTGCAAATACTCGTACACGCTGCATTGTATTTTTTTCCGCACGCGACAAGGAGGGGACAGAGGAGAGTTCCGGCTCGCGTCTGTCCCCTCCCCCCGTCCCACCAGCCTGGTCAACCCGCATAAAACTTAAAAATATGATAAAATAAAAGATAAAATCAGTACATGAAAAGGTGTATAGATAAAATAAAAGTCATTAAATAAATAAATAATAATAAGTAAATAAATACAATGGACAAAACACAACAAACATAAGAAGGGTGGCAAAATAAAGGGGAATAAAAGATAAAGATAAAATTTATAATATAGAGTAAAATGAAATATTATAAAATAAAAGGAGGGGGGTCGACCGGCAGGTCGCATCTTTGTAGAGGGGGGGGACGGGATTATTGCTCCACCTCGCCCCCCGCGGCCTGTCCACCTCGGGGGCGTCTTAACGGCCAGCCCCCCTTGGCGGCGGTGGAAGTACTAAGTAGTACCACAGCCGCCATTACGTCTGCGGCCCCTTACGGGGGCCGTCGGCCTCGTGGGGGTTGCCCCGCCGATGCTAGCCTCCTGGCGGAGAGCGGGTCGGCTTCCCTCTCCCTCTCCGCTGCCTCCTTCTGCGTTATCACAATCTCGCAGAAGGAAGCAATCGCTGCTCTTGACCACTCGCTGCCGATCATGTGGTCGACCACGATCGGCAACGGGAGGTCCAACCCAATAACGCCCCTTAGGTCTCTGCCCGGTGCCGACCACGCTGGACATTCTTCCAGCGTATGCCGCGCAGAGTCCTGGGCCTCCTCGCAGTGGTGACACTGCGATCCTCCCAGTGCCAGTTATGAACACACAGTTTGAGGAAACGGCGGTATGCAGGTAATTTAACTTATGCGCATGCATTGCTGCAACTTGTGCTGTATAATTTAGAATTTTTGTTACCGCGCCATCCGATTTTTATACATGTGCAAATACTCGTACACGCTGCATTGTATTTTTTTCCGCACGCGACAAGGAGGGGACAGAGGCGAGTTCCGGCTCGCGTCAGTCCCCTCCCCCCGTCCCACCACCCTGGTCAACCCGCATAAAACTTAAAAATATGATAAAATAAAAGATAAAATCAGTACATGATAAGGTGTATAGATAAAATAAAAGTCATTAAATAAATAAATAATAATAAGTAAATAAATACAATGGACAAAACACAACAAACATAAGAAGGGTGGCAAAATAAAAGGGAATAAAAGATAAAGATAAAATTTATAATGTAGAGTAAAATGAAATATTATAAAATAAACGGAGGGGGGTCGACCGGCAGGTCGCATCTTTGTAGAGGGGGGGGACGGGATTATTGCTCCACCTCGCCCCCCGCGGCCTGTCCTCCTCGGGGACGCCTTAACGGCCAGCCCCCCTTGGCGGCGGTGGAAGTACTAAGTAGTACCACCGCCGCCATTACGTCTGCGGCCCCTTACGGGGGCCGTCGGCCTCGTCGGGGTTGCTCCGCCGATGTTAGCCTCCTGGCGGAGAGCGGGTCGGCTTCCCTCTCCCTCTCCGCTGCCTCCTTCTGCGTTATCACAATCTCGCAGAAGGAGGCAATCGCTGCTCTTGACCTCTCGCTGCCGATCATGTGGTCGACCACGACCGGCAACGAGAGGTCCATCCCAATAACGCCCCTTAGGTCTCTGCGCGGTGCCGACCACGCTGGACATTCTTCCAGCGTATGCCGCGCAGAGTCCTGGGCCTCCTCGCAGTGGTGGCACTGCGATCCTCCTAGTGCCAGTTATGAACACACTGTATGAGGAAACGGCGGTATGCAGGTAATTTAACTTATGCGCATGCATTGCTGCAACTTGTGCTGTATAATTTAGAATTTTTGTTACCGCGCCATCCGATTTTTATACATGTGCAAATACTCGTACACGCTGCATTGCATTTTTTCCGCACGCGACAAGGAGGGGACAGAGGCGAGTTCCGGCTCGCGTCTGCCCCCTCCCCCCGTCCCACCCCTCTGGTCAACCCGCATAAAACTTAAAAATATGATAAAATAAAAGATAAAATCAGTAAATGAAAAGGTGTATAGATAAAATAAAAGTCAATAAATAAATAAATAATAATAAGTAAATAAATACAATGGACAAAACACAACAAACATAAGAAGGGTGGCAAAATAAAGGGGAATAAAAGATAAAGATAAAATTTATAATATAGAGTAAAATGAAATATTATAAAATAAAAGGAGGGGGGTCGACCGGCAGGTCGCATCTTTGTAGAGGGGGGGGACGGGATTATTGCTCCACCTCGCCCCCCGCGGCCTGTCCACCTCGGGGGCGCCTTAACGGCCAGCCCCCCTTGGCGGCGGTGGAAGTACTAAGTAGTACCACCGCCGCCATTACGTCTGAGGCCCATTACGAGGGCCGTCGGCCTCGTGGGGGTTGCCCCGCCGATGCTAGCCTCCTGGCGGAGAGCGGGTCGGCTTCCCTCTCCCTCTCCGCTGCCTCCTTCTGCGTTATCACAATCTCGCAGAAGGAAGCAATCGCTGCTCTTGACCACTCGCTGCCGATCATGTGGTCGACCACGATCGGCAACGGGAGGTCCAACCCAATAACGTCCCTTAGGTCTCTGCCCGGTGCCGACCACGCTGGACATTCTTCCAGCGTATGCCGCGCAGAGTCCTGGGCCTCCTCGCAGTGGTGGCACTGCGATCCTCCCAGTGCCAGTTATGAACACACAGTTTGAGGAAACGGCGGTATGCAGGTAATTTAACTTATGCGCATGCATTGCTGCAACTTGTGCTGTATAATTTAGAATTTTTGTTACCGCGCTATCCGATTTTTATACATTTGCAAATACTCGTACACGCTGCATTGTATTTTTTTCCGCACGCGACAAGGAGGGGACAGAGGAGAGTTCCGGCTCGCGTCGGGGTTGCCCCGCCGATGCTAGCCTCCTGGCGGAGAGCGGGTCGGTTTCCCTCTCCCTCCCCACTGCCTCCTTCTGCGTTATCACAATCTCGCAGAAGGAGGCAAACGCTGCTCTTGACCTCTCGCTGCCGATCATGTGGTCGACCACGACCGGCAACGAGAGGTCCATCCCAATAACGCCCCTTAGGTCTCTGCGCGGTGCCGACCACGCTGGACATTCTTCCAGCGTATGCCGCGCAGAGTCCTGGGCCTCCTCGCAGTGGTGGCACTGCGATCCTCCCAGTGCCAGTTATGAACACACAGTTTGAGGAAACGGCTGTATGCAGGTAATTTAACTTATGCGCATGCATTGCTGCAACTTGCGATGTATAATTTAGAATTTTTGTTACCGCGCCATCCGATTTTTATACATGTGCAAATACTCGTACACGCTGCACTGCATTTTTTCCGCACGCGACAAGGAGGGGACAGAGGCCAGTTCCGGCTCGCGTCTGCCCCCTCCCCCCGTCCCACCCCCCTGGTCAACCCGCATAAAACTTAAAAATATGATAAAATAAAAGATAAAATCAGTAAATGAAAAGGTGTATAGATAAAATAAAAGTCAATAAATAAATAAATAATAATAAGTAAATAAATACAATGGACAAAACACAACAAACATAAGAAGGGTGGCAAAATAAAGGGGAATAAAAGATAAAGATAAAATTTATAATATAGAGTAAAATGAAATATTATAAAATAAAAGGAGGGGGGTCGACCGGCAGGTCGCATCTTTGTAGAGGGGGGGGGGACGGGATTATTGCTCCACCTCGCCCCCCGCGGCCTGTCCACCTCGGGGGCGCCTTAACGGCCAGCCCCCCTTGGCGGCGGTGGAAGTACTAAGTAGTACCACCGCCGCCATTACGTCTGAGGCCCATTACGAGGGCCGTCGGCCTCGTGGGGGTTGCCCCGCCGATGCTAGCCTCCTGGCGGAGAGCGGGTCGGCTTCCCTCTCCCTCTCTGCTGCCTCCTTCTGCGTTATCACAATCTCGCAGAAGGAAGCAATCGCTGCTCTTGACCACTCGCTGCCGATCATGTGGTCGACCACGACCGGCAACGAGAGGTCCATCCCAATAACGCCCCTTAGGTCTCTGCGCGGTGCCGACCACGCTGGACATTCTTCCAGCGTATGCCGCGCAGAGTCCTGGGCCTCCTCGCAGTGGTGGCACTGCGATCCTCCCAGTGCCAGTTATGAACACACAGTTTGAGGAAACGGCGGTATGCAGGTAATTTAACTTATGCGCATGCATTGCTGCAACTTGTGCTGTATAATTTAGAATTTTTGTTACCGCGCCATCCGATTTTTATACATGTGCAAATACTCGTACACGCTGCACTGCATTTTTTCCGCACGCGACAAGGAGGGGACAGAGGCCAGTTCCGGCTCGCGTCTGCCCCCTCCCCCCGTCCCACCCCCCTGGTCAACCCGCATAAAACTTAAAAATATGATAAAATAAAAGATAAAATCAGTAAATGAAAAGGTGTATAGATAAAATAAAAGTCAATAAATAAATAAATAATAATAAGTAAATAAATACAATGGACAAAACACAACAAACATAAGAAGGGTGGCAAAATAAAGGGGAATAAAAGATAAAGATAAAATTTATAATATAGAGTAAAATGAAATATTATAAAATAAAAGGAGGGGGGTCGACCGGCAGGTCGCATCTTTGTAGAGGGGGGGGACGGGATTATTGCTCCACCTCGCCCCCCGCGGCCTGTCCACCTCGGGGGCGCCTTAACGGCCAGCCCCCCTTGGCGGCGGTGGAAGTACTAAGTAGTACCACCGCCGCCATTACGTCTGAGGCCCATTACGAGGGCCGTCGGCCTCGTGGGGGTTGCCCCGCCGATGCTAGCCTCCTGGCGGAGAGCGGGTCGGCTTCCCTCTCCCTCTCCGCTGCCTCCTTCTGCGTTATCACAATCTCGCAGAAGGAAGCAATCGCTGCTCTTGACCACTCGCTGCCGATCATGTGGTCGACCACGATCGGCAACGGGAGGTCCAACCCAATAACGCCCCTTAGGTCTCTGCCCGGTGCCGACCACGCTGGACATTCTTCCAGCGTATGCCGCGCAGAGTCCTGGGCCTCCTCGCAGTGGTGGCACTGCGATCCTCCCAGTGCCAGTTATGAACACACAGTTTGAGGAAACGGCGGTATGCAGGTAATTTAACTTATGCGCATGCATTGCTGCAACTTGTGCTGTATAATTTAGAATTTTTGTTACCGCGCTATCCGATTTTTATACATTTGCAAATACTCGTACACGCTGCATTGTATTTTTTTCCGCACGCGACAAGGAGGGGACAGAGGAGAGTTCCGGCTCGCGTCTGTCCCCTCCCCCCGTCCCACCAGCCTGGTCAACCCGCATAAAACTTAAAAATATGATAAAATAAAAGATAAAATCAGTACATGAAAAGGTGTATAGATAAAATAAAAGTCATTAAATAAATAAATAATAATAAGTAAATAAATACAATGGACAAAACACAACAAACATAAGAAGGGTGGCAAAATAAAGGGGAATAAAAGATAAAGATAAAATTTATAATATAGAGTAAAATGAAATATTATAAAATAAAAGGAGGGGGGTCGACCGGCAGGTCGCATCTTTGTAGAGGGGGGGGACGGGATTATTGCTCCACCTCGCCCCCCGCGGCCTGTCCACCTCGGGGGCGTCTTAACGGCCAGCCCCCCTTGGCGGCGGTGGAAGTACTAAGTAGTACCACCGCCGCCATTACGTCTGCGGCCCCTTACGGGGGCCGTCGGCCTCGTCGGGGTTGCCCCGCCGATGTTAGCCTCCTGGCGGAGAGCGGGTCGGCTTCCCTCTCCCTCTCCGCTGCCTCCTTCTGCGTTATCACAATCTCGCAGAAGGAGGCAATCGCTGCTCTTGACCTCTCGCTGCCGATCATGTGGTCGACCACGACCGGCAACAGGAGGTCCATCCCAATAACGCCCCTTAGGTCTCTGCCCGGTGCCGACCACGCTGGACATTCTTCCAGCGTATGCCGCGCAGAGTCCTGGGCCTCCTCGCAGTGGTGGCACTGCGATCCTCCTAGTGCCAGTTATGAACACACTGTATGAGGAAACGGCGGTATGCAGGTAATTTAACTTATGCGCATGCATTGCTGCAACTTGTGCTGTATAATTTAGAATTTTTGTTACCGCGCCATCCGATTTTTATACATGTGCAAATACTCGTACACGCTGCATTGTATTTTTTTCCGCACGCGACAAGGAGGGGACAGAGGCGAGTTCCGGCTCGCGTCTGTCCCCCCCCCCGTCCCACCAGCCTGGTCAACCCGCATAAAACTTAAAAATATGATAAAATAAAAGATAAAATCAGTACATGAAAAGGTGTATAGATAAAATAAAAGTCATTAAATAAATAAATAATAATAAGTAAATAAATACAATGGACAAAACACAACAAACATAAGAAGGGTGGCAAAATAAAGGGGAATAAAAGATAAAGATAAAATTTATAATATAGAGTAAAATGAAATATTATAAAATAAAAGGAGGGGGGTCGACCGGCAGGTCGCATCTTTGTAGAGGGGGGGGACGGGATTATTGCTCCACCTCGCCCCCCGCGGCCTGTCCACCTCGGGGGCGTCTTAACGGCCAGCCCCCCTTGGCGGCGGTGGAAGTACTAAGTAGTACCACCGCCGCCATTACGTCTGCGGCCCCTTACGGGGGCCGTCGGCCTCGTCGGGGTTGCCCCGCCGATGTTAGCCTCCTGGCGGAGAGCGGGTCGGCTTCCCTCTCCCTCTCCGCTGCCTCCTTCTGCGTTATCACAATCTCGCAGAAGGAGGCAATCGCTGCTCTTGACCTCTCGCTGCCGATCATGTGGTCGACCACGACCGGCAACAGGAGGTCCATCCCAATAACGCCCCTTAGGTCTCTGCCCGGTGCCGACCACGCTGGACATTCTTCCAGCGTATGCCGCGCAGAGTCCTGGGCCTCCTCGCAGTGGTGGCACTGCGATCCTCCTAGTGCCAGTTATGAACACACTGTATGAGGAAACGGCGGTATGCAGGTAATTTAACTTATGCGCATGCATTGCTGCAACTTGTGCTGTATAATTTAGAATTTTTGTTACCGCGCCATCCGATTTTTATACATGTGCAAATACTCGTACACGCTGCATTGTATTTTTTTCCGCACGCGACAAGGAGGGGACAGAGGCGAGTTCCGGCTCGCGTCTGTCCCCCCCCCCCGTCCCACCACCCTGGTCAACCCGCATAAAACTTAAAAATATGATAAAATAAAAGATAAAATCAGTAAATGAAAAGGTGTATAGATAAAATAGATAAAATAAAAGTCAATAAATAAATAAATAATAATAAGTAAATAAATACAATGGACAAAACACAACAAACATAAGAAGGGGCCAAAATAAAGGGGAATAAAAGATAAAGATAAAATTTATAATATAGAGTAAAATGAAATATTATAAAATAAAAGGAGGGGGGTCGACCGGCAGGTCGCATCTTTGTAGAGGGGGGGGGAGGGGGGAGGGGATTATTGCTCCACCACGCCCCCCGCGACCTGTCCACCTCGGGGGCGCCATAACGGCCAGTCCCCCTTGGCGGCGGTGGAAGTACTAAGTAATACCACTGCCGCCATTACGTCTGAGGCCCATTACGGGGGCCGTCGGCCTCGTGGGGGTTGCCCCGCCGATGCTAGCCTCCTGGCGGAGAGAGGGTCGGCTTCCCTCTCCCTCCCCGCTGCCTCCTTCTGCGTTATCACAATCTCGCAGAAGGAGGCAATCGCTGCTCTTGACCTCTCGCTGCCGATCATGTGGTCGACCACGACCGGCAACGAGAGGTCCATCCCAATAACGCCCCTTAGGTCTCTGCGCGGTGCCGACCACGCTGGACATTCTTCCAGCGTATGCCGCGCAGAGTCCTGGGCCTCCTCGCAGTGGTGGCACTGCGATCCTCCCAGTGCCAGTTATGAACACACAGTTTGAGGAAACGGCTGTATGCAGGTAATTTAACTTATGCGCATGCATTGCTGCAACTTGCGATGTATAATTTAGAATTTTTGTTACCGCGCCATCCGATTTTTATACATGTGCAAATACTCGTACACGCTGCATTGCATTTTTTCCGCACGCGACAAGGAGGGGACAGAGGCCAGTTCCGGCTCGCGTCTGCCCCCTCCCCCCGTCCCACCCCCCTGGTCAACCCGCATAAAACTTAAAAATATGATAAAATAAAAGATAAAATCAGTAAATGAAAAGGTGTATAGATAAAATAAAAGTCAATAAATAAATAAATAATAATAAGTAAATAAATACAATGGACAAAACACAACAAACATAAGAAGGGTGGCAAAATAAAGGGGAATAAAAGATAAAGATAAAATTTATAATATAGAGTAAAATGAAATATTATAAAATAAAAGGAGGGGGGTCGACCGGCAGGTCGCATCTTTGTAGAGGGGGGGGGACGGGATTATTGCTCCACCTCGCCCCCCGCGGCCTGTCCACCTCGGGGGCGCCTTAACGGCCAGCCCCCCTTGGCGGCGGTGGAAGTACTAAGTAGTACCACCGCCGCCATTACGTCTGCGGCCCCTTACGGGGGCCGTCGGCCTCGTCGGGGTTGCCCCGCCGATGCTAGCCTCCTGGCGGAGAGCGGGTCGGTTTCCCTCTCCCTCCCCGCTGCCTCCTTCTGCGTTATCACAATCTCGCAGAAGGAGGCAAACGCTGCTCTTGACCTCTCGCTGCCGATCATGTGGTCGACCACGACCGGCAACGAGTGGTCCATCCCAATAACGCCCCTTAGGTCTCTGCGCGGTGCCGACCACGCTGGACATTCTTCCAGCGTATGCCGCGCAGAGTCCTGGGCCTCCTCGCAGTGGTGGCACTGCGATCCTCCCAGTGCCAGTTATGAACACACAGTTTGAGGAAACGGCTGTATGCAGGTAATTTAACTTATGCGCATGCATTGCTGCAACTTGCGATGTATAATTTAGAATTTTTGTTACCGCGCCATCCGATTTTTATACATGTGCAAATACTCGTACACGCTGCACTGCATTTTTTCCGCACGCGACAAGGAGGGGACAGAGGCCAGTTCCGGCTCGCGTCTGCCCCCTCCCCCCGTCCCACCCCCCTGGTCAACCCGCATAAAACTTAAAAATATGATAAAATAAAAGATAAAATCAGTAAATGAAAAGGTGTATAGATGAAATAAAAGTCAATAAATAAATAAATAATAATAAGTAAATAAATACAATGGACAAAACACAACAAACATAAGAAGGGTGGCAAAATAAAGGGGAATAAAAGATAAAGATAAAATTTATAATATAGAGTAAAATGAAATATTATAAAATAAAAGGAGGGGGGTCGACCGGCAGGTCGCATCTTTGTAGAGGGGGGGGACGGGATTATTGCTCCACCTCGCCCCCCGCGGCCTGTCCACCTCGGGGGCGCCTTAACGGCCAGCCCCCCTTGGCGGCGGTGGAAGTACTAAGTAGTACCACCGCCGCCATTACGTCTGCGGCCCCTTACGGGGGCCGTCGGCCTCGTCGGGGTTGCCCCGCCGATGCTAGCCTCCTGGCGGAGAGCGGGTCGGTTTCCCTCTCCCTCCCCGCTGCCTCCTTCTGCGTTATCACAATCTCGCAGAAGGAGGCAAACGCTGCTCTTGACCTCTCGCTGCCGATCATGTGGTCGACCACGACCGGCAACGAGAGGTCCATCCCAATAACGCCCCTTAGGTCTCTGCGCGGTGCCGACCACGCTGGACATTCTTCCAGCGTATGCCGCGCAGAGTCCTGGGCCTCCTCGCAGTGGTGGCACTGCGATCCTCCCAGTGCCAGTTATGAACACACAGTTTGAGGAAACGGCTGTATGCAGGTAATTTAACTTATGCGCATGCATTGCTGCAACTTGCGATGTATAATTTAGAATTTTTGTTACCGCGCCATCCGATTTTTATACATGTGCAAATACTCGTACACGCTGCATTGCATTTTTTCCGCACGCGACAAGGAGGGGACAGAGGCCAGTTCCGGCTCGCGTCTGCCCCCTCCCCCCGTCCCACCCCCCTGGTCAACCCGCATAAAACTTAAAAATATGATAAAATAAAAGATAAAATCAGTAAATGAAAAGGTGTATAGATAAAATAAAAGTCAATAAATAAATAAATAATAATAAGTAAATAAATACAATGGACAAAACACAACAAACATAAGAAGGGTGGCAAAATAAAGGGGAATAAAAGATAAAGATAAAATTTATAATATAGAGTAAAATGAAATATTATAAAATAAAAGGAGGGGGGTCGACCGGCAGGTCGCATCTTTGTAGAGGGGGGGGGACGGGATTATTGCTCCACCTCGCCCCCCGCGGCCTGTCCACCTCGGGGGCGCCTTAACGGCCAGCCCCCCTTGGCGGCGGTGGAAGTACTAAGTAGTACCACCGCCGCCATTACGTCTGAGGCCCATTACGAGGGCCGTCGGCCTCGTGGGGGTTGCCCCGCCGATGCTAGCCTCCTGGCGGAGAGCGGGTCGGCTTCCCTCTCCCTCTCCGCTGCCTCCTTCTGCGTTATCACAATCTCGCAGAAGGAAGCAATCGCTGCTCTTGACCACTCGCTGCCGATCATGTGGTCGACCACGACCGGCAACGAGAGGTCCATCCCAATAACGCCCCTTAGGTCTCTGCGCGGTGCCGACCACGCTGGACATTCTTCCAGCGTATGCCGCGCAGAGTCCTGGGCCTCCTCGCAGTGGTGGCACTGCGATCCTCCCAGTGCCAGTTATGAACACACAGTTTGAGGAAACGGCGGTATGCAGGTAATTTAACTTATGCGCATGCATTGCTGCAACTTGTGCTGTATAATTTAGAATTTTTGTTACCGCGCTATCCGATTTTTATACATTTGCAAATACTCGTACACGCTGCATTGCATTTTTTCCGCACGCGACAAGGAGGGGACAGAGGCGAGTTCCGGCTCGCGTCTGTCCCCTCCCCCCGTCCCACCACCCTGGTCAACCCGCATAAAACTTAAAAATATGATAAAATAAAAGATAAAATCAGTAAATGAAAAGGTGTATAGATAAAATAAAAGTCAATAAATAAATAAATAATAATAAGTAAATAAATACAATGGACAAAACACAACAAACATAAGAAGGGTGGCAAAATAAAGGGGAATAAAAGATAAAGATAAAATTTATAATATAGAGTAAAATGAAATATTATAAAATAAAAGGAGGGGGGTCGACCGGCAGGTCGCATCTTTGTAGAGGGGGGGGGACGGGATTATTGCTCCACCTCGCCCCCCGCGGCCTGTCCACCTCAGGGGCGCCTTAACGGCCAGCCCCCCTTGGCGGCGGTGGAAGTACTAAGTAGTACCACCGCCGCCATTACGTCTGCGGCCCCTTACGGGGGCCGTCGGCCTCGTCGGGGTTGCCCCGCCGATGCTAGCCTCCTGGCGGAGAGCGGGTCGGTTTCCCTCTCCCTCCCCGCTGCCTCCTTCTGCGTTATCACAATCTCGCAGAAGGAGGCAAACGCTGCTCTTGACCTCTCGCTGCCGATCATGTGGTCGACCACGACCGGCAACGAGAGGTCCATCCCAATAACGCCCCTTAGGTCTCTGCGCGGTGCCGACCACGCTGGACATTCTTCCAGCGTATGCCGCGCAGAGTCCTGGGCCTCCTCGCAGTGGTGGCACTGCGATCCTCCCAGTGCCAGTTATGAACACACAGTTTGAGGAAACGGCTGTATGCAGGTAATTTAACTTATGCGCATGCATTGCTGCAACTTGCGATGTATAATTTAGAATTTTTGTTACCGCGCCATCCGATTTTTATACATGTGCAAATACTCGTACACGCTGCACTGCATTTTTTCCGCACGCGACAAGGAGGGGACAGAGGCCAGTTCCGGCTCGCGTCTGCCCCCTCCCCCCGTCCCACCCCCCTGGTCAACCCGCATAAAACTTAAAAATATGATAAAATAAAAGATAAAATCAGTAAATGAAAAGGTGTATAGATAAAATAAAAGTCAATAAATAAATAAATAATAATAAGTAAATAAATACAATGGACAAAACACAACAAACATAAGAAGGGTGGCAAAATAAAGGGGAATAAAAGATAAAGATAAAATTTATAATATAGAGTAAAATGAAATATTATAAAATAAAAGGAGGGGGGTCGACCGGCAGGTCGCATCTTTGTAGAGGGGGGGGACGGGATTATTGCTCCACCTCGCCCCCCGCGGCCTGTCCACCTCGGGGGCGCCTTAACGGCCAGCCCCCCTTGGCGGCGGTGGAAGTACTAAGTAGTACCACCGCCGCCATTACGTCTGCGGCCCCTTACGGGGGCCGTCGGTCTCGTCGGGGTTGCCCCGCCGATGCTAGCCTCCTGGCGGAGAGCGGGTCGGTTTCCCTCTCCCTCCCCGCTGCCTCCTTCTGCGTTATCACAATCTCGCAGAAGGAGGCAAACGCTGCTCTTGACCTCTCGCTGCCGATCATGTGGTCGACCACGACCGGCAACGAGAGGTCCATCCCAATAACGCCCCTTAGGTCTCTGCGCGGTGCCGACCACGCTGGACATTCTTCCAGCGTATGCCGCGCAGAGTCCTGGGCCTCCTCGCAGTGGTGGCACTGCGATCCTCCCAGTGCCAGTTATGAACACACAGTTTGAGGAAACGGCTGTATGCAGGTAATTTAACTTATGCGCATGCATTGCTGCAACTTGCGATGTATAATTTAGAATTTTTGTTACCGCGCCATCCGATTTTTATACATGTGCAAATACTCGTACACGCTGCACTGCATTTTTTCCGCACGCGACAAGGAGGGGACAGAGGCCAGTACCGGCTCGCGTCTGCCCCCTCCCCCCGTCCCACCCCCCTGGTCAACCCGCATAAAACTTAAAAATATGATAAAATAAAAGATAAAATCAGTAAATGAAAAGGTGTATAGATAAAATAAAAGTCAATAAATAAATAAATAATAATAAGTAAATAAATACAATGGACAAAACACAACAAACATAAGAAGGGTGGCAAAATAAAGGGGAATAAAAGATAAAGATAAAATTTATAATATAGAGTAAAATGAAATATTATAAAATAAAAGGAGGGGGGTCGACCGGCAGG
This sequence comes from Lasioglossum baleicum, assembly GCF_051020765.1. NCBI lineage: Eukaryota > Metazoa > Arthropoda > Insecta > Hymenoptera > Halictidae > Lasioglossum > Lasioglossum baleicum. The sequence goes on along the minus strand of NW_027469089.1, from coordinate 741,313 downwards.
TCGCATCTTTGTAGAGGGGGGGGACGGGATTATTGCTCCACCTCGCCCCCCGCGGCCTGTCCACCTCGGGGGCGCCTTAACGGCCAGCCCCCCTTGGCGGCGGTGGAAGTACTAAGTAGTACCACCGCCGCCATTACGTCTGCGGCCCCTTACGGGGGCCGTCGGCCTCGTCGGGGTTGCCCCGCCGATGCTAGCCTCCTGGCGGAGAGCGGGTCGGTTTCCCTCTCCCTCCCCGCTGCCTCCTTCTGCGTTATCACAATCTCGCAGAAGGAGGCAAACGCTGCTCTTGACCTCTCGCTGCCGATCATGTGGTCGACCACGACCGGCAACGAGAGGTCCATCCCAATAACGCCCCTTAGGTCTCTGCGCGGTGCCGACCACGCTGGACATTCTTCCAGCGTATGCCGCGCAGAGTCCTGGGCCTCCTCGCAGTGGTGGCACTGCGATCCTCCCAGTGCCAGTTATGAACACACAGTTTGAGGAAACGGCTGTATGCAGGTAATTTAACTTATGCGCATGCATTGCTGCAACTTGCGATGTATAATTTAGAATTTTTGTTACCGCGCCATCCGATTTTTATACATGTGCAAATACTCGTACACGCTGCACTGCATTTTTTCCGCACGCGACAAGGAGGGGACAGAGGCCAGTTCCGGCTCGCGTCTGCCCCCTCCCCCCGTCCCACCCCCCTGGTCAACCCGCATAAAACTTAAAAATATGATAAAATAAAAGATAAAATCAGTAAATGAAAAGGTGTATAGATAAAATAAAAGTCAATAAATAAATAAATAATAATAAGTAAATAAATACAATGGACAAAACACAACAAACATAAGAAGGGTGGCAAAATAAAGGGGAATAAAAGATAAAGATAAAATTTATAATATAGAGTAAAATGAAATATTATAAAATAAAAGGAGGGGGGTCGACCGGCAGGTCGCATCTTTGTAGAGGGGGGGGACGGGATTATTGCTCCACCTCGCCCCCCGCGGCCTGTCCACCTCGGGGGCGCCTTAACGGCCAGCCCCCCTTGGCGGCGGTGGAAGTACTAAGTAGTACCACCGCCGCCATTACGTCTGCGGCCCCTTACGGGGGCCGTCGGCCTCGTCGGGGTTGCCCCGCCGATGCTAGCCTCCTGGCGGAGAGCGGGTCGGTTTCCCTCTCCCTCCCCGCTGCCTCCTTCTGCGTTATCACAATCTCGCAGAAGGAGGCAAACGCTGCTCTTGACCTCTCGCTGCCGATCATGTGGTCGACCACGACCGGCAACGAGAGGTCCATCCCAATAACGCCCCTTAGGTCTCTGCGCGGTGCCGACCACGCTGGACATTCTTCCAGCGTATGCCGCGCAGAGTCCTGGGCCTCCTCGCAGTGGTGGCACTGCGATCCTCCCAGTGCCAGTTATGAACACACAGTTTGAGGAAACGGCTGTATGCAGGTAATTTAACTTATGCGCATGCATTGCTGCAACTTGCGATGTATAATTTAGAATTTTTGTTACCGCGCCATCCGATTTTTATACATGTGCAAATACTCGTACACGCTGCACTGCATTTTTTCCGCACGCGACAAGGAGGGGACAGAGGCCAGTACCGGCTCGCGTCTGCCCCCTCCCCCCGTCCCACCCCCCTGGTCAACCCGCATAAAACTTAAAAATATGATAAAATAAAAGATAAAATCAGTAAATGAAAAGGTGTATAGATAAAATAAAAGTCAATAAATAAATAAATAATAATAAGTAAATAAATACAATGGACAAAACACAACAAACATAAGAAGGGTGGCAAAATAAAGGGGAATAAAAGATAAAGATAAAATTTATAATATAGAGTAAAATGAAATATTATAAAATAAAAGGAGGGGGGTCGACCGGCAGGTCGCATCTTTGTAGAGGGGGGGGACGGGATTATTGCTCCACCTCGCCCCCCGCGGCCTGTCCACCTCGGGGGCGCCTTAACGGCCAGCCCCCCTTGGCGGCGGTGGAAGTACTAAGTAGTACCACCGCCGCCATTACGTCTGCGGCCCCTTACGGGGGCCGTCGGCCTCGTCGGGGTTGCCCCGCCGATGCTAGCCTCCTGGCGGAGAGCGGGTCGGTTTCCCTCTCCCTCCCCGCTGCCTCCTTCTGCGTTATCACAATCTCGCAGAAGGAGGCAAACGCTGCTCTTGACCTCTCGCTGCCGATCATGTGGTCGACCACGACCGGCAACGAGAGGTCCATCCCAATAACGCCCCTTAGGTCTCTGCGCGGTGCCGACCACGCTGGACATTCTTCCAGCGTATGCCGCGCAGAGTCCTGGGCCTCCTCGCAGTGGTGGCACTGCGATCCTCCCAGTGCCAGTTATGAACACACAGTTTGAGGAAACGGCTGTATGCAGGTAATTTAACTTATGCGCATGCATTGCTGCAACTTGCGATGTATAATTTAGAATTTTTGTTACCGCGCCATCCGATTTTTATACATGTGCAAATACTCGTACACGCTGCATTGCATTTTTTCCGCACGCGACAAGGAGGGGACAGAGGCCAGTACCGGCTCGCGTCTGCCCCCTCCCCCCGTCCCACCCCCCTGGTCAACCCGCATAAAACTTAAAAATATGATAAAATAAAAGATAAAATCAGTAAATGAAAAGGTGTATAGATAAAATAAAAGTCAATAAATAAATAAATAATAATAAGTAAATAAATACAATGGACAAAACACAACAAACATAAGAAGGGTGGCAAAATAAAGGGGAATAAAAGATAAAGATAAAATTTATAATATAGAGTAAAATGAAATATTATAAAATAAAAGGAGGGGGGTCGACCGGCAGGTCGCATCTTTGTAGAGGGGGGGGACGGGATTATTGCTCCACCTCGCCCCCCGCGGCCTGTCCACCTCGGGGGCACGTAGAGTTACAATTTAGAGAGCTCAAATGGAGCGAAGTTTTGGGTAAGATTCAGCACATATATGATGCAGTAAACAACTGTAATATTAATAATATGTACGAATTAGCGGAGTCCAGAAATATTACAGTAAACGAGTAAGCTTAAAACTAACCTGAATCAATACAATTGCCGATAGCAAACCTTTGTATACATCGATACAATAACATCGATGCTAACAGCTCGGAGTCTTGTTACATACTGACTCTCACGCGCGTGTCGACAAGCGATGAAGCCAAGCTTGATTACGCACAGGCTTACATCCCCCCTTTTTAAGACCGAGGGTCCCTTCCATCGGTGAAAGGAACAATCTTACTAGCATGAAAAATATTTGACTCATTTTTCCTTAATCTACTATCTAACAAGAACATTACATCAGAAATTTTCTCTTTAATTTTAAAAGGACCTACTCTAATTGGATCTATTTTATTTTTATTCAATTTATTAGCGTTTTGTACATAAACTAAATCTCCTACCTTATAATTTATCTGTTTTACATTCTTATCATAATATTCTTTGTTCTGATTGTGAATTTCTTTTGATTTCTTAAAAGCTATTTCTCTATTGTTGACTAAATTTGTCAAATTATTGTCGTTCACTTCGTCAGGTAAAAATGAGTGGTTTAATCCTGTCAGCAGATAATTAGGAGTAAATCCGGTCGAGCTGTGAATTGTGTTGTTGTAATCCTTTACACATTCCTCTGCTACCTGAGGCCATGATTTATTTTTATTTTCATAAATTTTACATCGTATTCTGTTTACCAAAGTCTGATTTGTCCTCTCGTTCAATCCGTTAGAAAATGCACAATCCACTGCTGTAAAAACCAATGCTACTTTCTGTTTATTTAGATATTGCTTAAACTGTGCTGAGTTTATACCAGGATATTGATCTGCGAAAACCAATTTAATACTTCCATTTTTTTCTACTTTCTTGATTAGATTTATAAAATCTTTTGCAACTTGAGTCTTTGAGGTTATTATGTATGCAAATCTTGTAAAATGATCCACCGCCAAATGTAAATATTTTTTTGTACTTTTATTACCTTTGAAACCTCCTATTGTGTCAATCGACACTATTTCGAAAGGTTCCTTTGCTGGACCAAGTTGAGATAAAGGGGCTTTAAAGATACCTATTCTCGATTTATTTTTAATGCAAGTTTCACAAGATCTACAAGTCAATCTTATGTGCTTATACATATTTTTGAAATAAAATTTTTGGCCAAAGGTTAAAATTAACTGTTTTGTGCCTATATGACCCTGATCAGCGTGTACCTCGGTGATAAGAAACTTTCCGAATTCTTCAGTAATCCATATTTTCTCTCTATTATTTAGAATTTTATAAATTATATCATCTTTAATAATGCATTTATCATCAACTTTTAACAATTTCTGATTTTCTTTGATATCGTTCAATTTCAGTAAATTTGAGGTTTTAATCACAGAATCACTGTTTGTATCCTCATGTGAGTCCAAAACCGGATTTCTAGACAAACAATCAGCTTCAGTATTTTCTTTACCCGGATTATATACCATTTCAAAATCAAAATGGGAAATATAATTCAAAATCTGAACCAGTTCCATATCATTACTTTTTTTTATATTGAAATTTTCCAATGGTCTATGGTCCGTAAATACTACGAATTTCTTTCCTATCAAATAAAATTGCCAGTATAAAATGGCTTCTTTAATGGCTAAACATTCTATAAAAATAGCTTTCTTCTTTTTCTGAGCGTCTGTCAACTTTCTAGAAAAGAAAAACACCGACTTCAAGGAGTTATCTTCCTGTGGCTGTTTCAATATTGCTCCCACTCCTTCGATACTTGCGTCAGTGAAAATAAATATTGGGGCCTCTGGATCAAAAATTGCCAAGGCAGGAACTGTGCACAAATATTCTTTTGTTAAATTAAAACTATTCATACACTCTTCAGACCAATCGAAGGATACATTTTTCCTTAACAAATTTCTTAGAGGATCCAGTAAGGCTACGTGATTTGGTATAAACTCCAAATAAAAATTAATCTTGCCTAAAAACTGTCTGATTTGTGTTTTTGTTGTAGGTATTGGAAACTTCTTAATAGCCATTAAATTATCGTTTATTGGTTTAATCATATTGTTTCCAATTTCGTGTCCCAAATATGTTATCTTTTCTTGGACGAACTGACATTTTTTTTTATTCAGTTTGAAACCTTGTTCATATAATGCTTGCAGAACCCGCTCTACATGATATAAATGTTCTTCGTAAGTTTTAGAGAACACCAATATATCATCTATATAATTTACTGTGAAAGAATCCAATTTATTTTTTCTTATCACGCTTGCTAAGACTCTTTGAAAGATAGCGGGAGCAGATTTCAAACCAAAAGGTAAACATCTCCACTGCCAGTGGCCATGATGGGTTACAAAGGCCAGCTTATATCTGTCTTTCGCACGCACCGGAATCGACCAAAACGCCGAGTTCACATCGAATTTTGAAAAAAACTTACTATTTCTGGCGCGTACCGTAAGATCATCTATCCTTGGGAAAGGCTGACTTTCTGGCACTACTATTTTGTTGAGCTCTTTAAAATCGATACACAAGCGTGATCTTTTCCCTTCTTCTCTCTTAAAAACCATGGTTACAGGAGCTGCATAAGGACTGCTTGACTCTTCTATTAAACCTGCATTCAACAAATCCTCCACTTGTTTCTCAATTTCTAATTTATCTTGAAAAGAGCATCTATAAGGTTTCTTTGAAATATATCTATTTTCTGTCAGTTTCACTGTGGCTTCATAATCCTTTACTGTTCCTATATCAAACTTTGATTTGGCAAAAATTATTTCATTTTTTTTTATAATATCTTCTATACTATTAGTGCTTGTTTCACTCATGTTACTTTGCTTATCTAAATTTTTATTTTTCTGTTGTTTTTGTGATATGTTCAAATTTTCATCCTGGCAGAGCTTGAATTTTGTTATTGAATCTAGTCCTAATAGAAATTCACAATCAATACTTTCCTTAACTATGAAAAACGGAAAATCCTCTTCTAAGTTACCAATTTTAGTACGTATTATTGCAATCCCCTCCGTTTTCGCCGTTCCAGCTACGCATTTAATAGTATCTCTCCCACCTATTATTTGTTTAATATTTTTATTATCGTTTATAAAGGTGCTATTAACCATGGAGATGTTGGATCCCGAATCATATAAACCAATTGCTGGACAACCATTTGCAAAAAGCTTAATTTTTATAAGTGGGAGAACTATTCGTTTTTTGCCTCCTCATAACTTGCTACTACTTCCTGCAATTCGTTATTATTTGTAACCTTGATATTTTCATTTTTAAAATTTTTAATTTGCCTATCTTTATTACGGCATATACTTTCTGAATGCAATCTATTTTTGAAACCTAACTTATCACAAATGCTACATGGTCTTTTTTCACTTAGCATTCTCTTATTTACATTGTCATTTTTCGAATCGTTAATTTTACCGAGTTGTTTTAATTTTGACATTAAATTTTCTATATTTATGATGGATTTTCTATCTAACTTATTTTGAATAAATTTTGGTAAACTAATTACAATCATGTTAATTTGTGTGTTTGTGGACAAGCTATCATCCGCTTCTATCAATAATCTTCTTTTCTTTAACGCGTATTCTAGTAGCGAGCCGTTATAGAATTTAAAATTATAAGCATACGCTATATCTGTCCAGGACTGTGCAGAGAAGGTGTCAATAAAGGCGTTATTCCATGCCTCCCAATTTAACAAAGAGTTCTGCTTTACAAAAACATTATACCAATCTAATGCGGATTTCTCTAGAAACAATCGTAATACTTCAGCGTATTTATTTTGGGCAATCCCCACTCTGTCACACTCCTGCACAAATAAATTAATCCAAGCGTTCGCATTTATATTTTCACTATCGAACTTTTCGATCACTATATCCTTTACCAAGGCACTTGTTTTTCTTTCACTTGTGATTGTTGACTGTTCGTTTGGCCTTGACTCTTGCTCGATATTAGCCTCTTCCAGATATTCGTCATACAACACAACGTTGCCTTCTGTATCCAAGTAAATTTTCTGAAGGTCTCCAGATAAAGTCAACACCACATTGCGAAATTTATTGCGAACCTTCAAACTTTTAACTACGTTTTTAACGATAGGATTTTCAAAAAGCCTTCCATGCTGAACACTCGTCTGCTTATCTGCTGGAAACAAAAAACTTTCCTCTCGACCAAGCAGCTGAATTCTTTTCACTTTAACTACGGTGCTTTTCGTATCTGCACCGGCCTCCGAGACAAAATAAAACTTTGCCTTAAACTCCATTGTATTGATTTGTGAGTTACAATTTAGAGAGCTCAAATGGAGCGAAGTTTTGGGTAAGATTCAGCACATATATGATGCAGTAAACAACTGTAATATTAATAATATGTACGAATTAGCGGAGTCCAGAAATATTACAGTAAACGAGTAAGCTTAAAACTAACCTGAATCAATACAATTGCCGATAGCAAACCTTTGTATACATCGATACAATAACATCGATGCTAACAGCTCGGAGTCTTGTTACATACTGACTCTCACGCGCGTGTCGACAAGCGATGAAGCCAAGCTTGATTACGCACAGGCTTACACATGTGCAAATACTCGTACACGCTGCATTGTATTTTTTTCCGCACGCGACAAGGAGGGGACAGAGGCGAGTTCCGGCTCGCGTCTGTCCCCCCCCCCGTCCCACCAGCCTGGTCAACCCGCATAAAACTTAAAAATATGATAAAATAAAAGATAAAATCAGTACATGAAAAGGTGTATAGATAAAATAAAAGTCATTAAATAAATAAATAATAATAAGTAAATAAATACAATGGACAAAACACAACAAACATAAGAAGGGTGGCAAAATAAAGGGGAATAAAAGATAAAGATAAAATTTATAATATAGAGTAAAATGAAATATTATAAAATAAAAGGAGGGGGGTCGACCGGCAGGTCGCATCTTTGTAGAGGGGGGGGACGGGATTATTGCTCCACCTCGCCCCCCGCGGCCTGTCCACCTCGGGGGCGTCTTAACGGCCAGCCCCCCTTGGCGGCGGTGGAAGTACTAAGTAGTACCACCGCCGCCATTACGTCTGCGGCCCCTTACGGGGGCCGTCGGCCTCGTCGGGGTTGCCCCGCCGATGTTAGCCTCCTGGCGGAGAGCGGGTCGGCTTCCCTCTCCCTCTCCGCTGCCTCCTTCTGCGTTATCACAATCTCGCAGAAGGAGGCAATCGCTGCTCTTGACCTCTCGCTGCCGATCATGTGGTCGACCACGACCGGCAACAGGAGGTCCATCCCAATAACGCCCCTTAGGTCTCTGCCCGGTGCCGACCACGCTGGACATTCTTCCAGCGTATGCCGCGCAGAGTCCTGGGCCTCCTCGCAGTGGTGGCACTGCGATCCTCCTAGTGCCAGTTATGAACACACTGTATGAGGAAACGGCGGTATGCAGGTAATTTAACTTATGCGCATGCATTGCTGCAACTTGTGCTGTATAATTTAGAATTTTTGTTACCGCGCCATCCGATTTTTATACATGTGCAAATACTCGTACACGCTGCATTGTATTTTTTTCCGCACGCGACAAGGAGGGGACAGAGGCGAGTTCCGGCTCGCGTCTGTCCCCCCCCCCCGTCCCACCACCCTGGTCAACCCGCATAAAACTTAAAAATATGATAAAATAAAAGATAAAATCAGTAAATGAAAAGGTGTATAGATAAAATAGATAAAATAAAAGTCAATAAATAAATAAATAATAATAAGTAAATAAATACAATGGACAAAACACAACAAACATAAGAAGGGGCCAAAATAAAGGGGAATAAAAGATAAAGATAAAATTTATAATATAGAGTAAAATGAAATATTATAAAATAAAAGGAGGGGGGTCGACCGGCAGGTCGCATCTTTGTAGAGGGGGGGGAGGGGGGAGGGGATTATTGCTCCACCACGCCCCCCGCGACCTGTCCACCTCGGGGGCGCCATAACGGCCAGTCCCCCTTGGCGGCGGTGGAAGTACTAAGTAATACCACTGCCGCCATTACGTCTGAGGCCCATTACGGGGGCCGTCGGCCTCGTGGGGGTTGCCCCGCCGATGCTAGCCTCCTGGCGGAGAGAGGGTCGGCTTCCCTCTCCCTCCCCGCTGCCTCCTTCTGCGTTATCACAATCTCGCAGAAGGAGGCAATCGCTGCTCTTGACCTCTCGCTGCCGATCATGTGGTCGACCACGACCGGCAACGAGAGGTCCATCCCAATAACGCCCCTTAGGTCTCTGCGCGGTGCCGACCACGCTGGACATTCTTCCAGCGTATGCCGCGCAGAGTCCTGGGCCTCCTCGCAGTGGTGGCACTGCGATCCTCCCAGTGCCAGTTATGAACACACAGTTTGAGGAAACGGCTGTATGCAGGTAATTTAACTTATGCGCATGCATTGCTGCAACTTGCGATGTATAATTTAGAATTTTTGTTACCGCGCCATCCGATTTTTATACATGTGCAAATACTCGTACACGCTGCATTGCATTTTTTCCGCACGCGACAAGGAGGGGACAGAGGCCAGTTCCGGCTCGCGTCTGCCCCCTCCCCCCGTCCCACCCCCCTGGTCAACCCGCATAAAACTTAAAAATATGATAAAATAAAAGATAAAATCAGTAAATGAAAAGGTGTATAGATAAAATAAAAGTCAATAAATAAATAAATAATAATAAGTAAATAAATACAATGGACAAAACACAACAAACATAAGAAGGGTGGCAAAATAAAGGGGAATAAAAGATAAAGATAAAATTTATAATATAGAGTAAAATGAAATATTATAAAATAAAAGGAGGGGGGTCGACCGGCAGGTCGCATCTTTGTAGAGGGGGGGGGACGGGATTATTGCTCCACCTCGCCCCCCGCGGCCTGTCCACCTCGGGGGCGCCTTAACGGCCAGCCCCCCTTGGCGGCGGTGGAAGTACTAAGTAGTACCACCGCCGCCATTACGTCTGCGGCCCCTTACGGGGGCCGTCGGCCTCGTCGGGGTTGCCCCGCCGATGCTAGCCTCCTGGCGGAGAGCGGGTCGGTTTCCCTCTCCCTCCCCGCTGCCTCCTTCTGCGTTATCACAATCTCGCAGAAGGAGGCAAACGCTGCTCTTGACCTCTCGCTGCCGATCATGTGGTCGACCACGACCGGCAACGAGTGGTCCATCCCAATAACGCCCCTTAGGTCTCTGCGCGGTGCCGACCACGCTGGACATTCTTCCAGCGTATGCCGCGCAGAGTCCTGGGCCTCCTCGCAGTGGTGGCACTGCGATCCTCCCAGTGCCAGTTATGAACACACAGTTTGAGGAAACGGCTGTATGCAGGTAATTTAACTTATGCGCATGCATTGCTGCAACTTGCGATGTATAATTTAGAATTTTTGTTACCGCGCCATCCGATTTTTATACATGTGCAAATACTCGTACACGCTGCACTGCATTTTTTCCGCACGCGACAAGGAGGGGACAGAGGCCAGTTCCGGCTCGCGTCTGCCCCCTCCCCCCGTCCCACCCCCCTGGTCAACCCGCATAAAACTTAAAAATATGATAAAATAAAAGATAAAATCAGTAAATGAAAAGGTGTATAGATGAAATAAAAGTCAATAAATAAATAAATAATAATAAGTAAATAAATACAATGGACAAAACACAACAAACATAAGAAGGGTGGCAAAATAAAGGGGAATAAAAGATAAAGATAAAATTTATAATATAGAGTAAAATGAAATATTATAAAATAAAAGGAGGGGGGTCGACCGGCAGGTCGCATCTTTGTAGAGGGGGGGGACGGGATTATTGCTCCACCTCGCCCCCCGCGGCCTGTCCACCTCGGGGGCGCCTTAACGGCCAGCCCCCCTTGGCGGCGGTGGAAGTACTAAGTAGTACCACCGCCGCCATTACGTCTGCGGCCCCTTACGGGGGCCGTCGGCCTCGTCGGGGTTGCCCCGCCGATGCTAGCCTCCTGGCGGAGAGCGGGTCGGTTTCCCTCTCCCTCCCCGCTGCCTCCTTCTGCGTTATCACAATCTCGCAGAAGGAGGCAAACGCTGCTCTTGACCTCTCGCTGCCGATCATGTGGTCGACCACGACCGGCAACGAGAGGTCCATCCCAATAACGCCCCTTAGGTCTCTGCGCGGTGCCGACCACGCTGGACATTCTTCCAGCGTATGCCGCGCAGAGTCCTGGGCCTCCTCGCAGTGGTGGCACTGCGATCCTCCCAGTGCCAGTTATGAACACACAGTTTGAGGAAACGGCTGTATGCAGGTAATTTAACTTATGCGCATGCATTGCTGCAACTTGCGATGTATAATTTAGAATTTTTGTTACCGCGCCATCCGATTTTTATACATGTGCAAATACTCGTACACGCTGCATTGCATTTTTTCCGCACGCGACAAGGAGGGGACAGAGGCCAGTTCCGGCTCGCGTCTGCCCCCTCCCCCCGTCCCACCCCCCTGGTCAACCCGCATAAAACTTAAAAATATGATAAAATAAAAGATAAAATCAGTAAATGAAAAGGTGTATAGATAAAATAAAAGTCAATAAATAAATAAATAATAATAAGTAAATAAATACAATGGACAAAACACAACAAACATAAGAAGGGTGGCAAAATAAAGGGGAATAAAAGATAAAGATAAAATTTATAATATAGAGTAAAATGAAATATTATAAAATAAAAGGAGGGGGGTCGACCGGCAGGTCGCATCTTTGTAGAGGGGGGGGGACGGGATTATTGCTCCACCTCGCCCCCCGCGGCCTGTCCACCTCGGGGGCGCCTTAACGGCCAGCCCCCCTTGGCGGCGGTGGAAGTACTAAGTAGTACCACCGCCGCCATTACGTCTGAGGCCCATTACGAGGGCCGTCGGCCTCGTGGGGGTTGCCCCGCCGATGCTAGCCTCCTGGCGGAGAGCGGGTCGGCTTCCCTCTCCCTCTCCGCTGCCTCCTTCTGCGTTATCACAATCTCGCAGAAGGAAGCAATCGCTGCTCTTGACCACTCGCTGCCGATCATGTGGTCGACCACGACCGGCAACGAGAGGTCCATCCCAATAACGCCCCTTAGGTCTCTGCGCGGTGCCGACCACGCTGGACATTCTTCCAGCGTATGCCGCGCAGAGTCCTGGGCCTCCTCGCAGTGGTGGCACTGCGATCCTCCCAGTGCCAGTTATGAACACACAGTTTGAGGAAACGGCGGTATGCAGGTAATTTAACTTATGCGCATGCATTGCTGCAACTTGTGCTGTATAATTTAGAATTTTTGTTACCGCGCTATCCGATTTTTATACATTTGCAAATACTCGTACACGCTGCATTGCATTTTTTCCGCACGCGACAAGGAGGGGACAGAGGCGAGTTCCGGCTCGCGTCTGTCCCCTCCCCCCGTCCCACCACCCTGGTCAACCCGCATAAAACTTAAAAATATGATAAAATAAAAGATAAAATCAGTAAATGAAAAGGTGTATAGATAAAATAAAAGTCAATAAATAAATAAATAATAATAAGTAAATAAATACAATGGACAAAACACAACAAACATAAGAAGGGTGGCAAAATAAAGGGGAATAAAAGATAAAGATAAAATTTATAATATAGAGTAAAATGAAATATTATAAAATAAAAGGAGGGGGGTCGACCGGCAGGTCGCATCTTTGTAGAGGGGGGGGGACGGGATTATTGCTCCACCTCGCCCCCCGCGGCCTGTCCACCTCAGGGGCGCCTTAACGGCCAGCCCCCCTTGGCGGCGGTGGAAGTACTAAGTAGTACCACCGCCGCCATTACGTCTGCGGCCCCTTACGGGGGCCGTCGGCCTCGTCGGGGTTGCCCCGCCGATGCTAGCCTCCTGGCGGAGAGCGGGTCGGTTTCCCTCTCCCTCCCCGCTGCCTCCTTCTGCGTTATCACAATCTCGCAGAAGGAGGCAAACGCTGCTCTTGACCTCTCGCTGCCGATCATGTGGTCGACCACGACCGGCAACGAGAGGTCCATCCCAATAACGCCCCTTAGGTCTCTGCGCGGTGCCGACCACGCTGGACATTCTTCCAGCGTATGCCGCGCAGAGTCCTGGGCCTCCTCGCAGTGGTGGCACTGCGATCCTCCCAGTGCCAGTTATGAACACACAGTTTGAGGAAACGGCTGTATGCAGGTAATTTAACTTATGCGCATGCATTGCTGCAACTTGCGATGTATAATTTAGAATTTTTGTTACCGCGCCATCCGATTTTTATACATGTGCAAATACTCGTACACGCTGCACTGCATTTTTTCCGCACGCGACAAGGAGGGGACAGAGGCCAGTTCCGGCTCGCGTCTGCCCCCTCCCCCCGTCCCACCCCCCTGGTCAACCCGCATAAAACTTAAAAATATGATAAAATAAAAGATAAAATCAGTAAATGAAAAGGTGTATAGATAAAATAAAAGTCAATAAATAAATAAATAATAATAAGTAAATAAATACAATGGACAAAACACAACAAACATAAGAAGGGTGGCAAAATAAAGGGGAATAAAAGATAAAGATAAAATTTATAATATAGAGTAAAATGAAATATTATAAAATAAAAGGAGGGGGGTCGACCGGCAGGTCGCATCTTTGTAGAGGGGGGGGACGGGATTATTGCTCCACCTCGCCCCCCGCGGCCTGTCCACCTCGGGGGCGCCTTAACGGCCAGCCCCCCTTGGCGGCGGTGGAAGTACTAAGTAGTACCACCGCCGCCATTACGTCTGCGGCCCCTTACGGGGGCCGTCGGCCTCGTCGGGGTTGCCCCGCCGATGCTAGCCTCCTGGCGGAGAGCGGGTCGGTTTCCCTCTCCCTCCCCGCTGCCTCCTTCTGCGTTATCACAATCTCGCAGAAGGAGGCAAACGCTGCTCTTGACCTCTCGCTGCCGATCATGTGGTCGACCACGACCGGCAACGAGAGGTCCATCCCAATAACGCCCCTTAGGTCTCTGCGCGGTGCCGACCACGCTGGACATTCTTCCAGCGTATGCCGCGCAGAGTCCTGGGCCTCCTCGCAGTGGTGGCACTGCGATCCTCCCAGTGCCAGTTATGAACACACAGTTTGAGGAAACGGCTGTATGCAGGTAATTTAACTTATGCGCATGCATTGCTGCAACTTGCGATGTATAATTTAGAATTTTTGTTACCGCGCCATCCGATTTTTATACATGTGCAAATACTCGTACACGCTGCACTGCATTTTTTCCGCACGCGACAAGGAGGGGACAGAGGCCAGTACCGGCTCGCGTCTGCCCCCTCCCCCCGTCCCACCCCCCTGGTCAACCCGCATAAAACTTAAAAATATGATAAAATAAAAGATAAAATCAGTAAATGAAAAGGTGTATAGATAAAATAAAAGTCAATAAATAAATAAATAATAATAAGTAAATAAATACAATGGACAAAACACAACAAACATAAGAAGGGTGGCAAAATAAAGGGGAATAAAAGATAAAGATAAAATTTATAATATAGAGTAAAATGAAATATTATAAAATAAAAGGAGGGGGGTCGACCGGCAGGTCGCATCTTTGTAGAGGGGGGGGACGGGATTATTGCTCCACCTCGCCCCCCGCGGCCTGTCCACCTCGGGGGCGCCTTAACGGCCAGCCCCCCTTGGCGGCGGTGGAAGTACTAAGTAGTACCACCGCCGCCATTACGTCTGCGGCCCCTTACGGGGGCCGTCGGCCTCGTCGGGGTTGCCCCGCCGATGCTAGCCTCCTGGCGGAGAGCGGGTCGGTTTCCCTCTCCCTCCCCGCTGCCTCCTTCTGCGTTATCACAATCTCGCAGAAGGAGGCAAACGCTGCTCTTGACCTCTCGCTGCCGATCATGTGGTCGACCACGACCGGCAACGAGAGGTCCATCCCAATAACGCCCCTTAGGTCTCTGCGCGGTGCCGACCACGCTGGACATTCTTCCAGCGTATGCCGCGCAGAGTCCTGGGCCTCCTCGCAGTGGTGGCACTGCGATCCTCCCAGTGCCAGTTATGAACACACAGTTTGAGGAAACGGCTGTATGCAGGTAATTTAACTTATGCGCATGCATTGCTGCAACTTGCGATGTATAATTTAGAATTTTTGTTACCGCGCCATCCGATTTTTATACATGTGCAAATACTCGTACACGCTGCATTGCATTTTTTCCGCACGCGACAAGGAGGGGACAGAGGCCAGTACCGGCTCGCGTCTGCCCCCTCCCCCCGTCCCACCCCCCTGGTCAACCCGCATAAAACTTAAAAATATGATAAAATAAAAGATAAAATCAGTAAATGAAAAGGTGTATAGATAAAATAAAAGTCAATAAATAAATAAATAATAATAAGTAAATAAATACAATGGACAAAACACAACAAACATAAGAAGGGTGGCAAAATAAAGGGGAATAAAAGATAAAGATAAAATTTATAATATAGAGTAAAATGAAATATTATAAAATAAAAGGAGGGGGGTCGACCGGCAGGTCGCATCTTTGTAGAGGGGGGGGACGGGATTATTGCTCCACCTCGCCCCCCGCGGCCTGTCCACCTCGGGGGCGCCTTAACGGCCAGCCCCCCTTGGCGGCGGTGGAAGTACTAAGTAGTACCACCGCCGCCATTACGTCTGCGGCCCCTTACGGGGGCCGTCGGCCTCGTCGGGGTTGCCCCGCCGATGCTAGCCTCCTGGCGGAGAGCGGGTCGGTTTCCCTCTCCCTCCCCGCTGCCTCCTTCTGCGTTATCACAATCTCGCAGAAGGAGGCAAACGCTGCTCTTGACCTCTCGCTGCCGATCATGTGGTCGACCACGACCGGCAACGAGAGGTCCATCCCAATAACGCCCCTTAGGTCTCTGCGCGGTGCCGACCACGCTGGACATTCTTCCAGCGTATGCCGCGCAGAGTCCTGGGCCTCCTCGCAGTGGTGGCACTGCGATCCTCCCAGTGCCAGTTATGAACACACAGTTTGAGGAAACGGCTGTATGCAGGTAATTTAACTTATGCGCATGCATTGCTGCAACTTGCGATGTATAATTTAGAATTTTTGTTACCGCGCCATCCGATTTTTATACATGTGCAAATACTCGTACACGCTGCATTGCATTTTTTCCGCACGCGACAAGGAGGGGACAGAGGCCAGTTCCGGCTCGCGTCTGCCCCCTCCCCCCGTCCCACCCCCCTGGTCAACCCGCATAAAACTTAAAAATATGATAAAATAAAAGATAAAATCAGTAAATGAAAAGGTGTATAGATAAAATAAAAGTCAATAAATAAATAAATAATAATAAGTAAATAAATACAATGGACAAAACACAACAAACATAAGAAGGGTGGCAAAATAAAGGGGAATAAAAGATAAAGATAAAATTTATAATATAGAGTAAAATGAAATATTATAAAATAAAAGGAGGGGGGTCGACCGGCAGGTCGCATCTTTGTAGAGGGGGGGGGGACGGGATTATTGCTCCACCTCGCCCCCCGCGGCCTGTCCACCTCGGGGGCGCCTTAACGGCCAGCCCCCCTTGGCGGCGGTGGAAGTACTAAGTAGTACCACCGCCGCCATTACGTCTGAGGCCCATTACGAGGGCCGTCGGCCTCGTGGGGGTTGCCCCGCCGATGCTAGCCTCCTGGCGGAGAGCGGGTCGGCTTCCCTCTCCCTCTCCGCTGCCTCCTTCTGCGTTATCACAATCTCGCAGAAGGAAGCAATCGCTGCTCTTGACCACTCGCTGCCGATCATGTGGTCGACCACGACCGGCAACGAGAGGTCCATCCCAATAACGCCCCTTAGGTCTCTGCGCGGTGCCGACCACGCTGGACATTCTTCCAGCGTATGCCGCGCAGAGTCCTGGGCCTCCTCGCAGTGGTGGCACTGCGATCCTCCCAGTGCCAGTTATGAACACACAGTTTGAGGAAACGGCGGTATGCAGGTAATTTAACTTATGCGCATGCATTGCTGCAACTTGTGCTGTATAATTTAGAATTTTTGTTACCGCGCTATCCGATTTTTATACATTTGCAAATACTCGTACACGCTGCATTGCATTTTTTCCGCACGCGACAAGGAGGGGACAGAGGCGAGTTCCGGCTCGCGTCTGTCCCCTCCCCCCGTCCCACCACCCTGGTCAACCCGCATAAAACTTAAAAATATGATAAAATAAAAGATAAAATCAGTAAATGAAAAGGTGTATAGATAAAATAAAAGTCAATAAATAAATAAATAATAATAAGTAAATAAATACAATGGACAAAACACAACAAACATAAGAAGGGTGGCAAAATAAAGGGGAATAAAAGATAAAGATAAAATTTATAATATAGAGTAAAATGAAATATTATAAAATAAAAGGAGGGGGGTCGACCGGCAGGTCGCATCTTTGTAGAGGGGGGGGGACGGGATTATTGCTCCACCTCGCCCCCCGCGGCCTGTCCACCTCAGGGGCGCCTTAACGGCCAGCCCCCCTTGGCGGCGGTGGAAGTACTAAGTAGTACCACCGCCGCCATTACGTCTGCGGCCCCTTACGGGGGCCGTCGGCCTCGTCGGGGTTGCCCCGCCGATGCTAGCCTCCTGGCGGAGAGCGGGTCGGTTTCCCTCTCCCTCCCCGCTGCCTCCTTCTGCGTTATCACAATCTCGCAGAAGGAGGCAAACGCTGCTCTTGACCTCTCGCTGCCGATCATGTGGTCGACCACGACCGGCAACGAGAGGTCCATCCCAATAACGCCCCTTAGGTCTCTGCGCGGTGCCGACCACGCTGGACATTCTTCCAGCGTATGCCGCGCAGAGTCCTGGGCCTCCTCGCAGTGGTGGCACTGCGATCCTCCCAGTGCCAGTTATGAACACACAGTTTGAGGAAACGGCTGTATGCAGGTAATTTAACTTATGCGCATGCATTGCTGCAACTTGCGATGTATAATTTAGAATTTTTGTTACCGCGCCATCCGATTTTTATACATGTGCAAATACTCGTACACGCTGCACTGCATTTTTTCCGCACGCGACAAGGAGGGGACAGAGGCCAGTTCCGGCTCGCGTCTGCCCCCTCCCCCCGTCCCACCCCCCTGGTCAACCCGCATAAAACTTAAAAATATGATAAAATAAAAGATAAAATCAGTAAATGAAAAGGTGTATAGATAAAATAAAAGTCAATAAATAAATAAATAATAATAAGTAAATAAATACAATGGACAAAACACAACAAACATAAGAAGGGTGGCAAAATAAAGGGGAATAAAAGATAAAGATAAAATTTATAATATAGAGTAAAATGAAATATTATAAAATAAAAGGAGGGGGGTCGACCGGCAGGTCGCATCTTTGTAGAGGGGGGGGACGGGATTATTGCTCCACCTCGCCCCCCGCGGCCTGTCCACCTCGGGGGCGCCTTAACGGCCAGCCCCCCTTGGCGGCGGTGGAAGTACTAAGTAGTACCACCGCCGCCATTACGTCTGCGGCCCCTTACGGGGGCCGTCGGCCTCGTCGGGGTTGCCCCGCCGATGCTAGCCTCCTGGCGGAGAGCGGGTCGGTTTCCCTCTCCCTCCCCGCTGCCTCCTTCTGCGTTATCACAATCTCGCAGAAGGAGGCAAACGCTGCTCTTGACCTCTCGCTGCCGATCATGTGGTCGACCACGACCGGCAACGAGAGGTCCATCCCAATAACGCCCCTTAGGTCTCTGCGCGGTGCCGACCACGCTGGACATTCTTCCAGCGTATGCCGCGCAGAGTCCTGGGCCTCCTCGCAGTGGTGGCACTGCGATCCTCCCAGTGCCAGTTATGAACACACAGTTTGAGGAAACGGCTGTATGCAGGTAATTTAACTTATGCGCATGCATTGCTGCAACTTGCGATGTATAATTTAGAATTTTTGTTACCGCGCCATCCGATTTTTATACATGTGCAAATACTCGTACACGCTGCATTGCATTTTTTCCGCACGCGACAAGGAGGGGACAGAGGCCAGTTCCGGCTCGCGTCTGCCCCCTCCCCCCGTCCCACCCCCCTGGTCAACCCGCATAAAACTTAAAAATATGATAAAATAAAAGATAAAATCAGTAAATGAAAAGGTGTATAGATAAAATAAAAGTCAATAAATAAATAAATAATAATAAGTAAATAAATACAATGGACAAAACACAACAAACATAAGAAGGGTGGCAAAATAAAGGGGAATAAAAGATAAAGATAAAATTTATAATATAGAGTAAAATGAAATATTATAAAATAAAAGGAGGGGGGTCGACCGGCAGGTCGCATCTTTGTAGAGGGGGGGGGACGGGATTATTGCTCCACCTCGCCCCCCGCGGCCTGTCCACCTCGGGGGCGCCTTAACGGCCAGCCCCCCTTGGCGGCGGTGGAAGTACTAAGTAGTACCACCGCCGCCATTACGTCTGAGGCCCATTACGAGGGCCGTCGGCCTCGTGGGGGTTGCCCCGCCGATGCTAGCCTCCTGGCGGAGAGCGGGTCGGCTTCCCTCTCCCTCTCCGCTGCCTCCTTCTGCGTTATCACAATCTCGCAGAAGGAAGCAATCGCTGCTCTTGACCACTCGCTGCCGATCATGTGGTCGACCACGATCGGCAACGGGAGGTCCAACCCAATAACGCCCCTTAGGTCTCTGCCCGGTGCCGACCACGCTGGACATTCTTCCAGCGTATGCCGCGCAGAGTCCTGGGCCTCCTCGCAGTGGTGGCACTGCGATCCTCCCAGTGCCAGTTATGAACACACAGTTTGAGGAAACGGCGGTATGCAGGTAATTTAACTTATGCGCATGCATTGCTGCAACTTGTGCTGTATAATTTAGAATTTTTGTTACCGCGCTATCCGATTTTTATACATTTGCAAATACTCGTACACGCTGCATTGTATTTTTTTCCGCACGCGACAAGGAGGGGACAGAGGCGAGTTCCGGCTCGCGTCTGTCCCCTCCCCCCGTCCCACCACCCTGGTCAACCCGCATAAAACTTAAAAATATGATAAAATAAAAGATAAAATCAGTACATGAAAAGGTGTATAGATAAAATAAAAGTCATTAAATAAATAAATAATAATAAGTAAATAAATACAATGGACAAAACACAACAAACATAAGAAGGGTGGCAAAATAAAGGGGAATAAAAGATAAAGATAAAATTTATAATATAGAGTAAAATGAAATATTATAAAATAAAAGGAGGGGGGTCGACCGGCAGGTCGCATCTTTGTAGAGGGGGGGGACGGGATTATTGCTCCACCTCGCCCCCCGCGGCCTGTCCACCTCGGGGGCGTCTTAACGGCCAGCCCCCCTTGGCGGCGGTGGAAGTACTAAGTAGTACCACCGCCGCCATTACGTCTGCGGCCCCTTACGGGGGCCGTCGGCCTCGTCGGGGTTGCCCCGCCGATGTTAGCCTCCTGGCGGAGAGCGGGTCGGCTTCCCTCTCCCTCTCCGCTGCCTCCTTCTGCGTTATCACAATCTCGCAGAAGGAGGCAATCGCTGCTCTTGACCTCTCGCTGCCGATCATGTGGTCGACCACGCCCGGCAACAGGAGGTCCATCCCAATAACGCCCCTTAGGTCTCTGCCCGGTGCCGACCACGCTGGACATTCTTCCAGCGTATGCCGCGCAGAGTCCTGGGCCTCCTCGCAGTGGTGGCACTGCGATCCTCCTAGTGCCAGTTATGAACACACTGTATGAGGAAACGGCGGTATGCAGGTAATTTAACTTATGCGCATGCATTGCTGCAACTTGTGCTGTATAATTTAGAATTTTTGTTACCGCGCCATCCGATTTTTATACATGTGCAAATACTCGTACACGCTGCATTGTATTTTTTTCCGCACGCGACAAGGAGGGGACAGAGGCGAGTTCCGGCTCGCGTCTGTCCCCCCCCCCGTCCCACCACCCTGGTCAACCCGCATAAAACTTAAAAATATGATAAAATAAAAGATAAAATCAGTAAATGAAAAGGTGTATAGATAAAATAGATAAAATAAAAGTCAATAAATAAATAAATAATAATAAGTAAATAAATACAATGGACAAAACACAACAAACATAAGAAGGGACCAAAATAAAGGGGAATAAAAGATAAAGATAAAATTTATAATATAGAGTAAAATGAAATATTATAAAATAAAAGGAGGGGGGTCGACCGGCAGGTCGCATCTTTGTAGAGGGGGGGGGAGGGGGGAGGGGATTATTGCTCCACCACGCCCCCCGCGACCTGTCCACCTCGGGGGCGCCATAACGGCCAGTCCCCCTTGGCGGCGGTGGAAGTACTAAGTAATACCACTGCCGCCATTACGTCTGAGGCCCATTACGGGGGCCGTCGGCCTCGTGGGGGTTGCCCCGCCGATGCTAGCCTCCTGGCGGAGAGAGGGTCGGCTTCCCTCTCCCTCCCCGCTGCCTCCTTCTGCGTTATCACAATCTCGCAGAAGGAGGCAATCGCTGCTCTTGACCTCTCGCTGCCGATCATGTGGTCGACCACGACCGGCAACGAGAGGTCCATCCCAATAACGCCCCTTAGGTCTCTGCCCGGTGCCGACCACGCTGGACATTCTTCCAGCGTATGCCGCGCAGAGTCCTGGGCCTCCTCGCAGTGGTGGCACTGCGATCCTCCCAGTGCCAGTTATGAACACACAGTTTGAGGAAACGGCTGTATGCAGGTAATTTAACTTATGCGCATGCATTGCTGCAACTTGCGATGTATAATTTAGAATTTTTGTTACCGCGCCATCCGATTTTTATACATGTGCAAATACTCGTACACGCTGCATTGCATTTTTTCCGCACGCGACAAGGAGGGGACAGAGGCCAGTTCCGGCTCGCGTCTGCCCCCTCCCCCCGTCCCACCCCCTGGTCAACCCGCATAAAACTTAAAAATATGATAAAATAAAAGATAAAATCAGTAAATGAAAAGGTGTATAGATAAAATAAAAGTCAATAAATAAATAAATAATAATAAGTAAATAAATACAATGGACAAAACACAACAAACATAAGAAGGGTGGCAAAATAAAGGGGAATAAAAGATAAAGATAAAATTTATAATATAGAGTAAAATGAAATATTATAAAATAAAAGGAGGGGGGTCGACCGGCAGGTCGCATCTTTGTAGAGGGGGGGGGACGGGATTATTGCTCCACCTCGCCCCCCGCGGCCTGTCCACCTCGGGGGCGCCTTAACGGCCAGCCCCCCTTGGCGGCGGTGGAAGTACTAAGTAGTACCACCGCCGCCATTACGTCTGAGGCCCATTACGAGGGCCGTCGGCCTCGTGGGGGTTGCCCCGCCGATGCTAGCCTCCTGGCGGAGAGCGGGTCGGCTTCCCTCTCCCTCTCCGCTGCCTCCTTCTGCGTTATCACAATCTCGCAGAAGGAAGCAATCGCTGCTCTTGACCACTCGCTGCCGATCATGTGGTCGACCACGATCGGCAACGGGAGGTCCAACCCAATAACGCCCCTTAGGTCTCTGCCCGGTGCCGACCACGCTGGACATTCTTCCAGCGTATGCCGCGCAGAGTCCTGGGCCTCCTCGCAGTGGTGGCACTGCGATCCTCCCAGTGCCAGTTATGAACACACAGTTTGAGGAAACGGCGGTATGCAGGTAATTTAACTTATGCGCATGCATTGCTGCAACTTGTGCTGTATAATTTAGAATTTTTGTTACCGCGCTATCCGATTTTTATACATTTGCAAATACTCGTACACGCTGCATTGCATTTTTTCCGCACGCGACAAGGAGGGGACAGAGGCGAGTTCCGGCTCGCGTCTGTCCCCTCCCCCCGTCCCACCACCCTGGTCAACCCGCATAAAACTTAAAAATATGATAAAATAAAAGATAAAATCAGTAAATGAAAAGGTGTATAGATAAAATAAAAGTCAATAAATAAATAAATAATAATAAGTAAATAAATACAATGGACAAAACACAACAAACATAAGAAGGGTGGCAAAATAAAGGGGAATAAAAGATAAAGATAAAATTTATAATATAGAGTAAAATGAAATATTATAAAATAAAAGGAGGGGGGTCGACCGGCAGGTCGCATCTTTGTAGAGGGGGGGGGACGGGATTATTGCTCCACCTCGCCCCCCGCGGCCTGTCCACCTCAGGGGCGCCTTAACGGCCAGCCCCCCTTGGCGGCGGTGGAAGTACTAAGTAGTACCACCGCCGCCATTACGTCTGCGGCCCCTTACGGGGGCCGTCGGCCTCGTCGGGGTTGCCCCGCCGATGCTAGCCTCCTGGCGGAGAGCGGGTCGGTTTCCCTCTCCCTCCCCGCTGCCTCCTTCTGCGTTATCACAATCTCGCAGAAGGAGGCAAACGCTGCTCTTGACCTCTCGCTGCCGATCATGTGGTCGACCACGACCGGCAACGAGAGGTCCATCCCAATAACGCCCCTTAGGTCTCTGCGCGGTGCCGACCACGCTGGACATTCTTCCAGCGTATGCCGCGCAGAGTCCTGGGCCTCCTCGCAGTGGTGGCACTGCGATCCTCCCAGTGCCAGTTATGAACACACAGTTTGAGGAAACGGCTGTATGCAGGTAATTTAACTTATGCGCATGCATTGCTGCAACTTGCGATGTATAATTTAGAATTTTTGTTACCGCGCCATCCGATTTTTATACATGTGCAAATACTCGTACACGCTGCACTGCATTTTTTCCGCACGCGACAAGGAGGGGACAGAGGCCAGTTCCGGCTCGCGTCTGCCCCCTCCCCCCGTCCCACCCCCCTGGTCAACCCGCATAAAACTTAAAAATATGATAAAATAAAAGATAAAATCAGTAAATGAAAAGGTGTATAGATAAAATAAAAGTCAATAAATAAATAAATAATAATAAGTAAATAAATACAATGGACAAAACACAACAAACATAAGAAGGGTGGCAAAATAAAGGGGAATAAAAGATAAAGATAAAATTTATAATATAGAGTAAAATGAAATATTATAAAATAAAAGGAGGGGGGTCGACCGGCAGGTCGCATCTTTGTAGAGGGGGGGGACGGGATTATTGCTCCACCTCGCCCCCCGCGGCCTGTCCACCTCGGGGGCGCCTTAACGGCCAGCCCCCCTTGGCGGCGGTGGAAGTACTAAGTAGTACCACCGCCGCCATTACGTCTGCGGCCCCTTACGGGGGCCGTCGGCCTCGTCGGGGTTGCCCCGCCGATGCTAGCCTCCTGGCGGAGAGCGGGTCGGTTTCCCTCTCCCTCCCCGCTGCCTCCTTCTGCGTTATCACAATCTCGCAGAAGGAGGCAAACGCTGCTCTTGACCTCTCGCTGCCGATCATGTGGTCGACCACGACCGGCAACGAGAGGTCCATCCCAATAACGCCCCTTAGGTCTCTGCGCGGTGCCGACCACGCTGGACATTCTTCCAGCGTATGCCGCGCAGAGTCCTGGGCCTCCTCGCAGTGGTGGCACTGCGATCCTCCCAGTGCCAGTTATGAACACACAGTTTGAGGAAACGGCTGTATGCAGGTAATTTAACTTATGCGCATGCATTGCTGCAACTTGCGATGTATAATTTAGAATTTTTGTTACCGCGCCATCCGATTTTTATACATGTGCAAATACTCGTACACGCTGCATTGCATTTTTTCCGCACGCGACAAGGAGGGGACAGAGGCCAGTTCCGGCTCGCGTCTGCCCCCTCCCCCCGTCCCACCCCCCTGGTCAACCCGCATAAAACTTAAAAATATGATAAAATAAAAGATAAAATCAGTAAATGAAAAGGTGTATAGATAAAATAAAAGTCAATAAATAAATAAATAATAATAAGTAAATAAATACAATGGACAAAACACAACAAACATAAGAAGGGTGGCAAAATAAAGGGGAATAAAAGATAAAGATAAAATTTATAATATAGAGTAAAATGAAATATTATAAAATAAAAGGAGGGGGGTCGACCGGCAGGTCGCATCTTTGTAGAGGGGGGGGGACGGGATTATTGCTCCACCTCGCCCCCCGCGGCCTGTCCACCTCGGGGGCGCCTTAACGGCCAGCCCCCCTTGGCGGCGGTGGAAGTACTAAGTAGTACCACCGCCGCCATTACGTCTGAGGCCCATTACGAGGGCCGTCGGCCTCGTGGGGGTTGCCCCGCCGATGCTAGCCTCCTGGCGGAGAGCGGGTCGGCTTCCCTCTCCCTCTCCGCTGCCTCCTTCTGCGTTATCACAATCTCGCAGAAGGAAGCAATCGCTGCTCTTGACCACTCGCTGCCGATCATGTGGTCGACCACGATCGGCAACGGGAGGTCCAACCCAATAACGCCCCTTAGGTCTCTGCCCGGTGCCGACCACGCTGGACATTCTTCCAGCGTATGCCGCGCAGAGTCCTGGGCCTCCTCGCAGTGGTGGCACTGCGATCCTCCCAGTGCCAGTTATGAACACACAGTTTGAGGAAACGGCGGTATGCAGGTAATTTAACTTATGCGCATGCATTGCTGCAACTTGTGCTGTATAATTTAGAATTTTTGTTACCGCGCTATCCGATTTTTATACATTTGCAAATACTCGTACACGCTGCATTGTATTTTTTTCCGCACGCGACAAGGAGGGGACAGAGGCGAGTTCCGGCTCGCGTCTGTCCCCTCCCCCCGTCCCACCACCCTGGTCAACCCGCATAAAACTTAAAAATATGATAAAATAAAAGATAAAATCAGTACATGAAAAGGTGTATAGATAAAATAAAAGTCATTAAATAAATAAATAATAATAAGTAAATAAATACAATGGACAAAACACAACAAACATAAGAAGGGTGGCAAAATAAAGGGGAATAAAAGATAAAGATAAAATTTATAATATAGAGTAAAATGAAATATTATAAAATAAAAGGAGGGGGGTCGACCGGCAGGTCGCATCTTTGTAGAGGGGGGGGACGGGATTATTGCTCCACCTCGCCCCCCGCGGCCTGTCCACCTCGGGGGCGTCTTAACGGCCAGCCCCCCTTGGCGGCGGTGGAAGTACTAAGTAGTACCACCGCCGCCATTACGTCTGCGGCCCCTTACGGGGGCCGTCGGCCTCGTCGGGGTTGCCCCGCCGATGTTAGCCTCCTGGCGGAGAGCGGGTCGGCTTCCCTCTCCCTCTCCGCTGCCTCCTTCTGCGTTATCACAATCTCGCAGAAGGAGGCAATCGCTGCTCTTGACCTCTCGCTGCCGATCATGTGGTCGACCACGACCGGCAACAGGAGGTCCATCCCAATAACGCCCCTTAGGTCTCTGCCCGGTGCCGACCACGCTGGACATTCTTCCAGCGTATGCCGCGCAGAGTCCTGGGCCTCCTCGCAGAGGTGGCACTGCGATCCTCCTAGTGCCAGTTATGAACACACTGTATGAGGAAACGGCGGTATGCAGGTAATTTAACTTATGCGCATGCATTGCTGCAACTTGTGCTGTATAATTTAGAATTTTTGTTACCGCGCCATCCGATTTTTATACATGTGCAAATACTCGTACACGCTGCATTGTATTTTTTTCCGCACGCGACAAGGAGGGGACAGAGGCGAGTTCCGGCTCGCGTCTGTCCCCCCCCCCCCGTCCCACCACCCTGGTCAACCCGCATAAAACTTAAAAATATGATAAAATAAAAGATAAAATCAGTAAATGAAAAGGTGTATAGATAAAATAGATAAAATAAAAGTCAATAAATAAATAAATAATAATAAGTAAATAAATACAATGGACAAAACACAACAAACATAAGAAGGGGCCAAAATAAAGGGGAATAAAAGATAAAGATAAAATTTATAATATAGAGTAAAATGAAATATTATAAAATAAAAGGAGGGGGGTCGACCGGCAGGTCGCATCTTTGTAGAGGGGGGGGGGAGGGGGGAGGGGATTATTGCTCCACCACGCCCCCCGCGACCTGTCCACCTCGGGGGCGCCATAACGGCCAGTCCCCCTTGGCGGCGGTGGAAGTAGTAAGTAATACCACTGCCGCCATTACGTCTGAGGCCCATTACGGGGGCCGTCGGCCTCGTGGGGGTTGCCCCGCCGATGCTAGCCTCCTGGCGGAGAGAGGGTCGGCTTCCCTCTCCCTCCCCGCTGCCTCCTTCTGCGTTATCACAATCTCGCAGAAGGAGGCAATCGCTGCTCTTGACCTCTCGCTGCCGATCATGTGGTCGACCACGACCGGCAACGAGAGGTCCATCCCAATAACGCCCCTTAGGTCTCTGCGCGGTGCCGACCACGCTGGACATTCTTCCAGCGTATGCCGCGCAGAGTCCTGGGCCTCCTCGCAGTGGTGGCACTGCGATCCTCCCAGTGCCAGTTATGAACACACAGTTTGAGGAAACGGCTGTATGCAGGTAATTTAACTTATGCGCATGCATTGCTGCAACTTGCGATGTATAATTTAGAATTTTTGTTACCGCGCCATCCGATTTTTATACATGTGCAAATACTCGTACACGCTGCACTGCATTTTTTCCGCACGCGACAAGGAGGGGACAGAGGCCAGTTCCGGCTCGCGTCTGCCCCCTCCCCCCGTCCCACCCCCCTGGTCAACCCGCATAAAACTTAAAAATATGATAAAATAAAAGATAAAATCAGTAAATGAAAAGGTGTATAGATAAAATAAAAGTCAATAAATAAATAAATAATAATAAGTAAATAAATACAATGGACAAAACACAACAAACATAAGAAGGGTGGCAAAATAAAGGGGAATAAAAGATAAAGATAAAATTTATAATATAGAGTAAAATGAAATATTATAAAATAAAAGGAGGGGGGTCGACCGGCAGGTCGCATCTTTGTAGAGGGGGGGGACGGGATTATTGCTCCACCTCGCCCCCCGCGGCCTGTCCACCTCGGGGGCGCCTTAACGGCCAGCCCCCCTTGGCGGCGGTGGAAGTACTAAGTAGTACCACCGCCGCCATTACGTCTGCGGCCCCTTACGGGGGCCGTCGGCCTCGTCGGGGTTGCCCCGCCGATGCTAGCCTCCTGGCGGAGAGCGGGTCGGTTTCCCTCTCCCTCCCCGCTGCCTCCTTCTGCGTTATCACAATCTCGCAGAAGGAGGCAAACGCTGCTCTTGACCTCTCGCTGCCGATCATGTGGTCGACCACGACCGGCAACGAGAGGTCCATCCCAATAACGCCCCTTAGGTCTCTGCGCGGTGCCGACCACGCTGGACATTCTTCCAGCGTATGCCGCGCAGAGTCCTGGGCCTCCTCGCAGTGGTGGCACTGCGATCCTCCCAGTGCCAGTTATGAACACACAGTTTGAGGAAACGGCGGTATGCAGGTAATTTAACTTATGCGCATGCATTGCTGCAACTTGTGCTGTATAATTTAGAATTTTTGTTACCGCGCTATCCGATTTTTATACATTTGCAAATACTCGTACACGCTGCATTGTATTTTTTTCCGCACGCGACAAGGAGGGGACAGAGGCGAGTTCCGGCTCGCGTCTGTCCCCTCCCCCCGTCCCACCACCCTGGTCAACCCGCATAAAACTTAAAAATATGATAAAATAAAAGATAAAATCAGTACATGAAAAGGTGTATAGATAAAATAAAAGTCATTAAATAAATAAATAATAATAAGTAAATAAATACAATGGACAAAACACAACAAACATAAGAAGGGTGGCAAAATAAAGGGGAATAAAAGATAAAGATAAAATTTATAATATAGAGTAAAATGAAATATTATAAAATAAAAGGAGGGGGGTCGACCGGCAGGTCGCATCTTTGTAGGGGGGGGGGACGGGATTATTGCTCCACCTCGCCCCCCGCGGCCTGTCCACCTCGGGGGCGCCTTAACGGCCAGCCCCCCTTGGCGGCGGTGGAAGTACTAAGTAGTACCACCGCCGCCATTACGTCTGCGGCCCCTTACGGGGGCCGTCGGCCTCGTCGGGGTTGCCCCGCCGATGTTAGCCTCCTCGCGGAGAGCGGGTCGGCTTCCCTCTCCCTCTCCGCTGCCTCCTTCTGCGTTATCACAATCTCGCAGAAGGAGGCAATCGCTGCTCTTGACCTCTCGCTGCCGATCATGTGGTCGACCACGACCGGCAACAGGAGGTCCATCCCAATAACGCCCCTTAGGTCCCTGCCCGGTGCCGACCACGCTGGACATTCTTCCAGCGTATGCCGCGCAGAGTCCTGGGCCTCCTCGCAGTGGTGGCACTGCGATCCTCCTAGTGCCAGTTATGAACACACTGTATGAGGAAACGGCGGTATGCAGGTAATTTAACTTATGCGCATGCATTGCTGCAACTTGTGCTGTATAATTTAGAATTTTTGTTACCGCGCCATCCGATTTTTATACATGTGCAAATACTCGTACACGCTGCATTGTATTTTTTTCCGCACGCGACAAGGAGGGGACAGAGGCGAGTTCCGGCTCGCGTCTGTCCCCCCCCCCCCGTCCCACCACCCTGGTCAACCCGCATAAAACTTAAAAATATGATAAAATAAAAGATAAAATCAGTAAATGAAAAGGTGTATAGATAAAATAAAAGTCAATAAATAAATAAATAATAATAAGTAAATAAATACAATGGACAAAACACAACAAACATAAGAAGGGTGGCAAAATAAAGGGGAATAAAAGATAAAGATAAAATTTATAATATAGAGTAAAATGAAATATTATAAAATAAAAGGAGGGGGGTCGACCGGCAGGTCGCATCTTTGTAGAGGGGGGGGACGGGATTATTGCTCCACCTCGCCCCCCGCGGCCTGTCCACCTCGGGGGCGCCTTAACGGCCAGCCCCCCTTGGCGGCGGTGGAAGTACTAAGTAGTACCACCGCCGCCATTACGTCTGCGGCCCCTTACGGGGGCCGTCGGCCTCGTCGGGGTTGCCCCGCCGATGCTAGCCTCCTGGCGGAGAGCGGGTCGGTTTCCCTCTCCCTCCCCGCTGCCTCCTTCTGCGTTATCACAATCTCGCAGAAGGAGGCAAACGCTGCTCTTGACCTCTCGCTGCCGATCATGTGGTCGACCACGACCGGCAACGAGAGGTCCATCCCAATAACGCCCCTTAGGTCTCTGCGCGGTGCCGACCACGCTGGACATTCTTCCAGCGTATGCCGCGCAGAGTCCTGGGCCTCCTCGCAGTGGTGGCACTGCGATCCTCCCAGTGCCAGTTATGAACACACAGTTTGAGGAAACGGCGGTATGCAGGTAATTTAACTTATGCGCATGCATTGCTGCAACTTGTGCTGTATAATTTAGAATTTTTGTTACCGCGCTATCCGATTTTTATACATTTGCAAATACTCGTACACGCTGCATTGTATTTTTTTCCGCACGCGACAAGGAGGGGACAGAGGCGAGTTCCGGCTCGCGTCTGTCCCCTCCCCCCGTCCCACCACCCTGGTCAACCCGCATAAAACTTAAAAATATGATAAAATAAAAGATAAAATCAGTACATGAAAAGGTGTATAGATAAAATAAAAGTCATTAAATAAATAAATAATAATAAGTAAATAAATACAATGGACAAAACACAACAAACATAAGAAGGGTGGCAAAATAAAGGGGAATAAAAGATAAAGATAAAATTTATAATATAGAGTAAAATGAAATATTATAAAATAAAAGGAGGGGGGTCGACCGGCAGGTCGCATCTTTGTAGGGGGGGGGGACGGGATTATTGCTCCACCTCGCCCCCCGCGGCCTGTCCACCTCGGGGGCGCCTTAACGGCCAGCCCCCCTTGGCGGCGGTGGAAGTACTAAGTAGTACCACCGCCGCCATTACGTCTGCGGCCCCTTACGGGGGCCGTCGGCCTCGTCGGGGTTGCCCCGCCGATGTTAGCCTCCTCGCGGAGAGCGGGTCGGCTTCCCTCTCCCTCTCCGCTGCCTCCTTCTGCGTTATCACAATCTCGCAGAAGGAGGCAATCGCTGCTCTTGACCTCTCGCTGCCGATCATGTGGTCGACCACGACCGGCAACAGGAGGTCCATCCCAATAACGCCCCTTAGGTCCCTGCCCGGTGCCGGCCACGCTGGACATTCTTCCAGCGTATGCCGCGCAGAGTCCTGGGCCTCCTCGCAGTGGTGGCACTGCGATCCTCCTAGTGCCAGTTATGAACACACTGTATGAGGAAACGGCGGTATGCAGGTAATTTAACTTATGCGCATGCATTGCTGCAACTTGTGCTGTATAATTTAGAATTTTTGTTACCGCGCCATCCGATTTTTATACATGTGCAAATACTCGTACACGCTGCATTGTATTTTTTTCCGCACGCGACAAGGAGGGGACAGAGGCGAGTTCCGGCTCGCGTCTGTCCCCCCCCCCCGTCCCACCACCCTGGTCAACCCGCATAAAACTTAAAAATATGATAAAATAAAAGATAAAATCAGTAAATGAAAAGGTGTATAGATAAAATAGATAAAATAAAAGTCAATAAATAAATAAATAATAATAAGTAAATAAATACAATGGACAAAACACAACAAACATAAGAAGGGGCCAAAATAAAGGGGAATAAAAGATAAAGATAAAATTTATAATATAGAGTAAAATGAAATATTATAAAATAAAAGGAGGGGGGTCGACCGGCAGGTCGCATCTTTGTAGAGGGGGGGGGGAGGGGGGAGGGGATTATTGCTCCACCACGCCCCCCGCGACCTGTCCACCTCGGGGGCGCCATAACGGCCAGTCCCCCTTGGCGGCGGTGGAAGTAGTAAGTAATACCACTGCCGCCATTACGTCTGAGGCCCATTACGGGGGCCGTCGGCCTCGTGGGGGTTGCCCCGCCGATGCTAGCCTCCTGGCGGAGAGAGGGTCGGCTTCCCTCTCCCTCCCCGCTGCCTCCTTCTGCGTTATCACAATCTCGCAGAAGGAGGCAATCGCTGCTCTTGACCTCTCGCTGCCGATCATGTGGTCGACCACGACCGGCAACGAGAGGTCCATCCCAATAACGCCCCTTAGGTCTCTGCGCGGTGCCGACCACGCTGGACATTCTTCCAGCGTATGCCGCGCAGAGTCCTGGGCCTCCTCGCAGTGGTGGCACTGCGATCCTCCCAGTGCCAGTTATGAACACACAGTTTGAGGAAACGGCTGTATGCAGGTAATTTAACTTATGCGCATGCATTGCTGCAACTTGCGATGTATAATTTAGAATTTTTGTTACCGCGCCATCCGATTTTTATACATGTGCAAATACTCGTACACGCTGCACTGCATTTTTTCCGCACGCGACAAGGAGGGGACAGAGGCCAGTTCCGGCTCGCGTCTGCCCCCTCCCCCCGTCCCACCCCCCTGGTCAACCCGCATAAAACTTAAAAATATGATAAAATAAAAGATAAAATCAGTAAATGAAAAGGTGTATAGATAAAATAAAAGTCAATAAATAAATAAATAATAATAAGTAAATAAATACAATGGACAAAACACAACAAACATAAGAAGGGTGGCAAAATAAAGGGGAATAAAAGATAAAGATAAAATTTATAATATAGAGTAAAATGAAATATTATAAAATAAAAGGAGGGGGGTCGACCGGCAGGTCGCATCTTTGTAGAGGGGGGGGACGGGATTATTGCTCCACCTCGCCCCCCGCGGCCTGTCCACCTCGGGGGCGCCTTAACGGCCAGCCCCCCTTGGCGGCGGTGGAAGTACTAAGTAGTACCACCGCCGCCATTACGTCTGCGGCCCCTTACGGGGGCCGTCGGCCTCGTCGGGGTTGCCCCGCCGATGCTAGCCTCCTGGCGGAGAGCGGGTCGGTTTCCCTCTCCCTCCCCGCTGCCTCCTTCTGCGTTATCACAATCTCGCAGAAGGAGGCAAACGCTGCTCTTGACCTCTCGCTGCCGATCATGTGGTCGACCACGACCGGCAACGAGAGGTCCATCCCAATAACGCCCCTTAGGTCTCTGCGCGGTGCCGACCACGCTGGACATTCTTCCAGCGTATGCCGCGCAGAGTCCTGGGCCTCCTCGCAGTGGTGGCACTGCGATCCTCCCAGTGCCAGTTATGAACACACAGTTTGAGGAAACGGCGGTATGCAGGTAATTTAACTTATGCGCATGCATTGCTGCAACTTGTGCTGTATAATTTAGAATTTTTGTTACCGCGCTATCCGATTTTTATACATTTGCAAATACTCGTACACGCTGCATTGTATTTTTTTCCGCACGCGACAAGGAGGGGACAGAGGCGAGTTCCGGCTCGCGTCTGTCCCCTCCCCCCGTCCCACCACCCTGGTCAACCCGCATAAAACTTAAAAATATGATAAAATAAAAGATAAAATCAGTACATGAAAAGGTGTATAGATAAAATAAAAGTCATTAAATAAATAAATAATAATAAGTAAATAAATACAATGGACAAAACACAACAAACATAAGAAGGGTGGCAAAATAAAGGGGAATAAAAGATAAAGATAAAATTTATAATATAGAGTAAAATGAAATATTATAAAATAAAAGGAGGGGGGTCGACCGGCAGGTCGCATCTTTGTAGGGGGGGGGGACGGGATTATTGCTCCACCTCGCCCCCCGCGGCCTGTCCACCTCGGGGGCGCCTTAACGGCCAGCCCCCCTTGGCGGCGGTGGAAGTACTAAGTAGTACCACCGCCGCCATTACGTCTGCGGCCCCTTACGGGGGCCGTCGGCCTCGTCGGGGTTGCCCCGCCGATGTTAGCCTCCTCGCGGAGAGCGGGTCGGCTTCCCTCTCCCTCTCCGCTGCCTCCTTCTGCGTTATCACAATCTCGCAGAAGGAGGCAATCGCTGCTCTTGACCTCTCGCTGCCGATCATGTGGTCGACCACGACCGGCAACAGGAGGTCCATCCCAATAACGCCCCTTAGGTCCCTGCCCGGTGCCGGCCACGCTGGACATTCTTCCAGCGTATGCCGCGCAGAGTCCTGGGCCTCCTCGCAGTGGTGGCACTGCGATCCTCCTAGTGCCAGTTATGAACACACTGTATGAGGAAACGGCGGTATGCAGGTAATTTAACTTATGCGCATGCATTGCTGCAACTTGTGCTGTATAATTTAGAATTTTTGTTACCGCGCCATCCGATTTTTATACATGTGCAAATACTCGTACACGCTGCATTGTATTTTTTTCCGCACGCGACAAGGAGGGGACAGAGGCGAGTTCCGGCTCGCGTCTGTCCCCCCCCCCCCGTCCCACCACCCTGGTCAACCCGCATAAAACTTAAAAATATGATAAAATAAAAGATAAAATCAGTAAATGAAAAGGTGTATAGATAAAATAAAAGTCAATAAATAAATAAATAATAATAAGTAAATAAATACAATGGACAAAACACAACAAACATAAGAAGGGTGGCAAAATAAAGGGGAATAAAAGATAAAGATAAAATTTATAATATAGAGTAAAATGAAATATTATAAAATAAAAGGAGGGGGGTCGACCGGCAGGTCGCATCTTTGTAGAGGGGGGGGACGGGATTATTGCTCCACCTCGCCCCCCGCGGCCTGTCCACCTCGGGGGCGCCTTAACGGCCAGCCCCCCTTGGCGGCCGTGGAAGTACTAAGTAGTACCACCGCCGCCATTACGTCTGCGGCCCCTTACGGGGGCCGTCGGCCTCGTCGGGGTTGCCCCGCCGATGCTAGCCTCCTGGCGGAGAGCGGGTCGGTTTCCCTCTCCCTCCCCGCTGCCTCCTTCTGCGTTATCACAATCTCGCAGAAGGAGGCAAACGCTGCTCTTGACCTCTCGCTGCCGATCATGTGGTCGACCACGACCGGCAACGAGAGGTCCATCCCAATAACGCCCCTTAGGTCTCTGCGCGGTGCCGACCACGCTGGACATTCTTCCAGCGTATGCCGCGCAGAGTCCTGGGCCTCCTCGCAGTGGTGGCACTGCGATCCTCCCAGTGCCAGTTATGAACACACAGTTTGAGGAAACGGCGGTATGCAGGTAATTTAACTTATGCGCATGCATTGCTGCAACTTGTGCTGTATAATTTAGAATTTTTGTTACCGCGCTATCCGATTTTTATACATTTGCAAATACTCGTACACGCTGCATTGTATTTTTTTCCGCACGCGACAAGGAGGGGACAGAGGCGAGTTCCGGCTCGCGTCTGTCCCCTCCCCCCGTCCCACCACCCTGGTCAACCCGCATAAAACTTAAAAATATGATAAAATAAAAGATAAAATCAGTACATGAAAAGGTGTATAGATAAAATAAAAGTCATTAAATAAATAAATAATAATAAGTAAATAAATACAATGGACAAAACACAACAAACATAAGAAGGGTGGCAAAATAAAGGGGAATAAAAGATAAAGATAAAATTTATAATATAGAGTAAAATGAAATATTATAAAATAAAAGGAGGGGGGTCGACCGGCAGGTCGCATCTTTGTAGGGGGGGGGGACGGGATTATTGCTCCACCTCGCCCCCCGCGGCCTGTCCACCTCGGGGGCGCCTTAACGGCCAGCCCCCCTTGGCGGCGGTGGAAGTACTAAGTAGTACCACCGCCGCCATTACGTCTGCGGCCCCTTACGGGGGCCGTCGGCCTCGTCGGGGTTGCCCCGCCGATGTTAGCCTCCTCGCGGAGAGCGGGTCGGCTTCCCTCTCCCTCTCCGCTGCCTCCTTCTGCGTTATCACAATCTCGCAGAAGGAGGCAATCGCTGCTCTTGACCTCTCGCTGCCGATCATGTGGTCGACCACGACCGGCAACAGGAGGTCCATCCCAATAACGCCCCTTAGGTCCCTGCCCGGTGCCGGCCACGCTGGACATTCTTCCAGCGTATGCCGCGCAGAGTCCTGGGCCTCCTCGCAGTGGTGGCACTGCGATCCTCCTAGTGCCAGTTATGAACACACTGTATGAGGAAACGGCGGTATGCAGGTAATTTAACTTATGCGCATGCATTGCTGCAACTTGTGCTGTATAATTTAGAATTTTTGTTACCGCGCCATCCGATTTTTATACATGTGCAAATACTCGTACACGCTGCATTGTATTTTTTTCCGCACGCGACAAGGAGGGGACAGAGGCGAGTTCCGGCTCGCGTCTGTCCCCCCCCCCCCGTCCCACCACCCTGGTCAACCCGCATAAAACTTAAAAATATGATAAAATAAAAGATAAAATCAGTAAATGAAAAGGTGTATAGATAAAATAGATAAAATAAAAGTCAATAAATAAATAAATAATAATAAGTAAATAAATACAATGGACAAAACACAACAAACATAAGAAGGGGCCAAAATAAAGGGGAATAAAAGATAAAGATAAAATTTATAATATAGAGTAAAATGAAATATTATAAAATAAAAGGAGGGGGGTCGACCGGCAGGTCGCATCTTTGTAGAGGGGGGGGGGAGGGGGGAGGGGATTATTGCTCCACCACGCCCCCCGCGACCTGTCCACCTCGGGGGCGCCATAACGGCCAGTCCCCCTTGGCGGCGGTGGAAGTAGTAAGTAATACCACTGCCGCCATTACGTCTGAGGCCCATTACGGGGGCCGTCGGCCTCGTGGGGGTTGCCCCGCCGATGCTAGCCTCCTGGCGGAGAGAGGGTCGGCTTCCCTCTCCCTCCCCGCTGCCTCCTTCTGCGTTATCACAATCTCGCAGAAGGAGGCAATCGCTGCTCTTGACCTCTCGCTGCCGATCATGTGGTCGACCACGACCGGCAACGAGAGGTCCATCCCAATAACGCCCCTTAGGTCTCTGCGCGGTGCCGACCACGCTGGACATTCTTCCAGCGTATGCCGCGCAGAGTCCTGGGCCTCCTCGCAGTGGTGGCACTGCGATCCTCCCAGTGCCAGTTATGAACACACAGTTTGAGGAAACGGCTGTATGCAGGTAATTTAACTTATGCGCATGCATTGCTGCAACTTGCGATGTATAATTTAGAATTTTTGTTACCGCGCCATCCGATTTTTATACATGTGCAAATACTC
Source organism: Lasioglossum baleicum (assembly GCF_051020765.1). NCBI lineage: Eukaryota > Metazoa > Arthropoda > Insecta > Hymenoptera > Halictidae > Lasioglossum > Lasioglossum baleicum. The sequence continues at coordinate 704,608 of NW_027469089.1, read as the reverse complement.
GTACACGCTGCACTGCATTTTTTCCGCACGCGACAAGGAGGGGACAGAGGCCAGTTCCGGCTCGCGTCTGCCCCCTCCCCCCGTCCCACCCCCCTGGTCAACCCGCATAAAACTTAAAAATATGATAAAATAAAAGATAAAATCAGTAAATGAAAAGGTGTATAGATAAAATAAAAGTCAATAAATAAATAAATAATAATAAGTAAATAAATACAATGGACAAAACACAACAAACATAAGAAGGGTGGCAAAATAAAGGGGAATAAAAGATAAAGATAAAATTTATAATATAGAGTAAAATGAAATATTATAAAATAAAAGGAGGGGGGTCGACCGGCAGGTCGCATCTTTGTAGAGGGGGGGGACGGGATTATTGCTCCACCTCGCCCCCCGCGGCCTGTCCACCTCGGGGGCGCCTTAACGGCCAGCCCCCCTTGGCGGCGGTGGAAGTACTAAGTAGTACCACCGCCGCCATTACGTCTGCGGCCCCTTACGGGGGCCGTCGGCCTCGTCGGGGTTGCCCCGCCGATGCTAGCCTCCTGGCGGAGAGCGGGTCGGTTTCCCTCTCCCTCCCCGCTGCCTCCTTCTGCGTTATCACAATCTCGCAGAAGGAGGCAAACGCTGCTCTTGACCTCTCGCTGCCGATCATGTGGTCGACCACGACCGGCAACGAGAGGTCCATCCCAATAACGCCCCTTAGGTCTCTGCGCGGTGCCGACCACGCTGGACATTCTTCCAGCGTATGCCGCGCAGAGTCCTGGGCCTCCTCGCAGTGGTGGCACTGCGATCCTCCCAGTGCCAGTTATGAACACACAGTTTGAGGAAACGGCGGTATGCAGGTAATTTAACTTATGCGCATGCATTGCTGCAACTTGTGCTGTATAATTTAGAATTTTTGTTACCGCGCTATCCGATTTTTATACATTTGCAAATACTCGTACACGCTGCATTGTATTTTTTTCCGCACGCGACAAGGAGGGGACAGAGGCGAGTTCCGGCTCGCGTCTGTCCCCTCCCCCCGTCCCACCACCCTGGTCAACCCGCATAAAACTTAAAAATATGATAAAATAAAAGATAAAATCAGTACATGAAAAGGTGTATAGATAAAATAAAAGTCATTAAATAAATAAATAATAATAAGTAAATAAATACAATGGACAAAACACAACAAACATAAGAAGGGTGGCAAAATAAAGGGGAATAAAAGATAAAGATAAAATTTATAATATAGAGTAAAATGAAATATTATAAAATAAAAGGAGGGGGGTCGACCGGCAGGTCGCATCTTTGTAGGGGGGGGGGACGGGATTATTGCTCCACCTCGCCCCCCGCGGCCTGTCCACCTCGGGGGCGCCTTAACGGCCAGCCCCCCTTGGCGGCGGTGGAAGTACTAAGTAGTACCACCGCCGCCATTACGTCTGCGGCCCCTTACGGGGGCCGTCGGCCTCGTCGGGGTTGCCCCGCCGATGTTAGCCTCCTCGCGGAGAGCGGGTCGGCTTCCCTCTCCCTCTCCGCTGCCTCCTTCTGCGTTATCACAATCTCGCAGAAGGAGGCAATCGCTGCTCTTGACCTCTCGCTGCCGATCATGTGGTCGACCACGACCGGCAACAGGAGGTCCATCCCAATAACGCCCCTTAGGTCCCTGCCCGGTGCCGGCCACGCTGGACATTCTTCCAGCGTATGCCGCGCAGAGTCCTGGGCCTCCTCGCAGTGGTGGCACTGCGATCCTCCTAGTGCCAGTTATGAACACACTGTATGAGGAAACGGCGGTATGCAGGTAATTTAACTTATGCGCATGCATTGCTGCAACTTGTGCTGTATAATTTAGAATTTTTGTTACCGCGCCATCCGATTTTTATACATGTGCAAATACTCGTACACGCTGCATTGTATTTTTTTCCGCACGCGACAAGGAGGGGACAGAGGCGAGTTCCGGCTCGCGTCTGTCCCCCCCCCCCCCGTCCCACCACCCTGGTCAACCCGCATAAAACTTAAAAATATGATAAAATAAAAGATAAAATCAGTAAATGAAAAGGTGTATAGATAAAATAAAAGTCAATAAATAAATAAATAATAATAAGTAAATAAATACAATGGACAAAACACAACAAACATAAGAAGGGTGGCAAAATAAAGGGGAATAAAAGATAAAGATAAAATTTATAATATAGAGTAAAATGAAATATTATAAAATAAAAGGAGGGGGGTCGACCGGCAGGTCGCATCTTTGTAGAGGGGGGGGACGGGATTATTGCTCCACCTCGCCCCCCGCGGCCTGTCCACCTCGGGGGCGCCTTAACGGCCAGCCCCCCTTGGCGGCCGTGGAAGTACTAAGTAGTACCACCGCCGCCATTACGTCTGCGGCCCCTTACGGGGGCCGTCGGCCTCGTCGGGGTTGCCCCGCCGATGCTAGCCTCCTGGCGGAGAGCGGGTCGGTTTCCCTCTCCCTCCCCGCTGCCTCCTTCTGCGTTATCACAATCTCGCAGAAGGAGGCAAACGCTGCTCTTGACCTCTCGCTGCCGATCATGTGGTCGACCACGACCGGCAACGAGAGGTCCATCCCAATAACGCCCCTTAGGTCTCTGCGCGGTGCCGACCACGCTGGACATTCTTCCAGCGTATGCCGCGCAGAGTCCTGGGCCTCCTCGCAGTGGTGGCACTGCGATCCTCCCAGTGCCAGTTATGAACACACAGTTTGAGGAAACGGCGGTATGCAGGTAATTTAACTTATGCGCATGCATTGCTGCAACTTGTGCTGTATAATTTAGAATTTTTGTTACCGCGCTATCCGATTTTTATACATTTGCAAATACTCGTACACGCTGCATTGTATTTTTTTCCGCACGCGACAAGGAGGGGACAGAGGCGAGTTCCGGCTCGCGTCTGTCCCCTCCCCCCGTCCCACCACCCTGGTCAACCCGCATAAAACTTAAAAATATGATAAAATAAAAGATAAAATCAGTACATGAAAAGGTGTATAGATAAAATAAAAGTCATTAAATAAATAAATAATAATAAGTAAATAAATACAATGGACAAAACACAACAAACATAAGAAGGGTGGCAAAATAAAGGGGAATAAAAGATAAAGATAAAATTTATAATATAGAGTAAAATGAAATATTATAAAATAAAAGGAGGGGGGTCGACCGGCAGGTCGCATCTTTGTAGGGGGGGGGGACGGGATTATTGCTCCACCTCGCCCCCCGCGGCCTGTCCACCTCGGGGGCGCCTTAACGGCCAGCCCCCCTTGGCGGCGGTGGAAGTACTAAGTAGTACCACCGCCGCCATTACGTCTGCGGCCCCTTACGGGGGCCGTCGGCCTCGTCGGGGTTGCCCCGCCGATGTTAGCCTCCTCGCGGAGAGCGGGTCGGCTTCCCTCTCCCTCTCCGCTGCCTCCTTCTGCGTTATCACAATCTCGCAGAAGGAGGCAATCGCTGCTCTTGACCTCTCGCTGCCGATCATGTGGTCGACCACGACCGGCAACAGGAGGTCCATCCCAATAACGCCCCTTAGGTCCCTGCCCGGTGCCGGCCACGCTGGACATTCTTCCAGCGTATGCCGCGCAGAGTCCTGGGCCTCCTCGCAGTGGTGGCACTGCGATCCTCCTAGTGCCAGTTATGAACACACTGTATGAGGAAACGGCGGTATGCAGGTAATTTAACTTATGCGCATGCATTGCTGCAACTTGTGCTGTATAATTTAGAATTTTTGTTACCGCGCCATCCGATTTTTATACATGTGCAAATACTCGTACACGCTGCATTGTATTTTTTTCCGCACGCGACAAGGAGGGGACAGAGGCGAGTTCCGGCTCGCGTCTGTCCCCCCCCCCCCGTCCCACCACCCTGGTCAACCCGCATAAAACTTAAAAATATGATAAAATAAAAGATAAAATCAGTAAATGAAAAGGTGTATAGATAAAATAGATAAAATAAAAGTCAATAAATAAATAAATAATAATAAGTAAATAAATACAATGGACAAAACACAACAAACATAAGAAGGGGCCAAAATAAAGGGGAATAAAAGATAAAGATAAAATTTATAATATAGAGTAAAATGAAATATTATAAAATGAAAGGAGGGGGGTCGACCGGCAGGTCGCATCTTTGTAGAGGGGGGGAGGGGGGAGGGGATTATTGCTCCACCACGCCCCCCGCGACCTGTCCACCTCGGGGGCGCCATAACGGCCAGTCCCCCTTGGCGGCGGTGGAAGTACTAAGTAATACCACTGCCGCCATTACGTCTGAGGCCCATTACGGGGGCCGTCGGCCTCGTGGGGGTTGCCCCGCCGATGCTAGCCTCCTGGCGGAGAGAGGGTCGGCTTCCCTCTCCCTCCCCGCTGCCTCCTTCTGCGTTATCACAATCTCGCAGAAGGAGGCAATCGCTGCTCTTGACCTCTCGCTGCCGATCATGTGGTCGACCACGACCGGCAACGAGAGGTCCATCCCAATAACGCCCCTTAGGTCTCTGCGCGGTGCCGACCACGCTGGACATTCTTCCAGCGTATGCCGCGCAGAGTCCTGGGCCTCCTCGCAGTGGTGGCACTGCGATCCTCCCAGTGCCAGTTATGAACACACAGTTTGAGGAAACGGCTGTATGCAGGTAATTTAACTTATGCGCATGCATTGCTGCAACTTGCGATGTATAATTTAGAATTTTTGTTACCGCGCCATCCGATTTTTATACATGTGCAAATACTCGTACACGCTGCATTGCATTTTTTCCGCACGCGACAAGGAGGGGACAGAGGCCAGTTCCGGCTCGCGTCTGCCCCCTCCCCCCGTCCCACCCCCCTGGTCAACCCGCATAAAACTTAAAAATATGATAAAATAAAAGATAAAATCAGTAAATGAAAAGGTGTATAGATAAAATAAAAGTCAATAAATAAATAAATAATAATAAGTAAATAAATACAATGGACAAAACACAACAAACATAAGAAGGGTGGCAAAATAAAGGGGAATAAAAGATAAAGATAAAATTTATAATATAGAGTAAAATGAAATATTATAAAATAAAAGGAGGGGGGTCGACCGGCAGGTCGCATCTTTGTAGAGGGGGGGGGACGGGATTATTGCTCCACCTCGCCCCCCGCGGCCTGTCCACCTCGGGGGCGCCTTAACGGCCAGCCCCCCTTGGCGGCGGTGGAAGAACTAAGTAGTACCACCGCCGCCATTACGTCTGCGGCCCCTTACGGGGGCCGTCGGCCTCGTCGGGGTTGCCCCGCCGATGCTAGCCTCCTGGCGGAGAGCGGGTCGGTTTCCCTCTCCCTCCCCGCTGCCTCCTTCTGCGTTATCACAATCTCGCAGAAGGAGGCAAACGCTGCTCTTGACCTCTCGCTGCCGATCATGTGGTCGACCACGACCGGCAACGAGAGGTCCATCCCAATAACGCCCCTTAGGTCTCTGCGCGGTGCCGACCACGCTGGACATTCTTCCAGCGTATGCCGCGCAGAGTCCTGGGCCTCCTCGCAGTGGTGGCACTGCGATCCTCCCAGTGCCAGTTATGAACACACAGTTTGAGGAAACGGCTGTATGCAGGTAATTTAACTTATGCGCATGCATTGCTGCAACTTGCGATGTATAATTTAGAATTTTTGTTACCGCGCCATCCGATTTTTATACATGTGCAAATACTCGTACACGCTGCATTGCATTTTTTCCGCACGCGACAAGGAGGGGACAGAGGCCAGTTCCGGCTCGCGTCTGCCCCCTCCCCCCGTCCCACCCCCCTGGTCAACCCGCATAAAACTTAAAAATATGATAAAATAAAAGATAAAATCAGTAAATGAAAAGGTCTATAGATAAAATAAAAGTCAATAAATAAATAAATAATAATAAGTAAATAAATACAATGGACAAAACACAACAAACATAAGAAGGGTGGCAAAATAAAGGGGAATAAAAGATAAAGATAAAATTTATAATATAGAGTAAAATGAAATATTATAAAATAAAAGGAGGGGGGTCGACCGGCAGGTCGCATCTTTGTAGAGGGGGGGGACGGGATTATTGCTCCACCTCGCCCCCCGCGGCCTGTCCACCTCGGGGGCGCCTTAACGGCCAGCCCCCCTTGGCGGCGGTGGAAGTACTAAGTAGTACCACCGCCGCCATTACGTCTGAGGCCCATTACGAGGGCCGTCGGCCTCGTGGGGGTTGCCCCGCCGATGCTAGCCTCCTGGCGGAGAGCGGGTCGGCTTCCCTCTCCCTCTCCGCTGCCTCCTTCTGCGTTATCACAATCTCGCAGAAGGAAGCAATCGCTGCTCTTGACCACTCGCTGCCGATCATGTGGTCGACCACGATCGGCAACGGGAGGTCCAATCCAATAACGCCCCTTAGGTCTCTGCCCGGTGCCGACCACGCTGGACATTCTTCCAGCGTATGCCGCGCAGAGTCCTGGGCCTCCTCGCAGTGGTGGCACTGCGATCCTCCCAGTGCCAGTTATGAACACACAGTTTGAGGAAACGGCGGTATGCAGGTAATTTAACTTATGCGCATGCATTGCTGCAACTTGTGCTGTATAATTTAGAATTTTTGTTACCGCGCTATCCGATTTTTATACATTTGCAAATACTCGTACACGCTGCATTGTATTTTTTTCCGCACGCGACAAGGAGGGGACAGAGGCGAGTTCCGGCTCGCGTCTGTCCCCTCCCCCCGTCCCACCACCCTGGTCAACCCGCATAAAACTTAAAAATATGATAAAATAAAAGATAAAATCAGTACATGAAAAGGTGTATAGATAAAATAAAAGTCATTAAATAAATAAATAATAATAAGTAAATAAATACAATGGACAAAACACAACAAACATAAGAAGGGTGGCAAAATAAAGGGGAATAAAAGATAAAGATAAAATTTATAATATAGAGTAAAATGAAATATTATAAAATAAAAGGAGGGGGGTCGACCGGCAGGTCGCATCTTTGTAGGGGGGGGGGCGGGATTATTGCTCCACCTCGCCCCCCGCGGCCTGTCCACCTCGGGGGCGCCTTAACGGCCAGCCCCCCTTGGCGGCGGTGGAAGTACTAAGTAGTACCACCGCCGCCATTACGTCTGCGGCCCCTTACGGGGGCCGTCGGCCTCGTCGGGGTTGCCCCGCCGATGTTAGCCTCCTCGCGGAGAGCGGGTCGGCTTCCCTCTCCCTCTCCGCTGCCTCCTTCTGCGTTATCACAATCTCGCAGAAGGAGGCAATCGCTGCTCTTGACCTCTCGCTGCCGATCATGTGGTCGACCACGACCGGCAACAGGAGGTCCATCCCAATAACGCCCCTTAGGTCCCTGCCCGGTGCCGACCACGCTGGACATTCTTCCAGCGTATGCCGCGCAGAGTCCTGGGCCTCCTCGCAGTGGTGGCACTGCGATCCTCCTAGTGCCAGTTATGAACACACTGTATGAGGAAACGGCGGTATGCAGGTAATTTAACTTATGCGCATGCATTGCTGCAACTTGTGCTGTATAATTTAGAATTTTTGTTACCGCGCCATCCGATTTTTATACATGTGCAAATACTCGTACACGCTGCATTGTATTTTTTTCCGCACGCGACAAGGAGGGGACAGAGGCGAGTTCCGGCTCGCGTCTGTCCCCCCCCCCCCGTCCCACCACCCTGGTCAACCCGCATAAAACTTAAAAATATGATAAAATAAAAGATAAAATCAGTAAATGAAAAGGTGTATAGATAAAATAGATAAAATAAAAGTCAATAAATAAATAAATAATAATAAGTAAATAAATACAATGGACAAAACACAACAAACATAAGAAGGGTGGCAAAATAAAGGGGAATAAAAGATAAAGATAAAATTTATAATATAGAGTAAAATGAAATATTATAAAATAAAAGGAGGGGGGTCGACCGGCAGGTCGCATCTTTGTAGAGGGGGGGGGACGGGATTATTGCTCCACCTCGCCCCCCGCGGCCTGTCCACCTCGGGGGCGCCTTAACGGCCAGCCCCCCTTGGCGGCGGTGGAAGTACTAAGTAGTACCACCGCCGCCATTACGTCTGCGGCCCCTTACGGGGGCCGTCGGCCTCGTCGGGGTTGCCCCGCCGATGCTAGCCTCCTGGCGGAGAGCGGGTCGGTTTCCCTCTCCCTCCCCGCTGCCTCCTTCTGCGTTATCACAATCTCGCAGAAGGAGGCAAACGCTGCTCTTGACCTCTCGCTGCCGATCATGTGGTCGACCACGACCGGCAACGAGAGGTCCATCCCAATAACGCCCCTTAGGTCTCTGCGCGGTGCCGACCACGCTGGACATTCTTCCAGCGTATGCCGCGCAGAGTCCTGGGCCTCCTCGCAGTGGTGGCACTGCGATCCTCCCAGTGCCAGTTATGAACACACAGTTTGAGGAAACGGCTGTATGCAGGTAATTTAACTTATGCGCATGCATTGCTGCAACTTGCGATGTATAATTTAGAATTTTTGTTACCGCGCCATCCGATTTTTATACATGTGCAAATACTCGTACACGCTGCATTGCATTTTTTCCGCACGCGACAAGGAGGGGACAGAGGCCAGTTCCGGCTCGCGTCTGCCCCCTCCCCCCGTCCCACCCCCCTGGTCAACCCGCATAAAACTTAAAAATATGATAAAATAAAAGATAAAATCAGTAAATGAAAAGGTGTATAGATAAAATAAAAGTCAATAAATAAATAAATAATAATAAGTAAATAAATACAATGGACAAAACACAACAAACATAAGAAGGGTGGCAAAATAAAGGGGAATAAAAGATAAAGATAAAATTTATAATATAGAGTAAAATGAAATATTATAAAATAAAAGGAGGGGGGTCGACCGGCAGGTCGCATCTTTGTAGAGGGGGGGGACGGGATTATTGCTCCACCTCGCCCCCCGCGGCCTGTCCACCTCGGGGGCGCCTTAACGGCCAGCCCCCCTTGGCGGCGGTGGAAGTACTAAGTAGTACCACCGCCGCCATTACGTCTGAGGCCCATTACGAGGGCCGTCGGCCTCGTGGGGGTTGCCCCGCCGATGCTAGCCTCCTGGCGGAGAGCGGGTCGGCTTCCCTCTCCCTCTCCGCTGCCTCCTTCTGCGTTATCACAATCTCGCAGAATGAAGCAATCGCTGCTCTTGACCACACGCTGCCGATCATGTGGTCGACCACGATCGGCAACGGGAGGTCCAACCCAATAACGCCCCTTAGGTCTCTGCCCGGTGCCGACCACGCTGGACATTCTTCCAGCGTATGCCGCGCAGAGTCCTGGGCCTCCTCGCAGTGGTGGCACTGCGATCCTCCCAGTGCCAGTTATGAACACACAGTTTGAGGAAACGGCGGTATGCAGGTAATTTAACTTATGCGCATGCATTGCTGCAACTTGTGCTGTATAATTTAGAATTTTTGTTACCGCGCTATCCGATTTTTATACATTTGCAAATACTCGTACACGCTGCATTGTATTTTTTTCCGCACGCGACAAGGAGGGGACAGAGGCGAGTTCCGGCTCGCGTGTGTCCCCTCCCCCCGTCCCACCACCCTGGTCAACCCGCATAAAACTTAAAAATATGATAAAATAAAAGATAAAATCAGTACATGAAAAGGTGTATAGATAAAATAAAAGTCAATAAATAAATAAATAATAATAAGTAAATAAATACAATGGACAAAACACAACAAACATAAGAAGGGTGGCAAAATAAAGGGGAATAAAAGATAAAGATAAAATTTATAATATAGAGTAAAATGAAATATTATAAAATAAAAGGAGGGAGGTCGACCGGCAGGTCGCATCTTTGTAGAGGGGGGGGACGCGATTATTGCTCCACCTCGCCCCCCGCGGCCTGTCCACCTCGGGGGCGCCTTAACGGCCAGCCCCCCTTGGCGGCGGTGGAAGTACTAAGTAGTACCACCGCCGCCATTACGTCTGCGGCCCCTTACGGGGGCCGTCGGCCTCGTCGGGGTTGCCCCGCCGATGTTAGCCTCCTGGCGGAGAGCGGGTCGGCTTCCCTCTCCCTCTCCGCTGCCTCCTTCTGCGTTATCACAATCTCGCAGAAGGAGCCAATCGCTGCTCTTGACCTCTCGCTGCCGATCATGTGGTCGACCACGACCGGCAACGAGAGGTCCATCCCAATAACGCCCCTTAGGTCTCTGCGCGGTGCCGACCACGCTGGACATTCTCCCAGCGTATGCCTCGCAGAGTCCTGGGCCTCCTCGCAGTGGTGGCACTGCGATCCTCCCAGTGCCAGTTATGAACACACAGTTTGAGGAAACGGCTGTATGCAGGTAATTTAACTTATGCGCATGCATTGCTACAACTTGTGCTGTATAATTTAGAATTTTTGTTACCGCGCCATCCGATTTTTATACATGTGCAAATACTCGTACACGCTGCATTGTATTTTTTTCCGCACGCGACAAGGAGGGGACCGAGGCGAGTTCCGGCTCGCGTCTGTCCCCCCCCCGTTCCACCACCCTGGTCAACCCGCATAAAACTTAAAAATATGATAAAATAAAAGATAAAATCAGTAAATGTAAAGGTGTATAGATAAAATAGATAAAATAAAAGTCAATAAATAAATAAATAATAATAAGTAAATAAATACAATGGACAAAACACAACAAACATAAGAATGGGGGCAAAATAAAGGGGAATAAAAGATAAAGATAAAATTTATAATATAGAGTAAAATGAAATATTATAAAATAAAAGGAGGGGGGTCGACCGGCAGGTCGCATCTTTGTAGAGAGGGGGGGAGGGGATTATTGCTCCACCTCGCCCCCGCGACCTGTCCACCTCGGGGGCGCCTTAACGGCCAGCCCCCCTTGGCGGCGGTGGAAGTACTAAGTAGTACCACCGCCGCCATTACGTCTGCGGCCCCTCACGGGGGCCGTCGGCCTCGTCGGGGTTGCCCCGCCGATGTTAGCCTCCTGGCGGAGAGCGGGTCGGCTTCCCTCTCCCTCTCCGCTGCCTCCTTCTGCGTTATCACAATCTCGCAGAAGGAGGCAATCGCTGCTCTTGACCTCTCGCTGCCGATCATGTGGTCGACCACGACCGGCAACGGGAGGTCCATCCCAATAACGCCCCTTAGGTCTCTGCGCGGTGCCGACCACGCTGGACATTCTTCCAGCGTATGCCGCGCAGAGTCCTGGGCCTCCTCGCAGTGGTGGCACTGCGATCCTCCTAGTGCCAGTTATGAACACACAGTTTGAGGAAACGGCGGTATGCAGGTAATTTAACTTATGCGCATGCATTGCTGCAACTTGTGCTGTATAATTTAGAATTTTTGTTACCGCGCCATCCGATTTTTATACATGTGCAAATACTCGTACACGCTGCATTGTATTTTTTTCCGCACGCGACAAGGAGGGGACAGAGGCGAGTTCCGGCTCGCGTCTGTCCCCTCCCCCCGTCCCACCCCCCTGGTCAACCCGCATAAAACTTAAAAATATGATAAAATAAAAGATAAAATCATTAAATGAAAAGGTGTATAGATAAAATAAAAGTCAATAAATAAATAAATAATAATAAGTAAATAAATACAATGGACAAAACACAACAAACATAAGAAGGGAGGCAAAATAAAGGGCAATAAAAGATAAAGATAAAATTTATAATATAGAGTAAAATGAAATATTATAAAATAAAAGGAGGGGGGTCGACCGGCAGGTCGCATCTTTGTAGAGGGGGGGAGAGGGGATTATTGCTCCACCACGCCCCCCGCGGCCTGTCCACCTCGGGGGCGCCTTAACGGCCAGCCCCCCTTGGCGGCGGTGGAAGTACTAAGTAGTACCACCGCCGCCATTACGTCTGCGGCCCATTACAGGGGCCGTCGGCCTCGTCGGCCTCGTCGGGGTTGCCCCGCCGATGCTAGCCTCCCGGCGGAGAGCGGGTCGGCTTCCCTCTCCCTCTCCGCTGCCTCCTTCTGCGTTATCACAATCTCGCAGAAGGAGGCAATCGCTGCTCTTGACCTCTCGCTGCCGATCATGTGGTCGACCACGACCGGCAACGGGAGGTCCATCCCAATAACGCCCCTTAGGTCTCTGCGCGGTGCCGACCACGCTGGACATTCTTCCAGCGTATGCCGCGCAGAGTCCTGGGCCTCCTCGCAGTGGTGGCACTGCGATCCTCCCAGTGCCAGTTATGAACACACAGTTTGAGGAAACGGCTGTATGCAGATAATTTAACTTATGCGCATGCATTGCTGCAACTTGTGCTGTATAATTTAGAATTTTTGTTACCGCGCCATCCGATTTTTATACATGTGCAAATACTCGTACACGCTGCATTGTATTTTTTTCCGCACGCGACAAGGAGGGGACAGAGGCGAGTTCCGGCTCGCGTCTGCCCCCTCCCCCCGTCCCACTCCCCTGGTCAACCCGCATAAAACTTAAAAATATGATAAAATAAAAGATAAAATCAGTTAATGAAAAGGTGTATAGATAAAATAAAAGTCAATAAATAAATAAATAATAATAAGTAAATAAATACAATGGACAAAACACAACAAACATAAGAAGGGGGGCAAAATAAAGGGGAATAAAAGATAAAGATAAAATTTATAATATAGAGTAAAATGAAATATTATAAAATAAAAGGAGGGGGGTCGACCGGCAGGTCGCATCTTTGTAGAGGGGGGGGCGGGATTATTGCTCCACCACGCCCTCCGCGACCTGTCCACCTCGGGGGCGCCATAACGGCCAGCCCCCCTTGGCGGCGGTGGAAGTACTAAGTAGTACCACTGCCGCCATTACGTCTGAGGCCCATTACGGGGGCCGTCGGCCTCGTGGGGGTTGCCCCGCCGATGCTAGCCTCCTGGCGGAGAGAGTGTCGGCTTCCCTCTCCCTCCCCGGTGCCTCCTTCTGCGTTATCACAATCTCGCAGAAGGAGGCAAACGCTGCTCTTGACCTCTCGCTGCCGATCATGTGGTCGACCACGACCGGCAACGAGAGGTCCATCCCAATAACGCCCCTTAGGTCTCTGCGCGGTGCCGACCACGCTGGACATTCTTCCAGCGTATGCCGCGCAGAGTCCTGGGCCTCCTCGCAGTGGTGGCACTGCGATCCTCCCAGTGCCAGTTATGAACACACAGTTTGAGGAAACGGCTGTATGCAGGTAATTTAACTTATGCGCATGCATTGCTGCAACTTGCGCTGTATAATTTAGAATTTTTGTTACCGCGCCATCCGATTTTTATACATGTGCAAATACTCGTACACGCTGCATTGCATTTTTTCCGCACGCGACAAGGAGGGGACAGAGGCGAGTTCCGGCTCGCGTCTGTCCCCTCCCCCCGTCCCACCCCCCTGGTCAACCCGCATAAAACTTAAAAATATGATAAAATAAAAGATAAAATCAGTAAATGAAAAGGTGTATAGATAAAATAAAAGTCAATAAATAAATAAATAATAATAAGTAAATAAATACAATGGACAAAACACAACAAACATAAGAAGGGGGGGCAAAATAAAGGGGAATAAAAGATAAAGATAAAATTTATAATATAGAGTAAAATGAAATATTATAAAATAAAAGGAGGGGGGTCGACCGGCAGGTCCCATCTTTGTAGAGGGGGGGAGAGGATTATTGCTCCACCTCGCCCCCCGCGACCTGTCCACCTCGGGGGCGCCTTAACGACCAGCCCCCCTTGGCGGCGGTGGAAGTACTAAGTAGTACCACCGCCGCCATTACGTCTGCGGCCCCCTACGGGGGCCGTCGGCCTCGTCGGGGTTGCCCCGCCGATGTTAGCCTCCTGGCGGAGAGCGGGTCGGCTTCCCTCTCCCTCTCCGCTGCCTCCTTCTGCGTTATCACAATCTCGCAGAAGGAGGCAATCGCTGCTCTTGACCTCTCGCTGCCGATCATGTGGGCGACCACGACCGGCAACAGGGTGTCCATCCCAATAACGCCCCTTAGGTCTCTGCGCGGTGCCGACCACGCTGGACATTCTTCCAGCGTATGCCGCGCAGAGTCCTGGGCCTCCTCGCAGTGGTGGCACTGCGATCCTCCTAGTGCCAGTTATGAACACACTGTATGAGGAAACGGCGGTATGCAGGTAATTTAACTTATGCGCATGCATTGCTGCAACTTGTGCTGTATAATTTAGAATTTTTGTTACCGCGCCATCAGATTTTTATACATGTGCAAATACTCGTACACGCTGCATTGCATTTTTTCCGCACGCGACAAGGAGGGGACAGAGGCGAGTTCCGGCTCGCGTCTGCCCCCTCCCCCCGACCCACCCCCCTGGTCAACCCGCATAAAACTTAAAAATATGATAAAATAAAAGATAAAATCAGTAAATGAAAAGGTGTATGGATAAAATAAAAGTCAATAAATAAATAAATAATAATAAGTAAATAAATACAATGGACAAAACACAACAAACATAAGAAGGGGGGCCAAAATAAAGGGGAATAAAAGATAAAGATAAAATTTATAATATAGAGTAAAATGAAATATTATAAAATAAAAGGAGGGGGGTCGACCGGCAGGTCGCATCTTTGTAGAGGGGGGGAGGGGATTATTGCTCCACCTCGCCCCCCGCGACCTGTCCACCTCGGGGGCGCCTTAACGACCAGCCCCCCTTGGCGGCGGTGGAAGTACTAAGTAGTACCACCGCCGCCATTACGTCTGCGGCCCATTACAGGGGCCGTCGGCCTCGTCGGCCTCGTCGGGGTTGCCCCGCCGATGCTAGCCTGCTGGCGGAGAGCGGGTCGGCTTCCCTCTCCCTCTCCGCTGCCTCCTTCTGCGTTATCACAATCTCGCAGAAGGAGGCAATCGCTGCTCTTGACCTCTCGCTGCCGATCATGTGGTCGACCACGACCGGCAACGGGAGGTCCATCCCAATAACGCCCCTTAGGTCTCTACGCGGTGCCGACCATGCTGGATATTCTTCCAGCGTATGCCGCGCAGAGTCCTGGGCCTCCTCGCAGTGGTGGCACTGCGATCCTCCTAGTGCCAGTTATGATCACACAGTTTGAGGAAACGGCGGTATGCAGGTAATTTAACTTATGCGCATGCATTGCTACAACTTGTGCTGTATAATTTAGAATTTTTGTTACCGCGACATCTGATTTTTATACATGTGCAAATACTCGTACACGCTGCATTGCATATTTTCCGCACGCGACAAGGAGGGGACAGAGGCGAGTTCCGGCTCGCGTCTGCCCCCTCCCCCCGTCCCACTCCCCTGGTCAACCCGCATAAAACTTAAAAATATGATAAAATAAAAGATAAAATCAGTTAATGAAAAGGTGTATAGATAAAATAAAAGTCAATAAATAAATAAATAATAATAAGTAAATAAATACAATGGACAAAACACAACAAACATAAGAAGGGGGGCAAAATAAAGGGGAATAAAAGATAAAGATAAAATTTATAATATAGAGTAAAATGAAATATTATAAAATAAAAGGAGGGGGGTCGACCGGCAGGTCGCATCTTTGTAGAGGGGGGGAGGGGATTATTGCTCCACCACGGCCCCCGCGACCTGTCCACCTCGGGGGCGCCATAACGGCCAGCCTCCCTTGGCGGCGGTGGAAGTACTAAGTAGTACCACTGCCGCCATTACGTCTGAGGCCCATTACGGGGGCCGTCGGCCTCGTGGGGGTTGCCCCGCCGATGCTAGCCTCCTGGCGGAGAGCGGGTCGGCTTCCCTCTCCCTCCCCGCTGCCTCCTTCTGCGTTATCACAATCTCGCAGAAGGAGGCAAACGCTGCTCTTGACCTCTCGCTGCCGATCATGTGGTCGACCACGACCGGCAACGAGAGGTCCATCCCAATAACGCCCCTTAGGTCTCTGCGCGGTGCCGACCACGCTGGACATTCTTCCAGCGTATGCCGCGCAGAGTCCTGGGCCTCCTCGCAGTGGTGGCACTGCGATCCTCCTAGTGCCAGTTATGAACACACAGTTTGAGGAAACGGCTGTATGCAGGTAATTTAACTTATGCGCATGCATTGCTGCAACTTGCGCTGTATAATTTAGAATTTTTGTTACCGCGCCATCCGATTTTTATACATGTGCAAATACTCGTACACGCTGCATTGCATTTTTTCCGCACGCGACAAGGAGGGGACAGAGGCGAGTTCCGGCTCGCGTCTGCCCCCCCCCCGTCCCACCCCCCTGGTCAACCCGCATAAAACTTAAAAATATGATAAAATAAAAGATAAAATCAGTAAATGAAAAGGTGTATAGATAAAATAAAAGTCAATAAATAAATAAATAATAATAAGTAAATAAATACAATGGACAAAACACAACAAACATAAGAAGGGTGGCAAAATAAAGGGGAATAAAAGATAAAGATAAAATTTATAATATAGAGTAAAATGAAATATTATAAAATAAAAGGAGGGAGGTCGACCGGCAGGTCGCATCTTTGTAGAGGGGGGGGACGGGATTATTGCTCCACCTCGCCCCCCGCGGCCTGTCCACCTCGGGGGCGCCTTAACGGCCAGCCCCCCTTGGCGGCGGTGGAAGTACTAAGTAGTACCACCGCCGCCATTACGTCTGCGGCCCCTTACGGGGGCCGTCGGCCTCGTCGGGGTTGCCCCGCCGATGTTAGCCTCCTGGCGGAGAGCGGGTCGGCTTCCCTCTCCCTCTCCGCTGCCTCCTTCTGCGTTATCACAATCTCGCAGAAGGAGCCAATCGCTGCTCTTGACCTCTCGCTGCCGATCATGTGGTCGACCACGACCGGCAACAGGAGGTCCATCCCAATAACGCCCCTTAGGTCTCTGCCCGGTGCCGACCACGCTGGACATTCTTCCAGCGTATGCCGCGCAGAGTCCTGGGCCTCCTCGCAGTGGTGGCACTGCGATCCTCCTAGTGCCAGCTATGAACACACTGTATGAGGAAACGGCGGTATGCAGGTTATTTAACTTATGCGCATGCATTGCTGCAACTTGTGCTGTATAATTTAGAATTTTTGTTACCGCGTCATCCGATTTTTATACATGTGCAAATACTCGTACACGCTGCATTGTATTTTTTTCCGCACGCGACAAGGAGGGGACAGAGGCGAGTTCCGGCTCGCGTCTGTCCCCCCCCCCCGTCCCACCACCCTGGTCAACCCGCATAAAACTTAAAAATATGATAAAATAAAAGATAAAATCAGTAAATGAAAAGGTGTATAGATAAAATAGATAAAATAAAAGTCAATAAATAAATAAATAATAATAAGTAAATAAATACAATGGACAAAACACAACAAACATAAGAAGGGGCCAAAATAAAGGGGAATAAAAGATAAAGATAAAATTTATAATATAGAGTAAAATGAAATATTATAAAATAAAAGGAGGGGGGTCGACCGGCAGGTCGCATCTTTGTAGAGGGGGGGGGAGGGGGAGGGGATTATTGCTCCACCACGCCCCCCGCGACCTGTCCACCTCGGGGGCGCCATAACGGCCAGTCCCCCTTGGCGGCGGTGGAAGTACTAAGTAATACCACTGCCGCCATTACGTCTGAGGCCCATTACGGGGGCCGTCGGCCTCGTGGGGGTTGCCCCGCCGATGCTAGCCTCCTGGCGGAGAGAGGGTCGGCTTCCCTCTCCCTCCCCGCTGCCTCCTTCTGCGTTATCACAATCTCGCAGAAAGAGGCAAACGCTGCTCTTGACCTCTCGCTGCCGATCATGTGGTCGACCACGACCGGCAACGAGAGGTCCATCCCAATAACGCCCCTTAGGTCTCTGCGCGGTGCCGACCACGCTGGACATTCTTCCAGCGTATGCCTCGCAGAGTCCTGGGCCTCCTCGCAGTGGTGGCACTGCGATCCTCCCAGTGCCAGTTATGAACACACAGTTTGAGGAAACGGCTGTATGCAGGTAATTTAACTTATGCGCATGCATTGCTACAACTTGTGCTGTATAATTTATAATTTTTGTTACCGCGCCATCCGATTTTTATACATGTGCAAATACTCGTACACGCTGCATTGTATTTTTTTCCGCACGCGACAAGGAGGGGACAGAGGCGAGTTCCGGCTCGCGTCTGTCCCCCCCCCGTTCCACCACCCTGGTCAACCCGCATAAAACTTAAAAATATGATAAAATAAAAGATAAAATCAGTAAATGTAAAGGTGTATAGATAAAATAGATAAAATAAAAGTCAATAAATAAATAAATAATAATAAGTAAATAAATACAATGGACAAAACACAACAAACATAAGAATGGGGGCAAAATAAAGGGGAATAAAAGATAAAGATAAAATTTATAATATAGAGTAAAATGAAATATTATAAAATAAAAGGAGGGGGGTCGACCGGCAGGTCGCATCTTTGTAGAGAGGGGGGGAGGGGATTATTGCTCCACCTCGCCCCCGCGACCTGTCCACCTCGGGGGCGCCTTAACGGCCAGCCCCCCTTGGCGGCGGTGGAAGTACTAAGTAGTACCACCGCCGCCATTACGTCTGCGGCCCCTCACGGGGGCCGTCGGCCTCGTCGGGGTTGCCCCGCCGATGTTAGCCTCCTGGCGGAGAGCGGGTCGGCTTCCCTCTCCCTCTCCGCTGCCTCCTTCTGCGTTGTCACAATCTCGCAGAAGGAGGCAATCGCTGCTCTTGACCTCTCGCTGCCGATCATGTGGTCGACCACGACCGGCAACGGGAGGTCCATCCCAATAACGCCCCTTAGGTCTCTGCGCGGTGCCGACCACGCTGGACATTCTTCCAGCGTATGCCGCGCAGAGTCCTGGGCCTCCTCGCAGTGGTGGCACTGCGATCCTCCTAGTGCCAGTTATGAACACACAGTTTGAGGAAACGGCTGTATGCAGGTAATTTAACTTATGCGCATGCATTGCTGCAACTTGCGCTGTATAATTTAGAATTTTTGTTACCGCGCCATCCGATTTTTATACATGTGCAAATACTCGTACACGCTGCATTGCATTTTTTCCGCACGCGACAAGGAGGGGACAGAGGCGAGTTCCGGCTCGCGTCTGCCCCCTCCCCCCGTCCCACCCCCTGGTCAACCCGCATAAAACTTAAAAATATGATAAAATAAAAGATAAAATCAGTAAATGAAAAGGTGTATAGATAAAATAAAAGTCAATAAATAAATAAATAATAATAAGTAAATAAATACAATGGACAAAACACAACAAACATAAGAAGGGTGGCAAAATAAAGGGGAATAAAAGATAAAGATAAAATTTATAATATAGAGTAAAATGAAATATTATAAAATAAAAGGAGGGGGGTCGACCGGCAGGTCGCATCTTTGTAGAGGGGGGGGAGGGGATTATTGCTCCACCACGCCCCCCGCGACCTGTCCACCTCGGGGGCGCCATAACGGCCAGCCCCCCTTGGCGGCGGTGGAAATACTAAGTAGTACCACTGCCGCCATTACGTCTGAGGCCCATTACGGGGGCCGTCGGCCTCGTGGGGGTTGCCCCGCCGATGCTAGCCTCCTGGCGGAGAGCGGGTCGGCTTCCCTCTCCCTCCCCGCTGCCTCCTTCTGCGTTATCACAATCTCGCAGAAGGAGGCAAACGCTGCTCTTGACCTCTTGCTGCCGATCATGTGGTCGACCACGATCGGCAACGAGAGGTCCATCCCAATAACGCCCCTTAGGTCTCTGCGCGGTGCCGACCACGCTGGACATTCTTCCAGCGTATGCCGCGCAGAGTCCTGGGCCTCCTCGCAGTGGTGGCACTGCGATCCTCCCAGTGCCAGTTATGAACACACAGTTTGAGGAAACGGCTGTATGCAGGTAATTTAACTTATGCGCATGCATTGCTGCAACTTGCGCTGTATAATTTAGAATTTTTGTTACCGCGCCATCCGATTTTTATACATGTGCAAATACTCGTACACGCTGCATTGCATTTTTTCCGCACGCGACAAGGAGGGGACAGAGGCGAGTTCCGGCTCGCGTCTGCCCCCTCCCTCCGTCCCACCCCCCTGGTCAACCCGCATAAAACTAAAAAATATGATAAAATAAAAGATAAAATCAGTAAATGAAAAGGTGTATAGATAAAATAAAAGTCAATAAATAAATAAATAATAATAAGTAAATAAATACAATGGACAAAACACAACAAACATAAGAAGGGGGGCCAAAATAAAGGGGAATAAAAGATAAAGATAAAATTTATAATATAGAGTAAAATGAAATATTATAAAATAAAAGGAGGGGGGTCCACCGGCAGGTCGCATCTTTGTAGAGGGGGGGAGGGGATTATTGCTCCACCACGCCCCCCGTGACCTGTCCACCTCGGGGGCGCCATAACGGCCAGCCCCCCTTGGCGGCGGTGGAAGTACTAAGTAGTACCACCGCCGCCATTACGTCTGAGGCCCATTACGAGGGCCGTCGGCCTCGTGGGGGTTGCACCGCCGATGCTAGCCTCCTGGCGGAGAGCGGGTCGGCTTCCCTCTCCCTCTCCGCTGCCTCCTTCTGCGTTATCACAATCTCGCAGAAGGAAG